>NC_091797.1:66121333-66756000 GCF_041296235.1 Equus asinus | reverse complement strand
TCTCAACAAATGACTTCTTGAGGTTTCCTCCAGGGGTACTGTAGGGCATTTTCCCAGATGTCCGATGTTCTGTGGTAGTCTCAGAACCCACAACAAAATGACTATGCATTTGGGATGCACTTGTCTATTCTAGAATGGTTTTAGGGATCTATGAGGCTGTTCTAGGGGTACAGATATAGGTTGAGGTGAGCCTAAGAGTTCCAACTGCCTTCAGAACAGTTACAAGAAATTCAGATAAACTGATAAATTCCTTTAAAGTAGGTCTGAATCAGCATGGGAAACTATAAATGACCTCTTTCTAGAAGTTTATGAAATAAAACCTGATGTATGCCCTTAAGATGTGCATAGACTTGGGTCTGCCCTTGTGTTAAGAAAATATAGTCAACTCCAGGAAACCCAGATGCTTCTGAACCAGCCCGGATAAAGACGGGGGTGCCTCACATGCAGAGGTGACAGAGTATACTGCAGAGGCAGCGCATCTTCCTACTTCAGAATGCCAAAGAAAGGTAAAAGCCCCCTGGGGGATAATTACTATTCTTTCCCTTCCTGCTCTGCAATTTTATGGTCACCTGGAATTCTGGGTCTCTCATTTTGCTTAGTATTCCTGAACGCCAAAAATTCTCTGCCTCAAGTCTCTTCTCCCAAATGCTCAGGACTTAAAAGAACAGAGTTTGACATTTCAGGGCCAAAAGTGGAGCGATGTCTGTACTCAGCTTAAAGTATAACATGCCTGGGTCTGGCTGGTCGAGGAATCCCCAAGGATGGCAGAAAGTAAAACAATAGAAAGGGCTTTACATGCTTATGCGGGACTGGCTTAGTTTTAAATGGACAGGAGATGATGGCATGTTTTAATGAGAAGGAAAATGAAACAAAACAACAATAAAACCAAAAAATATAGTGTTTAGATCTATATGAGAAGTTTATCCTAACTTTTTCTTTTTGGTGAGGACAACTGGCCCTGAGCTAACATTCATTGCCAATCTTCCTCCTTTTGCTTGAGGAAGATTGTCGCTGAGCTAAAATCTCTGCTAATCTTCCTCTATTTTATGTGGGATGCCACTACAGCATGGCTTGATGAGCTGTGTGTAGGTCCACACCCAGGATCTGAACAGGTGAACCCCAGGCCACCAATGCAGAGTGCGCGAACTTAACCACTATGCCACACGGCTGGCTCCCTATCCTAACCTTTTGAAGTGAATTTACAAGCCACTTTTTCAAGCCATAACTAACACTTAATGAGTTCCTTCCTCTTTTATGATAAACCCATGGAAATTCCCACACAAATAATTATATTCCAAATTTTATTTCTTTATATCTACTCTAAGGATTTCTCAATCTAAGATATATCCTAAGAAACCAGTTCACTGAGGAAAAAACTTGGAAAACTGCAGCACAATATAAACCACTCAGGTGGTACAAACATTTGGATAAACATAGACACATGTATATCACCAAAAGTCACAGGGAAAGGAAACTGTGGCATTTTATGGAGAGCTCAGTGTTTGGTGGTTGAAACCATGAAGTGGCCAATTATGACGGTTCTACGTCTCAGGACAGAACTGCAGGTAAGCTCCTGAAAATACGCTAGCCTCAGGAGAGTTAGGCCTCAATTTGACTCTACAAAAGAGTAGGGTTAATACTGTTGTCTTAGGATGAAGAAATGATTAAATATAATTTTCAAAGTTTCCTATCAACTCTGAATATTAACAATACTACCCAAATCATTTTATAGTTTGATTAAAAGCTATATGTATTTAGTGAAAGGACCTTCATATGTGTACTATACAGGACATGCTTGTCATTCTTACCCCAAGGATATAACATTCATTTGGAGCCTTTGAAAAGGAGATAGAAATGTCTCATTCCAGACTAAATATATTGAGATGTTAATAATATCCTAAATGGTCTAAATGAATACATTTTTACACAATGATTTCTATATGCTACCACACACTCGGAGGTAGCGACTTTTTTGTTTTCTAAGGAACTCTTCAGTTATACCTAAAACCCATGAGACATCAAAATTACACAAATGCAAACATTGTTAGTCTAACTGCTTAAATGACTGTGTAGAATCCAGCTACTGGTTTCCCTTCTGACTATTCCCATCTCTTTCCACATACGTACCTTTCAAATCAGCTATAAGAAAGAGGATCTAGGTACTATATTTCCTCACTGGACAATAATTAAAATCTGAAAGAAAACTTTCAGATTTAAAAATAATAATCATGCAGAGACAAATGGGCAAATTAGTAGAAACTGTGCCTTGAATTCAAATATTTGAAGATTACGTCTAAACATAAAGTCCACACAAAATGCTTCAATAGTGAAATGAGCTTTGCAATATGAAGAACATGTAAATAGATGTTCTTATTCTGAAAGCAGTTCATTCACATTGACAGTCATTCACATTTTATTACACTCAATTTAAACAGCTCTTTGATTTAAAGATATGCAAGCAAGACTTGTAACACGATCCCAAAGAAACATTCAGATACGTGTCAATAATTTATCCTAAGTACATAGTCAACATTTACAGTGACCCTAACTCCAATAACCAGTGGAGCAGCCACAGGAGGAAGGCAGGGCCTGGCCAGTTCCCTTCTTTCTGCGCCAAATTAGCAGGATGTCTGTAGTTGAAGAGAAAGCAGTAACTAGAGCTGTGAGCTCAGTCAGAATGAGTTCCCTTCTGTGTAGGATAAGCGCAGGGGTGTGTGCACAGTTCTCTCTTAATCACCACGGGCCCGAGTGGGCTCTGCAGCTGTGAACCATGAAGAGGACTCTGGGGAAAGAGATCCCTGTGATGCTGGCTCCAGAAGGCCACTCAGCCTCACATTTTCTCCTTGAGGCTTACAGAGAAGTGGGGTCCCTGGTCATTTTATCTCACATAGGAAGATATATAGAAAAAAATGTGTAAAATTGATTATTTTTCATTAAGATGGTACTCCAAGAAATAGGATGAAAAAACAAAGCTGGTCCAACTACACTCTTACCATGCGTATTCTGAATCACTTCGGGTGCTTTAAAAAAACACAAATTCTCAAGCCTCACTCCTGCAGATTGCAATTGTGACTGTGAGAGGCCTGGGAACTTCTAAGTTTATAAAGCTCCCCAAGTGCTCTTCATGAACAAGCCACATTTGGGACTTTAGATTTGATGCTATTTGGGAAATTTTCCTTGGGATACTAACTTCTCAAATTGTAACCCCCAAATTTTATGTCAATTTAGAATATTAAACTCCTGCCTATATTTGCTCCTTTAGCAACATAAAAATTCACTGATTTACCTCCTCATTTCAATTACAAATAAGAAACACAAAATACTAATTTGCTGTGTTTTCCATCCAAATGCTCACTTTGTTTCAGTAGCAAAAACCTTCAGAAAGCAGAGAATAAGGGTTTCCCTTTCTCAACGCTTAGTAAAGATCTCATTCCTGAAACTAGTGATTTTTACTCATTTGATATGTTTGGAGGGGTTCTTTTCCCATTCACTAATAATAAGTCAGAGGAAAGGTATCTCACTTCTGATGAGAAATGTTTATTTAAGTAGCTCAAAAAAGTAGGAAGAATGGTGTTACTATACCCACATCAAATGATCACTAGATTGTAATTTTGCTGTGCTGAAGGAGAATTTAAATTTTATAGCTGGCATGATAAAAGCACAGGTGTACCTGGTAAAAAGAACTCTCACTTCCCTCTTCAGTTTAGGTAATGAATATTATAATAGATTTGTTTCCATCTACGCCAACTTACTATGAGATTAAAAGCTCCTCCTCAGAAGTATTTCGTGATGTTCTGATTTGGGTGATGCAAAACATGGTGGCAAGTGCATGCTAACACCACCATCATTCTCATCATCGTAGTTACTAACATTGTAAAATACTCACAGTGTTAGGTATTTTACATGCATTGTGTTTAATCTCCCAGTGGACTCCTGTAAGGTAAGTACTATTATGATGTTCTTTTTACAAATGGAGAAACTGAAGCACAGAGAACTTAAGACTTGCAACGCATTTCAGAGCCAGGAAGTGGCAGAGTCAATATCTAAACCCGGGAAGTATGAATCCAGAGTTGGTGCTCTGGAATTATGTTCCATGGGACATCATTCACAGAAAATACAAGGAAAGTTGTGCACTTGGGGGCCCCAATGGCACTGCCTCCAGGACCCCTCTGTAACCACCAGATCCCATGCCCTTGCACAGACCTGGACAGGCCTGGTAACAGGGCAAAATACTACTTCTTTGATGACAGGCAGTGCACTCTAATTTTCTGTTTCAACTTTGACTCATTTTGGGGTATTAATGCTGGTAGTGTCATTTAGTTATTTCCTGGTTTTATATACTCAAAAGTACTCCTGGAAAACACCCTCCTGCACTTCTTTTGACAGTAGTCAAAGGACACAAAGGTTTCACTTTCTCAGTTTGTGCCAGCTTCAGGAAAGCACTCATCCATCGTTCTAGAAGTTTCATTACTGTGACTGCATACTGAAGGAGGCCAATCTTGTCCAAATTCTGATTTAAGACTTTACTTCTAATTACACAGCAATCAGACACACACACGCATGCACACACACACATACACGTCTTAAGGGAAAAGTTTTGAGGATTTAAAAAGCTATTATTGAAAAATGCAACTACATCACTGTGTTATGATTTTCAAATAAGTGACTATAATAGGTAACTTTGAAAGAAACCAGATTTTTTTTTGCTTTTTCTCCCCAAATGCCCCCAGTACATAGTTGTATATTTTAGCTGTGGGTCCTTCTAGTTGTGGCATGTGGGACACTGCCTCAGCGTGGCCAGACGAGTGGTGCCACGTCCACGCAGGATCCTAACCAGTGAAACCCTGGGCCACTAGAGAACGGGAACTTAACCACTCAGCCACAGGGCCGGCCCCAGAAACCAGATTTTTAAGGACGTATTAAGCAAAGCTTCCTGTCCTTAGTTCTTCTCAGGTAAGAGCAGCACCTGTAGAACTGAGTCTTGTGCAAACCCTTGTGTGGGAGGCTCTGGAATAGCACCAGGCTTTCTGCAAGTTGGAATGTGAGTGAGCACCATGCAGAGGGTACCAGCAGGAATCTCTTTTTGACCAGAAGGGCTTTATACTTCTCCCTGCAGCCAGCAATCCACTGAGTCTTCAAGAGAAAGCATTCCTCCTGTTGGTGTATTATGTGCTTGGGAGTCCTCCAAGTGAATGTCCCCTAAATGTCACACAGAACTAGGCACTATAAAGTTCTGTTTTGCCAGTGCCTTCCTTGTAATCAGATCCCACTTTCTGGTTGTGGCACCATATACCTTGGAGAGTAAGAGATAGTTTTGTTGACACCTACACCGGGGGTATGAACTGCAAGCTATGGTACATTGGTGGCAACACAAACCTGCATTTTGCTTGCTTCAAAACATGCTCCTTATTTATAGGAATTACCCATATGAATTTAGTAAGGCAGGAAACTGGACACAAATAACTTAGAAACCCCCAATTTTACTTCTGTCTCAAGTATCGTGTTCTGGGCCCAATCAGTACTTCATAAGCTAGTAAAGAGGCATTTCAATCACCACTATTAATTTTTAAATACAAACTTTCAAAACCTTTACTCCTAACAATCCTCAGGATATAGTTTAGTTCAAAGATGAGTGAAGGAAGGGAGGTGGAGCTGAGGAGCTGGAGGTGAAGGAGGAGAATGAATGGAGAAAATGGAAGCGAGGGAGGGTGGAGGAGTGGAGGGTAGGTTCCTTATACTGGGTCCAAGTCCAGAGCTTCCCACAGGCATAAGAGTCAGCCATCCCCTCCTTCCGGTTCTCAATGTTCAGATAATAAAAAAACAGGTTCTCTTTAAAATATCAAATTTCTCAGGGTTTAATCCTCAATGATAAAAGTGAGTGACCTTGATGAAAAGGCCCTAAGCTCTAGCAAGGTAGTGCCTTTTAGCAAAAGATGAGGCGTTACACAGGACTCTCAGCCCAGACACACTTAAACTAAGTGCCCTTTGGTCTAGTTTTCATTTTCAAACTGTGATACCCCTGATGGGCGCATTTTTTAATAGGGAAACTATGATCAATGTATACTTTTATTCTAAGTCTGAAGGTCTTCATTATTGTCCAAGGAGGCTAAGGATGGCAAGAAAATACAACTCTGGTTCTCCTTCCTTACTTGGTCACATTCTAGAATAAACATGTCACATGACCCTAACATGGAAAGAAGAAGGAACACAAAGAAGGAATGTCAAGAGAAATTGGCCAGGGGGCTGGGGAGGGATAGGAATTAAAATTAGAGAGAAACTCTGGAGAAGATAATTCTTGGATATATGCATATGCTATTTATGTAATGCTATATATTATCAGTAACACACAATTCTTGATTTCAGAGTTACACCCTACTAAACAAATCCCATGGACTTTATTCCTAGCTACGCTAGTTTGGGGACTCTTTGAACAAACAAGTGAACCCACTCACAACTTCGAATACTTCCCACACATTTATATCAGTTAGAGATTTATTTGAATTAACAAATTCTCCAAGGGTTAAGCTAGTAGGTCATTCACATCGTAGTGTCAATTTTTCTTTAATAATTAAAATCACGAGTAGCTGAGATAATCTCAGTGATTCAGAGCTTTGCTGTGGGGAGAGAGAGTAGGAGGCCAGGGGAATGCAGAATGGTCACGTACTCAGGGTCAGCCTTTACCTCCCTCCCCTTGGCTGCATAGCCTTCCTCACTTCCATCTTAACTAGGCTGCTTCAGATATCCACATGGTGGCTGACTACTGGAAACCATTCCTTCTGAACAATAAGGTCTCCTGACTAGGTATTCAAAGTAAATGAGGTCTAGTTCAAGTAAAGTGATTTATGGAAATAAAGAGGCTTCTGATCCTGAGAACTCTGGCCATGAATCCTAGCAACTCCACATACCAGTTGTATTGATATTGGTAAGTTCCTTAAACTCTCTAAGTTTCAGTTTGTTCATCTGTAAAAAGTGGATAGTAACAACAGCCTGTCTCGGAATGGACACTATGAGGCCAAAAGGAGATGACATCTGTAAAACGTTAGCACAACGTGCTTATGGTTCCTACAAATGTTCATTGCTTTATAGTACCACCGGATAATCATCCACTCCTCGGGACCTGGTAAAAGCAGATACAGCCATGTCACACAGTTGCAATAAATGGATGTAATTTTGTGTCTAAATGCACAGACATGGGCTTGGGCCTCAAAGAACGGACTCACACCAGAAGATGTTGAGGTCTGGGAGTAAACTTCTGAGGAGACCTCCTGCAGGAGGGAGCTCTGGAAACTGGTCACTCCTGATCGGGTATGTCCTGGTTTTCGGCTGTGAACATGACAGACTGCAGCAACAGACAGCCACCACTTGATCCCTGCTCCTGAAAAGGTATGCTCCAAGGACACAGTCTACTTCCAGGCACTCTTTGGAACCCTCAACCCTGACTATGAGACCCAGCGGTCAGCACAGCCTACCCCAGGCTAAGAAACCAGAGTTGTCTGTAAAATGTCCCCATTCTTTGAGACCCATGCTGAAATAACCTTTCAGGAAGAAAGAATTGGCTTTCTTTGAGGAAGCTAGGAATGGCGGGCTTTATGTAGGACATAAGTATACATTTCTAGTTTGCTCCTTTGAGTTTTAAAAATTCAAGCCATGCTATTTATATGAACAAGAATGTTCACTTGTTCGAGAATACATAGATTATTACTGTTCAAATTGCCAGTTCTGGTAGCTATTCAGAAGATAAGCAGCTAGTAACAGTTTTGTTGGACCATGAATATCAGAGATTCATACCCTTTGACTAGGACCTTAACACAGCAGGAAAGGTTTACAGCTATATAAAGCTGTCCAGTTGGAGTAGAAGCAACCCATAACATTTTCCATGCCAAACCCGCTCACAGGATGCATTCCCCACCCACCTCACTCCTGTCGGAGAGGCAGGGCAGATGAAGCAGCTGTTTGCATGGGAACTTTCCCAGGGCTTCATTCAAGAAGCTGAAACTGGGAGTACACCTGAGCAAGTGAGGACTGGATCCTGTGGGCAACCCTGGGCCAGAGCCCCACATTTCTCTAAGACTCTGGTTTACGAACACAAAGAGCCACAGAATAGGAGAAACAAAGGCATTTTCAAACTTTAAAGTTGGAATTCTAATCACTTGCTATAGTAATGTTTAACTTTATCGGCTTTCAAGAGGGGACAGTGGAGAGCTATAGTATTTTCAGGTTGTTGAATTTTCCAGTGTGCTTATATATATCTCAGAGAAAACACCTCCTCTAGTGCAACTCCCCTTCCCCAATATACACATGACGGTGGATACTATAATGCTGAAGCAGGCACTGACCTTAGAAAGCAACGTCTCAGACATTGCTAGTAAGAAACTGTGGATTTGAATATTTAAGCAAATTGTGTTAAACAAAGGCCCATATTTGCTTAAACAGAAAAAGTGAAATGCAGTACCACATAAGAAAAATGAAAAAAAAAAAAAAAAAACCGCTGCAACAATTTCAGTCTATTATTCCAACGTAAAATAAAATCTACTTCGTAAACTGTTTTAACAAAGATATGTCTTCATTTGAGAATCTGAATCGTACATATGTTAACATCGTCTTAATGAACAGATAAAACTGGTGGAGACACCGGTTAGCCCAAGACCTTTGTATACAGTCAGTACTCAATAAATGTTACTTGACTTGAACTGAAGGACAAGACAGAATTCTGTGAGATTTAAAAAAGAAAAACGACTATGGACAGCAAATCTTCGACAAAGGAGAGGAGAACAGAGAACATACAATGGAAAAAAGAAAATCTCTTCAACAAATTGTGTTGGGAAAACTGGACAGCCACATGTAAAAGAATGAAAACAGACTATTCTCTTACGTCATTCACAAAAATAAATTAAAAATGGATCAAAGACTTAAAGGTAAGACCTGAAACTATAAGACTTCTAGAAGAAAATATAGGCAGTACACTCTCTGACACCAGTCTTAAAAAGATCTTTTCGGACGCCATGTCTTCCTGCACAAAGGGCACAATAGAAAGAATAAACAAGTGGGACTTCATCAGACTTCTACAAGGCAAGGGAAACCAGGACTGAAATGAAAAGACCACCCACCAACTGGGAAAAAATATTTGCAAATCATATATCCAACAAAGAGTCAATCTCCATAATAAATAAAGAACTCACACAACTCAACAACAAAAAATCAAACAATCTAATCAAAAAATGGGCAGGGGATATGAACAGACATTTCTCCAAAGAAGATATACGGATGGCCAATAGGCACATGAAAAGATGCTCATCATCACTGATCATCAGGGAAATGCAAATCAAAACCACACTAAGATATCATATTACACCAGTTAGAATGGCTATAATAACCAAGACAAAAAGTAACAAATGTTGGAGAGCTTGTGGAGAAAAAAGAACCCTCATACACTGCTGGTGGGAATGCAAATTGGTGCAGCCACTATGGAAAACGGTATGGAAATTCCTCAAAAAATTAAAAATAGAACTACCATACGACCCAGCTATCCCACTACTGGGTATCTACCCAAACAACTTGAAATCAGCAATTCAAAGAGACCCATGCACCCCTATGTTCATTGCAGCATTATTTACAATAACCAAGGAGGTGGAAGCAACCAAAGTGCCCATTGACTGATGACTGGATGAAGAAGATATCATATATATACACAACGGAATACTACTCAGCCACAAAAAATGATAAAATTGTCCCATTCACAACAACCTGGATGGACCTTGAGGATTTTGTGTTAAGCAAAATAAGCAGATAGAGAAAGACAAATTCTGTATGATTCCACTCATATGTGGAAGATAAACACATGGACAAAGAGAACAGATTAGTGGTTACCAGGGGGAAGGGGGTTGAGGGGTGGGCACAAAGGGTGAAGGGGCACATTTATATGGTGACTGATGGTGACTGACAAATAATAATGTACAACTGAAATCTCACAATGTTGTAAACTATCATAACCTCAATAAAAAAAAGCAAGTTTCTACAAAGCAAGCACTTTCTATAATAGGCATATCTCATACTAACATGCAGGAAGTATATTTTTAAAAATGCTTTTGCTTTAGGTCTAAAAGTTTTTCCTTTCCAACTATAAAACAGCTGAAATCATGTATGCTCAGCCCAACGTAATTTCACGCCTAATTTATGGAAATAGAATACCAAAGGACTCTGAAAGGGAGAGGGCAGGCAGAAGGGAAAGGATAGTGTGACATTAACACAGGGACCTGCTTCTCTGTTGCTGGGCAGGGAGAGGCCTGGGCCATTCTGCCCTACAGGGCGGCACAGTGAGATTCCAGCAAAAACATGCGTTATGAGGGGAAGGGGGGGTACTCAGCTGAATGAACTTACTGTTACCTTTTTCCCCCCTAACATAAGTCTTCTTTTTCCTGATACTGTCTGAATTTGAAACATCTAATTTAATCCGTTGGAGGGCCAGTCTTCCCTTTATTTCCTGTCTGTACTGAAGCAGTCGCCTGTTTCAATTACGACTTTCTCCAGCTCCTACATTTCTCGTGCTCCAGCTGGCTCAAAGTGCACTTCCTTGGAAGGTAAAATGCACTAACTGTGCTGATCGGAGACTGATAGCTGGAGAGCCACAATATTTAATAGCTGCACTGATAAGGAGGTTTAAAAAAATCCATTTTTGAGCCTAAACAAAAGGATATTATGTAGCTGTATGTTCAATTAAGATCTAGTTAAATTTTTTTTCCCCATTATGTAGAACTTCATGCAGGCAGCCGACATAATTCATAGTGTTATGGCAAATTTCATCAGCACTGTATGTTTGAGAAATGTTTCCCTTCTGCTTTTCAGTTAGTTACTGCTGATCTGGGACCAGCTTGGTGCAATTATTTCAAAGAACAGAACTGTGGGATTGCTACAGCATTCTTGCAAAACCTTGGCTGGCTAAAAATAAGACTGTTTTGTAGTCAAGAAGGCAAAAAACGTCTCTGGGCTGTAAACACCAGTCAATGTATTTCTTTTCTGCTTTATGAAAACCACAATTTTTTTTCTTTTTTCCGTCCCTCCTTACTTATAGTGTAGTTTAATTACAGTTTAATCTCTTTCAGCAAGCAGCCCTGGAGACTTTATTGTTCAACCACAGTATTATCAAGGCTGCAGCTACAATTTATGGCAAAAGGTAGAGGGTCCTCTTAGAAAACCCCAAATTCCCCCTCCCCCCAAATAAATAAATAAATAAATATATAAATATAATAGTTACTTTATTACTAACTCACATTGCAAATTTTTATGAGGCCCCAGAGATCCAGCCCAATAATTAAAGAAATACCTGAGAGGTGTTGATCAACACTTACCCTGCTTAACTCTGCTGGGTCAATAAATCTGAAGGAAAACTTTTAAGTTAACAAGATTGTTTGGGCCTCCAGTTGCTGAAAGTATTCAGTTACACTGAGGGGAAATGAGGTGGGAGAGAGTGGAGGCGAGATTCAGAAGTAAAAAACGAACTCTCCACACTTGAGGTACAGGAAATATACGGTAAAGAATTTGTTGCAATTGAAGGGGTGAATAAGGTCAGTAAATTACTTTTGCTGTTTTAAGCTCACAGGTGTAATTGACTGATTTTTGGTACATATTTTGAAGGAGTTGCTACAATCCTAGGGGTTTTAATAAAAGGAAAAGTATAACTTGACCATTCCCCAGGAGAACAAAACGGATGATAAGAATAACACTACTACTCGAGTTCAAGATGGAAATTTACCCACGACTTTGCCAGTCATTTCCCTCATTGTCTTCATTCGTTAAATGTTTTATGGTCAGTTTGATTAATAAATTCATTTTCTCTAAAGAACCAGGAACAATAAAAACCTTTTATTCAGCTTGCCAGTGCAAGCTGGCTACTTGAAGGGTTTACTTTTGCACACTAACTTTGTTCTGACAGAAGCCTTTCTAACCCCATGCCCCTCCCTTCGGTCTTAAATCGTAGCCCAACAGGGCCACGGACGCCCACGGAGCTTAAGGTGACTCTGCCCGGTGAGGGCCTCTGGTCTGCTGCTCCCAGGACCACCTCAGCCATCTCTGAGGCTGGTCTCCCTACCACCAGTAACTGTGGCCTTTGCCACCTACACTTCCCCTGCCACTCTGTTTTTCTGTTACTTCTGGGACTTTCTGTAAAAATGCCGCTTTATGCTAACTCTGCCAGTGAATCAGAACTTCAGGGCCTGCAGGTCCTCTGGTTGACCACGCTGACGGCCCCCCCGCCAGAGAACACATAAATCTCATTTATCATGAATTGTATACACTTGCTTTTGGAGTTATGTAATTTCATAATATACTAAACTTTACAGACAAAAAAAAGACTATAAACAGAAAATTCTAAAAACTTAGCAGAAATTCATTTCTAATTCTCATCAATAGACATTTTTACATGGCAGAAATGTGTTTATTCTATTTTGGGTTTTTCTGAAACTCTTTCACGTCATATGCTCATTTCACTGGCAGCTCAAATATCAATATATTTCTCTCAGTGTTTTCTAGGTTAAAGTCATCTCTGCTAAACTGTGAGGCACGGAATTCTAGGATCTCAAAGGAATCTTTTTCCAAGTGCTTCAACGAAATTAAAGCTGTTGTTTGAGAAAAAATATTTGTCTCCAAACATCCTGTAGCCAACCTTCTAAAGAAGTTGAGTGGCTTTCTATTTCAAAGAGAAATTAAGACAGACATCTTACTGTCTATAATAAAGTGTCAACTTTCCTCCCTGTTTTATCTCATTTTTGGAATTGACGGGTCTCTCTTCTGTCACACAGAGCTCACAGCTCTATATGTCCTTAGATTTCCATTAGGCAACTTATTAGTTTAGCTCTTTGAGATGGTTCCATGTTAGGCTGTTTGACTTTATGAAGTACTGATACAAGAAGTGGTATGAAATGTATGCTTTATCTTTATTCTTCCTGTTGTGTTCTATATGCATCTAAATATTAAAAGATACGCTGTTTGTTTTTTAAGTAGGGGGAATATATATTATTAAAATATATTCCTATGTGTTGGAAGGACCCATTATACATGCCATGTGATAAGGTATTCTGCTGTACTACTCTAACGTAGTCACATAAGCATTCCAATAGTACAGGGTCGCAGTTCTCAAAGCATGATCCAGGGACCCCTGGAGGTCCTGAGACCCTTTAATTTGGTCTCGAGGGCAAAACTATTTTTCTAATAAAATGACGACATTACGCCTGTGTCATTCTCATTCTCTCACAAGTGCACAGGAATTCTCCAGAGGCTACATGACTTGTGATACTGCAAGAGATTGTTAAAGCGGATAAGAGAACCCAATTGTCTATTAATCCAGATATTAATGAGACTCTCAAAAACATGAAACAATGCCACTCTTCTTATTAGTTCTTTTTGTTTTGGAAACTACAGTTATTTTTCATAAAAATATATTACTTATGTTACCATGTTACTTTTTAAAGAATCAATAAATATCTCTTAAATATCACAGTTTTATTTTCTAATATGGTAAATGTCAATAGATATAACACACACAAGCAAAAGTAGTTTGAGATTGTCAATAATTTTTAAGAGTGTGAAGGGCAGGGTAGGGTTCTGAGACAAAAATAGTTTCAGAAACTCTGGTATAGGGTAATTAGATTGTTTCCAATTTGGGGCTACTCACTGTGCAGCTTCAATTTATATGAAAATGAGGATATATGTAATTGTGGTCTGTATGTAAAAATGTATCTAGATAACCAACTTTGCTCCAAGTCCAAATTAATCCCTTCCTTTTGAAGAAGTATTTAGCCAATCAAAAATCAACTTTAGGAGCTTGGAAGAAAGTTATTTCTACTTATAAAACAGGTCATAGTGTTTCTTTATTATAGGCTACTTAAAATATCAAATACCATTAAAAATTCTTATAAACGAACTCTGTTCTTATAAAGAGACCTTAGTTTTGGATTCAAGAGGCAGATTCCTCTGGATTAGGGTTTATATTATAATTGTAATTCAAGTCAGAAAAAGGTCTCTGAATTTGGGCATCCATTGTCAAGAGAAACTGCAAATGCAAACACAATCTTAACTGAGACCCGAGTCTCGGAGGCCTATTTGTAACTTAACAAATGAGGGCTTTGGTAGCACTACTTCCAAATCTATCCATTTTATTTTTGGGTACTTTTGTTATTACACCCATTAGTATTTGTCAGTGACATATAACAGATTTGAATTTGCCTAGGTTAGAATTTAGGATTCTTACGTTTCAAAACAGAAAACAGACTCTGCTGATACTTTCACACACTGATATCTGTAACTGAAGCATAGGATTTACTTAAGTAACTGTTATCTTTCAAAAATAGGACCATAAATAGGGGCTAGCCCGGTGGCACAGCGGTTAAGTTTGCACGTTCCGTTTTGGTGACCCAGGGTTCACCGGTTCAGATCCCGGTGTGGACATGGCATTGCTTGGCAAACCATGCTGTGGCAGGCGTCCCACATATAAAGTGGAGGAAGATGGGCACGGATGTTAGCTCAGGGCCAGTATTCCTCAGCAAAAAGAGGAGGATTGGAGGCAGACGTTAGCTCTGGGCTAATCTTCCTCAAAAAAAAAAAAAAAAAAAAAGGACCATTAATACCACTCAAATTCACAAATCAGCTAATGGTGCTCCCTTAGAGTAGACAGCCACTTTCAGTCTCTATGTATCTGTCAGGCTCAGAACAAAAGAAATCTCACTGTTCAGCTTCCCAAGCCTTGTCAATTACCGACATATTCGGTCATGGTGATACAAATATAATCTGCACACCTGACCTTCGTTTCGGTCAGTGAGTCTTGATGCTGGGTGAGGGTGGGGGCAGCAGAGGCAGTTTGTGTGCTTTGGAAAAGCATTCTCAGTATTGGAATTGTTTGGTTTTAGTCACAATATTTATTTTTAAAATTCAAAAAACGGATTAGAGAAAGTGAGATTTTTTTTTTTCCAGGAAGATTAGCCCTAACTAGTGCCAATCCTCCTCTTTTTTGCTGAGGAAGACCGGCCCTGAACTAACATCCATGCCCAGCTTCCTCTGCTTTATATATGGGATGCCTACCACAGCATAGCTAAGGTGCCGTGTCCATACCCGGGATCCAAACCAGCAAACCCTGGGCTGCCAAGAAGAGGAATATGCGAACTTAACTGATGCACCACTGGGCCAGCCCCAGAAAGTGAGATTTATTTACAGGGATCCTGTACTTACAAGGACAGATTTTTACTCTCCTGTACAATCTCCTTCCCGCTTCAATCTAAATCAAAGGGTAGAACCATGGACTGCAAACCCCATGACAGCAGGATCTGTGTCTGTTTTTCACCTCCATCTTGACAATGAGCATAATATGAACTCAGTTAAAATTCAGTGGAAGAATTTATGGATGAAATAATGAATTTTAAAAACTGATATATTGGGGGCCAGCCCGGTGGTGCAGCAGTTAAGCTTGCATCTTCTTCTTCGGCAGCCTGGGGTTCACCAGTTCGGATGCCAGGCACAGACCTATGCACCGCTTGTCAAGCCAAGCTGTGGCAGGCGTCCCACATATAAAATAGACGAAGATGGGCATGGATATTAGCTCAGGGTCAGTCCTCCTCAGCAAAAAGAGGAGGGTTGGTGGCAGATGTTAGCTCAGGGCTAATCCTCCTCAAAAACAAACAAACAAACAAACTCATATATTGTTCTAATTTTTAACAAAGACACCCAAGTAGATTTTTAGCAAAGGCACCAGAACAATTCAATGCGGGAAAGGAAGGTATTTTCAATAAAGTTCTAGAGCAATTGGATATTCATATGGAAAAGAATGAATCTCCACTCCTACCTCACACCACAGACAAAATTAATTTTAGGTAGATCATAGAGCCAAATATGAAAGCTAAATCCTTAAAGTTTCTTGAAGAAGCATAGAGTATCTTCATGCTTTGGAGCTAAGCAAAGATTTGTTAAGGAAGAGACGAAAAGTGCTAACCATGAAAGAAAAAAAATAATAAACTGGACTTGATAATTAAAAACTGCTCATCAGAAAAAAATCACTGAGCAAGAGAAAAGGCAACCCACAGACTGGGAGAAAATATTCACATTATACATAACTGACAGAGGACTTTATTTCTAGACTATATAAATAACTCCTACAAATTAATAGAGAAAAGCCAATAATTTTCCAACTGAGCACTATCATCTGTCCTGAGACGCAGGATGAAAACCACCAGCAGGGAGCTGACTCGTGCATTCACTCAAGCATGTTCCTCCTGCTTGGCCCTGTGTTAGGAACCGTGCACACACAGTTGACAAAATAAATGGCAAGAAGCCTTCAGTTTAATCAGGGAAGCAGAAAAGTAAGCAAGAAATTATAATAGTATAAAATGGCAGTGAGATCCTAGACGAGGTGCAGCAAAATTCAAGGGCAGCCCTGAAGGTCACCTAACTGGTTTCATTTCCTTCTAATCTTATTTTCATCAGTGTCACTTCTAACATACACACTTAAGTCTTACTTGCCCATCTCTATTCCATACAGAGATATGAAGCAATGATCATGGTGAGGTTTAATTAATTTCTTGCAGAATGGATAGGTAGATGTAACATCCAGAACTTATTTTTAAATGGAAGGAATATTCTTGAAATTTTCTTGATCAGTATTTGGAATTTGATGTTAGACCCAACTTCTTGACCATGTTTCATAATGTTAAGTATATGACTGAATTTCTCTAATCCCAGAGGTTGTCAGATATATATATATATATGTGTAATAATTACACCAAAGGAGGTACATTTCCAGCTTTAAAAACAGCAACAAAAAATAAGTACTGCCTAAGGTTGCTATTTAGAAAAAGATCAACTTACTTTGTTCAGAATTTCATGATTAACATTTTCTCCAAACATATTAAAAGGTAAGGATGGCTAGAATTAAATTGAAGCCAACATTACAAAATACTACTGTTATAAATGAATAATTTCAGAAAAGAAACCCTAAGCTAGCTCACTCACGTTTGTTGCAATAGTGTAAGTTCTCTCTCTGTATATGTTTGTGTGTTTGTGTATGTATACGCATACATATACGTATCTACGAGCATCTCTGTATCTATATCTTTATTTCTTCCTCAGGTTATATTTAAGTTTTAGGTCCTTGTCTTGTTTTTTTCAAAGATGATTTCACATCAGCATTTTCCATGAACACATCTGGGTTTCTTTACAGCCTGAATTTACTAAATGTCATATCTAATGAAGGAAGGATTTATGCTTGTTCAACATAAATTCATTTTATTTTCTCCAGGCTCCTCCCTCTCTTCTCAAAGCTGATGACTTCCTAAACCAAGATGGTTGGTCAGAATCCAATCAAGAATATAAAGGCAAGTGAATAAATAAAACCATGAAGTAAGTGTAAAATATTAGTGTCCAGACATCCAAGATGTATGCTGCTACTATGAAACTTCCACAGCTGCACCCGCCTGCAGCTCACGTGGTTCCCCAGACTTAAGAGGACCCATTACCAGTAAGAGTTTTATTTGCTTAATAAATTATATTCGAAAGCACAATAGCCTAGGTTCATAGCTGTAAAATTGCCAAATATTGTCAATGATCACTCTCTGGTCATAAATAACAAGATAATCTATGACTCATGGATTTTTGATTCCCAGGGCAATTCTTTCTCACCATTACTCAAAAATCTAAAAAAGCACCTCTACGTGGCATTTTATAGAGGTTATAAATTACTCAAAGGAGATGACATAGGACAGATTTGTAGGCTGAGTAACAGGAACCAGCCAACCAAATGTGTAAATTAAAGAACTAGTGACAAAGAAGAGGGCTAGTGAAAGAATTCTGAAATCCTAAGAATAGATCAGGATTAACTGTGAAAAGAGAAGAGGGGAATGGAAGGAAAGTGATGCAAAAACCATTTATGAAACATTTACGCTATCTGTTAGGAGCAATGTATTAAAGTAACTGAAGCATCACTTGGTGGCTTCAAAGGGCAAACACTGACATCTAACAGGTATCACGGAGATAAACCTTGGAAGGTTATTTTTTAATAACTAATATCAATGTTCAAATGTGGTTAATAGTTCTTTCACTCATGTAACTAACACATATTGAACAGTCGCAATCTGCTTGCCCCTAGACCTGTGGCTGGAGTACTGAAATTAGTAAGGCACAGCCCTGCAGTTCCCTGGAGGAGCTCACAGTTGGGAGAAAAGGAAGATGGTTAAATTAGCAATCACACTTGCACTCCCTGAGCTGTCACCCCTGTGAGGTCCTGGGCTGGGATGGTGCAGATGAAAGGCACCTAACTCAGTTGGAGACCGGGAAGGCAGGTGCAGGAGAAGCTGTGTTGGGCAGGACAAGTGGTAGGAAATCGGGGGAGTAAGGATGGAGAAACGTTTTTCCTGGTAGATGGGACAGGGTGAGTAAAGGGGCATGAAGAGCCTGGTCCATCCGGGGAACAGCCAGGGAGAGGTAACGGGGGAAAGGTAAGAGAGGGCAATCAGAGGGGTCTCCTCTGCCAAAGAGGAGGGTGGGCGTCACCTTGCAGGCAAGTAGGGCTATGACAAGATCAGATTGGTGTTTAGAAAGATTATTCTTTCAGCACCGTGGCTCATTTCATTATAACAGCATTTCATGATCAAAGTTAAGCGTTTTTACTTTTTAAAAAGAACAATCTTGGAAACTAAAAATCTATCTTTGTGGCAATTATGAAAACTAGAACAGGACAGACTTGGTCATACTCTTCTTACGTGCACTGAACATGTAAGAGTCCATCTATTTTCTGTGAAAATGGAAGGTGTCCATGTCACAGTGACAGCTTAGGCGCGTGCTGAGATGTGTTGCTTCTTACATGTCTTGAGTGCCCCCTTCCTTCAGTCTTTTTTTTCTCCTCCAGTATGCTATAGAATGATTTGTAATGGTTTTAGGAAGATTATGACAACATGAAATAGAACCCTGCTGATCAGTTTGTCCCAGGTTAAGAGGATAGATTTTAAAATCTTTTGGTCTCTTGATTAGTTGGATTGACTGCAAAGGCACTGCTGTGCTGGGTAAACTCTCATGCCCTGCTGAGGTTGAAATGATGAAATAATTATTTAAAAACTTTCACCTTAGTCAAAGAGAAATATGCCCTGTTTCATTGAAGCCATCTAAGAATACAATCTTGAGGTGTTTTCTAAATTCAGTATGATGCTATGAAGCGTGAATTGCCCCTGCACAGACATTTTGATAAACAAGTCATGTAAGTATTATCAGCGAAATTTTACTCATATTTATGTTCCTCAAAACTCCCAGTGGTATTTTGCACGTTGTAGGTGATTAAATACACCTTGAATAAATGAAAGAAATGAGAACTGCTTTTAATTATAGTAGATTATCACATTTTAATATATCTTTAACATAGAAAATTTTATATGCACATTAACTACCAATATTTTGATTGTCTGAAAATTTTTTTTAACTAAGGATCTCCATAATGCTTTTGGAGACTTAATGGAAAGAGGTGTCTTGCCTCCCATCACAACAAGCATGGGAACATCCACAGGCACAACCTTTGTGCCTCACTGGAAGATGCAACACCAGTAACCCTCTACTGTTGCTGTGTCCAGTAGGAACTCAACGTTTGATGACAGTAACACACTGGTTTATAGTCCTATTCTGTATCTGCCATTCTCTGAATAAGTTTGATGGCTCATTGAAGTAAGGACGGTGTCCAGAGAATTCTTTTTGGATATCTAACTCAAATCCACTTGAAATTAAGTACCTAATTTTAAAATGCTTTTCTTCCGTAATTTTAGAATTAGAAGCTCTGATATTCATTTATCTTATTCCTCTAACTGCTGTTTACTGAGCACCTATTGTGTTCCAGGTACAGATACCTTCTTACTGTCATGGAGATGACAGAGAAGTAGAAGGGAATTACAATTAATATATGATAAATGCTAAAATACAGATCTGTATACAATGCTATGGAAACAGTGGAGGAATGAATTATTTTGAATGGGATAAACGGTAGGTTGGAGCAAAACTCACAGAGGTAAAATTTTAGTTGAGGACTTACTAGAATGAAGAGGAGTTCACAAGCCAGAGAGAAGCCGTGTTACCTGGGCAAGGCAAATGGAAGGTGCCAAGGTACACAGGCCTGAAGGCACAGAGCAGGTTAAGAGGGTACCTGGTACTCCTGGTGATCCGTGTAAAGAGCACATGAAAAGGGAGATTGGAGTCAATAATTTAGGACCAGATGTTTACTAACTGGGGACTTCAGACTTTCTGTAGCTAATGGTGACTTGAGGAAAGTCGAGAAAACCAGAAGTTCTCAGTGTTAACAGCCATACAATCTTCCAGGAAATTCTAGAGCAGGATGTGAGGGAGAAAAAGAGGAAAGGACAGAGAGAAGGGAAGCAAAAGGTAGAGGGAGAGGATGAGGAGTGAGAGGAGGAGCAACAAAGGGAGCAAAGGGAAGACAGGAAGGAGAAGACAAAGGAGGCAGGCTGGAGGCATTAAATAGGGGAGGACCATCGATTCCCAGTCCCCACGTCCAGGTGGCCTGGCCCAGAAGTTACAAATGAGGGGCTTCCGCCCTGCAGCTCTGACCTGGGTGAGCAGCCAGGTTTGGGATCTTGCTGTGAATTCTCAAGACTCACTGGGAGGGAGGCAGATTGTTCATCTCCTTTTGAAACAAACAAAGTTCTTCTGGTGTAAACCTCTTAGACTCCAGTATGGAAAACATGTACATTAGGATAGAACTTTTTCTGCTAGAGCTTTCCTTGCTTTATCTCTTTGATAGTTCTCTGTAACTATGTGTTTCTAAAATGAGATAGTAAGTATCAATATATGCTTTCAAGAATGTTGGGAAAGAATAAAAACTAATAAATAACTAATAAATAAACTGACCATTTAAAGGGTTCTTTTGATGAAAGTTCAGAAGGGAAATCCAGACCTCAACAGCCAAAGTGAAGTTTTTTTGTTTTTTTTAAAGATTGGCACCTGAGCTAACATCTGTTGCCAATCTTCTTTTTTTTTTTTTCTTTTCTTTCTCCCCAAGGCCTCCCGGTACATAGTTGTACATTCTAGTTGTGGGTCCTTCTAGTTGTGTTATGTGGGACGCCACCTCAGCATGGCCTGACAAGCGGTGCCATATCCGCGCCCAGGATCCGAACCCGGAAACCCTGGGCCGCCAAAGTAGAGCGCATGAACTTAAACACTCGGCCACGGGGCTGGCCCCAAAATGAAGTTATTTTAGGAATTACTGTTCCTAAGTCATTGCTATCTTCATCTGATTTGAGAAAAAGAAAGAACTCTTATGGGCTCCCTTTTTCACCTGAAAACTTTACATGATGTCCCAGGAGACAGAATCATAAAATCTCTCAAGAGGTGCCTTGGGAGTAATTAGTTTTAGATAGCTAATAACGTATGGTTGAGAAAACAGAGAGCGCTCCAGAGGCTTTAACAAGAGCATCTTTCCAAGGATTACAACACTCCCACGAGACACTTAAGATCTTCGAGTAAGAGAGAAGAAACAATTCACTGACTTTTCCTTTGGTAATGAAGTCTTTATTAGCTTATGCTCTTCATGAATGATTTAAAACAAAAATTCCTTTGAAATTTTTCTTAGCAGAAGTCAACTAAATACAGAATTGTTCATCCTAGTGTTTTATAATTGGAAACTGAAATATTAGAGAAAAAATCACAGAAATTCCATGCATTAATATAAGTAGTAATACTTGATTTCATAAAAGAAATGTAGAGACTGAATTATAAAACATAATTGTTTCATGTGAGCAAATTTGGAAAATTCGGCATTATGGAAATTGTGCTGTACTTCAAAATGAAGCTCAGTCCTCTAAGGCAACCTAGAAGCTCCTCGTCCTTTTTGTGTTTCCATTTTCATTTCAGCAGATTCTCACATATTGATAAGAAGAACTAACATTGACCACATAATTTTAAACCAAATCAGAATATCAGCTCTAGCTCAGAGTCTGATTAAATCTACCTCAACTGCCAGGTTTTCAGCCAGCGTCGACAGGGTTGTGGGGGGCAGAAGGGGGGACATTGCCTTCTCTTCATTCAAAGCCCCGCCTGTAGCAGTCAGGAAGATTTTCACAAAAGGAAAAAGCACCCTACTTTCAAAGGAGTGTGGCTAGAAAGGTTTTTTTCCTTTCTAAAAGAAGCGTACATTTTGGGACCAGAAAGACTATTGGAACATTATGAAAAGTCTTGCAATGTTTTCAACATTGCTACCCAAGATAAGGGTACCCAGAGAAAAAAAGTGCAGCTGCCGTTGGAACTTCCAGGACCACCCAAGCTGTATTCTACAAGTCTGCTGATGTGCCACACGAGGTAAAGAGCAATTTAAACATGTGGGATATTATGAAGACTTAAATAATGTAAGTTTTAGTAATATAAAAGAGCCACTTAATGCTTATGATTTTAAAGAACTCAAGTGGCAGATGAGCAGAATTAATTTGAAGGCATTTTACATTTTTATATAAAAAAATCACAAGTGTGTGTGTATTCAAAGTTTACTTAAATGAAATAATTCTATTTTATAATCAGTCTCTAAACTTCTTCATACAAAAACAATTAAACTACTAATATTTATTTTTTGATTTTGTATCCTGATATCTCAGTTTCTGGATATTTCAGTTTCCAATTAAAAATCATAGGATGAACAGTTCTATATTTAGTTGACTTCTATTAAGAAAAAGAAAGGTGTTTATTTTAAATCAAATGTGAAAAAACAGGCCATATTTGGGGACAATAGTAGGCATGCAATAAAACATCATAAATTATAAGACAAAACATACATGATCATGTGATGAAATACCCCTCTTTAAGATGAAATAAATTCTGTTGTGGTTAAATCCCCTATTTCATAGTACATCTCTTTCACATAGAAAGTTGGGGTTTTTCTGTATGTTGGAATACTTTAGATCATTTAAGACAAATTTTTTTTCCCAATGCATGTATTTAATGGCTTCAATAAAAAAGAAATTCATTTAAATAAAATAATTCAGGGGCCCAGCCTCATGGCCAAGTGGTTGAGTTTGCACCCTCCACTTTGGCAGACCAGAGTTCCTCCAGTTCCATCCTGGGCGAGGACAGGGCACCGCTCATCAGGCCACACTGAGGCGGCATCCCACATGTCACAACTAGAAGGACCTGCCACTAAAAATATACAACTATGTACCGGGGGGCTTTGGGGAGAAAAAGGAAAAATAAAATCTTCAAAAAAAAAAATGCAGCAATTCACCATAGGTTTGAGGCAAGTTTAGAATGTCAATTTCAGCCTTATAAACAACATTTTTTACCCAATTTATCATATGCAAACATGTATGGAAAAAGTGCTATTTTCACAAAGTCAACATTAGATAACTTCTTTATTTTGGGGAAAAAAATAGTTACGGTAGAAAATTTCAGTGCCTTTGTTTTTGCTATTAAATTCTAAATGAAGGCTACTTGTGGTCCCCGACCTTATTAATCACACATGAAAAGGTACCTGGACATAGCCAACAGCCCTAGACATGGGCTTGAAAGGAACATTCATTCCACTTAGTGAATAAGGCCATGAAATAATCCATTGCTTGGAAAACTAAGAGAAAAATACCCTGAGTTTTTGTTTGTTTTTCTCCTTTGTGATGGCTCATATGCTTTCAAACATCTTTTATTAAAAGGAATGAGTAATATTGTTCAAGTAAGATTTTAAAATAAACCCATTCCCATTCACTCAAGGAAAGGAATGAGCTTTTCAAATCCTTTCTTTCCTTTTTTTTTATTGAAAAAGACATGAGCAGTACGAAGGCCAGACAAGATCTATAGATAACTTAATATTTAATTAGTTCAGCATTTTTCTGATGGCCCTCTGCCTATGTTACACCTTACAGTGATGTCCAGCCTTGTTTTCACTCTTGGAGATTTCTTTCACAAGAAAACTCAAGCTGACAGAATATTGCAAAATAAAGAGGAAAAGAACTTCATCTGGAAAAAAAGTCTTTATCCAAGACACTAAATACGTTTCCTATCTGTAAGATACTATACTTGCTAATAATCTGGCCTATTTGCAATGAAAAGTCAATGAGTGAGAGTGCTCACTGTCCCACAGGTGCAGGGACCGAGTGAGAGTGAGGCCTGCACTCGCGGCCTTGATCTGACACTAATTGGTGGTATGATGGGCGAGGGGAGACAGTAGGTGGAGAAGTAATCATTCATCCATTCATTCAAATTTGAGTGCCTACTATGTGCTTGGGAAGGTTCCAGGTGGAATTTACGGAAGATGTGCTATGTGTTAGCAGCTTTAATTATCTCCATCTTTGTGCTATCTTAACAGAAATAATATTTTTATGACTTACTTATAGATGAGGAAACCAAGGTTCAAAGAGCTTATTTAGCTATCTGAAATTACATCAACTAAAAACTGAGCTATGACTGCATCCCAATCTTGTCTCACTTCAAAGTTCAGGAGCTCTTGATGATTATATTATGGTGATTCCATGAAATATCGCTGGTAAATTTATTCATGTACAATAATAGCACCCTCTTCTAAAACATAGTTATCACCAAGAGAGGTAATATGTCAGACTGCTATTGATAATTCATAGAATATTTTAGAACATTTTGCTGCAGTCAGCCTGGTGCTGTAGTGGTTGAGTTTGTACACTCTGCTTCAGTGGCCTGGCGTTCGTGGATTCAGATCCTGGGCGTGGACCTACACACTACCCATCAAGCCATGCTGTGGTGGTGTCCCACATACAAAATAGAGAAAGCTTGGCACAGATGTTAGCTCAGTGACAATCTTCCTCAAGCAAAAGGAGGCAGATTGGCAATGGATGTTAGCTCAGGGCCAATTTTCCTCAAAAAAAAAAAGGCATTTTGCTGTTTTCTACTTTTTTATAACTTTAATATAAAAGTAAAAACATTCTCATTGTAATAAATCAAAGAACACAGAAGTAAAGAATTAACAGGCTTTCTCCACCTCTTTCAAACAAAACTGAATTCAACCAATGAAGCAATGTTCAAAGTTTGGTGTTTTTCTTTTCATACCTTTTTCTCTGCTCATACTAACTGCGACCAATAGATACACAGAGATGTGGGTTTTTTTAAGGTTGTGAAAGTTTTTCTTTCTTGTCTTTTGACCATAGGATGCTGCTTCAATGGGAGTTTCAATGGGAGTTTCAGTGGAGGGGTGGTGATAGAGTTTTGGAAGGCCAGAGAAGCTGCCAAAGGAAAGCAGGTCTCGGTGGGGTTATCAAAGTTTAACATTTCATCAAAAAACATGTTTTTCCTTTCCTCTACAGCAGTATCTAGAAAATCAGTCATTAGAAAATTAGCAGTTACCATACATAAGAATAGCAGCATGACTATATATAAGCTGGTATCTGCATACATATATTTAATACACTACTCTCCTTTATACACACACACACACATACACATGATGCTACTGATAGATTGCAATCTAGAACATGCCTTCCTGTTCCAATACAAATGGGTCTGCATTTTCTTTTAACTTGGCAATGTTAAAAAACAGACTCGTCATAAGTGTGTAATGTCTTGAACCAAAATAGACTTCCTTAATGATTTGTTTTCTCCAATTTCACCACAAAATGTAATGCAGCCAACAAAAGAACTATTCTTCCCCCACGTATAATAACATGTTATTCAACAATCATGTAAGAAAGCCTATACATAAGACTGCCAAGGATCTGAAATGGAGTTTCTAACTGAAATGTTTGGGAAGAAACCTTTTTTTTTTAAAGTTTCACTCCAAGGCTTTGAGTGAAGTGATATAAATATCTAGGAATGTACAGTTTTGCTTTACTACTGTAACATGCTTACAGGAGTAGTTATGGTTTACTTTATAACATAGGTCACTGAAAACATTAACCATAAAAACATATAAAAATACAAACAAGTTCTCAGTAGGCCATTTACTTTGTGGCAGAACAAACAATCTAATTGGTTCTGTCCCTGGGAAGGCAAACGGCCCTGATGAAGCTGGGTCAGCAGCACCCCTTGGCTTTTTGGAGAGCTTACAACCAGCAAGCCATTCACCCTGACTCTCTCAAGACATCAAAGGAGCTGCACTTTGGGATGGAGGTAACATCTGGTAAACAGGAGAAAACACAATCCGTGCCTGGTATATTCTAAAGGAGATTATAATGAAATGAAGTTAATTTTTTTTTCTTTGTGTGTGTTTTTTAGGAGAACTGCAAAAGAAAGAAAAATTATAATACTGTAAAAAGCTAACAAAAGGGGAAAAACATGAATCCACTATTTGGTTTTCTGAAATATAGAGTTGCTCTTAAAATATACTTCATAATCACCAGCCCAATAGAAAACTCTAGAAACTACAGAAGATTGGAGAACATAAATACATAATCTGAATGCATATTAATGCATGTTTATGGTATAAATATGACAGTGGATATCAATTGTACCAAAAATGAATATATCTCCTGGATCTATTACATTTCTGGGAAACTTAGCTGGGTAAATGAAAACATTATTAGTCAAGTGAAGGTAGAGCTAATGAATTTTAAAAATTAGATTATCAAGGACAGATTGTTGTAACGACTGAAAGTTAGATTTCTCTAAATAAAATTTTTCTCCCAAGAGGGAGAAGAAATGCTATCTGGGGTGTTGGTGTTGGTGGGGAATTAGCACAAGCATACACACACACATATTTGTATCATGTATATAACAGACATATCATGCATGATGTATGTGGCACACATATGTACACACACTAGAACATAAAAATAAGTGCATTTTCCATTTTGGAGTTAGGTGGGTAGCCTGGGTTTTAATCGCAGATCCACTGTTTACCACTTAAGTGGTCTTGCATAAATCACTTACCCTTTTTGGTCTCTAGGGAGAAGACTACTCACTTTACAGGGCTACTGAGAGATATATTAATGCAGCTCAGGCCCTAGTGTTGTATCTTGTACTTAGTAGGTGCTTATTCTAATAAACTCAGGATAGATCTATTCAATGGATTTCATTATTTCTTGGGAAAAGTATTGGCTGTAACTTGTCACATCAGGAGAGTCTCATGGAAGAGGTCTGCTCCTCGAAAGTTATTTCTTTATATCCATTTTAAAATCTTTACTTTGGGTCAGGTTTCTCACAGAGACAAGAAGACTGATAGGAGTTTTGGGGGTAATGTTAATCTCATTGTTCCATTGTGATAATGAAAACATTAAAGAAAATAAAATAGTATGGTACAATTTAGGAATCTTCATGCTAAGTGGAAATTACTGCTGCAATTTTGAGTATTTATTTGGCCATGTGTATGACAATAAATACATATATCACACAAAAACTCCTGTCCGCTACTAATAAAAAAGCCCTCTGACGATATGATCATTTTTCAATGAAATTGTGTATTTCCTAATCTGTTGTTACAGTTTATAAACTACATATCTTTGACTCAGCATTAATGAAATGAAACTTACAAGCTTGAACACATATTTAGTATAAATTGTAAACAGGGAAAAGAACTTAGGGTAATAATCTGCTATTCATGTGTTACTGAAAGAAGAGGCATGAACTTTACTATGAAAAAATAAAATGTGGATAAAGAATTCCTTGGTAATAAAAACATACAGATAAAAAGTATTGGATTTCACAATCAAAATCCAATGAGAATTTTCCCTTTTGGCAGTCAAACAAAAATTCCAGGAAAATAGTTTAAATTCCCTTCACAAAGTTCAAATGTAACTATTGGTTATTAACTTGCAAATATAAGAAATAATATTGTGGTATAGATATCTGACCAGTGATTGCTTATGTACCCTATAAAATTTATAATGTTTTTTGCATTTAATATACTTAACATGCAATTATTGTTGTAGCAGTCCAACATCTATTTACTTATGTAATTCCATACACGTGTATTATAATCTCCTAGAATTTTATTTAATGTAAACAACTCACCTAGAGGGATAAGTGGTGTTCACAATTATTTTTAAGAGAGAAGAATGTTGTAAAGAAGGGGATAATTTACTTATGTATTTGAAGAATAAGCTCATTTAATTCCTAAAATTCTGATAAGCACTGTAATTTACATAATGCTCTGTAACATAAACTCCGCAGCTTTTTAAAAAAATCATGCATTCCCCTAAATTCATATTTTACAGACACAAATTATCAATTAGGATTTCTCTGCCTGTAAGCCTTAAGAACACTCTGTGGCTGGTCACAAGGTCATTCTGTACACGTACGTAAGGGCCTCAAGCAGGGAACATGGCCCTGTGGTTCCAGCTCAGACCCCACTGTCATTAACTTGCTTTGTGACTTCAGTGAAGTTGCAGAGTCAATATATTCCAAACAGGAATTTACAAAAACATTATGGAAAGTACTGAAAGAACATGGCCTTATTGGGTCTTAAAAGCATGGACTCTACATATGGACACATACATTATATCTAATTATAACTATCTCAAAGTGAAAGGATGTCTTGAGAGAGGCAACTGTTATAGTAAACGAGACAGGAAACATTCTTTTTCATTGCTTGAGGAAACAGAGACATTTGTTTCTTTTGTCTCCTGGCAAAAATGGGAAAACCCTCCAGCATTTCAGAAGTTAGTGGGTTTCCCCAGAAGTTCAGAGAAGAACCTATGCTAAATACTCCTAAGCTGAGGCAACCCTCCTCCTGGTTCCTTCTCAGCTGAGCCTGAGCCCGTGTGCTTCCTGGAGCCACTGCTGGTGGACCGTGAACAGTGGACAGCCGCTGCGGGGGGGCAGGCACTTCAGGGAGTGTGCCTGGCAAGGCCAGGACAGGCAGAGGTGAGGAGGGGGAGACTGACATTTCTTTGGTAATAAAAACGCAATTTATATAAACTATAGGAGACTTGGTGAGAAAGTAAAAGAGGTAATTGTTCGCATTCCAAATGTTTTAATATATAAACTGTGTAACCATCACTCATGAACAGTGCAGCTGCTAACAATTTATTTCTTTCTTTTTCCCCAGGATAAAAATCATGCTGAAGCCAAGAGATGTTTCTCCAGTGAATGATATTTTGAAACTCTGGTCAAAACATAACTGTGACATAATAAATTTTTAAGAAGTCAGGAAAGCTTGTAGTCTGAAATGTGAAAGAAGACCCAGTTTTTACCCTAGTTAGGAAGGACCACATTTCAGCTTTCACCACAGTGGCAGGCTGTCTTCAGAGGGGAAAAAAAGACCAATTCTGCATGCACATCTGTTTCCAGTGTGATGCTGGTATGCAAACTATTGTCTATTGGAAGTGTGTTGTAGTAACGTCTGCCAGGGTTAAAGGCTGGGTCAATTTGATCAAGAAGCTAAAATTAGCTTCTGTGTGTTTTCCTGAAAAGAAAAAAAAATACTGTAAAGCTCTTTGTTTTCCTTCAAGTGCAGTTCTCAGATTTCAGTTTCTGGTGTGTAAACTATCAGGAAACAGACAGCTATGACAAGTGACTTCTTGTTCACTGCATTCTGCGTAATGAAATGGTGCAACATGTTACCTGAGCTGAAGGATACATGTAAAAAGCAAGCATTCTGACCCAATTCACATTTTCCCATTTAAAAAATATTAACATTATAAAATTATTTAAAGTGAATGCATCTGGAAATTCAAAACCATAGCTATATTTTAAAGTCTGTGACGGTTTGGCAAAGCCCAAACACATTAAGAAACTCATCATTCTGAGAAGTATTGGGGTAAGTTTTAGGTCACATATTCCTGGTGCTTGACAGTCCTCTGATTATTTTTATAGGAAATGTGTTCCTTAAGACTAAAAAGAGGGAAAAAATTCATAGAAAAACTCCAAACCAGTAATAATTTAGCAAATTCAAGGAGCAGAAAGAAATCATAGAAACAAAATATGCAGTCATGAGATAATTCAAAATAAATACTGAGATGCTTTTAGACAAGAAAATTACTTAGAAAATTATTTAATAGTTAATGTTCAGATCAGAGAAAGGAGAAAAAAAGGAGACGTAGAATTATCTCTTATGTTTAAGACTGTGATGAGTGCACAAATAAACCAAAAACAGAAGCATGTTTGAGATTTATTGACATTCTCAGAGATTTGCTTTTTCTTATATCAGACGCTACATTAGATTACAATGATCTGTTTTGACTTCAGTAAAATGCCTCTTTAATATTTTAACCACTTAAATATTGTTAATTTTTAAATGATCTATAATGTACTGAAATGCAATTCAAAAAATTATCTATAATGTAACAAGTATTTTTGTGTGTTTTACTATAGTTAAATATTTCCCTAATAAAGTCTGAGAGAAGAAATAAATATGTTTTCCCCAAAATACAAAATGTGATAGAAAAATACTTCAACCTAGTTATACCAAAATGAAATTGTGTATTTGGGTCACTGATACCACAAGATTTCCTTTTTTCTAAACATCCTCTCAATTTCAGTGACTTTTTGCACTTTGTAAATTTAGAGCTCATTAAAAAGATTTGGTATGCATACTAGAAGCATGTAAATATTTGGCAAAACTCATTTATATATAAATTTATTTGTAAAACATACATATAATTCTCTAATTTTTATATTTAAATACCTTCTAGAACTTAACATAGAATGGTAGGTACCTACTAAATGTTTATTTTTTCTTGGGTCAGAAATTACTGGAAAAAAGACCCATTATATATTCTGACATGAAAGTAATAAAATTCTGTATTAGCTCTCATTTCTCACCACCCATTCCTCTTAAAATAAGCCCTTTTCTTACACATTTCTTTTTAAAAATGGGAATAATAACACTAAACAACAACTATGTATTCATTGAGTCTAAAGGTTTTCAGATACTATGTTCCTAAGCGTATCATCTTAAACACCGACAACCCTTTCTCTCAAGAGATTCTCTGGGGTTTCTAAGACACTGTGCTAGTCAAGTGCTCCTCCTTCCTTCTCCTACACACACCTTGATGATTCCCTCCTTCCTCTTCCTCTTCCTGGCACCCAAATTTAAGCATTTCCTAAAGTTGTACCCTTATCCTCCTTCCTTTTCCTTTTATGTACTGTTTTTCAGTAAATTCATCTACTAATATAGCTTCAGGTATCTATGTTTCTAGTGTAAGAATCTTTAACCTAGGTACAGAAGGTCCATTGACGGACTTCAGGGGGCCCATCAAACTCCTGAAATTATGCTAGAATGTATGAATAAATATGTGCTTTTTGTTGAGAATCAAATTTTCATTGAAAGCTGTCCATGATACAAAAACAAGACAAAACAAAAACTAAAAACTCCCTTTTCCACACCAGGATGGCCATTTATAATATCCCAGCATCACCAAAACTTCAAACACAAGCTCATCTTATCTGCCACCTCCTGAGAAAGTTGCTCCTCCTGTGTCCCCTATTTGGTTATGATGTTACCAAATTCTACCCTTCTAAGACTTTCCTCCTTTCTCCCTCACTCAACATCGTCAATTAGCTGCCAGTCCAGAAGCTTCTCTGCAATGCTCTCATCTGTTTCCACTGCTACCCGAGTCAGTGACCCTTGAACTATGTGACGATTTTGCCTCCTAACTGTCTCCCCGCCCAGGAGAGCCACTGTTGCACAACTCCAGGGACTGCAGCTCACATCATATTCTACGTAAGTGCAACACATCTCCATGCAACATGGAGGAAGCCTCCCAGGGCTGTGTACACAGCCAGAGACCCAGGTACACACTTCTATGCTTCCACAGCATCTTCTCACTTCCCCCGCAGTCTGGTTTTCTGCTATGCCTGCTCTTCCTCTCACAATTAACTATTCAGTCTCTGAATGTGTCCACACTTTTTTTTAAGCCTTTGTGCCACAACTCCTGCTGATTCCTCTGTTCTGGAAAAATACCACCAAATTCTCCCCTCTCAAAATGCCTAGCAACCCTGCTTCTGGGTGTCTCTCCCATGAGGCTTTCCGTAAGGCATAGTGTTTACAGTAATGAGGGTGTGGGTGTCACATTAGGTCTGATCCCCCAGCTTCAGCACATACTGCCCAAGTAGCCTTCTGTAAACTACTCAAACTCTCTACACTAGGAGCCTCCTTCTAAAGTGTGAATAATATTTAACAGCCAGGATGTGAGGACTAAATGGACTACTGCATGTGAAATGCCTGGTACGTTTTAGGTGCTCAATATTTTGTAGCTATTATTTTAACATCCTCACTCCCAAGTAGTGACTTTGCTCTCCTCTATCTTTTGCCTTGGATTCTAGTACTGTACATTTATTGTTTTCTCACCTTCTAAATATGATTTTAGATGTTGGGGGCATGTATTATTACATTTAAATCACCTCAAGCACCTAGCACAGTGCCTTACACATCGCAGGTACTTACTAAATATTTGATTGTTTTTCCAAAGTCACTTTTTCTTGGGCCAGAAATTACAGACGCAGAGGAGAAGGGAGGGAGAGGACCATGCAGGGTTTTAAAAAATATTTTTTAACATCTAAATCCGTTACTCGTAAAAAAATAAATCCCCTTGTGGGAATCAGTCCCCATTTCAAAAAGTTGCACATGGGACACAATGCCTGAGGTCTTTCCATGTACCAAAGCAAATATTCCCGATAAAGTTTAACTTGTATAGTGTCCTTCAAAATATCTGACTCTTCTGAGAACATGTTCCTAGGAGATACAAAAAAATCTAAAATTTTCACAAAGCATAGAATTTTCTTAACTTTCAAAAAATGTACTAGACTAAATCTATTATAAAACTTCAGAGTTACAGACAAATAAAATTAAAAGTTGGCTTAATTAAGCTATGTTGAATAAATAAAGTAGGGCTAATTTGAAGAACTAGTTTGAATATCTGTAGTAAGAGGATCATGGAATATTTCTAAGTAGAGAGCCTATGAGATCTTGTTTTCTCCAAATAGAGACTCCAAAAATTATACTAAATGCTTAAAAGTTTGTTGTAGGTAGGCATCATTTTCACTTTGCTTAAACTGTTAATATGCTAAGCAAATCCTTCCTACAGATATTGTAAAGGTATAGTTATAAACTCCAAATTAATGAGGCAAGTTAAAATAGCCTGATTTTAATTACAGGCATACCTCGGAGATATTGCGGGTTAAGTTCCAGACCACCACAATAAAGCAAATATCACAATAAAGTGAGTCACATGAATTTTCTGGTTTCCTGGTGCATATAAAAGTTTTCTTTGCACTACACTGTAGTCTATTAAGTGTGCAATGGCATTATGTCTAAAAAATAGTATACATACTTTGATTAAAAAATACTTTACTGCTAAAAAATGCTAACTATCATCTGAACCTTCAGCGAGTTGTAATCTTTTCGCTGGTGGAGGGTCTTGTAAAAAATGCAATATCTGTGAATTGCAATAAAGCGACGTGCAATGAAACGAGGTATATCTGTATACATACTTGATAACTTTTCATTTCTGAGGTCTTATCAAGAATGACCGAAGGCCCTGTATAAACTTCAAATTGCTATCTGAAATCACTTCATGTCAGAAATTTAACGTATAAAGTGAAGAATTTTTAGAGCTATTGTTTATTATAATTTAACAAATATCTACTGAATACATACTAACTTCAAGGTATTACATGTTTGGAAATGAGTCCTAAGGCAGAATCTCTGACTTTAACAATCTTGGAAGTTAGTTTTATTAAAAAATAAGGATTTGGGGGTGGCCCGGTGGCATAGCAGTTAAATATGCATGCTCTGCTTTGGTGGCCCAGGGTTCGCTGATTCGGATCCCAGGCACTGGTCTACACACTGCTCATCAAGCCATGCTGTGGTAGGTGTTCCACATATAAAGTACAGGAAGATGGACATGGATATTAGCTCAGGGCCAATCTTCCTCAGCAAAAAAAGAAGAGGAGGATTGGAGGCAGATGTTAGTTCAGGGCTAATCTTCCTCAAAAAAAAAAAAAAGGGATTTGTCACCATTGTTACAACCCCACCAGCTGAAATGGCTTCCAGGGGATTTAAGGGAATTGCAACTGTTTTTTGGGATATTCAAAAACAACCACATGTCTGGGGAATTTAGAAAGCCACTGTACTTACCCAGGGAAAGATGCAGTCTCAGAAAAGACCTGAGAAGATCATAATCTTTCATCTTAGGTTGATCCCTGACACAAACACACCCTACAACAATAAAAAACCCAAAACTGAAAAACTACCACCCAGCAAAACCTGAGAAGGAGGAGAATCTGATTTCCAGAGTTCACATATTATAAGATTCAAATGTCCAGTTTTCAATGACAACAAAAAATCACAAGGAATATGAATAAACAGGAAAGTATGACCCACTTGAAGAAATAAAATAAATAGACAGAGTTTCCTCCTTCCTGCTTCCGGCTCGGCAGTGAGCCACTCAACATATAGAATTTAAATCTTCTCTCAGAAGTGTATGGTAGAGCTCAAGAAGACAACCAACCAAGGGTCATCTGAAGTTCTGATTGGCTCTCTGATAACCCAGGACAAAGTTAGAGAGCACTGCTCCAGCATAAGACCACTACAAAGATGTTTGATATAAAGGCTTGGGCAGAGTTTGTTGTGGAATGGGCTGCAAAGGATCCATATGGCTTCCTTACAACAGTTATTTTGGCCCTTACTCCATTGTTTCTAGCAAGTGCTGTACTGTCCTGGAAATTAGCCAAGATGATTGAAGCCAGGGAAAAGGAGCAAAAGAAGAAACAAAAATGTCAAGAAAATATTGCAAAAGCTAAACGACTAAAAAAGGATTGAAGGAATGAACAGCTGGTGCAAACCAGAAGAAAATCATTTGGAAAATTATGAATTTGGAAGGGCCCCACTAGGGTTTCTTCTCTGGATTTTATGACAGTATTATTTAGTAAAGGAAGTCTGAGCTTATGGAAGAATCACGTTCTGACCTCTTAATGTACTGTAGCAACTTTTAGGCTTTGGTGTAAAAGTCTGTGGACAGTTCTTGTAAATTGGCATTTATTATGCTACAAATTCTTTATAGGTGACCTAGTCATTTGCCATTTTGCAACTTATATACTGAAATGAAAACATCCTGTGGAGAAAAATGACTTTTCATTATGAACTCCATTCAAATAATGGCTTAAAATAGGGTCCTGGTCTGGATAAAGGAAATTAAGAATGTAAAAATCAGAATTGTCCTCTCTGAGTGAAAAGTATGCTTTGGTTTAAAAGAGATACAGTAAATTAACTACATCTTTTATCATTGCTTATTTCTTGGAATAGAATCATTTCTGGCTTTCTCAAAGCAAAATAATGAGTACTTCTATTTTCTGCATTTTTCTGATGCTAGCCTTTGAGCTACTGGTAATTATTGGTCATTTTGCATTTTTTAAAATCTAATTTTATAAAGAATTCTCTTATTATCTTGACTATGTAGAATACCACCTACTGGATGTAACAATTTTTGTACTTATGGACACTGCCATTTTCTTAGATGACTCGTTGAATAACACTATGATTTAAAGCTTGCAGTAAAAACCCCAAACCTTGTAGTACCTTGGAAGCAGTTTATTTGTACTTGTGCTAAGTGGAAATGTGAAGTAGTTAAAATGTCTTATCAGATAATTTGGTGATTATATAGCTACCACTTTTGTTTTTTATTCCATTCATTGTTTTAACTCATGGTGGTAATGTCCTATACTGTTTGATCAAACAGGTTCATGGTGAAAATTAAAATTTTGATTTCTTTTAAGGAACTCGTAAAGAGTAACAGTTAAGTCAGATTTCACAAGTGGTAAACAAAAGCTTAAAATTTGGAAAAATTTTGTTGGGCATACTAGTAATTGGGTGAAAGGTAAATTATGTCAAAATGAGAATGTGTTATAATTCAAAATAAAGAGCCAAAGGATATTTCCTTCAGATAAGTAGTAAAACTGGAATTTTTTACTATTAAATATGGCTTTTATAAATGATTGGTCTAATCATTTTATTCATTGTATTTAATATCTTATTAATGTTTTCCTCATCTCTGATAATTTTAAATTACAAAAACTTATCCAATAGCTTTAATTGAAAAATGAAACTAAATATTGAAATAAATTATATACTTTTTAAAAAATAAATAAATAAATAAATAGACAGAAACTACACCTGAATAAACCCAGACTTCAGACTCACCAAATTACTATAAAAAAGATACTCTGAGGTCCAAAGGAAGTCAAGGACACAAGAAAATGACAGAGGAACAAAATAAAAATATCAGTAAAGACGCAGAAATTATAGAAAGAAACCATACAGAAATTCTGGGGCTGAAAAGGAAAAAAGGAAAAAATACAATAGAGGGGTTCAAAATCAGATTTTAGCAAGCAGAAGAATCAGTGAACTTGAAGATAAAATGTGAAACTATTGAGTCTGAGGAACAGAAAGAAAAAATAACAGAGAAAAGTGAGTACAGCCTAAGGGACATGTGGGACACCATCAAGCAGACCAATACATTGTGGGAGTCCCAGAAGAAACAGAGAGAGAAATTGGCCAGAAGGAATATTTGAAGAAATAATGGCTGAAAACTTCCCAAATTTGATAAAAGACTACAAATCCAAGAAGCTCAATGAATAATAAGTAGGATAAACTCAAAGAGAGCCACACTAACACATGAAATCAAACTGTTGAAAGACAGAGAAAATCTTGGAAGCAGCAAGAGAGAAGAAACTCATCAGATACAAGGCGTCCTCAAAAAGATTATCATCCAATTTCTCATCAGAAGTCTTGGCAGCCAGAAGGGCCACAGGTTGATATATTCAAAGTGCTGAAAGAAAAACACTGTTAACTGAGAATTCTATATCCAGCAAAAGTGTCCTTCTAAAATGAAAGAGAAATTAAGACATTCCCAGATAAACAAAAACTAAGGCAGTACATTATCACTAGATTTGTCCTGCAAGAAATGTTAATGGGAGTCCTTTTTGGGTTTTTTGGGTTTTTTTCAGATGAGTACCAAACACCAAGGTCCCTCGTATGAGTGATAGGGACCAAAAATCTTCAATGAAGATGAGCAGTGTTTTCAGAATATATAATAGAGGACATCATATTCTCCTTTTGTCCACTTCTACCCTCCAATTTCTTAGTGTCAGGAACATTCGTATTCTGTTCTATTCTCCTAATTGAGTACTCATAGGTAGACTCTAAACACTGGAAACCAAAAAGCAATTTTACCCTAATGCTTCCTGCAGAGCCAGGTAATATGCTCTGATTACATTTCCTTTCCTAAGATTCTGGGGTGGCATGTGAAGCCTGTGCCTCTCAAGATCAGATACTGCTAAGATTAAAGTCAAGTGGAATATCATGCCTGGGGTTTCCTTCAAAATGACACAGGATGACAGAAATGTGTAAAAGTATAGATTAAACAAGATTGACCATAAAGTGATAAATTGTTGAAGTGGGTGCTGGGTACTTGAGAGTTTGTTTATTATGCCACACTGGCTAATTTTACATGTTTGATAATTTTCTAAAATAAGTGTAATGAGTGAATTCTCTTTTGGTTTGCTACATATTCAGACCATGACTATCTCCGCTTTCTGTTTTTACAACAGATTTTATTTGGAAAGTGATAAAGATGTCACTGTAACCTTTAAATCCTTCATCGTCTTAGTCATTTTACCTGTTGCTTCTACTTCATGCCAGTCCATTTGCAGACACTCTTCTTGGAACCCACTGAGTCTGCTATCATCTCTACTCATCAGATAATCAGCCTGAACCACAGCTCCTCAAGCAGAGATTTTTTCACTGGATGCCAGTGTTAGCTCTATTGTTTACTGTATCATACATTTCTCTTTTTTGGGCTCTCTCTCATTTTGCTGGAGTTACAGGTATTGGGAGGGATGCTTCAAAATTGACTTCAGCCTTCCTACTTGATTGGAAGGAAAACAATTAAAAACTATTTTCTCCTCATAATTTTGAAATCTTGCTCAACTCTTTTTTAGTGTCCATTGTTGCTGATCGGAAGTGCCAATGTGAGTGTGATTCTTGTTTGGTTATGGGTGTCTTGTATATATTTTTCCAGACGCTTTTTAGATCTTCTCTTTACTCTTGGTCTTCTGGAACTTCACAATGACGAGTATATGTGAGGGCTTTTCTCATTCATCTTGATCAGCCTTTCACAAGCACTCTCAAGCTAAAACTCTCTTAAAATTCTGGGAATTTTTCTCCTATGACTTTTGTCAGAAATTGGACCCCCCAGGATTTATCCCTTATGCCTTTCACTTTTTTCTCCATATTTTCTATTTCTTTAACTTTTTGCATTATGGCCTGGCATACTTTTAGCTTTATCTACCCACCTTTCTATTGAAAACTTATTTCAGCAATTAAAATATTAAACTATTTTTAAGATTCAAACACTCTCTCATCCTTTGTTGCTTTTTTACAGCATTCAAGTCTTGCACTGTGGAGGTAGTGTCTTCTTGAATCTCTCTCTGAATATTCAGTAGAAATGAAGAAAGGGGAAAGCCCAATGTGAGGTTGGTATATGAAGCTAGGCTAAATGACTGGTGAGCTTTGTCTTAGGGTGAGTAAGGAGTCAGCTATTATATTTAGGATCCTCCAAAGACCAGAATAATGCAGGCTTAGTTCTGGGCAGCCAAACTACTTCAGCTATGCTGGTTCTACACCGGAAGCTTGTTCAGGCACTATAGAGAAAAGTGTTCTGATTTTACAGGGTAATTCAGTCCCTCAGTCACACTGGCCACATTTCAAGTGCTCAGAATCCATATGTGACTAGTGGCTACCACATGGGACAGGGCAGATATAGACTATTTTCATTGTCAGAGGAAGCTCTATTGAATAGAGTTGCTTTAGGTCAGAGTTTCTCAACCTTGGCATTGTTGACATTTTGTGTGAAATAGTTCGCCATCATGGGGGCCTGTCCCATGCACTATAGGATGCTGAGCAGCTTCTACCCACTAGGTGTCAACAGCATCCCCTCAGTTGTGACAACCAAAAATGTCTCCAGACATTGCCCCTGATTGAGAACCAATATTCTAGACTCTAAACATCTTGACAAGAAGGAATATGTTTATTCAGCTTTGTATTCCATGTAACTGATCACAGTGCCTGGTGCACCACTGGTGTTAAATGTATGTTGAGAAATGAAGAAGAGAAGGGAGACGGAAGAAAAGCCTAAGAAATGAGTATTTTTCCACTTTAACAAAAGTAAAACTCTCCTCTAGTCAAAAAAAGAAAAAGTCAACAATACATACACTTTGATATAGTTATTTTTGCCTAGGAGATAAGTGAATGAGAAACTATTCCTGCATCTGTTCAGAAAATCTACACTTCATAATTATTATCAGTAAGATGTTAACATTATGTCTGACTCTATACCAAAGCATCTCAAAGATAACAAGTGGAGATAACTAGAAGAGCCTATTGAGAACATGCCAATTTTACACCGGCATGTGAAAATTTATCCAATCACTCCAGAAAATGTAGCCCTTTTCACTCATATCTAGGAAATCATTTGCCAAAAGCACTATAGTTTTCAAAATTATTCTTCAAAAGCAATTCCACAAACATAAATGTGGTGATCATGTTGGTTTTATTTTGTTAATATAGATACAAGTTTAACATTTCCAAAACAGAATGAATGAGCAGAGTAATTCTATTAAGGCCTTTTGTAAGTTGTTTCCTGATTGGCTACAAAGACACTACCACATTATAGGATTAGCGGAAATCAGATGGCTTTCTTCCTCTAAATCACTCCACTGGCCACACTGGCCTCCTTGACATTAGGTCAGCGCCCTCCCATTCTGAAAGCAAAGGAGAAATCAGTGGCTGTGTCCCTGCTGCCATTTGTGACAGGCAACATAAGCAGAAGGCCTTGACTGGCGCTGCCGCTTACCAGTTCCTTTAGTGAAACGATGAATCACAGTAATAATTCCTCCTTTATGGGTATGAGTGGAGGGAAAGTCTTTACAAACTATAAAACACTAAACAGATGCCAGTTTCACTTTTGTTTAAGTGTTTTAGATATGGTTATATAAAGTTTTTAGCAAAGGGACTAGGGAAGAGCACACATTGATAAGAATCGTGATTCCCACAGGCAGTTTTTAGGGAAGCATGATTTAATAAAATAAAAACAAACACTAAAATGCCATGTCACTCAGGGGACATAGTCAAACCAGCTTTCTAAGGATTCCTCCAAACAAAGACGTTTCTACACTTTTCAGGTTTTTGATGAAAACCTAAAAGCTCTTGAAGCACCTGTAGGTATTATTTATTTGAGGAGTTGAAACTTCCTTCTAAAAGTATTTGCTAGGGCAAACTAGCAATACTGAAAAATGAGACGTACAATGTGTGGAAGCCTAGTTCAAGCCCATATTAATCATCAGTTACAGGGTCTCCATGCAGCCAGGGTACAATGGCCACAGGTCAGTTGTCGTGACCTTTACTCAGCATTTCTATTCCATGCATGAGAGTTCCTGTAAATAAACAATTCTAAGGAAGAGCTTCTTTATGGTCATAGGTGATCTGTTCTAGAACAAACAACCAGAAGGTGCTTTTGAAAATAACTTCAGAAATGTAATAAATCTGTGAAAACTACCATGTGCCGTGGTTTGGCCAGAGGTAAGTGGAGATTGCGGTGTAGACCAGAAACAGTCCTTAGAGGTTGATTTGTATTTGCAGCACTCTGACCCTAGCGCTGAAGTGAGTCTTCACCCTCACTGGTGGTTCAGGATGAAAAAGCAGAAAATCGGGAAAGGAAACGCAAGGTAAGAGCGAGCCAAAGACTGCCTGGTCTCAAAGAGAGTCTGCCCAGTGCACTGTCAGCTTGACTGTAAACGTTCAGTAAGAAAAAGAACGAATGGAGTGAGCCTTCCCATTGCAGAAAGCACATTTGCCAAAATCCTTTAACGTAAAAGTTAACTTTTCATTTATTTTAAGTTGAGCCTCATCAAATGCAGATCTGACGAGCTCCAGCGAAAACGTCGGCAGTGGACGGTAACGCCTACAGTGAACTTTATCGGGCTGTGTCTCTGTGGCCACTTTCCAAATCACACATTCACCAAGCAAAACGTTCAGGCCACATGAGGAAGGAAGTCTTCCGCTACTGAAGATCATTAGTAGCACTGAGTGAAACCAGTGTCAGCTTCTTGGGGTTGGCCTCTGATCACTCATACAAAGGACGGAAAGTTGTTGGCGCCACTGGACTTCTGCCCAGCTCAGCCGGCAGGGGAGCATCTGAAAGGCTCCTTCTTGAAAACCAACACACTGGAAGGGGGCAAAGGGTGGCAGGGACCCTCAAGCACATTAATCAGCAGGGAAATCAGCCCAATGTCACCTCATCCTGGGCTTCACTGCCCAAACTACATGTGTCAGTGACTCCCAGAAAAGAGGAGGCCCCAGAATGACACTGGAAGCATCAAATGTCCTCTTCATATGGAAAGCTCATCTCAGAGGTGTCAGGATAAAACATGAGACCAGCACTTGTCCTCAGAGACAAACATGAATGATTCACTGTTTCACGGCACAATGAGAGGAGGAGGACACTGGAATAAAAACTTTATAAGGTGAAATCTAAATCCTGTGTGCAGTACACATTTTAAAAGCTTTTTTTTTTTCTTTTTGAGTTTTCTTCCTTTCCCTTCTCCTCCCCTTCCTGAGGGAACATAACACAATGTAATTAAATGGTAAATTACTTGAGAGAGAAATGTTTAGACTCATGACAAACCTTCGTGCAGAAAGAAAACTTCACACCCCACACATATTTTGGATGACCCAGTTCTCCTACTATAACCAAAGTTGTTTAAAAAACAATTTTCAAATGGAAGAGCAGTGGGTTGAAAAATCTTCATTTTTCAAGAGTGAAGTAATTTATGGAGGCAGAAATTAACACAAACCCAAGTTGCTCATTAAATAAACAAAGTAAATTAAGAGGTAGTTGGTTAGCTTTTCTCTATTTCTAGTCAATGTCTAAAATGAGAAATACGCTCTCCTTAAAATCACAATGTGTACATTCCTTCAAATCCTTAGAACAATTCCAGTCTTCCTGCTCATTAAAAAATGAAGATTTGCATAAAGTACAAACATAACTGAATCATCAAGGCAGAGGTTAGGTTTTAGCTACAATTTATAAAAAATTTAAAGAAATTACTAAGGGTTAATATTTTAAAATCTAGTAGTTAAAATTGAAAAGGGAAAAGTTACTGATTTGCAAGTTAAAATGTTTGGCATGCTTTGCAATTAAACCAGCTGATACTAATTTCATCAAGTAGCAAGAAAATGAAAGATACTCTACAAGGTGTCGTTAAGGGTCCATTGAAGGCAAAAAAAATTTAAATCTAAAAGAGATTCCATTTAAAATGTTCTCAGCAGCAAAAAAAAAAAAAAAAAAAAAAGAAGTTAGGCTATTTTAAGATACTAATTTCCATCTGGCAGCACAGACTCAGACCTACACTATTGCACTCCCCTGAGCAAGTGCACTGAGGTCCCTGGGCTCCGGGGTTACCAAGTGTCAGAGGCACCACGATACATCTTCTGTCTGTTGGCCCCAGTTGGGATCCATCTTTTCTTAGTGCGTGACACCTGTGTGGACAGTCAGCAACTCCCTCTTTCATTAAACAATAAAACACAACAAAACCCTTTATTTAGTGCTTTTGTGAAATTTGGTTTAAGCACCAGCATTTGGCTTTTAATATACTTCTAACTCAAATACAAAATTACTCTGTTCTCGCACAGAACGGATTGAAATGCAATTTCTCATTAAGCTATAGCATATGTAATAATTCCAGAATAACTCACTTTTTAAATTAGATATTGTACTCATATGGTTAAAATCTCAAAAATTAACAAGGCATGTACTGAATTGTTTCTATCCAGTGCCTGAGTGCTCCCTCTACCCGGTCCCCCTGACTCTCCCAACCAGGCAACACAGTAACATTCTTATTCCCCTTACCCACCTTTTTAACACTACACTATACACATTATTCTGATCTTGCTTTTTCATCTTAACATATCCTGGAGGTATTTCTGTTCATGGAGAATTCTCTTGTTTTTTTCTATAGCTGCAAGCAAACCACAGTACAGATTTATCACAATTTATTTCACTATGTTTTAACTTAGACATTAATTAGTTCTGCATTGATGGACATAGGCTTCCCCTTTTCCCTGCTCACTATAAAAAAAAGAAAAAGAAAAAAAATTAAGAAAAGTGTTTTAACTTTTAAATCTTGTTTTGATTCTTTTCTTTGGCTCTAAGTAAGTATATCTGACCACTTGGGTTTAATTTTTTGGTCCTTGAGTTTGATCCAAAATTGAAGTCTGCCATCTACTTACTGTAAATAATACTGTATGCTACTTTTAATTTTTATATCTTCAGCAAGTATTTATTAAGCATCTACTATTATATGTCTTGCTCTTGGTTCCCTAGGTATCAAGTGGTGGTAGGGATGGGGATGGGGGAGGCAATTTTCAAAAATCACCAGTGTCCATTTGGGGTTTTTAATGTCATTAATGAGACAAGCGACACAGACAGCTCAAAAAGGGTCCAAAGCAGTATATGACCAGGTATCAAAATAATAGTTGCATGAGTTTAGATGTTCCCAGGTAAGAGAGTAAAAATGTTTTTAACTGTTTAAGAAAGGTGTTTTAGTCAGAAATATTTGAGTCCAAATGTAGACTCTGCCATTTACTATCTGTATGATCTTGGGCAAGTTCTTTTCAACTTCTCTAGGCCTCAGTTTCTTTGTGTATACAAAGGGGATCTTCCACCTACATCACAGGACGCCGAAAAAGAGTAAATGCGATTACACACATAAACTTCCCAATATGTGACACAGCTCTTCCTGACCTCTTGTAGTTAGATGGCCTCTTACACACCAAGGATAAAAGTTCTTTTGGCATACATGTTTCACTGATTGAGAGAGAAAGAGAATAACAAGCAGGTGTTAAGTGCTAAAATGAGATGATATGTGATACGGGTGTGAACAGGAGGGACACAGAACCCAGTGTTGGGTAGGGGAGACTGTCAGGGAAGCTCTCCTTAAGGACTCGGTGTCTAACTCGGCAGAAGGATGTGAGGAGCCAGCCAAGTGAAGAGCACAGAGGAGCAATAGCTGCAGCTGGGGTGGAGGTGGCTTGTGCCGAAGCAGGCTCTGCGTCCAGCGCAGCATCTAGACTCTGTCCTTGCAGCAGTGCAAGTGGAATTCCTAATTAGGACTGCAGCTGCATTATCAGGGGGGAGTTATATCAAATCCTGGGAATTTTTATCTTGCTTTTACAGAAAGCAATGTGAAACAAAGATGAAATAAAGGAGCTATGTCACTACGAAATAATAATCTGAGTAATATTTACACTTAAATCACTAAATTAGATTTATGTCTTTTAAGGTTTGGTGAATCAACCATTTTATAAGTTCTTAGACATTTTTGTACTTTTAATTCAAATAGTAAGCTCAGGTAAGTAGGCATAAATATCAACTGAATAGTTGATTGCCAGGTACCATGAATAAAATTACACATAGTAGGTACTCTTTGATTACAACAATTCTTAAAGCTATCAATTTGCTAATATGCTAAAAAATAACTATTATATCACGGAAAGAAGCTACCAATTTAATGTTCCAGAAGGTCATTAGAGATTTTTTCATTTGCTTTATTTTTTTAATAGATTTTTTGATTCCCTAGTGTCTTATCATCTCGAACATGTACAAGTCTCTTTTCCCAGTGGCTCCGCTGTGTCCTTGAAAGAAAAATGCCTAAATCTGCACTCAGATTTTGACATATGAAAGCCAGTAGAGACCACACTAAATGCTCAGATGAGTATGTGCACATTACCACATCACCACCGACTTAACGGCTGTAGCGCTGTTTCCCTGAACTCAGAAAGACATCTGCACTGCTTGTTCTAATTTGTGTTTATGCTTAGATGTCTGTCAGTATTTTGTATTATGTTGCTAAGTAAAGACATTTTAATGTTTCACTGAATCTGAAAGCACTGGAGAGTGCTGCTATGTTATTTTATGATAAAGTAGCTAATATTCCTACATTAGTAGAATAAAATCTATAAGCTATTGCAGTTTGCAGAAAAATATTACTACGAAAATAGCCTACAAAATTGAGATTGGGTAAAAGTAGTCGATGAACTGGTTAACAATGTGTTTCTTTACTGAATTTTGTTGAGTTCTCCTTTTTCTTCTTATAAAATTCTATGGACGCTTGCAAATCCCTTTCTTCATAAAGCAACCTCTCATTTAGAATAGAGGACACCTGAATTACATAAATCTCTATCACAAAGTTACATTTTCTGTGCAGAGCAAGAGCTTGTCAGGAAAAAGTTAATGAAGAAGAATAGCTTAGACAGAGGGATTTAATGATATCCAGCTGCTACTCTGTTACTTGTTGATAAGACTTTGTTTTAAGTTTACAATAGAAAAGTTGGGGAAAAAGCTAAAAATTCATATTCAGGAAGTAGAAGTCTGTATATTTCATTTGTTCAATTTCCGCTAACTCTTACAACTACGTTCATACAGGTTAATTTTCAGAATGTTCAAATGTGTCATTGTAAGACTTTACAAATAAAATTTAAATTGCATTCAAAAGTGCAGCACTGTTGCAGTTTAGGGCAAACACACAACCTACTGACTCACCGCTTACTGAGATGGTAAGATAAACCTGGGATAGCACAGACTGCTAAATGTTTACTACAATTTTATGTCACTGTAATTTCATTGCGGCGATTTTTCTGCACTTACAAAAGGTCAGGAGGTGGGCAGGGAGAGAGAGCTCTTTTCCAATGGAGGGGACACAGTCATTTCTTCATGACATCTAGTAAATTACCATAAAATTAGAAAATGCAATCTTTGAAGAATGGAACCTAAACAAATTACATTTTATTGAGGATTCAAATTCCAATACAATGTGATTTTTTAGCTTCCTACTCTGTTATTTGCATGTATGATGCTTAATGGCACTGCTCAAAGTGCTGACCAGAGTTACAGACCCCACTACTAAAGCCTAGACTTTCTATGGGCAGGAATGCATTGTGATTAACCCTTGTCTGGTAAAAGAAGTTACTAGGAAAATTCTCTGTGGGAGCAAAGCAATTATGACTCTCTAAAGAACAAACTTCAATATCTGAAATGTAAATATTGCCCTCAATGGATTTACTGCCACAGGAGCCAAAGAGTTAAAACGAAGGCACGATGTTCCTTCAGGCTAATGAAACCTTCCTGTCGGGAGTTCCTTTCCCAGTGCGTGGGGAAGGAACAGCATGGATAGCTGGTGCTCTGTGCACTTTCCCACAGGTCTGCACAGGATCTCCAGCTCAGCATCTGCCACTCTGAGAGGAAGACATGCGCGTAGGGCAGCAGCTGGAGACCCAGGCCTCCCAGGGAGGAGGAGACAGGAGGACTGGAGAGACATAGCTCAGGCCGTCCCATTGGGCTTGGCTGCCCACCGGGAGCTCTGAGAGGCTTAACAAAGAAAAGCATTGCTTTTTTTTTTTGAAGGGGAAAAGGTACATGAAGATCAGTGGCAGGTACGTGTCTGGAGGCACTTTATGCTATTGGTGCAAACCTCCCACGAGTTGAACTTAAAGGAATGTTCCATCCTTGCAGGAAGTCTCCAGATACAGGAAAAGCTAATAAAATGAAAAGGGAGGAGGCTGTGCTTTCCTTCCCAAACTCAGCTCCTACAACATCTCACATTACAAATTTGTAAACTAATTACTTAGAGCCAGACATATTAAAAAATTTCCCCCTACTACTAAGTGAATACTAAGAGAGATTCACAACAGAGTACTAGGCTCCAGTCTTAGATAGGGCTCTCAATTTGAAAGTCTAATTAAGTTGAATCGTGTTTGTTATGTAGTTCTCTCAAACACTAGCATTATTGAAATTACTCCTAACGACTTAATTGATTTAACCAATACCTCAAGTAAAGATTAGGCAGTAATTAGCTCAGCCTGCAGAAGCTAGAGTATTAGGGATGACGAAGTTTTCTATAAGGGCTTGGCTATTTTTTTTTCTACATAAATTTACCTCTTTGAAATTTCGGGTTAGCCAATTTTACTTTAAACAGACATATCAATGGAAATCAATACCGAAAACAGCTGAAATGCTAACTAAATGGGATGATTTCTTGATCAGCATTAAGATTAGTATGGGGAGTGGAGGAATTCCTTTTCTCTTTCCCTTTGAGCTCTTTTGAAAGGAGAAAGGGGAAATGGCAGTATTTTGTGACTCATCCTTTGGAGCAGCATTCCAAGTGTGATTTAATTAATGCAGCCCTATAAACCACCTCGCGCAGAAATAATCTCCAGATCTGCATGTAAACATAGCTATTAAAACATTACAATTACTCTGTTTGCTTAGTGCTCATAAGGTATATCTCATCTTAAGGTAAACAGCTTTTTCCTGAGGTGGGGCATCTAGAGCAGCATCCGAATCACACGCCCGTCTGAGAATGCTGAATTGAAGGAAAACTGCGCATCATCTAACCCTCACAACAAGCGCGCCATGACGAAAGGGGCTATGAGACCTTTAGCTGGCATTTTCCTGCTTTCCATTTGCTGTACCTGTTTGGAAATCAAATTCATCTAATTTCATAGTTGGCTACCACACTGGGGGTAATTATTAATCACAGAAAAAATTTTCAGCTCAGGGAAAAAAGTATGTCTTTTGACTATATTTGTTTTAGGGATTTGCTCTGCAACAGCCACAGGGCATTTATTTCTAAACAGAAAGTGAGCCGAGGACCCAGATATCTATGCCTTTTGGTAATACTTATTTTTAACTCAGAAGACTGTTTAGTGTGGTAATCTGTAACTGCAAGTAATCATTCTCCTGATTACTACTGGGTTAAAAACTGTAAACTATCTACAATTACTAGCATGATCCCTAACCTCTGTAAGGTGGTAATCCAGTATTGGTTGTTAGCTGTCAAATTTATTTCCCTTTGGTGAAATATACCCTGGATTTAATTAGCAGTCATTCTTGATACTTTATGGAGCTGAGCCCAAGCACTGTGGCTTTGACATTTAACCCCTGACCCTTAAATATTTACCAGCTTTTAAACGGGTTGTGTACAATTATCCCTTCAAGTATATCTCAGATCCATCATTTTGACCACTCTAGTCAATTCCAAGTCAGATGTACTATTCCAGCTGATGTTGTAATTTTCACCCCGAAACTGGAAATAAAATCCTGTTGTTCCGCAATGAGCTCTGTCAGGCAAAGCTGAAAGCACTGTTGCTGGAAGCTGCTAGGGAAGGAGCAGGGTGGGCTACTAGTCACCAGGCGCCCTGATGTGTGACAGAAACGCAGCAGGGCTGAGGGCCAAGGGCTGCTCTTTTGGCTCTAGTGAGCCCTGAGCCTTTGCGGGGATATTTTAGAACTAATTTCATCTCTAGCTTGCAATCATAAAAGGAATATTTGGAGAACTGTTTTCTTTCATTTGTTGAAATCAACTTGACTGAAGTGGAAGGGGAAGTGTATTTTTTAAACTCCCATGTTTCCTAGGCAGCAGACACCTAGACGGAAGCATCATGAGAAGCTCCTGCCCTCTTTTAGAACTCCTACGGCATCTAATATACAAAACCAAGTGCTCTTCAGGTGTTAGAATTTTAGAAATGTATTTTAATCTAAAAGATTGGGGAAGAAAAAGTCCTCATTAGTCAACATCAAATGTTAAAAGATAAAATAGATATTGTTCTATTGAGATATTTCAAGACCTCACTCCTGGAAAGTGCAGCTGGGCTGTCACTTCAGGAATGACCACACGGCTCACATGCTCTGCCTGTCCTAGCCACACTTCCAGAAGCACACAAGCACCGTGCCTGGCACACAGTAGGCTCTCAATAACTGTTTTTGAATACATGTTAAATAAAGAAGGCAGTCACAACAGCTTTACAAAGGCAAATGTGCCACACAGAAATATCAAAAGGTTTATTCAAGTAGAAAGAAGAACATTACTAAAAGTAAGGGAGTCGGAGACAGTAAATAGAAGCATGTATCACTGATCCCCTGACTTGACCCTCATGCCCAATCTGAGCGATAGAGGAAAGAGAGTGAGAGAAGTATTTGCTGCTGGTGGGGAACCCTTAAGCTGAGTCTAAATCAGGGCCAGATGCTAGTCTTTGGCTACTTTAATAAACCAAAGTCTGGGTCAGCTGCACTTCCAAGTAGGACACTGCGTGGAGACTCTGGGCCCTGATATCCAGCTGATCCAGAAGCATGTTTTACGTAAGGAGCCAAAATAGGCATATGAATCAGCTGGACTTTAAAAAAATCCATAGAACAGCCATAATGTGAGGTCTTCAATGTAATCTCAATAAATGGCATTCAGGTTGGGTAAAATGCCTCAGTGGCAGTTTGGTGCTTACCAAATTCAGCAGCCACTTACTTTGTGTAGGTGGACCACAGTATAATCCAGCTACTCTATGTGCATAATGCAAATTAAAAATAAACAGTGCAGACTGAAATTTTTAAGTAAACTTCTTTCATGTTTTTCCAAAGCTGACACATGAACAAACAGTATACAGAATTTAGGTATCAGAGACTGAACAAGCTATAAGTTTTAAATTCTCTGGAATTTTTTTTGAGTTTTGTTAACTAATGTTTTAGTGATGGAAAAAGATCCTAAGTAGTAAAAGAATAAGGCCGATAAGTCTGGGGCATTTATCTTTAGGGAGTGCTAAAGTGCTGGAACTGCCAAAAATCAAACGGACCCCTCTTATGTAAGCCGTCGCTTTCAGAACATCCTAAAATATTTCAAAGCATCCCTTGTTTTCAGTTTGGTCTTAGTTCAAAGGTGAACTTTAGGCAGGGAGAGGCTGACTAAGCATATTTCAGTTATTTGTAAGAAACATGACACTGGAAAATAGTATGTTTCCTCCCAGACTCTAACTATAAAAAGAAGCTTTTATGGAACCCAACAAATTCATAAGTAGCTGATAACCAAATACAGAGGTTTTTGAAATGATTGATTCTTTCGAAAGATCAGTGTCATGGCTAAACAGAAATCATCGAATCTTTATTATGAGTCATTTTTTTGTACCCTCAAACAAATAAAAGAGTTCACGTAAAATACTTCCAAAAATTGGAACGGGGAAGTTGTTAATGTTAGAATGGGGAAGAGAACAAATGAAAGGTTAATATTTTGCATACATGTCCCTATTTTTGCTACAATGTCACTGCCAGAGAAATTTCTGTGTGAGGGTGTGTGTGTGTGTGTGTGTGTGCGTGTGAGAAACGATGCTGAGATAGGTGATTACAGAGGCTAGAGGGCTTGTTCAGGTCCACCACTTGACTCCTTTCTCCTCACTCCCTCATATCCTACTGGCCAGGAAGTCCTGCAACCCCATCTCTTCAGTATTTCTCTAAAGATCACTCCCTCTTCATTTTCCCTACCATTGCCTTAATTCAGAACCTTCCTCATCTCTGGTCTGGATATTCCTAGAATTCAGAATGGCATTCAAGCTGGGCATGACATAAAAAGACCTCTTCCTCAGGCTGACATCTCATTACTCTGTTCTCTATAGTTAAGTACTTAAGGTTACTCCAAAATAGCATGTTACTTCAGACTTTCGAATTTTCTGTGCATACTGTTCCATCTACTTAAAATCTCTTCCTTACCTTCTAACTCTACTTATTCTTCAAAACTCAGCACAAAGATCCCCTCCCCCACGATGTCTTCTGTGGTGGCTTTGTTGTAGTGGCCTGAGTGATTTCCTATTTCTCCCTTCCTAAGTGAACCCCAGTATAGTTTGGGTGTTTATCCTCACCCTTGCGCCTCAGGGAGGCTGACTACAGCTCTAGTCTAAGACAATTAGAGCAATCCCACTCTTTTGACTAGAAAGGACCCAGGAATGGCATATAACTCAGCCTTAGCCAGTGAGATGGGAGAGGTCTGCTGAGGACTTCTGGGAAAGCCATGGGAGGTTACTTCTGTTTCTCCAAATGGAGATGAGTGTGGCCCCGACTGCTACTGGTAGCTGGCCAACAGCCATCTCAGGGACCAGCCAGGAGTAAAGCTCAGCCCACCTGTGGATGTCAGGTCATGTGCAACAATATATTTCCTTACGGTTACGTCCAATTTGATTCAAATTTTCTACTACTTGAAGCTAAAAATATCCTAATTTTGGGGAGTTGGGAGATAAGTTGCCTAGTGTTCCTTGCCTTCAAAGGTTCCAATGAGATATAGAAGCTCAAATTATATATTTTTAATAAGAAAAAATCTAGCTCTCCTGCATGATTGAGTTCTGCCTGGGTAGTGGATAATAGAGAGTACAGACTTTGAGCCACCTGCCAATTGCCAGCACCACTGCCCACACCAAAGTGGGGAGTCCTCAGAGTGGCAGGAGGTGTGACCTTGAGCAAGCAACTCCCTTCATGCACAAAGCAGGCCATGACCGTGTAGGTCAAAAGAAGACCCCTGTCAACCCCTCTGAATCTCTTGACTCCTATGTTAGAAAAGAGCTTACACTAATGTACAGTTAAGGTGGCAAAGCAACATAATCACAGTGACCAGAGCCCTACAGCAGCTCTCTCCAATGCAAGGATCACGTTGTTAAAGCCCACCCTGGCTGAGAACAAGGCGGCCACTGACACTGCCTTGGCCTGCCCCACAGGGCCCTTCCAACAGAAGGCTGGGAGCAGGATGGGTGCCACCATGTCTGCCCAGCCTGTCTGAAATGCTGGTGAGCTATGATGGTGGCTTTCTACTCAGACCTTCACTCTTAGCATGCTTTTTCTCACCTTGTTCATAGGTTTTTCTTTCAGTATGAGTATACAGGCAATTAAAACAGCAACAACTATTATTTACTGAATGTCTACCATGTGCTAGGCACCATATTAGTACCTTTATATACGTCACCAGATTTAATTTTTCACAATAATCCTACTCGCATGGCTTATTATCCTCAAAGTCCACAAATGCTTAAGTGGCAGAGCGGGGGTTTAAATGCAAGTTTGTCTCTAAATCTTATATTTTCCCAAGTGTGGTATATTGTCTAAATAAAAAGAAACAAACAAGCAAAAAACCCCTACAAGTAGAATGAATTTTTCTCAAGTGAAAAGACTAAGGTGAATCCTTGAGGAATGCTGACTGGATTATATGTACTTGAGCCATATGTTGAACGTTCCACTTTGGTATTTAAAAATAGTTAATATTATAGCCAACCTACCTCAAACAGCTTTCACCTATTTCAGGATTAAACTTAAAATTCTTGCCATAGCATATTTTTTGCATTTAACTTGAATTTTGAAACTTAAAAATGCTTGGGGGGCCGGCCCCGTGGCTGAGTTCGCGTGCTCCACTTCGGTGGCCCACGGTTTCGCTGGTTTGGATCCTGGGCGTGGACATGGCACCGCTCGTCAGGCCATGCTGAGGTGGCGTCCCACATGCCACAACTAGAAGGACCCCCAACTAAGGTATACAACTATGTACTGGGGGGATTTGGGGAGAAAAAGAAGGAAAAAAAAAAAGACTGGCAACAGTTGTTAGCTCAGGTGCCAATCTTTGAAAAAAAAAAAAAGAATGCTCAGGGAAGCTTTAAAAAAAAAAAATGCTTGGCATATTTTTTACATTTAGTTTGAATTTTCCTAAAATCACTGACAGTCTTCGTTTTATCAGAGAAAAATCTTTCAAAACTTTGTACCAAGAAACATAACAAGCTACACCTTTATTTCTGGAGGGATCTAAAAAACTTCTGCTTTTAGCAGTGTCTTTTTTTGTTGTTTAAAATATTTTGGTTGGCAATTATGGCAAAGGTAATGAATATGGAAGCTGCTTGTACTCTATCTAGCAACTTTTAGTAGCATTACCACATGAAAGTACATTTCAAAATAACTTTTGGCCCAAGTCCAAATACAGTTTTTTATAAATAGGTTAACTTCTCTTTCAGACAACTTCATTTAAGTAGGAGAAATTAATAACATGGAATTGCATTTGTAATCTTAAGGTAACATTTCTTAATGTGAATGGATAATGACTAAGTGACTCTCTCTAACCAAAATGGGAAGTTAGCATCAGAAGAAATCTTTAGGTTTCACTGTACTACTCAGTAAATGCTGCTAAAGCTCAAGGCATTTAAATCACGTATTCTTAATATTTTGCTCACGATCAAACTGAGCAAATGTGATTCTGATTACCGAGGAAAAGTAGAAACATTTGAAATAATGGCAAGACAAGTTGTTTTCACATCACACAGCATTTTACATCTGAGACTCAGGTAATTTGTCAATATCATCTGACTCTCTAAAGATTTCATATTCATAGCTTATTATCCCATATCAAGATTATATTTACGCTTTTAGTGGAAGAAAAGTATATCTAGATTCTCTCTGCTACATTTATCAATGATGAACAGATATACATAGACGTGCATACATAATACATACACATATAAACATAGCTCTCATAGAAAATGCACATAGATTATAGCAGAATAATATGCTGGTCTGTAATTTTGTTTATTAACTAGCCACTTCATTGCTTATAAATATTAAATGAACATCTAACATAACTGAGACTTCTCAGATGGCTCTTTATTACTGCAGTCTCTTCACAGGGCACTCTTCTAAGTCCTCACAGCAATATTCATGCATGATGACACAGCGGGGCAGGTTTGAACCCCAGGCCTGGGAAAGCCACTCATCCTTGATAATAGGAAGTGGGGAGTTGAAGGAGGGGGCTAGACAGCATGACTTTTCTTTTTTTGTTTTGTTTTCTGAGGAAGATTAAGCCCTAAGCTAACATCTGTTGCCAATCCTCCTCGTTTTCCTTGAGGAAGATTAGCCTTGAGCTAACATCTGTGCCAATCTGCTTCTATTTTGTATGTGGGATGCCTCCACAGCATGGCTGATGAGTGGTGTACGTCTGTGCCCGGGATCGAAACCCACGAACCTGGGCCACCAAAGCAGAGTGCACTGAACTTAACCACTAGGCCACAGGGCTAGCTCTGACACTATGACTTCTAATGTCTTTTTATCTCTCACATTCTCAAAACCACTAAAAAGAAACAAAACTACTTCAACACTGGGTTAATGTGAACCATAGTTTATAAAAAAAATAATGAATAAGTTTCTCTTCATAGAAAGTAGGAAAGATGAGAAAACTATGAGTCTGCAAGGAATGAAGAAACAGACTGAAAGGAGGAACACACAGAGAGAAGGATATTCTCTATATCTTTTGAATCCTGGATTACAAACCTCTATTTCCTCCACTAAACTGTTACAATTGTAACCTGTACCCTGGAAAACTAGGGCTGGGCAAGGCGGAGCACGGGGTGAAGAGAGTAAGTGAAAGTCAGAGATGTGTCCAGAAGCAAGATCACATTTCCTGAGAAGCAAAGCCCCAACAGAGCATCTGAGCAGATATTTTTTAAGATTTAGAACCTTTACAACCCATATCATTTACAACATAGCAAATTTACCGGTTTGGACTCTACTGACCCAAGAAGGCAAAAACTCTGGCAAAACAAATGATTATAGCGGAAAAGACTCTAGGGGAAAAAAGCAGCTGACCCTTCAGATGCATTTAATAAGCATTATTGTGTACCTTTTATTGGAGAGAGAGTAAATGTTTCTGAAGAAATCTAGACGATGGCAAGAAAGATGATGGGGCAGCAATGAAATTTCCATTCTTGGCACTGTTCAAAAGATCAAAATAGCAGGAACCTATTCAATCTGTCTCAGGTTTTTAAATACTGCTACTGCAAGTAACTTCTGCATCTAAATCAGCATCCCTAGTTCTCTTTCACATTTCCTGAGCCACTAAATCTCTCCACACTAACACTAACCACACTTCAACTTCAGCATATGCAATATGGAACTCAGCTTCTTTTCTGTTGGACATGTGTCAACCCATTTGTTTCCTATCCCTATTAATGCACCACATGCCCCTTGTTAGGAGGGCTTAAAACCCTGGAGTTATCCTTGATTCATTCTTCTACTTTATCCTGATTTTAACCAGTTTGTAAATTTTACAGTTTCTGCCTAGGCAACATCTCTGTCAACCAGGGCAGATTCTGATTTGTGCTAGCCTGAGCATTCTGGTAGACCACGACAGACATGGTCCATGACTTGCGAGTTTACAGTCTAAGGAGAAGATAAGCACTGTAGGAGGAGGAAGGAGTGTGAGATTTATGGAAGGAAGTCTAAGATACTATGGGAGTGTATAGCAAGGGCATTAAGCCAAGCCTTGAGAATTGGGGAAGACTCTCTGAGGAAGTGACATTGAAACTGAGACTTGAAGGATGTGATGTGAAAGGCAGTGGGTGGTCCAGGTACTGCTATTAGTTTAATCCTCCTGAAATCTGCCTCAAATCATCTCAATTTCCAATCTTCATGCCTCCCCACTGCCTATAGAGCGGAGACTTCTTAGCTTTGCATTTAAATTCTCCTTGATCAGGCACCAACTTATCTTTCCATCTTCATCATCTACTGCTTCCCTCAAGTATGCAATGCTCCAAATAGAGCATTCCATCATATATTCCCTGGTCACAGTCCTCCTTTCCAGCCTCTATACCTTTGCTCATCTGTTTCTGCCACCCAGAATCCCAAGTTCCATGTATCTTTCAACGCCCAACTCAAACGGCACCTTCCCTATAAAATATCCATGGATCCCTGCCCCTCTCACCCAACTCAATTACTCACTGCCCTTGAAGCAGAAGCACTTGATCTGTACTCGGAACTCCCATCAGTACCCTTTCTTGACATTTACTACTCTCTGCCTTGGGTCACTTATGTAATTTGATTTAACAAAGCATTTTCTTTTCTGAGTGCCAACCACGTACCTAGCATGGTGTTGTAAGAAAATGTTTGGAGGAAAGTTGGTGAATTCTGTTTTGGACACTCTGTGCTTGAGATAGCCTTTGAGACACTGGGCTATGAATGTCTACAGGGCAGGCTGTACAGGGCTAGGTACAAGAGGAGGTCTAAACTAGAGACAAAAATTTGGAACTAGAGTGCACATGGCTGTTGAAAACCTGGGAGTGGTGGAATCACCCAGGGACGATGCGTAAAGTATAGTGAAGAGGGCTGGCAGGTGGGAATGGGTGTGTATACATTTTCTCTTCTATTAGAGCACAGTTTTTCAGCAGTGACATTACTGACATTTTGAGTTGGAAGTTCTTTGCTGTGGGGCTGTCCTGTGCACTAGGGGATGTGTAGCAGCATCCCTGTTCTCTACCCACTAGATGCTACTAGTACTGTTCCCCAGTTATAACAATCAAAACTGTCTCCAGACATTGCTGAATGTCCCCAGGGGGGCACAATCACCACTGGTTGAGAACTACTGGCCTAGATCTGTAAGTATTTCTAAGTATGTTTCTTCCTTCCTGTGATTTAGTCACTCATTGATTAAATTAATTGTTAAGCAGGGGGCTGGCCCCGTGGCAGAGTGGTTGAGTTCTCGCGCTCCGCTGCAGGCGGCCCAGTATTTTGTTGGTTCGAATCCTGGGCGCAGACATGGCACTGCTCACCAAGCCATGCTGAGGTGGCATCCCACATGCCACAACTAGAAGGACCCACAACGAAGAATATACAACTACGTACTGGGGGGTACTAAGCACCTATCATGTATAAGGCACTTGTGCTGGCACTTAAGGTGCTAAATGCTTAATACATATGTAGTAAACAGAGTCATGCAGCACTTAACGAAAGGGATGCGTTCTGAGAAATGCGTTGGTGGGTGATTTCATCATTGTGCAGACATCTTAGAGTGTACTGAAGGGGAACAAAATTTGCCGGCCCAAAATGTATTTCTTTTACATAAGGATTATTTTAGGCTGATTATTATTATTTCTTTTTTTGCTGAGGACGATTTGCCCTGAGCTAACATCCGTGCCAATCTTCCTCTATCTTTTAGTATGTGGGCCGCCAGCACAGCATGGCTGCTTAAGAGAGCCGTGTAGGTCGGTGCCCAGGAACGAAACCTGTGCCGCCAAAGTGGAACATGCTGAACTTAACTACTAGGGCACCAGGGCTAGCCCTGGGCTGATTATTTTTAAGAAAAAAAGACTCAGAAAGCTACCTCTCCTTTAACTGCCTAAAAGAATTCTGATTAAAAAAACGACATCTCAGGAAGTGAGCCATCACCTTAGCACAACACAAACTAGCTGGTAGACAGGGAGGAACCTAGAAAAGCCTGTTTGTTGGCTCCCCTCTGTGTCTCCTGTTTCTTGTGGCCAAACACTTGTTCTCCAACCATTTGCTCCTCTTCACCTGCCTGAGAATTGCCTTCCTTCCCCTAAGTCCCTGACTCTCCCCACTCGCAACATCTTTTGTCTTTAGCTGATGATGGTATTTAAGATGAAGGCTTTAGTCATTTTGGTCAATTATTTGGTTTCCTGGGTTTCTCCCATATATGCATGTTTTTAAACTTTTGTTTGTTTTTCTGTTAATCTGTCTCATGTCAATTTAATTTTTAGACCAGTCAGAAGAACCTAGAAGGTAGAGGAAAATTTCTTCCTCCCCTATAGTACTTACACAAACATAGATGGTATAGCCTATGACACACCTAGACTATATGGTAGTACTCTTATGGGACCTCCATCATATATGTGGTCTGCTGTTGACTGAAAAGTCATTATGTGGTGCATGACTACAAATGAAAAAAAGGCTACATGTCAGGAAAAAAATCTGGAAATGGGTGTTCATAAAGGAATATGACCACTAGAAGCATGTAAATCAAACGGTTTCATATTTATGCATCCGCAGGCCACATGTGCTAACGAATAAACAATAGAGGGGAATAGGAATATAGTTACTTGATGTATATGTTGATCTTTCTTAAAGCAGATGACATAGGGTAAAGAAGCAAATAACACTGTTATTTCTTTTACCCTCCAGAAACAGAAAAGCTTGTTGACTTATTAATAAGCACAAAAACATGATGTCTTATTTGTGAATAACCAGTGAATATCTGGTAAATGTTCTCAGGGTATATGGAGTAAGATAATTTTATCCTTGCAAAAACAAACCTTAGAATTACTGTTGCTGTAGCTTTTCCTGAATTTGACTTTCTTACATCTTTATTATAACTTCCTTATTCCTTTTTTTTAAAGATTGGCACCTGCGCTAACACCTGTTGCCAATCTTTTTTTTTCTTCTTCTCCGCAAAGCCCCCCAGTACATAGTTGTATATTCTAGTTGTGAGTGCCTCTGGTTGTGCCGTATGGGACGTCACTTCAACATGACCTGATGAGTGATGCCACGTCCGTGCCCAGGATCCGAACTGGCGAAACCCTGGGCCAACAAAGCAGAGCACGCAAACTTAGCCACTTGGCCATGGGGCCGACCCCCTAACTTCCTTATTCTAAAAAGAGTATACCGTAAGAATTACTCTATTATGATCACAAAATCAGCAGTTCACATTGAAGCTCTTTGGCATATTATATAAAACAGCAACATCAGTGGTATTATTATGACATGGTTTTGCAATCCCTTCTAACAAAGAACTTTTCAAAAGCCTTTTCGTGGAGCCAGAATTGCTCAGAAAACGTGGGTGTTCTTTGCAAAGTATGAAGTTCAGTTTTCACAATAAGGAAGTTAGGTCTGAAAGAGGTTTTGTACCTGTAGACATTTGCTGCATGTAAAATAGTATTTGTTTCTCTGTAAATGATCCTTATGTATTTCAATGTAGAATATCAGAGGCATCCTATTTCTCCTGGTGCATTTTTCTCTTAATTCTCCTCATTTATACACATGCAGCCTCATGGGCCTTGTGATCCAAATAAAGTACCTCCAAATAAAGGCATGAACTGGCAGCAAACGGATGGCAAACTTTTGAACAGTTTCTTTCTTGTGCCAAGCTGCTATCGGTTGTAAATACATTCCCAGACTGTGTTAAAAATGGGGCCCTCTTCGGTTCAGCTTCAGTTTCTATTACCCAAGTTCTGTTCATTAGAAACTCAGTACCCTGGACCTAAGTGTCAAAATACGTGTTGTAGTAAGGCTCTTCAGCATGCACACGGTAAAACTTTTATCCAGGCCTCTGAATAACACTTTTAATCTTTGTCAGTTTTCAATTAATTTACAATGCTGGCTTATTTATCAGAACTGGAATTGGGCCAGGCCCTCAGTGTATTTGATGAGTCTTACAACAACCCTGAATGCACCTGTTAATTTTGCCTCTGGGTAAACAGTTGAAAACTCAGCTATTTCCTCAAATTGGGTGGAAACAAAGAAACATGAGATTAAAAAAAATGTCTAGATTAGGGAATAGGAGATGCATTAATTTAAAAAGGGAACAGGGTCAAACTAGGGGCTAGAAGGCTAATAAGCACAGAGCACACAGCGAGAAAGCTCCCAGCAGGGTAAGAGTTCACTTAATTTATCCAGGCGATCTATTCCAGACGCAGTCAATGATACATTATTGGATCCAGACCTGCAACTGCTTCCTAAGACCAACCTCACTTAAGTGTCATTGCCCTCTCTTTTAGAAATATTGCTATTACCCAAACCTGTTCACAGGGAGGGCTTTACTCAGCTGGCAACCCACTAACTTTTGTTCTTTATGATGCTCCCTCTAATTCCCCTCTCTGCCGTGGGAATTAGGCATAACAACCACCATGCAAACCGCAGAACACCCAAGTTGATCCTACTCTACGAAATTTTTAGTACTTTATTACACAGAGAGCCAATCCCAGGGATAACAGACTATAAACAACAGCAAATGCTCTATCAAGCAGGCTGTACAAGGTTAAGGAGTTAGAGAGATTTACTGGAGGGGTTGTGGAAGGGGATATTCCATCAATCAAATCCTCTTTCTTACACGTTAGATTGAAAAAAAGAGAGAATAATGAAACATAAGACAGCCTAGTTAAGATACTCAGAACACATGTTTGTCCCAAACAATGAGGGGAAAGGCTGAGTGACTAGCTATAATTAAGGTTGCCTTCTAACCTTTTAATTATTATTAAGATGGAGAATTATAAGACTGAAAAAATATATATTTTATCGAAACAGGAAATACGTTTTAGGTGTTTGCTGATGTCATTTAAACATTTAAATATTTAAATACATTTAGTGAACAATAATATAATACTATACTCATATTAAAGGGGTTTACCGGAAATAATATACTTTATTAAAGTCAGGACCTTCAGGGCAGGAATTCAATCTTGCCTGTGCTGCTAATTGTTTGAAAACACACACATCGTACAGCAGCCCCCACATGGAATGCAGGACACAGGCATTGCATCAGGAAACGTGTCTGTGGGGCTACAAATGCAGGCCATCAGAAGGCAGTGATCACTGATGCTAAAGTGCTGGGGAGCTTTCCCTGACCCTGGTGCTTACCACTAAACACCATATTTTTAAAAAAACAATAATTAAAAAAAGAAAAGCTGTAATTGAGAACTATCCACAGAACATGAAATGCTTTTAATGACAATCTGAGGTGACTGTGTTCTGTCATTTCTGTAACATATGGACCTCCCTCTCCCAAGTGCCTCTTCTGTTTCTTATTGAGAACAAGCACCTTTTATTTGGGGAGATTAACACTTTCAAATGGGAAAAAAACAGTAGGCTCCTCAGCAGACACCGCAGAGCACGTGCCCACACGCGTGTTCGATCATCACCTGTGCTGTTTCTGTAACAGATCATAGCACTGTCTCCTGCCCTTATCAACAGCAGACAAGAAAGGGGCAGTGAAGCTCCACTGACACTAAATCATGCAAACCCTCTGAAAGGAGTGAGAGGGAGACATGGAATGCACGTTTCTAGATAGCACATATATTCTCTTCTGCGTATGTTCTGCAATACGTCTCTTCCAAAACTGTCACTCCAAACACCACAGTTTTGGAGGCAACTGGAATTTAAAGACATGTGTTAAAGTAGCAGCAGCTGATAAAAACTTAGTGGGGCATTCTGCACTCCCTCAAGTGGTCACAAATGCCCTGGAATGAAGGTATGGACACAAATGTGTAATATGTGTGCCAAGAACTTAAAATCAAACAATAAATTAAATTAATAGTGCTTCCTTTTGGTCAAAATCTTTCAAGTACATTTTCTATAATAATAAAAGGTTTTTTGCTTAATAAGTAAACTCAAAAATGGAAGTCAAGGGGGCCGGCCCCCTGGCCGAGTGGTTACGTTCGCGCGCTCCGCCGCGGCGGCCTAGGATTTGGCCGGTTCCTAATCCTGGGCTCGGACATGGCACCGCTCATCAGGCCATGCTGAGGTGGCTTCCCACATGCCACAACTAGAGGGACCCACAGCTAAGAATATACAACTATGTACTGGGGGGCTGTGGGGAGAAAAAAGGAAAAAATAAAATCTTTAAAAAAAAATGGAAGTCAAGACACAGAAGGAAAAACTTTAGTGCCTTTTCTATTCTAGACTCAGTGACACATTTTCCACCCTGTGCTCTACAGCAAAGCAGTTTAAAAGCAATATTTCACTATTTATTTTCCAAAAGCTTTTCCCTTCATCAAAAGATGTTTTTCCTCATAATTCATGCTTTGATAATTTTGCATTTTATCTTTCTCATTCTAACTTTTTTCTCCTGACTCCCATTATTAACTACCCTCAACTATTTTTTTCTGTTCCTGGGGATGGTGGAAGGATGGCAGGAAGTGAGCATCAACTTTGAAGTCTGTTTATCACTTAGAGAACGTTCTCATTTCTGTCCTTGTTGAGAGGAGGGGAAATGCGGATGGGCACTGCTAGAGTTCCTTCCATTACTTTCCTTTCCTCCTCACCAAGTACACACGGGGAACTTCTGAAAAGTATCTGAGATGTGCAATATTGCCAACACCAAGCACAGAAGCATACTAAAAGGTTGCCTCAAGATTGCATGAGGAGAGAACAGGGCAATGTGTGTGTGCACGTATTTGTAGCGCAACAAAAAACATTATTTCAAGCTGTTTATGTCTGCTATATTTAGAGCTATAGAGCCTACTAGGAAATTAAAATATTAACTCAGTCTACAGTGAAATGATGAGTTTACCAAAGAGACCGCTCACAATTGGTCACCCATTTTAGCAGTTAAGATAGTCTAGAAGATGTAACCAGAAGACATTATCATCAGTCTGAGTTACCGTGGGTGGTGAAACATACAACTCCTATGTGGATCAAACCTAGTTATTCATTTTAGAAAATCCCCTGAGTTGAATGAATGAGTCATGCATGTAAGGTGTATTTTTTATTTTAACTTATTTCCCTTACTCTGATATCAGTGCCAAATCCTTCCCCTGCTCAGTCCTTTAGCACCATTCAGAGGCAGACAATGCCACCACTGTTTTCAGAACACAGACACGGTCAAGAGTGGAATAATATAATGATGCCATTTGAAGTAGGGCAACTAAGGTTGTGTCAGCATTTCCATTATAAAAATCTCCTTTCAAGGATTAATATCTCAGTTGTAAAAATTCACACCCAGGTAAAATTTGGTAGCAGAAATGATTTCATTCTGTAAAACTGGAAAATATGCTTGTTCAAAAAGTCCTATTTTTAATGTCCATCAATTTCTCATATACAGATATGTCACAAGAGAACTTAGAGAAGGATGAATATGTGTCTGTGTGTGTGGATGAGGCCACTGCATTGAGGTGCACCTTGGTGGCTTTATTTTATTGAAATCAAGGGCAAAAATATCATGTACCAAATTGGCATTTCAGTTGTTAAAATTCAGATTTTGTTGTTGTAAAAACCAATATCAAAACTTCCCACATCTTCTGCTAATACCACCCTCTAGCTCCATCTAACCCCATCCATCCTGATAGAACAGTGGTTCCCATTTGGGGGGAGATTTTGTCCCTCAAAGGACATTTGGCAATATCTGGAGACATTTACGGTTGTCACAACTGGGGTTGAGTGTGTGCTACTAGAGAGCAGAAGCCAAGAATACTGCTAAACATAACAGATTGAATTATATGGTCCAAAATGTCAATAGTGGTGAGGTTGAGAAACTCCACTCTGGAAGTTATTCCCGAAGACTCCATTGCAGTGCTATCCTCGTTCAGTATATGAGTACATTAGGTACAAAGTTGTCCACAGCTTGGTTTCCCTGTTCTCAGGAAACTGGAGATCTAGCAGGGAAGCAGGCCTCATTCACAAATAACCTTATCCCTAATGTCCTGAAATGTTCATTTGTGTGTGTTCTTTTTAAGTTTACAGGCGAGGAGACACTTCAAAATCTCATATTAATTATGCTAGACTATTTCCTTTATTATCATACTTTCTTGCTAAGGGATGAGTTTTTTGAGTTTTTCTAAAGCAGAGATAGTTAGAAAAAAGAAGTGGCCCTGTGCTAGGAACTGAGGCTTACTTTTCATGTTTTCATTAAAGAGAGGAGAAAGTACTGTTGGATCAGAGTGTCTAGCTGTTGGAAAAAACCAAAAGTGTCTAGTTTATAGTAGCTACTCACTTGGCATTTAAAAACCCTCATTCACTTGGTTTATCTATGACAAGTACATAGCTAACTCTCATATTTTATCTATTAATCAATTAATCTATCTCCCCACTCTGTATCAGGAAAGATATTAGGGGACTCTATGTGCCTTTATGACATACTGTGGGAATTGTGCAAGGAAAGCATAGACCAAATATGTTCAAAGCAAACTCCCAATTCCATTTTTAGCCATTCGTATCAATATCTTCTCTAGTTGCCATCCATTTGCTAAAACTATCAATCAAGAAAGATATTTTGGTAAATCAAATTTCAACTCCTTTTCTTTCTCCTTTCTACCATTGAGGGGAAGGCATACTTATTAAAGACAGAGTGAAAAAGCAAGAAGCTGGAGGCTGAGAAGATTTAGCAGTTAACACTAAACAGAATAGAATTCAATTTTAGAATAGAGACAGGCCATTGTAGAATCTAGAATTCAAAAGTTCAGAGATGGTTGATACCACTCCCCAAAATGCCCCTGTCAGGACAGTGTATCACTACCTGTTATCTTTATAAGTTGTCACGAGGGAGTAGCAAATGATGTCAAATATCAGAGGAAAAAGAACTGAAGGATAATATGTTAAGCAAAATATTCACTGGACTAAGCAATAAAAATATTACTTTTCTTAACCAAAATATGGTGTGATAGCAGGAGGCCAACTAGCAGACTGACAGGGAAATAATATTTCTCAGGAAAAAATACATACAAATTCACCCTTCTAGAATTTGAAACATTTAAAATGGAATTTAAATTTATCTTTAAATTTTAGGCATTGTATCATATATTCTTCTCCTTTCTCTCTACTCCTACTACCGTTCCTACTACCCTAAGACATGCACTCCTGCACGTGTGTGTGCATGCGTATGCGGACATGATGGGGAGATTCTGGTGTTGTGAGCTTGGATTTATAAACATTCACACACACTATATGTGTTTGTGGACCCAATCTCTCAGTTGTTGCTGGTGATAGTGATAATGATAGTGTATGTGTGTTTAAAATACCCTAACTATTCTCATCTCCTGATTCTGGTGAATAAAGTTGCTGAAAATGAAATTGTCTTTATAATTTACCTAGGCCTGCTGCCATGTCACAGAAAACTGCACTCTAACCTACTTGCTAGAGCTTACCTCTATCTATTCCTACGTACAACTCAGCATCTACACTCTCTCCCTCTACTTCCATAAATCAGAAAACTCCTCCCGGCCCTAAAAACATTATTAGCTACCATACGAAACGCCAAACTTTGCCACCGATGTAGACATTAGCTCTTCGAATGGCTAAGAGCTAACCTATTTGCACGATTTGCATTTTAATAGTCTGCAGCTGCAGCATACTCCACTTACTTTATGATGGGGATGCCCCAGCTTTGCTTAAGACACACTACACTGGCATGCAGCCCAGAGCATGACAGCTGTAGTTCATTTGGACAAAATGCAACAGAGCACAGCCTCTTAATTGCAACAGGGTTCAACATGTAGGGGGCTCCACCCTGGACCCAAGAGCTAGCTTGAAAGAGCTTAACTTAGAAGAGCTCCTTATTAGGCTGCGTAGTTTTGATATTCCTTCCTATATGTCTCACCCTTTCAACCAACCACTTCAAGGACGTGGACAGACTCATTTCCTTATGTCTACTTGGAGGTGAGGGACATCAATTCTCACATGTAATGGAGAGTTACAACAAAAATATTAAAAACTATTCATAAGTTTTTAATCAAATTCATAGTCTAAGAAATTAAACAAATGAAATCAGTGCCAGAATGCATACAGTTGTACCACACGCTAATGAATTTCTGACTCTCTCAAGAATTCACTGGGCTTTCTAGAGGCAATGAATGCACCATGTACACACACAGCAGCACCAGTGCTCAGCATTCGAATCTATCCTCTTGAGACATGCCTGAGGCTTTTGCCTTAGAAAATACTGACTTCTTCACCAAGTTATAAAGTATGAAAAGGATCAGGTCTTAGAAATGGTATGGAGGAAAACATACATACGACATTCATTGTAGTGAATGTAACTGGGCCTTGCTGTTTCCATATTTCAAGAAATCACCTGACAGTCCTATATGCTGAGTCTAGTTCCAGCCATCATAATGGGAAGCACAGGATTACCTGAGCAACAGTTTCTAATGCTCATGAACAATAAAGAAGGCCTGGGGACACACGGAGACAGCAGACCCTGCGACATGCTTATGATGGATCTGGGCTGAGGAGGGATGTCTGTTCCAGTATGATCAGCTCTTTACACTTTGGAAATTATGGTTTGGCTCTGGCTAATAGTTGGTTGATTTAGGGTCACAGTAGGGGCTAATTTGGAAAGTGTTCCTCAACTTGTTTTTATCAAGAATTCTTGATAAAACCCTCTTAAGGTTGAATGTGTTGGCTTCCTGTTTTGGAGTCTGAGAACTACCAAGCAGAGTGCAAATGTCCCAAAGTCTTGAGAAAATGGATGTCTCTAGCTTTTTGCATTACCAGGAATATAATAAAATATATTTATATTATTCATTATATTTTACAGCAGGACTGAGCTGAGGTCCACATGCAGACTTCTTGGTTTTGTTTATTAATTAAGTCATAAAAATGGCTGCAACCATTTTGACAGTCTAGAAGTTGCTGCTGTTAGGAATTGTATTTCTGTCATTACAAGCAAAGGACACTGAGGCAGCTATCTATAATCATCATCTTAGAAAATTCACCAGACCAAGTTTAAGAAACTACTGCCACATCCACCATAAGCTTCTGTTGTATTTACGACCATATGACACACTATATAAGAATGAAGTGTGTATATTTCTGAAGATGTATGCCACATTACATAAGAGTAAAGTTATAGAGCTGAGAGTTGGGAGTCTTATATCTAATTAGCCTGTGACTCCAAGTATCTGAGCACGTTGAATAACACATACAAAAACAGACAAAAAGGAGCCATAATGTAAAATCTTCAAACAATAACGAAATCTAGAGAAAAGTCCTTAGATGTTACCCCTCATTTCTTGCAAAGTAAGCTCATATTTAAGTTCAGATGGGTTGGGTTAACAATCACTATTTTTACTGTTAAAATGCCCCAGGGAAGTTATAAACGCACCAAATATGCTGTTAACCTTCCTTTATATTGTGTGCAGCTGTATGGCTTCGTACCAGGGACCAAATCTCCTAACTGGGCCAGCAACGTGAAAGAGGCTTTTTTCCAAAACCTTTCAATAACAATGCTTTGCTTGTCACTAGATTTCCATTTCGTTTTTTTCTACTACTTCACAGTAGTATTTGGTTTAGATTTTACTTATTCCAAATACTTTCTTTGATTGTCATTTTCACTGAAGAGTGCATTATATATTATTGAAAAGGGATTAAAAACAGGTAAAGAAACATAATGAACAGAGATAAGAGTAAATTCAAATGTTTATTTCGACACCCAGAGTCAGTGCTTTCTTAACTCTCACAATCAATCTCACTGACAAGTTTAAAGAGACATTTTTAACATTTCTGTAGACTTTCCTGGAAATTATTAATATGAAGGATTATCAATTGATCTTAGGAGAATTCAACAAAGATGATGATTTTTATTCTTTTTTTCTCACTGTCTACATGGGAGGTTAAAATCTATTCAACTTTTTAAAAGAGAATTTTAATGGTTTTTAGATCATTTACAAGCGTTGGCAGGCTACATTAAAGGAGAAAATGTCAGCCATATTTCAGTGCATTTTTCTTTTCTTCTTTTTACATAGGACTAAGATGAAACCAGAAGCACTGTGGTCAAATTCTCAGGTCTGAGGAGACACATTCTGCCTACTGGTTTATACCTTATGAACTCTGCACTGTGACTTGTATAAAAATGGTGATTCAATCTAGGCCCTGGCAGTGATTAACTCACTAGCATATTATCACATGATTTTTTTTGCCATCCAGACACAAAAAAGTTCAAGAGTAGATATTGATACCTCATCAGAAAACAGAAACCCAACTAGAAGCCCTTGTGCTGTTTCAGCTCTGCTGATGGAAATGCTTCCTTCAAATGCCCCTGCTTGCAGAAAGGCCATCTACAAACTATTCACAAAAATGGTCTCATGACAGAGAACAAATAAAACAAAAACTTTTGGGGCTGGGCCAGTGGCATAGCGGTTAATTTCAGCACTCCACTTTGGTGGCCAGGGGTTCACCGGTTTGGATCCCAGGTGTGGACCTACTCACCGCTTGTGAAGCCATGGTGTGGCAGGTGTCCTAGATACAAAGTAGAGGAAGACGGGTATGGATGTTAGCGCAGGACGAGTCTTCCTCAGTAAAACGAGGGGGATTGGCGGCAGCTGTTAGCTCAGGGCTAATATTCCTCAAAAAAAAAGGACTCTCTCAAGCAGAAGGTCAAATTAGGTTAGGTTGTAGTATGTTGGATGAAAAAAATTTACACAACAAATTAATTCAATCTGGTATAAAATTGTAAAATTTTAGCTGTAACGGCCACCAAAAGTGCAATGAGATGAGCCTAATTGCCTTCACAAGTCTATGCCTCCTCCTGATACTGAACTTCACATCTTTGCCTTTTTCTGGTTTTTGTTTTTTAAGTACGGAAAAATGATGCTAACGCCCTGTTTCTGAATGCTCTGTCAAAAGACCACAAGCCTTGGAGGGAGAGTTGGGGAGAGCGTGGAGTCCACCAGCCCTGCCCTCCTACTGAGTGGACGGCTGAACGGCCCTGGACCCTCTGAGATTCCCTACTGCAATCGGGGGGCTGCCTGCATGACTTCTACAGCCCTTACAACAGCCACACTTGCATTAGGAGTCAGAGCACTTGATTGCATGCAAAGAACAAATATCATAATTTACTTTTTAAATGCCTTCAAATGCATCCAATCCTTATTTTAAGAAAATAGTACTTAAGTATAAATTTTGAGAGATTAGAAAATCTTGTTTAATATGATTGGACTAGAAGCCTAGAGCACAGACTGACCTATGCTAACCAGAGGACTGTCCTATTCCCCACTGGTCTTCTAGACCTTACATTCCAGCAAGCGAGAGAGACTAATAAGCAAATAACAGTTAAAAAAATCTACATAATAATGTGTTTAAAAAGGGAACATATGAATTCAAAAACAAATCATTGAGCTCAGACTTTAATTACATATATTTAAAAATGTTGGCAATACATATAATATAAATTTGATATAGGATTAAAATGTTATAATGAAGTTCTGTAATTTTTTTTTCAGTTAAAAAATAGTTGATCTATACAATGGATTACTCCTCAGCAATAAAAATTCATTACCGATATACACAACAAGAAATGAATCTTAAACGCATATGCTAAGTGAAAGAAACCAGACTCTGAAGACCTCCGGCTGCATAACTACATTTATATGGCATTTTCTAAAAGGAGAACCTAGGGGACAGAAGGCACATCAGTGACAACAGGAGTTAGGCACGGGAGGAGGGGAGGAAGCTGACTACAAAGAAGAAGAGGGGAATTTTGGGGGTGATGGACTGTTTTCTATCTTGATTATGGTGGTGGTTACATGACTATATGCAGTTTTGAAGACCACAGAACTATACACTAAAAAGAGTAACTTAACTGTACATAAGTTACACCTCAACAAACCTGACTACAAGAAAAATCTGGTATTTTTCACTAATATATGGATATTGCCCAAAGAAGGGATGAGAAGAGTCTAAGATCTTACGCTGTCAGCTGTGAAAGAGGAGGCCTGGTCCACAAGTTTGGATTTTCAGGAACTTGGTTAGGAAGATAAAATCCAGCGGCCCTTTCAGCACGTTAAATAAGTTCAGTTCTCCAACTTGCTGAGTTACAGAGCCACCAAACACTGATGGGAAGGAGATGAGAATCTGAATGTTTCTGTTTTTATTACGATTACACCACCTGGGCAAGGTGCCTTTCCTCATCCTGCTATATTAGCTGCTGGTCAATTAGCAGCAAACTCGAATTTATGAGTCTTGGCCCAGAGCCCACCATCAGGGCAATGAAGGATCAGGCCTCTCAATTCAAAAACATAATTTACAGAAACGAGGTATGTCTTTTCTCTGCCTTCCAGTTAGTGTACTGTAAAACTAAATAAGACATCTGCTTTTGAGCTAGATTATTGGAGAAAATATTTTCGAATCACTTGCAGGATAAAATGCACACAAGGTGAAGGCACCTTTAGTATATGAAGGAACATAAAACTAGACCGACGTCTCTGAAGTTCTGAGCTCAACATTCATGTGCTAACACTCATTCTAGGAGGATATGTATGTATAAAAATGGGAAGAGATACATTTAAACAAAACAAAAGTTTGCATGAGGAACAAATAGGACTGAGAATACAAGGGTTCTAGAGCTGGAAGAGTAATGTGAGACCACTGTTCTCCCGGCACCTGAGTTAGGCCTTGCCATTATTGACAACTCTGGTTGTTAAAATGCTGTTGTACGTGAAGTAAAAATCTTTCTTATAAAATATTATTTTGACCTCTGGAACAATATAGATGATTTCTATTTCTTCTAATAAATAACAGCTTTTCAAATGTGAAAACATAGCTTTCAAGTTTCTACTTTGAGCCAAAGCATATACTGAAGTAGTTTCTAAGTGATATTTAAAATTACCAACTAAATGATGTTGATTCTTTGACCTCGGTCACAGAAAGTGTCACTCTCTGTCCACCTCTCTCTGGTGGTCAGCAATTCAGCCTTGTGTCATTCAGAAACCCTAGGAGCTGAAAGGTTGAATAATCTCAAAAAACAGATGCCTGAAAGGCTCAGAATGTTATCCTAGGCAATGGCATCATCCCTGTCACAGAGATGTGCCCTCCTCAGGGAGCAGGGACCAGGAAGGGCCACTCCAGCTTGAACACTTGGGGGACATGGGGAGGTTTAATTTTACCACACAGCTGGTGGGGTAAGCATCTTGGGTCCTATCTTTACAGGAAAACCAGGACAGCCTGGATCCTGTAAAAACAGCAGCCTACAGGGCTGGATTTCTAGCACTGAACAGGCTAATCCAATTCCTCTGATTTTAGGGCATGAAGCAGAAATGTCAGTGGCTAAAGGTCATCACTGCAATTTCTCTCCTAAAAAGGTGAAAAAACCAAGAGGTAACCAGAGGTCACAGGGAAATTGGCTAATTGGCTCTGAGTGGTCCGGCACGGCATTAGCCCTCTGCCTTGCCGTCAGGGCCTCTTCTATGGGAAGCCAATGTGAGAGGCCCTGACCACGAGTGAGTCTAGGGGCTTATAAACACATTTGGTCCTATTTGACTTTTCTTCTGAAAAAGCCTAGAGTACAAAGACAAAATACATTTTCTCTATTATACTGAAAATTATTTTTGTTAAAATTCAAACTGATAAGAAGATGTTACTGAATAAGTTTAAGAACAGAGAAATTACACAAACCTTAAAATAATAAAAGAGCTTCAGAGAGAACATTTGCTTCAACCACTTTCCCAACAACCTAAGTTTTAGTTACACTTTAAGCCTTTGACTACTTAACTGGGATTTACAGAAAATAACTTGAACAGGAAGGGAGATAATGATGATGAAAGAACAGATATTTCTATACTAGGATTTCTCATTCTTCATGAACCAGACCAATAAAAATAATGTTTTGTTTGATGAGTTAAGCTCATTTATTTATTTTAGAGGCTGTGGGTGATCCATCAGTATTGAAATAGAAATAAAAATTATTTTGTTTAATATTTCAAACTAAAATAGTGGTTCTCACTTTACATAAACACACCCTGAATAGGAGACAATAGGAAAAGACAAAGAGTCCTTCTGGCATAGCTTCAGGCTCCCCGTAGAACAACGTCACCAAAGTGCATTAGCCACACACACCGATGATGTGTTAAGTGCTAGGTCCAGCAGACCAAGCTATTCAAAAGAATTTGCTGAATGTACCAAACGTATATCTCAAAAAAGTTCTTTGCATTAGCTAGAACAAGGTTAACAAACATTAAAGCCTTTCATAAGAGGAGGATATAATTTATATCTTACCACAACTTGGGATGGCTTGTGCTGATTGGTCACTGCCAAAGAATCTTTCCTAGCTGCACCCACCAAGATTCTGGATTGACAACAATTTCAAACTAACGTGAAAATATCTAACATTTTATTCACATAATATTTCCTAGGTAAAAAATTGTGGATTTATTATCTTGTACCACTGAGTGATAGTTTTCTTCAGGCTAAAATAATGGGCATATTATAAAATCTACTAGGGAAGAGATAAAATTTTTATGCAATGTTTATAATATCGTTAAGAATGTCTTTCCAAGCAACATCTCTCTTCCAAATGTAGAACCTGCATAAACAATTACACAAAACACTGAGAAGAGCAAATATTACTAAGATTAGAGGTTAAATATTGAAGTTATAATTTCTTATGAGTAATAATTGCTTAGAAACTAAACAAATTGCATTATTCTACTCTTTAACATGTAAGCAATCATGCTTATATTTTTACTCTGCAGAACAGGAAGACAAACATTTTAGGGAATCTGATTTTAGATATTAAGTTCAAAAGCTTCTGCCTGTTATCTGTTGCTTAAAATGACCTTTATTACCTATGTGACTGTAAAAGAGGTGGCAGAGATCTCAACAATAAATTGAATAAATCAGTGAGGTCTTATGAGGTGTTACAATCCATTAGTTTCTTCTAACATATCGAGGAAAGCTCACCATAGGAAAAAAATTCTAGCAAATTAAAAAAAAAGTTTTAGAATTTTACCTTAAAGGGTATACTTTTTATATTTGTTTTAGTACATTTTCGTGTGTAGGGTGAGTGACTGGAAACAGCACCCACAAATGCTTGCCTGTAAAACTAAAGTATTACATAATGTGTCCACACATTAATTCCTTATATAGTACTTCTAAACACAGGAAAACATTTTGTGTGTGTGTGTTTTCCAATAAAAATAGAAGATGGAGGGAAAACCTCCTGGTAGTTTTATTCAACACCTCTAAATTTACAAGGAGTATCTGGATAACTTTCGTTTTTTTTAACTTTTAAACAGCATAAGAATGGGCTATTTTATTAGCAGTAATTTAAAGATTCTGATACCTCCTAAAAGCTTCTTTCAAATCTTATAAATTAAATTCACTATTAAAGATTTAGACATGTTTACATGTTTGCTTTAGCTCATACAATGAGAACATCTTAATATCTACATCTAAACAGTGTAGTAGTTTGACACATATAAATCACTTTATCTTTGCCACTATTACAATGCATAAATATATCAATAAAATAGAAACATCTCACATACACGTACATTCTTTCATATCTGCATTTTAGCAAGATCACAAATCACTAACCTTTAAAGTTATCACAAAATAAAAAACAAGTTTGATAACACATTTTCTAGTGTGTACCCTTTAAGACGTTAACCAACTTCAAACAAATTAGCCAATAAACCAGCAGGAAAAAAAAGTGGTCACTTTCAATTGATAAAATTAAGTTATCTAAGAAGGGTAGGTCACAACATTTTCTTTATTTATATAAACTTTAAGTCACTTTTTATGGAAATAAGAGAAGTGCTTTCTAGTTTATTATCAGTTCAAAAACAATCCCAAGAAGACAAAACATACAGCTATCAAAGAGTTACATAAACTTTCTTATTATTTATTGGTATTACTATATAGGAGTAATACTTCGATTAATCTTTCAAGCAGGGATTTGGGAAGCTATTGTTAACTTTTGTATTAGAACAAAAGATCGGGAATTTCAATACCATGTATTGTTATGTAATGTAGTTCCTAACAGCACTTTTAAAAATAGAAGGGTAACATTTAAAGAACCACGACAAAGAGAAAATGAGGAATTAATAAAATAGCACTCAACTCTTATTTTCAAAGATTAGAAATAGTAAATTATTTTTACTATAAGAAATGTTAATTGAACATTTTAATTATCAGACTACTAGTCAAAACTATGAAGCAATGGGTTAATCTATAATGACATGAACTTTTCTTTTCATATAGTGAGTGTTAGCACACACCTGGGGTGGAAGCCAATCTGTGGCCCCCATCCCCAGTCTTCATTCATTTAGTAGTGTTTACTAAAGGTGGCAAAGGTAGATCTGCTGGTGATGAACTCAGGATAAAATGGAAAAAATGTGAACCTTGACCTTTTTAACACCACTTAAAAATCAGAACCAGACCCATCAGCAAACCACTACATTGCCTTCAGCCTAACAAACTGGAAACCTGATCTCCCCTCATTCGAGTAGAAAGTATGCTTGTCCAACTCCAAGCTGAGCCGCAAACCCGGATGCCTCCCTCTGCTGCCTGCTCCCTCCAGGCCTGAAGCACAGAAAGATTCTACATAAAGTCAAACTTCATATGGTGTCTAGAGTTCACAACAATGTCGGATGTGAGAAACATTTTTGAACTCACTATTTCCTTTGCCTTGTTTTCAAATTTCATTTGCAAAACAAAATATAGAGGATATAAATTTTGACTGAACAAGAAACAATGTTTAAAGTTTTATTGCTGGAGCATAAAAACTCCACCATCTGTGCTCACCAGTTCTACTCTCCAATACTTCTCTCTCCATAGCATTATCATGTCAAATCAACCAAAATACCCTGACTTAATCAGTCGGCACTTACCACAGACATAAATTGCTTTCTGAAGAAATATTTCTCAACAAAGGGTTTCCCTATTCTTTTCTCCTCTGCTTTGTCCCTGATTATAGAATCTTTTATTTTATATCTCCTTTCTTACTTCTCCAACCCAGTAGATTCGTAACGGTAGTAGGAAGATACAACTATGAGGTATAATGTCTAGTACATAATTGAGTTTTTGTTTATTTCAAGAAAAAAACAAAGATGACTGAAAAATACCTGTTGTCCTCTATTTTTTCAAACTGGAAAACCTGGAACTAGGCAAAAATGAGGTGAAATTTTACAACAAATTAAGCTAGGGTGATAAAATCCATGGGGGAAGAGGAGGAGGAGGAGGAGATTAAATGACATTTAAAAATATCCAAGTCTTCATTTGATTAACTTTAATCTAATTATAAAAAGTCACTGCTCAGTTCCCTACCAAACAAGGAGACCTTAGAAGGTTTAAGTAAAAAAAAAAAAAAAGAGGTTAGAGAAGCAAAAATAATGCTGAATTAAAGCGCTTGGAGGCCAATGGCTTTGAACCTGGGCTCCACCACTGATTCCGACAGTGAGGCCGTCTGCAGAGGCTCGGGCTCGTGTTAACAGAGGCCTCATTGTTTCCAAAGGCCGTTAGAAAAACGCTGCTTTACATCTCCTCACACCACAGGCTCCGTGCACAACCCCGAGAAGAGGCGGCTGAGCGTGCAGTCCACAGGAAGAAAAAAGCGCATGGGTATACACACAACCCCTAACCCCTCACCACCACCCCCGCCCGTATAGAAAAACACATTTTTCTGCTATAAACTACCTCAAACTCAATTCCTGGCTCACAAACTGTGGTAAAGGATGTTATGGTGGTGCATAATTTATAACTGGAAATTTCTGATTCATGTGGGATTTGGGGCATTTCTTTGCCCTTTACCCACCGCCTCTCCGTTTCCACCTCAAGCACAGGGAGGTGAGAGCCGTCAGGCAGTGGGGCCAATGCCATCAGGCAGTGAGGAGATAAACACCGCATTTTTGAGAGCACAGTTATTCCACACCTGTTTAAAATGTTTATACAGTAATTAAAGATTAATGCTTATTCCAGACCAGATAAATATTAGACAGTGCATGTGTGTATATACATATATGAATCTGCAATGCTGCAGAGAACAAAGCTTTTATTGTGCCAAGCTTACTTAGTGAAGGGTATATGCTTTAAAAAGCCTCAGCTTCACAGAGTTGACATTCCAGAGGGAAAAGGCTTAAAAATGTTAAGTGGTTGGAGCTACTGAGTGCCATACAGCAAGCAGGTAGTTAGTAGTGAGTATGAGCTAATTCTGCTGCTAATGGTCGGTCTTCTATTTATTAAAGAGTGAGCCTCAGTTTACTCCTGACCAGCAGTCAGCTCAATGGGTCACTTTGACTTGCTCACTGAAGTTCAACAATTAAAACCTGCTGAGAGCATGACAAAGAAAACATTTAAGTTTTTTTAAAAAATGACTAAATATAATATACAGGTTTTATTCCTAACTTTTGAAGAGGGAAAGCCATGAACTCTGCCCGGTTAAGCTCTGGGCCACAAATTAGCCCTGTTATTGCAGGTGTCCCTGCATGCCTACGGGAGTGTTCTCTCCCCAGTGAGGCAGTGTCCTTCCTACATGTTAACTCTATCTCTCAATAGCTGTTCTGCCATCAGTAGATGTTTACCCATAAGTTTATTAACCAGTCGATTCTAGACAGGTAGTCAGGTAACTGGGGAAATGCTTTGCTATACTGCTGAAGTGAACATGGGGTGAATATCCCAGACGACACAGAGGCTGAAGAGGAGCGCACTTAGTTTCCTAGACTGAGTACATGTCATCACAAGGCTGCCTCAAACCCAGGAAACCGAAAGGGACAGAAGAAACTTGAGAACACGCTTTGCAGAGCACTGAGGTTCACATTTTTACACTCCTTATTTCATTTAATAATTTTTTAGTTAAATAAATAAATAAATAATTATGTATCCAGACGCTTAGTATCCAGGTAAAGCAGCTCTATATCCCAGAATCCTATAAAGCAATATTTGTATGTTAATTGAAATCAGGAGCACAAAGGTACAAATGTCAGTTATAAGATAAGTAAGTCCTGACGATGTAATGCACAACATGGTGACTTTGGTAACACTGCTGTATGGGATATTTGAAAGTTGCTAACAGAGTAGATCCTAAAAGTTCTCATCATAATGAAAAAATATTTTTCTTTTTTCTTTTTGTATCTATATGAGATGATGGATGTTAATTAAACTTGTGGTAATCATTTCACAATATATGTCAAGTCATTATGCTGTATACCTTAAACTTACATTGTATGTCAATTATATCTCAATAAAACCAAAAAAAGAAATCAGGATTAGACTTTTAATGTATATTTTAAGTTTAAAATGATCCATTAATTACTTATAATTTATATCTACTTTCCTTCTAAAAATGATTTAAGACATTTTGTAATATGAATACCTGCAACTGAAATAATAACATGAAAAAGAAATATTAAAACAGGGATCTGAAACCACATTGTGATAGTGGGAGGAAAGCATATGAACATCAAGCTTCATCAGATAAGGCAATTTAAGCAAGAAGGGAGACCTGCTCAGTTATATAGTGCATACTGTTTGAATAAAAGGAAAATACCAGTTCTTCAGGAGTGCTTTTCTCTGGCACGAGTGGCACAAATTATCCTACATGGTCACTGAGCAGCACAAATGGGAATGTTTTCAAAGGTGTCTTCGTAGATGCTAAAGAATTCCTTTGGTTTTTGTTCTTTGGTTTTTTTAAATAGCACCCCCAAATAAAAGACAAAGGCACACATAAATCATAACATAGGGCAGGCTATTTGGTAGGGGGAAATCATGCGTAAGTGGTTCTCTATAGTGATCTAATTTGAGGCAGATATGAGGTTTATAAAGCACAGAAGAGGTTGGCATGGTGTCATTCTTTTAACAGCAATGATTTCAGACTTGCTTTTGGCAGAAGCTGGAGGGCGGTCAAGATCTTGCTCCCTGGTGAATGTCTGGTATGTGGCTACTCTGAATTGTCCATCTGTGTGAGAGCCATAGCTTTTAGATGTTCTCGCAGTAACATTTCTGACATGCTTAGGAACACTCAAAAACCTAGGACTATCTTACCCCTGCTTCTCAGCAGGGGAGGAAAGTAGATAGCAGAAATGCTTATAGGCAGAAAATAAATTTTAATGTTAAAAAAATTAAAAGCTGAAGATCTGCAGAAAAAGAAATCACAGAGCCCAATGTTTGGGACCACATTGCAGGAAAGAGACAGTTTTGTCCTGGAACATGTAGTGGGCTATCTCCCCTTCCACAGACTGGAGGACACCTGCGAAGGACAGGAGGTATCTTCCCCCAACCACTGCCCTGTTCTTCCTGGTGTGCTATTGTCATAAGCACAGGCAGATAGATTTCTTGTGATGTTTCTTCAAACCCTGGCATAGGGAAGGCAGCCATTTGGACCTGTGTGCTCTGGAGGAGGTCCTGCTAACCACAGAGTAGGTACTGTGGGTTGAGGTGGTCTTTAATCATGCTTGTCTGCCCCCAGCTGCTCCAGAGGTGCCTACTCTCTCACGGATGGGGAGGAGCAGGTCACCTCTGGTGCCTGCTTTTCTGGGCAGAGAGGATAACAAGGCCCTAACAAGCAAGCACACACTGCTGTCTTTCTGCCAACATGTTGTCTTTGGCACTTGAGTTGAAAGGTTTAATTCAATGGCCACTTTATAGTGGTTTTTCTTCAGGAATAAGCAGTGAAATCAATGCTAGTTTCTTTTGGTCCCACCTTGCTCCTCAGCACTGGATGACAGCCCTGTGCCTGATGTAACAGATTTATATATAAAAGTACACTTTGCAGTCACTGCCATGTCAACGGGCAATGAGTAAGAAAGACAGGGCATCCCTTCCAAGGTACACGACTGAGAAACGCTGAAATGGGCACTTCACTCAGCTTGTACTTTCAGTGATGATTATGCACTCAGCTCTTAGAAGCAGAATGTATAATTGTGCCAATTAGTCCACAATCTCAATCTTTCTCTGTCTCCCTTCCAACACATACACACAAATGTATACACGGTACAGTTACAAAACAATCCAAGTCAGATCATCATTGTGGCTCTTTGCTTGTGATATAGGAAGCCTCAGATTGGCTGTGTGTGTACCGTCTCAGCACATTTTGTCTTTTAAGAGGAGGAAATATACTCCAGTGCCAGTTATCTTGAGATAAATATCTTTAAGTACACTCTTCCTTACATAGACTCCTTTTAATAGAATCATTATTTTCATTACACCCAAGTCACACCTATGAAGTTTAAGAAGTCAATTAGAAATATATCCAAAACAAATGCCAAACACACACTATTAGTTAAATTAAGGCACATTAAGTTTTATTTTTCTTTATATCACTTCTCATGAAGGCAGACATGATAAATTTTGCCAACTAATTAATTTATGTAAGCAAAAATAAACATGAATAGGGCCCAGGCAACTGATAATGTCACCTGTTCCATATGCTGGATAAAAAAATGTTGGGATCGGTTGCATACATTTATTTACAATTTTGTATCCAAAACACATCCAAGCTTGTGTGGCTTTCCCTTATGAGAGAGCAAATACCTGTCCTCTCCAAAGTGAACACAGCCCTCCATATCCCTGTGCCCTCCCCACACTAAACTGCTATCTAATGACACTGGGAACATCCGAAAGGAGAGTCACCAAGCACCATGCATTAAGAAAGGGCTGGCCAGCAGAGGGGTGCAGGCAAAGGGGAGAACAAGCCGGGACCCTCCAGCTGGGGCCTGTTGGTGACTTCTTGGCCTCACTGTGTGAGACTTTCTGGCATTTTTATTGCCTGTTGTCTCAATGATAATGTGCAAGCATAGAGATATATTAAAATCCTAAGTAAATACATTCAAAGAGAGAAAAAGAATAGGTCATTAGAGAAAATAACAGAAGAACATTAATTTTGAAGTAACACATACAAAGAAGGTAATATTTTAATTTTTAAAATTGCCATAAAAGTGTTGGCTAAGACTATTATTATTTCAATTGAGTGCTTTGGGGAGCACAGAAAAATAAATAAATTATAAATTACATTCCAAGAATCCAAGAAAGGAAAAGAAACCTCTGGTAAGCTGGACTTTTCCTACCCTTCCTTGTTATAGAACTACTTCTTCATGAAATTGTGAAACAACTAATTTTTCAAATTTTCAAAAGTATAAACACTCTCATTTCAGATATATTTATTCCATGCTAAATATAATAAAATTGCTGTTCTAAGCTGCTATTGCTAATAATGAAAGCCAATTATGATGTATTCTTGTAAGAATTTTTAAAAAACAGTGACAAACGGCTCAATTCTTTTCCTATTAGTCACACAATACTTTCTACAAGAACATAGTCCAGGCTAAGATTAAGAACATGGCAAGCCACTTGCCCTTTTTTATTTTTATTTTCCTGAATGGGAACAAATACAAGATATTGGTAACAAAGCCAGCTAGCTCAGATGTGCTGGCGACACAGTCTTCCTGTGTGAGGCAGTGAGCATCTTTAGGCACCAGATTATTTACTGAGTATACCAAGTGCTTAATTCTAACTGCCAGCTAGCAAAGCATACTCCCCCACCATGACTGGACAAGTATCTTCCCAGATCCCCTTTTACAAATTAATCTCTCCCTGGCCCATGGTTCTCTCTCTTCCACTTATTACCCTCTGTCTTCTAACAGTGGACCACAGTGCCCTTGGCACGGCTCACAGCACAAATGCTGGCCTGAACACAGCACTGAGCTGACAGGACATCCACCAGGCTGCCAGCAAGATATCTTATTTTTCACCAGGGGAAGAGATTATACTTTAACAATTGTATTGTTATCGATTCAGTACTTATTATTTATATTCTTCTGCCTATGACTCACATGATCTTGATATATATGTGCCTAATAACCAAGAAAAATGATGATTAATGCTTTATGGAAAAGTTGAAGAAGAAATGAACTTTTACTTGTAACTAGACTCTTTAAAAAAATTTTTTCCCCAAGTGCTCTGTCAGAATGTACTTTTTTTTTGCAGGATGTGATAGTCCTATGGGTAAAATAGCCAAATTTGCTAGCTACATGTGACAACATCCAAAAGGGGTACAATATATCACCAAAACATCTCACGAACTGGCTAGTCATATTATTTATTATGAGCCACACATGTGACAAATTATTTAACTCAGTTGATCCTAATAAGTCAAAGAGCAAGCAATTAGCTAACTCAGTCAGAGGGCTGTTTGTGGCAATTTATAGATGCGCTCAAGCTGTCCCAGCACTTCAAAGCCCCATTAAAGGGAAACCTTTTAATGACTCACTTGAGATGACAAGTATTACACAGCACATATGGCAGCCAAGAATCTGGCAGCCTATTCTGTTACACTTGAGCCCCCCCCGCCCCCGCTGGCCCGCCCCAGCCCCCAACAGCTGTTTATGTGTTTTTAGTCTGTGCTTTGCTTTTGTAAGCAGCCACAGTGCTGCAGAATGAGGCATCAGTGTTTTCAAGAGCAACAAGTGGCATTAGATTCTTGCATTACACAGGTTTCTTGGAACTTCTGAAATCCCCACACTTTTATGGGTCTAGGTGAGTTATTTCACAGGAGAGGAAAGACAGACACTCCAACAGTGAGGGGCAGCCCCGGTCACTTTAGGCAAGTTGCTTACTCCAACTCTGTCCCAGTTTCTTTGTAGGAAAAGTGGAGATAATAAAAACCTACCTCACAGGAGTGTTGGGAGAGTTAACTAACTATTAGTAAGATGCTTTTCAAGATGAAAAGGGTTATCTACAGAAGTCCTAAGGATGATGATTATTTATTGCAACACTAACTGTGCCAGAAGGTGTCGGAGGGTGTTTTGCATTTTGACCTCCTCCCACCACTTTTCCTTCAGACAATTTTCATTTGGGATGGATCCACATCCACATCCTTAATTCCACGGCCAGCCATGCTGCCCCACCTTTGGAAGCAGAGTACAGTGCCACAACTCAACTGTTCAATAAAGGAATGGAATTTGGAACAACAACTTCCCAGAGGGATGCCTACGTTAGGGCCGTTTTTTCCCTGGAAACGGGGCACACAACAAGTTTAGATGCTTAGAAATGAAATACCAGCTGATACAGTCCATATTCAGGCAGCACTGAGGAAACAAGCACCAAGGGAAAAGGACTGAAAAAGACAAAGGCTGAAGATGTTTACCACGTAAAAAGCTGAGAGACCTGCACACCACAGCAGTATACTTATTTTTAAGCAATAAAGGTCCTACCCTCTTTATCTGTGGTTTCAAGTACCTCAGTACAGCCAGCCTGGTGAAAGACAAGCTTAATTGATAAGAGAAGCTGGTGACAGCAGGAAAACACAACACCTTACCTTGTTTGGAGGGGGCCACAGTTTACCAAGAAAAGGCAAGTGTCAACTTCTTCCAAAGTACCAGCAACTACCAGAACTCATTAAATCCTCTTAACTCCATACACTCCTCGCTTTACTCATATGAAACAATCAATTGTGTTTTGTATTCCCCAACAGCCACAGTGGCATTAGAGCCACAATATAATCACAGCTTCAGGAGACAGACGGACCACGAGGAAGGTAACCACTGTCTCTCACAGGGCACAGAAGTGTGCCATTCCACTGGGGACAGCACAGTCACCTCGGCCTCCAGTGCTAGAAGTCACTCTGTTCTTGACTCTAGTTTTTCATTTTAGCCTGATGTAATTTCAAGTTATTTTAGTTATGCTGAAAAGCTTAATAGAAGAAACGTGAAATTCAAGAGGCAATACAGCAAGAACAGTGGAAAGGTTTAAACTTTCAAATCTCCCTCCCAATACCCCTCAGCAAAAAGGGAGTCACCTTACATTCAACTCCTAACAAAATCCCACGTATTATGGGGCAGTGTCCCAATTCTTTTATTTTGAACAACTAAGTACTGTTTTGGGGTGGCAGAGCGAGAGGAAGACGTTAATTTGAAATAATACCAATCAATCCTAGTTTCCACACTTCAGGGGATCATGTGAAAGAATCTGTTTAGAAAAAGAGGTAAAAAATTAGCTGTAATCATTGGATGACCTCAGAATCATAAGAGTCTGATGTCAATAATGCTTTAGAAATCACTTTAAAAAGCATTCTATTAGGGTTAGGGGGAGCATAACTATATATTCATGTGATGAGTGAAACAGCAGATGTCCTCATGTCATGCACTGAAGACCGCGGCTAGGGACAGACTTTCCCGTGGCAGCACTAGCAACAGATTCAAAAGCCCTGGATGAAAATGATGGGCTCTGGAAAAAAGATGACTCAAAAAGGTGTCAAAGATGTGTTTGAGGATATTGAATAAAATTGTTTTATAAAATATGAGCAGGAAAAAAACTCCAGTATTTCTAAATATCCTAATGTTATTTAAAATATGCATATGTACTTAATTTAGTAAATTAAACATATATAGTCATTTGACCATTTTGTCCACATTTCTAAATGTTTAAATATTCAGTTGTCTTAGAACATTTTTTGTTTCTTCTCTTGGGAAAATATGAGACTGCCTCATATTTGAGATTATCTTTTCTTGGGCATACATAACTCAAAATAAAAAGAATACAAAACTGTAAAATAGTGTAAGAACATCTAAAAATGTTCTATTCAAAAAACTCTTTCAAATTAGTGAATCTGAACTAACTTAAAAGAACATTAATTTTGATATTTATGATTCAGATTTTACTTAAAGAAAATATTTGAATATCTTTTACTTAACTAAATATATTTTATTTCCAGTCTTTTTTTCTATTTCCATACATATCCATAAATACACACGCACATACACACACAAACACAAAAAGACTAGAAGGATATGTACCAACACAATCTCTGAGTATTAGGATTAAAAAGATTTTTAAATGTATATAAATGCCATAGATATATTATAAAAAGATTTTATCCATTAAATTACACACACGCATACACATGCTGTAAAATAAAACCCATGGCAGTCTATTACTACCTCAAAACCTTTAAACACCAGAATTACATAGGTAGATTAGAAATCTCAAGAAATTTTCAGAGAATAGAATCTTTACTACTATTCCTAAAGTCACTGTATAGTATCTCAGGATATCCTCCATGGGTTTATTTTCCTTGTTGTACCGTCAAATATTTTCACAATTTCTATTTGCAAATATTATGTAAAGTAAACTGGATGACGTAAAGTTTGCTCAAAATAAGAATAACACATTGTTAACCTCATGTTTTAAGATTTGTAGGCAAAATACCCTTATGCAGTCTTCTATTGTATCTTCATTAAAAACATAAAGATAATTCAAAGTTAGCAAGGCTCAAGATAGCCTCTAACACTGTTTTCTCTTATGCTCAGGAGCTGGAGGTGATAAGAAAAGATGTTTTCGAAGTGAAACATAAGAGAGATCATTGATTGATTTATATAGTCTTTAACCTGAGGATGTAATCCTCATGATATAATAAACAGAGTCTGAAAATAAATGTGATAATTTGTTAAAGAAACAAATCTATGCCCAGGTCATTGGGAGGCCGTTGTCTTAGGCTGGCAGAAAGTGGAGGCAGGTGGGAGTAGAAGACCCAGGTTCACAACGGGCTTTTGGACAATTCTTGAACTTCTGTGATCTTTAAGTGTCTCTAATTATTCTCATGCGAAGTGTCTCTCACTTAACATGGGAATAATAACACTAATACTATTGTGAGGACTGATTAAATGAGGTTACTCATAGGAGAGCTTTCTTTCTTTTTTTTTATTTTTTTTATTTTTTTTTCCTTTTTCTCCCCAAAGCCCCCTGGTACATAGTTGTATATTCTTCGTTGTGGGTCCTTCCAGTGGTGGCATGTGGGACGCTGCCTCAGCGTGGTTTGATGAGCAGTGCCATGTCCACGCCCAGGATTCGAACCAATGAAACACTGGGCCGCCTGCAGAGGAGCGCGCGAACTTAACCACTCGGCCACGGGGCCGGCTCCAGAAGAGCTTTCTTAAAACTCTGGCACACAATATAAATGTTAGATATTATTACTGACATTTGTTGGCTTGTTTAACAAGCTTTTACTTAGAATATACCATGAAATCAAACTCTTCTCTTTCTTCTTTGATTTATAGTGAAAAATAAGATAATTAATTCTCATATGTACAGAGGTTCTCTGATCATCTTTAGCTCTTCCCATGGTGGACAAACCAGGAGAAAGTGACCTTGTAGGAAAAAATATCTTGGGGAAAAGTTATGACTAAAATGCCAGAGTACTACAACTTTCTGCTACCCCTTTGTATTAGAACCATGGTCCTTCTCAGAACAACAGAAATGAATAACCTCAAGCTCTGATTTCTAACATGTTGATGGACAGCAGGATGAGTCTTTTTGCTCCCCTTCAGGGTCCCCTCAGAGAAGTCACACTGTGGGAACTGACAGGCACCTCCACCCCTGCGGTGGAGGAACTGCACACATAACTTTTCTTAAGTCTCACAGTCAGAGCCACAGAAGAGTAGTCTCAGTTTGCAGCAGATTCACAGATGTTCAGAACTACTGATGGAAAAAATTAAGGGGCTTAAAAAGGGGTAAGGATTGAAGGCACACCTTCTTCTGTCAAGTTGCCCATTATCCTCTTTAGACCTTGGATACTCTATATAAAAGCACGCTTTGGAGGGGAAAAGTGCAATTAAGACACAGCCCCCGTGGGTCATCTGTCATACGTTGAGAAAGATTTAAAGACTAAAATGGTTGGCAGGTGCATTCTCGCTGGCCACCTGGCATGACGGATCTTTACCATGTGTATCCCAGGATGTGGGGTTTAGAGGAGTTTCACCTTTTTTGAGGGATGCTTCCTTTGGGGAGTAAAATTATACAACCTATAAGATCTATAAGAAAATGCTCTTGCTCTTTGAAGCAAACTTTCATGATTCAGAAGTCAGTCACACCCATTTGTATTCTCCAGCTCACCTGACCATGTGACTGGCTACGTCCTGTTCCCAGTAACTGTAACACATAAATGTATGCAGGAATATCTCTTTAAAAAGTCCTTCAGTGAAGTACGCAAAACAATTCACATTAGTTTATTCCTCAGGGACATCCTTCCATTTTTACACCATGGGTGTTCTAAAGAATAACCCTCAGAAGTGTAACCAGCAACCACTGGGGAATCTTTGGCTCTACAGATGTGCTCTGAGGTATACAGATGTAGACGTGTGACCTCTAGTCCCGTGGGGCTAGGCTCTAACATTTCTATTGGCCACAGAACTCTGTGTGAAAAAAGTTTCATTTACAGAAGTGTGAGATGAAAAATGCCAATGTATACGTTAATGCCCTTAACAGATATTACCTAATCTCTAGAAATATGAATTGAAGTATAAATGAACCCAGTGTATCTTCTGCAGAATTTAGTGGAGAATCAAGTAAATGACTAGACATATGGAAAATAGCACTTAAGAATAAAATTTACAAGACTCTAAAAGGGTGAACATTCTCCCAATAGATATGTACTCAAGAGAGCAAATGATAGCAAGTAGGATTTGAAATAGTCCTAATTTTTTTCTAAATATACCTGGGGCCAGAGCTATCATCACACTCACCACCACTGTAATTGATTTCAGTGAGCATGTTTCTTTGTTACATAGTGGACCCCGTGAGGTCAGAGGCTGTATTGTATTCATCTTGTCATCCATCCCCAGTGCAAAACAGTGAATTCTCAATAAATGGCTGGTATTTGATAAATAGTTGCTAAATAATTACAAAAAGTTGTAAATGAAGAAAACGGAGGAAAAAAATTCAAGGATTATTTCTAAAATTTAGTTATGAACATGGAAAATAACATAATTGGTTATTTTCTATTTAAACAGGCATTGGCTACAAAACACAGAAAAATATTAGGTATAAGTGAGAAGGACTGCTTGACTACAAGAGCGACAAGCCACTGAAAAGCCCACCAAGGGACGCGGGTGAGTTTCTCAGAATTCTCAGAAATCTTTGAAATGGACCTGGGATAGTTTGGATACTGGCCTACTAAGGATGCAGGCTGGCCGGGTGAGCAAACTTCAAGTGACTTCAGAATTATGAGCCAATACAGGAAATTTTATGTTAAATAACAACCTAAATATTTCTTGAAGAGAAATTTATTCTTATTTTTCAGCATATTACCAAAGTTTTTTATATTGAGATAACATAGAGAAGTTCCTTCCACTACAGATTTTCTCTTATTTTTACTTCTCTTTGTTTAATCAGCAGAAAACCTTGTACTTGACGGCAAACATTCTGACAAACTGACCCACTAATTCACCAGGCCAAGCACAGGAAAGGTGGCTTCAGCTGGTCAGTTTGGAAATGTGTTGTATTTCTAAGACATCTCTTAAAACCTTTCTTCATGAAGTGAGTTCTGATCTAGATATTGTACACAAGACACAGGAGAGTGTTCTGAGAGTCGGCAAGTTATTACTGTATAGGCATTGACAGTATAGCCCTTCTAGGTGACAACATTGTCAACCCTGGTATTGTATTTAAAGGCTCTGGGGAGGCACTACTTATTTTGCTTCAAGAACATATGACCTCATTCTACGTCTGAGATATGGAGAGCGCTTTGGTAAACATGAGGAGAGAGACAATGAATTGGTTTTATTATTCAACAAATATTTGAGTTGATATGTGGGAGAGTAAATAACAGTAAGTGATGATGTATTTTCTTAAACAGAGTTTGTATTATTAGAGAAGTAGGAAGGTAGGGTATGAAAATGAAAAGGAAGGGAAGAACAACTGGCAAAAGTATTTCACTGTCATAAGAAAATTTTTAAAACTTAACCGGGCTAAGTTGGGGCTTACTAATCTTGTTTTACCCAATATTGCTTAGTATCCTTGCTTTACCTAGTACTGCAAGTGCACTGCTTTAAAGCCTAACCATTTTGGTTGATGAGCAAATGGCTGGTAGAGTTGGTTACTTCTGCCAGGGTAACCAGAAAGTGTGCACTTATAGGGTATCCTTCAATGCGAAGGTTGAAGGCAACATGGTAGGTTCAGTATTTCCCCAATTCGAATCAAATTCCATTAACAGAAAATCATCAGAAACAAAGATATACTCCAGCAGCAGGAACTACACCCCACATCCCGTCAGAAATCTGAGTCACTGCCTACCATGACAGGGTCTCTATCTGTATTCTGGTGAACACTGAAATAAAAAAGTGTGTGTGTGTGTGTGTGTGTGTGTCTGTATCCCTATTAGATTGTGATAGGTAGTTAGTAGAAAAATTAAACTAGAAGGAAGGATATGAATTCTTGATGAGGTATGATAGTGGAAATCAAGAATGAAGAAACAAAAAAAAGAACATCCTGTTATCTTGAAAATTTTAAACTACACCAAAGGTAAAATAATTCCTGAAGTATATTTCCTAGATGGAAAAGAGGAAGTTTTAGAAATGGAAATTCTTCTGTTCTCAGTAAAGAGACATCCATCTATTAAATAAAAAAACAGGAAGGAGGAAAAGGGGGGGGCACACAGAGAAATCAAATAGACCAGACACATTGGAAAAGCAGCCTTTTCCTGAAGAAGTGGAACCAGAGATACAGACAATAAACTTGGGATGTGTATCCAGAACATGGAAGAAATGAATAAAGAGATGAAACAAAAAAAGAGAAGCTATAATATTCTACACTACATTTTAACCTACTTGCAGCCAAGCCGTTGTCTGGAAAATCAAACTGATAAGACAAAAAATTTTTAAAAAATCATTAAGTGATTTAAAAAAACAAACAACTGAGATTGGACATTAAGATGGCTTACTTTCTAAGAAAAAAGAAGGCTGAATGTAGGTTTAAGTAAAGGGATTTTGAATAAATTCTTAAAGTACATCATCATAAATCTCTGCCCTATAGCCTTGCAAGGCAATACTGATAAAGGCAAAAGAAGTGGATCTAAAGAAATAATGTGTTCTACTTAAAACTGCAAAGACATGATGAAAATAAGAGCCACATAAATGAGACAAATTTATCTACCAAAAAAATGCCTATTCTGTTTTTCAGTAAACCTTTCATCTCTCATCTCAGTTTTTCAGCAGGACTGCTCCAACTCTCATCCCAGAAATCCTACTGAGTTTACTGGAAATAACAGGGTCAGATTACTCAAATGATCAAGAGCATCTGCTTTCCTGCAGGATGCACAGCGGGATGAAGCAAAAGACATCACTCAAGATCTGGCAAGTTGACCAACAGTCAGAAAGATCTGGCAAGAATTACAAGTAGAAGGAGGCCGACATAACTTCTGAGAATCACAAAGAGAGAGAGCAGTGTGATTCCAAGTCTCACAGCTACAGAAAAAGTTAACAGTCTTTTCTCAGAGAAGGTCCTATGTCAAGGACCCTTCCTCCATAGAAGATAATCAAAACGATTATTTTAAAATACACATAGAAGTAGGTTTATTTATGGTATTTCATTTTTATAACTTCTTTTCTAAATCAACCAAGGAAGGCATTGGCTTACAAACATGGTGTGGCACTTTCAAACTGGAAGAAACAGTTTATGCTGTCTAAATTAAGCATATTTACCAGGCAGCAGCGGTCTGAGAATTCTTTACGGCCCTTGGTCCCTCAGAACCGGAGGTACAGAAAAATTAATGCACAGTACTTGCAGTGAGGATGATCAAAGAGCTATCTAACTGGCTTTTTAAAACGGAGATACAATATGACTTAGAAACACAAATATTGGTTATAACTGAAATCATCCCCCATTTAGTTGAGCATGTATGAGGATGTACATATGTGTGATCACATACGCAATACACTCAAATATGAACAAAGGCTGGGATGCAATAAACTGAAATGTAATCAGAAGTATGCTCTGGGTGCTCTTAGGATAGGAAGACAAGTTGACCAAAAATTTCCAAATTTTCCAATTAGAATGCCCATGGCTTAGAACCACTTAAATAGAAGAGAGAGAAATAACGAAATGAAGAAATGATACATATGAATTTAGGAGGGGAAAAAAACTATAAAATTCAGTCTTAAACTCAACACCATTTGTAATACTGGACAAGTGACCTACAGTCATAGACAGTCAGTGATTAAGAGAATCCTAACACAATTTTTGTTGTTGATTATTTAATAAGCACTAACATGGCTACAGATAGGTTCTTTAAATTCTTTGACTCTTGAATGCATTATCTGATGATTTTGAAGAATGGATTTATAAAGACTAGGCAACATGATGTTCTAGAACAAAGCACAGGTTATCCAATTCAGAATCCCTCTGTCTTTATAGTGATATGCCTTTGGGCTTAGCTCTAGTTTTTTCCATCTGTAAAACAGTTAATAATATCTATCATGCATATTATTGTGAGGATTAGATGAAATAGTGTACATCATTTAGGCTTGTTCACAGTAGCTTATAAAATGGTTGCTACGATGGCAGTAGTACAAGCCATTACCTAGAGAAAAGGATCACTCTTTTTACATATATGCAATTTGTGACATTAAAAATAACTACGTATATTAGATCTTTATTTCTTAAAAAATATAATTTTATGGAATCAATCACAATTGTTCATTGATCTGTTCTTTTATATATCGATCAATGGATTGTAAAAGTTAGCAATAAAAAGAAAAAAATTAAACACAAATTAAATATCTTAAAGACTAATTTAAATAATAAAAAGATTTTTCCACATATATTACAAAATAGATTTTGAATGCCAGAAGGGCCCTCAAGACATATCACATGTCTACTCTAAAACCCTGTCTTAGTGAAAAATTTAGATGAGTCTTTAACTTGCATAGACACACACAGATTAAGGAGTAGATACAGGGCTAAAAGTCAGCACCCCTGGTATCAGACACTTTTCCTCCTACCTAAATATGTACAAATTATTTTGTATACTAAGCCAAATGATCAAAAAGTGTCATCATTAAAATATTAACATTTAAATTTAAATTTAATTTAAATACAAAACATCCCCCAAAGAATTTTGATCCCTTATGTTTTATATTTCCTTATAACCAAAAAAAATTTGACTCAAATACATTTTTACATGTTTATTTAATCCAAATTAAATATTCTTCAATTATTACAAAATTTATTACCTAGATCTACTTCCAGTTCATTTAGAATTGATAGATAAAACATGGCTACCTAATTAATATTTAGCATACAATTTTTAACTAGCAAAGATTTTGATATAATAACATATAAATAGAACATATAACATATAAATTAGAATAACATATAAATTAGAGCAAGAGGCTCAGTTTAAGGAAAAAGCCATGATCAACCTACATGTGGGATCTTTAATTACTCAGTCATTGTCTTTCTACCCCTGGTATCTTATTTCTCTCACTAACTGGTCCCAAGCACCCAATCAAACATCTGAAAAACAGATCAATACAATCATTCATTAAACTTATACAGTTTGAGAACTTCCTTTAAGAGAATTATGCAAAGATCAAAACACTGCCAACAAAGGAAAACATGATACAGGAGGGCAATTTATATATAACTCAAGTCATCACATTTAATAAAAAGCACAAATCCCAGAGTCCTGGGGGAGGAAATGATGCAGCATCAAGCGGGGAAAGCCTACAAATAGGACTGGTGGTCAGTTATGTCTTCACCAAAGTGGCATTTTTGCCAATAAGACTCTTGGCAGCCCTTAGGGGGCTGAGCGAGTACAATTTACCAAATATGGTGGGGAATGTGAAAACATCGCAGATATTAGCATTTATTTTTGAGGCAAACATAACGCAGTCCACAGGCTTGCCATCGGAGCCTGCAGCCACTAAGTGATAACTGAAGCAGTGGAATGCAAATAATCCATTGGTTCACATTAGTGTCACGCTCATTTGTAAATGTTCCCAGTCTCCTTCTGGCCCTCAGGGTACCTCACTTGCTTTTTAGGGGCATAACTCATGGGCAGTATATTAAAAAAAGGAGTCAAATTATGAGAACACCAGTTAGCAATGATTTACTCATTAAAAAGTGCATTAGGCCACAGTGCCCTGAGCTGCTTGACCTCGTAGCTGATCACTTCTAAACTGCTTGAATAGAAGTTATTTACCTACTGGCAGTGGCCCAGGATTTATCTGTTTAAGCTACAAAGTTCTACCATTTATCTGTAAGCTCCCTATTCAACATTAAATTTTGAAATGCTGATTTAACTATAGGGGAAAACTATGTTGAAACAAGTGAAAAATGAATATAGAACTCTGATAAAACAGGAAACATTTAAGCAATCTGGCACCTCTCCTCTGAGAAGTTAAAAGGATGTTTCAAATAATTTATGGATTTAAGGGGATAAAGCCCTTGTTATAAAGAAATAGGGTCAGAAGGCCCAGAGCACTTGACCCAGAAACGCCATATTGGACTTCTGATTCTGGAAAAGAACAAAACACTGTAATTTATTAGAAAAGCCTGCATGGAAATTAATTTACAGCCCAGTTATCTCCATGCTACGGAGATAAATATAATTATTTCTCATTTCGAAGTTGAAAAAGAAAACCTATCTTAGAATAAGTGGATTCTCCCACTCATTCTCTGGTTCTGCTTGTTTATCTTCGTCATATATCAAATTAATGTGTCTGCAAATCCAAGTAAAGAAGGCAAGTGTTTAATCTGAAGTTTATGTCACTTTCTCATTCAAGGAAGAGTAGGAGAAAGGGTGGGATATATCTGAACTTACACTGGCTGGAGACTACAAAGGCAAAGGGACAAAACCATGTTTCCACAGTGTTAAAAACACTCTCGTGTTTTAGTCCGTAAAGATCCCAGTGGAGGGCGACAATGCAAGATCACGACTGCTCCTTGGCCTCTGAGGCTCCTTAGGTGTCAAAGAGCAAACAGAATCCATCTCACCAGCCCGTGGGCTGCCCGCTTCCCCTCCAATGTTTCCATCCTTTTCATCCTCCAATGCCCCACCCACCTGCCATTCCCTAAGAAACGTGTGTCCTTTGGTCTGGAGAAGTAAGCCCACAGACTTTGTTTAAACCACTCCATTGGCAGGCCAGCCTAGGGCACTCAGGACCATCCAGTCGCAGGCAGAGGGGCCAACTTCACCCTTTCCTCTTGTTCTGCGCCCAAAACAGAGCACCCTTCTGAAGTCACTGGGCTGCACTGACAGATCAGACTGTGCATGGTTCCCATACTGCTTTGATTACTGCTGCCTGAAGAAATGCAAAGGATAGGGTGAACCAAAGCGACTCAGCCGGGAATCACAGCGTGCTATTCAAAGTGAATGTTTCTGTAATTTATAAAAAATTTCCTCTTGGTCATTTGTCTGAGAAAAGAAGAAAAGTTATGATATTCCTCCTCCCAAAAGGTAAAAGCAATGCCAAGAATGTCCCCTAAAAATATAACATTAATTTCCAACTTCAAGAAGTTAACATACCACCATCAAGTTCAATCTCCATCAGAAATCCATTAGGGTATATACTTTTAAGACCTATCAAATCATTCTTTCTCAGTTGTGTAATTCTGTTGGAATTTTACTGTAACAAGCAATAAAATATCAATGAAGAAATGATAATGACCAGAAATGGCACAGATTTTATTCCGCAATAAATCAAATAACTTCATCACATATCAGGATGGAGAAGTAAACATAAATTATAGGCCTTGTTGTTGTGAACGCAAGTAGGCTTTATATTATTAAGACATTTCATTTACAGTGGCCTATAAATATGATTGCTACTTCATTAATAGTGTCTTAAATAAGAAAGGGTACTGTTAAGATTACTTGTTAGTCCATCTTACTCTGACTCAGGAATTTTGCAGTGAACAATAATCACTTCACATTATGCTTTATCTGGTTCACTTCAATTAATTAAAAATCAAGTTTAAAATGAAATTTAAAAATCAAGAACAAAAACTATTTATTTTACTACATTTATCAACACCAATGACTGCGGGAAAAACAACTAAAGTTCACATGTCAGAGATAGTACTGCTTGGTTACTGTAATAAGAGATTAGATTTGACTCTTTTAGCAGATACTAAACTTTATCACAACAGCTTCAGGATTTAATATGAATAAATTATTAGGTCAGTAGACTTAATTCTTATTGGTTAGCTCTCATAAACAATTGGTGAAAATTTTTCTTTTTTTTTTCTGTTTTTCTTAGCTTTTTTACCCTGAGTAGTAGTGATAGCAGCAGCTGCTGCTGCCACTTTAAATTATTGAGCACTTACGACATGCCAGGCTCTGTACTTAACATGCATTTTCTCATTTATTCATTGTAACAACCGCATGAGAAAAGACCACTATCATATCCATTTGACAGATGAGAAAACAGAGGCATGGAGAGGGTAAGCAAATTGCCCTAGATTAGAATGCATGATCATCTGCTCTAGGGCTTTATTCTTCACCAATTATTTAGCAGCCATATTTTTCAATAATCTTACAAAAACCTCACAAGTAGATACTATTATTACTATTTTAGAGCTGAGAGGTTTGAAAATTGTGCCAAAGCTCTTAAGAGGCAGTGCTGGACCCTGAGGTCATCATACCATGGGGGATCTTACAGGGAAAAGTTCCCAGTATTAGAAAGAGCACAGATTTTGGAAACATTTTACAAAATGACAAGTTATCAATTGCTGTGGGTATATTTTTCATTAAGTAAAAAGAAAAAAAGACTCACATTGTAGTTTATGCCTGCCTCCAAAACAGGAAGAAGAGGTGAGGAGGTGGTATTAAGAGTTTACAATGCCCAGATCCAGAGTTTTATTTTGTTATAAATTTTTTTGCTCTGCCCTAATTATCAGTCATTTCTCTCTCCTGCCTCCTTTCCCTCTGCTTCTAAATCGTTAAGACTTTCCCTTTTTAAGCAATGTCATTGTCATTATCAACAGAAAATCTTCCTTCAACCTTCAGCAATTTCTTTCTTTTTCCACCAAACTCCTTGAAAAACTAATCTATAATATGTTCCTTAAGCCTCACTCATTAAAGCTTTGTATCTGGTTTTCACCTCCATTTCACTTAACTGAAAAATTACAATCTCCCAAACATCAAAGCCCATCACATATTTGGTCATTCCACGGCATTCACCTTCGTTAGCTGCCTCCGCTGTGAATCTGCCTCTCCTTTATTCTGTGCCATCTTGGTTCCTCCATTAACTCTTAGACCATTCTTCATTTGACTTCTTCCTGGTCCTTAAAAAAATAGCTGTGTTCTCAGGTTTTACACTGAAACAACTTCACTACTTTCCCTCTACGTTCTCCCTGGATACTTGAGTCACTTCCGCAGTGTCACCACCTCTCTAAGCAGAGCTTCAAATGTTCTCTTCTGGCCCAGACCTCTCTGCCAAGTTCCAAACATCCACTGAACTTCAACCTTGCATGTACTCTTAGTTTCTTAAGATTAACATTTTTATTTCTTTTTAAGAAACATCTTTGTTGATATATAATTCACATACAATTCACCCATTTAAACAGCTCAATTCAATGGATTTTAGTATATTCAGAGAGTTGCACAATCATTCCCACAAAATAAGTTTAGAACATTTATCATCCTCCAAAGAAATCTCATATCCATTACGTCATTCTCCATTCTTGGTCCCCAGTCCTAGGCAACCATTAACCTATTTACATCTCTACAGATTTGCCTATCCTGGACATTTCAAATAAATGGAATCATACAATATGTGCCTTTTAGGTTTGTCTTATTTTACTTAGTATAATGTTTGTAAGGTTCATTCATGTTGTCACACATATCTGTGCTTCATTTTTTTTATGGCTGAATAATATGCCATTGCATGGATATACCATATTTTATCTATCCACTCATCAACTGATGGATTGTTTTTTTTTTTTTTTTGGCTGTTATGAGTAATGCTGCTACAAATATTTGTGTAGAAATTTTTGTGTGGTCATGTGTCTTCATTTCTCTTTGATATATACCCATATTTAACATTTTGAGGAAGTGCCAAACTGTTTTCACAAAGTGTCTGAGCCATTTTACATTACCACCATCAATAAATGAGGGCTGCAATTTCTCCACATCTTCACCAACACTTGTTACAGGTCTTTTTTTTTTTTTTTTTTTGAGGAAGATTAGCCCTGAGCTAACTGCCACCAATCCTCCTATTTTGCTGAGGAAGACTGGCCCTGAGCTAACATCAATGCCCACCTTCCTCTACTTTATATGTGGGATACCTACCACAGCATGGCGGGCCAAGCGGTGCCGTGTCCGCACCCAGGATCCACACTGGCGAACCCTGGGCTGCCGAAGTAGAACATGTGCACTTAACCACTGTGCCACCAGGCCGGCCCCTGTCTTTTTATTATAGCCATTCCAGTGGGTGTGAAGTGGTATCTCACTGTGGTTTTGATTTGCATATCCTTAATAACTAATGATGAAACTTGTCATGTGCTTATCGGTCATGTGAATACCTTCTTTAGAGAAATGACTATTTAAATCCTTTGCTTATTTTTTCATTGGGCTATTTGTCTTTACTATTGAGTTGTAAGAGTTATTTACATATTCTGGTCCCTTATCAGCTATACGATTTGCAAATATTTTCTCCTATTTGAAGGGCTGCCTTTTCACTTTCTTGATGGTGTCCTATAAAACATAAAAGTTTTAAATTTTGATGAGGTCCAATTTATCTATTTTTTCTTTTGTTGCTTGTGCTTTAGGTGTCATATCTAAGAAGGCTTTGCCTAACTCAAGGCAAGATTTTCTCCCATGTTTTCTCCTAAGAATGTTATAGTTTTACCACTTACATGTATGTCTACAATCCACTTTGAGTTAGTTTTTGTGAGTGGTATGAGGTTCTTTTCCCATTGAATTGTCTTGGTACCCTTGTTGAAAACCAGTGTACTAACATACTAACATTTTAGAAATCAAGCCTTACTTTTTTTCCCAAAGCCAACTCCTGATTTTTTCTTCTTTTTCTTCTTCTAATCTGATATGTGGAGTCATCTTTGATTCTTTCCTTTGCTTCCCATGCACAAACATTTGTCAAGTCATGTGGTTTCCACTTCTACAAGTCGTTTTCATTCATTCTTTCCTTTACATTCTCAATGACACTGTCCTAAATCAAATGCTCCCTCCTGTTGGCTTCAGTTGAGAAATAAATCTATATCTAACCTGGCATCCTGAGCTGTTTCAAATCCAAGCTATGATACCTTTGATGGTCAAAGGAGACGAGTCTAATATGCTGACACATGGAATAAACTGGTGCTATGAATGGCTGTCTTAGAGCAAGGGCCCACTCATATTCTTAGCCTAATCCCTGAACTTCTAGAATAGATTATGCTAATTTGGAATAATGTTAGAGGCAGTTCTGGATGATTAGAAAACTTCCAACCTATTTTAAAGAAATTACCAACTTAGTATAAATATTTGAGCTCCTCATCTAGCCAGATAGGCTAATATTTTTCAGCTTTATCAAGATATAATTGACAAAAATTGTATATATTTAAAATGCAGAACTTAATATTTTGATATATCATACACTGTGAAATGATCACCACAACCAAGCTAATTAACATCCATCACCTCACATAGTTACCATTTTCTTTCTCTTTTCATTTCATTGTGAGAACACAAGATCTATCCTCATAGAAAATTTCAAGTAGAGTCACACGTTGCTTAATGACAGAGACATGTTCTGAGAAATGCCTCCTTAGGCGATTTCATCATTGTGCGAACATCATAGAGTACACTTACACAAACCTAGATGGTACAGCTTACTACACACCTAGGCTTTACGGTACTAATCCTACAGGAGCACTGTCATATATGCAGTCCATTGTTGACTGAAACGCCATTATTTGGTGCATGACTGTATACAACACGTATAGTCACCAATCAGTACATTAGATGTCCAGAACGGCTAATTGTGAAAAACTTGGTTAACACTTTCTTATTGCTGGGTCAGGATGGGGGTGAATGGCTAGGACAGTAGTTCTCCAAATGTGGTACCAAGTGCAACAGCAGCAGATCACCGGGGAATTGTTGAAAATGTACATTCTTGGGACCCACTCCGAGATATGAGAAACTCTAGGGGTAGGCCCCGAAAGAATCTATGTTTTAACAAAACTTCCAGGTCATTCTTATGCATGCTAGAAGTGAGAGAACCTCTGGGCTAGGATGATAGAGATGAGGATCCCAAGACCTGTGAAATGGTATCAGTGTCTGAGGTTATGTGACTATGTCAACACCTCTTCTACATGCTCAAAAGGCTACTGAAACCAAAGAATTCCACACATTCAATCAACTATCAACATTTAGTAGTTATGTCTAAATGATATAGCTAAATATGTAAATTGTTATGGTCAATGATTAACTTTTGAAGGTATTACACTTTTGAAATTACTCAAGATTTAGTGTTCTTTGCAAGAAAAACTATGAATAATAAACTTGCTTATTTTGATATCACAAATTCCACATAACAGAAGCAACACAGAGATATAAGTAGCACCTATTATTAAACTATGCTCATATTTAAATACAACATTTTTTTTTCTCTTGGGAGAGACTGAAGCATATACCCAATGGGAAAAGCAATCACACGCAGAACTTTTACCTACAAGTATGTCCTCCTCAAAGTTTGATATCAATCAGTCTTTGGAATCTAGAATCTGCCTGTCTGTGCATTTCAATAACGTATCTTTTACCAAAGCCCACAATAAATCCACTTTCAATTAACCTTTTAATACACCATATGAATTATTTCAAAATAACTTTTGGATCTAAGAGACAAGACTCAAATTTGGCAGAATGGCTTTAAGTTCAATGGTGTTTGTAAAAAGTGTTGCTAGTTTTTACCCCCAGCCGTGTAAATGCGAACATTTGATGCCTTGGCCTACTTTGATTAGACATGCATTCTCACTCACAGCTGCAAACTGTTTCCCCTTCCTACGGCTGCTCCCAGATAAGACCATGTGATTTTGCCTCATCCTGGCCACTGCTGCCCACTCCCCTCGAGCTGCCAGGAGAGAGTTCCACACTAGCCCCTTGTTTATACCACTGCTGAAATTAAACTGAAGCCAAGAAGAGAAGCCCCAAGGAGAGTGACAAAAGTGCAAGGCTAAAAACTGATTTTCAGCTTCAGCTCCCCGACCCTTCTCCTCCCCATCCTACCTCAAATTAAGAAAACGGAACCGGTCCCAGGTAAGGGAGCAGGAAGGAGCACTAGGAAGAGAATGAAAAAGGTTTTTCATCTCCTTTCTCTGACTGTTTCCCCTGTCCCAACCTTCTCCATCCTCTTTTTCATTTTCAGTTGCCATTTTGGACTTTCTTCACAAATTGAATCCTGTTTTCCAAATTGGTCAGTGAAAAGTTTTTGCCATGCTGAAATCATTTCCAGAGCTAAATCGGGAAACCTGAGGCAGCTGGGCAATCTTACAGCTGGCTGGAATGCGGCTCGCAATAAAAGGCAGTGTGAATAAGGTGCATTGAAGCTAAATTGGATTCATGTGAAGGGCCATTTATTCAGACGGGAGTGGAGATGGAAGGAGAGGAATTAATGAATATGAGAAACTAAATTAGCTCAACCAACCCTTTAAAAAATATACTAAAAAATATTTGACCTGCCATGAACCTTTTTACAAACCTGAGACCTTTGGGTTTAGACCACAGAAGCTCAGTGATACTCCTCTCCAAAGGGAGCCCTCGGGAAGGAAGGTGCTCCTGAATGAGATAAGACAGAGCCTGAAGGCAGCTGAGGAGAATCTGGTTTCTCTTGACTGCCATCAGAAGGACAGAAGGCACAGTTGTGAAAGTCAATATGTCGCTGAGAGACAAGAGGTCACCCTAACGGACGAAAATATTTAATTAACTAATCACAGAATACCTGACACATAAATAAACATGTCTTTTCATCTTATCTATCACATTTTTCTTCAATGAAATGAAAAGAAATCATGACCTATGATGTTCTTGAAAATTATTGATCAATTTATGAGTCTAATGCTTTAATTGATTGCAATAATATTTTACTCACACTTCTAATCTGATCTTAGTGCCACTCTGAGAAAAGCCAAGGGGAATTCTGCTGGAAGAATGAAAGTGTAGTTACAAGCAAAAGGGTTTTACAGACATATATTAATATTGTCCTGTTAAAATCATCTGTTTGTGGAAAATTTTTCCTTCCTTAAATCAGCATCTAATTTTAATATTAAGACATTTAATAATATTAAAATAAAATAGGAGGGAAGAATGATATTAAATATCTTACAGTGCTTTCTTTACGGTTTCAAAGTGATAACACACACTTTATCTCATTTTCACCTAAATCTTTCTTCTCTTATTATGTAGAAAGTAAGATGTTGCACCCATTGCTTTATTTTCACAATGAGATATCTAGTAAGGGAATAAATATATACTAAATACTACAAGTTATTTTGCCAAAAGCATTAGAAAGAAACAGTATGGAATGAAAAAAATAATGTTTCTAAAAATCAAGTTTTTATGCAAAGGATTCTGAGTTCCCTGGAATTGGGGATTATACCTTACAGTCTCCTCAAATGCGGCCCCAGTGCCTATGGATACTGGGGCCACAGAAACAGGCATTCAACACACATTTGCTAGTTGGGCTATGGGATTTTACTTATTTATTAAAAATCACATCCCCTCAAAGTAAATTCCAAACAAAAGACACTCTTTTCTCTCCATTAGTTTCTATAATTTATTAACAAATTTGATCTCTTTTGGAATCAGTTTATACTCATCCCCATTTGAAAGTGGCACTCTCCGAACCTGTTTAAAGATCAGAGGGATTCCAGGCGTCCTTACAGCACATTATTGTGGCATGGCTTGGCATTGTAATTTTATTCCACGGGCTGTGAGTTTGCGAGTGTCTGAGGATGGTGCCTGGCTTGCCTGTCATCCTTTTCAACTCCTGCCCAGCTAAACCTGCCTTCCGTCTGCCACACACTGAAGAGGTGACCCAGAATACTAGGGTCTCTGGAAAAACGAACTGTTTTTCTCACTGCATTGTTTTTCACATTTTAGAACTTTGTGTTATTTATCATTCTTCCCTCCCCAAGATGAGCTGTGATAAGGTTAACAAAACGTTCCCAAGACCACCATATGCGGTGGGGCAGCCTAAAAACAGACTTCAGATCTGCATTGTCCATTATGGTAATCATGGACCACATGTGACCTTTTAAATTTACTTTAATTAAAATGAATAAAATTGAAAATTGAGCTACTTCGTTGTATTAGTCACACTTCAAGCACTTAAGAGTCACATGTGGCTAGTGTCTATTGTACTGGATAGTGCAGCTAGACAACATTCTAACACTGTAGAATCTTCTAGGGGCGGCAGTGCTTTAAATCATCATTCCTTCACCTTCTCCTATATAAATTCCAGTTAACACAGAGTAGAAACAAATAAAAAAATGAACTTGCATGCCAATTATCTAGAGTCTGTCTGATACTAGTGCCCTGGGCAAGAGGCTCTTGCAAAGTTCTCCGTTTATGGTCCACCTGGCCCCTCTTTGCATTTCCAGTCCTAACTACCAGATAGAGAGATGCAGAGCTAATTTATGTTTAAAACAGAGGGAAAATTTTCATTAGCATCTTCTACCTTTCATCTCTTTCTTCATTTATTCCTCTACTCAGCTATTCACTGAGCCACAGGGCAGGCACAAAGGTTCCTGGCCACAAGGAGCACAACCTAGGAAAGGTATGGAAAATCCTGATCAGAGAAGGATCTCCTATGAGACACAATGAAGGCACAAGCAGAGTTGTGGGAGCAGGGAGCTTGGCTTGGAAGGACAGCTCCCTAAGGGACAGAAGCTAAGACAGAGTTTCTCAAACTCGGCACTACTGACATTTTGGGTTGGGTAATTCTTTGTTGTTCTATGCACGGTAGGATGATGTTTAGCAGCATCCCTGGCCTCGACCCACTCGTTATGATAATAAAAAAATGTCTCCAGACATTGCCAAATGTCCCCTGGGGGACAAAAATCACCCCATTTTGAGAACCACTGAGCTAAGGCCTTTAGGACACATTCATTTATTTACTCAAGAATTTCATGGGGCAACTACTGAAAACTAAGTGGTGAGGGTAATAAGTTGAAAGGATAAGGTCCTTACATTAAGTAGCTTAAAGTCTAGTGGAAATCAGAGTGAATAGGTAGGGTGAAGGTGGAGGGAATTTCAAATGGGGGAACAGCATGTGTAAAAGTAAAGAGGGATGATAAAACATGGGAACTTCACAGAATGTTAAATGGGTTGGTGCTGTGTGGAGAGGGGGCTGTGAAAGGCAGGAGACAATGTGAGATAGGGAGGCAGAGTCAGATTGTGAAGGTGTTTGTATGCTGCACCTAGTTGTATCTAATTTAGATTTTATTGTGAGGATATTTGTCCATGGGAATAACATGATCCAGATTATATTCTGGATGATGGTACAGACTTTGTCCCATCAAAGTGTGACCTACAACCACAAGTGCCATCAAATACCTAAACTGCAGACAGACAGGTTAGAAACCCTTATGTAGGTTAAAGGTAACAAAGTTCCAAATTACAAGTGACGCTAATAGGGATGAATATGGAGTCAGGGATTTGACCGATGTCTTTGGAAGTGGAACAAACAGGGTTCCGAATCTCACTGTGGGGGTGGGAGGAGCAGGAAGAGGGAAGATCTCTAAGAAGACTTCCCAGGTTTTGGTAAGGACAACTATGTACATGGTGGTCGCAGGAACAAAGCTGGTGGATTCAGGAGGAGGAGCAATATTTCCCTGAAAGATCTCCACCAAGATGCCTCCAAAGGACAGCTCAGGTTTCGCAGGCCAGGCCTCACCTTCCCTTGAAGTGCTCACTGCGCTGCCTCGCTGCGCCTCTGCTGTCCGACTAACCTGCCCCAGGATGCATCCTCTCACAGAGGCCCAGGCCCCTTGTCTGCTATGCCTCCGCGCCACTGCGCAGTGCTCGTACAGGGTGGCTGATGGACAGGGAAACCCTGCTCCAGTTAACTTTTGTTAAGGTGTTCTCTGTGAACAGAAAGGATGGGTGCGACTTCTGCCACAATTATGTTATGGAAACGTCATACATCTGAAGTCTATGATCAGACTGAGAGGTGACATTTTTGGAGAGTAAAATTAGCCCTGGTGCCACTTTAGCCAAGGCCACAAAGTAGGAGTGACAGATAAATGCAAGGCACCCAGTTAAATTTGAATTTCATGTAAACAATGGATAATTTCTTAGTAAAATATTCTCATGCAGTATTTGGGACAAACTTATACTAAAAATTATTTGCCATTTATCTGAAATTAAACTTACCTGAATTCCTATAATTCTATTTGCTAAATCTACCATGAAGGGTAATCCTACCATGAAGAGATTGCCTATAATTTCATACATACTTCAGGGCAGTTCTGATGAGTAACTAAGGCTACAAGAGGACACATGCATTCACTCATCAGACTTTACTGAAGATCAACTATGTACAAAACCCTGGTAGACACTATAGCAGCACAGGATCCTTGCTTCTAGAACAAAACCTAGTAGGGGAGATGAAGCATGTAGGCAGAAATGAATACTACCAAGCAGAAAGTGATGCTGGTAACTTTCCATACTAGTCTTAAAGAGGAAAACTCCTTCTGTTCCTGGAGATTAGGATGTTTTCCTGGACAAGTCCAGCTGAGATGCTGAATAAAAAGCCTGGAAAGTGAAGTTAGGGCAGATCATACAAGGCCTCAACTATCAGCCAAAAGCATGGGGCCTCATGATACAGAATAGGGAGCCAGTGGCCTGAGTAAACCATCATCGGGACTGCCAAAATCCCACTTAGACAAAGCTAACCTACCTGAGCCCACCTTCAGGTCTCACATACATCAGAGGTCTGAGTTCACAACTCCCCAGTGAAAATCGTAGGTTATTTGGTCACAAGTCAGAGATGTGCCATGGATTCAAGGTCCGTTTAACACGCACCCCATGAAAGTAAATAAGCCCACAAAATCTTAGGGCAAGAGCTGCTTGGGTTGCAGAGGAGGTGGAAAGCAGGGCAGGACCCAGCTGCAGACTACATGGAGAAGAACCCATGCTCTGAAACCTTTTTCAGCTTATCAGAGAATTCAGAAGACATAAACATCTGAAGAGGGGAAAAAACTCTCCTGAGGTGAGTCATTCTAAAAAAGATGGGTGTGAGAGAAACTCCAGAAAGTATCTTTTTTTTTTTTTTTTGAGGAAGATTAGCCCTGAGCTAACTACTGCCAGTCCTCCTCTTTTTTTGCTGAGGAAGCCTGGCCCTGAGCTAACATCTGTGCCCATCCTCCTCCACTTTATATGTGGGACGCCTACCACAGCATGGCGTGCCAAACGGTGCCATGTCTGCACCAGGGATCCAACCGGCGAACCCCGGGCCGCAAGAGGAACGTGGGAACTTAACCGTTACACCAGCAGGCCGGCCCCCAGAATGTATCTTTTTAATCAATGTTAACTAGGACTAGTATTGCAAATATCCAAAAGTCCAAAATTATACTGCCTTAAAACAACACTGTATCAAAGTCACTAAGCAATTTTGTTCACATGATACTATACATTGAATAAAAATTTGAAGTTAATTTTAGTAATGTTCTTTTAAATACTATTGCATTTAAAATGTTCATGAAAATAATCTGGCAGAAAAAATGCAAGTACACTTTTTCTATCCCTCCTTTTATAACTTGCCTACCACGTATATACTACTAAAACATTTAAAATTTGAAAGCTTTTGCCTACAAATTCAAGTACCAAAAGTCAAACAGAAACTAAGAAACTGTTTTAATAGCTTAATTTTTAAATTGAGCTTGGATTTTTTTTCTTTTGGCTCTAGAGAAAACGTTTTTGCCATGGGGCCAGCCCGGTGGTGCTGCAGTTAAGTTTGCACATTCCACTTCGGTGGCCCCGGGGTTCACTGACTCGGATCCCAGGTGCAGACCTATGCACCGCTCATCTAGCCATGCTGTGGCAGGCATCCCACATATAAAACAGAGGAAGATGGGCACAGATGTTAGCTCAGGACCAACCTTCCTCAGCAAAAAGAGGAGGATTGGTGGCAGATGTTAGCTCAGAGCTAATCTTCCTCAAAAAAAAAAAAAAATTTATGCTGTATCTAGTTATACATTAAAAAGGTATTATAAGGAATTAATATAAAAACTGCAGAGTTGACAAGTAGTTTAATTTTTGAAAACACCACATGTAGAAGAAAGGTAATTCAGTAAAGAAATCTTTCTCTTTGACTCGACTGATTCATATTTAGAATTTTCACAAAAATTGTGTGCATTTCATATAATATATTGCGTTTAAAATGGCATATGACGATAACGTGCTTGACTTTAGGCATACTTATCCGTATTAAAAGCTGTAGGTTTTACAGGTAAGATTAAAGTGCCTAAAAAAATAGCATACACAACCTCAAAAGGTAATTGTATTATATTCAGAATACGATGAAGAAAACGTGTTCTAGTTGTTAAAAAAAAAAAGTAAAATCAAATACTAGTACTAAAAATAAACGTCTTAGAAAAATTAACTTTTAAACTATCAAATATGAATGGAAAGCTGTTTGAATCAAGTACAATGTATGTGTGTTACTGACTAAGTTATTTTTCATGAAGGGAGTTAGCGTATATGTGTAGACTTCTAATTTTTAACTATTGTGATTTATCACAATCACTCATATTGTATGTAACCAAACTAGACTGATTCTGTATAATCTGTACATATAAACATAGCATAAAATTTACCATAAATACCAACTGAAACCTCCTTTACGGTCCCAATTTTGCATCGTTGATGCTTATCTTCTGATGAGCATTAAAGAAACACAAATTTTCGAAATTCATTAGGAGGTGTTCTAAGGTTGCTAGAATGAGGCTGCCTTCCCAGCCATATCATTGCTTTTAGAATAAGAATTTAGCTAAATTTTTGCTGCAGGATAAAAATGGCAAATGTCACCAAAAAAATAAAGAAAAAGCAGGCTGCTAGTTGATGGCACAACTCCAGGAGACAAGGTTCAGGAGGACAACTGAGTTTCAGCACCAGCACGGGCAAATTAAAAAGGGCATTCGTACTGCTCTAGAAGCAGGGCCCACGGCGCCAGCGTGGTGAGAGTGCAGACCGTCCACTGCAGGAAGGCAGGAGCACACGGTGCCGGTGTAGTGACAGTGCAGATGAGGTGCAGGTTCACAGCTCCACTGGAGGCTTCTCAGGGCAGTAAGCATGGCACCTCGGAAGCAGCAAGCCTTCCACAAACGACTGTCTTGCAACACGTGTTTGGGAAGCCATCCCTATGGCATAATGCTTTCTTTTCTTAGGCAACTAAATATTTTTACATCAGAATGGGGCACTTTAAGTTTCATGAAAGTCTGACACATCATATGAGGCACAGAGAGAGGCAGAGGATGAATGCTTTCAAAATGTGTATAAATCAAAAAGGGATTGCTTTATGTTTTGACTGTACTGGGAGGTCTCACCATTTCAAAGCACCCTGGGCAAAGTTCTTTTGTAAAATGAACTTCTAGTCCCTAAATTTAGAGGTACTCATTTTTATATATCAAGCTGTTGCAACTTTTTTCTTTTTTCCCCCCTGGGACACAGTTTAAAGTCTACGCAAATAATTCACATAGCCTAAAAAGAAAGATTTCTTTACGTTTTAATTCAAATATGAATTGATAGTACTGTCATATGACAATTTGGAGCTTCTTTATGCAAAGGCACTGGCGAACTAGTGAGCCAAAATTGCACATCTATCAGAGCTAGATAGGGACCCTGGCATTGATTCCTTGTTCTCAGGACCCAATGTTCTCGATCTGTCTAATACTGAAGGATAGACGTAATATTCAGGTACATGTGCCCAAACCCAAAACATCCATCTGTCTTACAAAAAGATTTCTTCTTCAGAGTTCCTGAAGGGTTTGTGTTCCCTGGCTGTACTAAATCCTCAGGACCAATAAATGTCACCTGCTGAAAACAAACAGAAGGCAGAGTGGTGTTTCCTTAGGAGTGAAAGAGACTTTACTGACATACTGTGCTTACACATCCTACCTCTGCTGCTGGAGCCTGTAGGCAATAGTCATCCACTCATTCATTTATTCACCAAACACCTACTGGTGGTCTACTGTGTGAAAATGATTCCCATCTTCCATAGTTTAGCATCCAGGAGGTTGACAGTTGATGGCATCAGTACAGAGACTGAACTAGGTAGTTTCTAAAGTATCTTGCAATTCTAATTAATAAAAACCCAAGTAATTTAATTGGGAAGGTTTCTTTTCTTTAGTAAAGTTTTGCTGTGGACAGAAGCAAGAGGAAAGGCCGTGTGGATCTCCTTGTGGGGCGGGATCTGCTGTCCAGTCCGAGCCCTTAGCAGAAAAGGAAGCAGCAGGGGGCACGGTATCTGAGATGGGCAGGGGTGTGAATCCAGCCTGCATCGGGTATCAGACATCCTCAGGTATTAAGAAACTTCTTTTTGGTGAAAGGCTGTCAGTGATGAAGAATCACACATGAGCCAAGCCCTCCTGAGGCTGACAGTCTAGCATGGAAGAAAGACTGAATAACTAACTATAAGCGTTCTGTGAGTTTCAAAATAAAGAACAAGATACAATGAGAGCTTTCAAACAGGTTCTTAGACTGGGATCAGAATAACCTTCTAGAGGAGTGACACTTAGGGTGAAGGTGCTGTGAGAATCAAATCTCATTATCCATCCATTTATACTTATGGCTAGCCTATGATGGGCCAGTGGCTGAGGATTTAGGAGTGAACAGGACAGACACCGTCTGCCCTAATGGAGCTTACAATATAGTGGAGGAGAAATCACCATGGATTACACAAATAATGAATTAATTACAATTGTGATAAATGCCATGAAAGAAAACTGAGATAATGTATATAAAAGTGTTTCACGAACTGTCACATTCTTTATAAATGCTGCTCTCTGTTAAGACTAGGAGTGGCAATGGGAGGATAAAATTAGAAGGAAAGCTTCCTTCTCCCTCCTTTCTTCTTTCTTTCTTCCTTCTTTCTCCATCCATCCACCCTGTCTATGGGGCTGGGAAGACACCTATTGTGAACAATACTTACAGTGTCAGATTTAAACATTACCAGTGTTATTTTTTTTCTGAATGCTTTGATCCAATACTGATGCACTGGAATAATTAACAATTTCTAACTTTATTACTAGGAGGAAATTTAAAACCACTGTGCCTGTGCATCATGGCTTCATGGAGAGGTGGTAAAGGGAATAGTGGTTATAATTCTCAATGTGGCAAAGTGGGACAAAGGTGAGCTAAGAGATTTTTAAAGAGTGGCCTCCATTAAAGAGAGAAGACCTTCACTAAGAAAGCCCAGTGCTAAGGCGGTATGGAACCAAGAGGGAGAAAACCCTCAGGACATTCCAGGAAATGATGGAAAAAAGCAGAAGTTTTAATAAGTTTATTATAAAAAATATTAAATTTCAAAGTCAAAATACAATCTCCTAAGGCTTCAGTAGAACCTTAGCTCAGACTGTTTTATAAACATGACCTAATCTTTATTGTAGACAGCATCAGCTGGAATCTGACAGCAAAGAAGCTTGGCAAAGAGAATAGAGTCACCTGTGACAGGACGCCCTGTCATTAGTCCCTGGAGAGAGTCCATATAGCCACCTAAACATTTTTAGCTAACGTTTAAGGTTTAAGTCACTTTATTTTCTGAATGAACTGTCCCTTCCTTAGGAAGGAGAGCTCTGAGGAGGAGAGAGCCCTATTTGTGCCAAAGGAGTGGCTCAGAAGTCCTCTTCAAAAGTCAGGGCCTCCCACGGGGCAAAGCAGCAGAGAGAGAGCAGTTGTGGGGGTGACCTCCTTAAGGGCTAACATGGGGTGGACGACCACCCAAGTGGAGGTGGTTCCTGAGCAGATGTAGCAGATAACTTCTAAAATTAACAATCTAATGCTTTTATCATGTGGAGTCTACAACGAACACTGCCAACAATACAGGAAGAAAAAAACTTTAGCACGGACACAGAGCAGCAATTAAATCCATCTTTTTATAACTACCCCCATAACTTTAAGAGCTACGTATTTATTATCATTAAAAATATGTTCATAAAGAATCGATGCTGGTATGACATCAAATTTCATAAATCATGACATTTTTAGGATAACTTATATTGACGTATAATATACAAATAAAAGAGTACATATATTATAAGCATATGGCTAAATATAATTTCAGAAACTAGTCATGAAATTTTGTGGTCAACTTACACTAATCTTTAAAATAATGTGACAATATGAGACAATGTGGAAAGAAAAAACAGTAGCCAAAGAGGCTGATAGGTCTTGATTTTTTCAGTCCTGGCTGTACAACATTGGATAAATCATTGACTTCTTTTGGTCATTTCCACATCTAATCAGAGTAGACAATTTCTAAGCGTACCTTCTAGTCTAAAATGTTATACATTGAAAATATACGCTGCCCTAACTTCAAAAAAGTGCTTGTGGATGATCACCTAAAGTGTTTCAGACAACTCCTTTATGTCAATATGCCATACTAACACGCTATTATACTAGGGAGAAAGTTAGGTTAACCTGTAACCTTTCTTTTCCTTCCTAGGCCATTTGCCCATACATTTAACTAGCAAGAAATGTGTGTCTTCAGCAACAATCAAAATCAGAGGGAGGCAGAGGGCCGGCAGCGGAGCCTAAGCAGTCCCTTGGAGTGTCAGAGCTGCAGACACCTGGATGCGTCCCCTCCCAGTCTCAGCCCCAGAGGGCAAGGAGTCACCACCCCCAGTGCCCAATGCTCTGGGCTACAGACAGCCTGTGTTAATCAAGGTACATTTCCTGCCTCAACTGTGGAACCTTATTTGACTTTTGACTATAGCAAGCTCTTAAAGTCAGTCTTTTCTGAATGTTAATAGTGTGTTAATACTTGGGCTTTTGGTAATAAGATGTTCTTGCTGGCAAAGGCAGTGTTATTGTACAGAGCACATGCTCACTTATCAAAACTACATCAGGTCTGTTAAGTCAGCTTTTCACCCCAATGTGATTAAAAACACAGAAGGAAAAATATATAATGAAAAAGATTATTCTAGGAGCCAGGCCACCTATTTTAGGGAATTATAGTAACTCTTTGAGATCAGTTGAGGATCATATATTACTGTTTCCAGAAACTAAAAGTCATCCAAATAGAAAGTGTTAACGCATCTTCCCCAAATACTTTGTGTACTAGGAGAATTCTGCTGCCCTTCCCCTCAGGGCTGGAGCATTTTTGGATAGGCATTTTGAAGGACAGTCAGAGAAATCTGCTGTGACTCCTGGTATGCCGTGGCACTGATGTATCCAATTGTCCCTTACTAGTCTGAAAAGATACTTAATAGTCTCCTATCTATTCAGTCATCATCATATATTGACCTCATCCTCTGTGCTTGTCACTGAGTCAGTTGCCTAAGAAACCAAATGAAACACATCATTCTTGCCCTCGAGGAATTCATAATCTGTCTAGATAGACAGACACATAAACAACTAAGTAATAAATCATTGCTATGGAGGCTGCATGAACTAAGAGGTGAGACAGGAGAGAAGGCTTATTGTGGTGCTGGGAAGATTACAGTCCAAAGAAAAAAGGGTACAATTTTTTTTAAAGGTGAAAATAATCCAAATTAAAACATAAAAGATTAGCCTAATGGATTGGAAAATCTGGGGGTAAGTTCCTTTACAATATCACATGCTATGTCATATTCCAATTGCCAATTGGCTCAGAATTCTAGAAGCATGTAATTAAAGTCTGTATACCAGGAGTTGAGAATGCAAGACTGTTAAAATGGGCAACACGGAAGGTTTATTACTCTAAATTTCCTGACTCTTAAAACCCAGTCTTCACTCTAGAGATACACTGACCCAGGCCCTTCAACCTCATGCAGTGTGAGTAAAATTTAAATGTAGAATAAAAAGCAATGCTAAATATAAAGCTTACTTATGGACTAAGCAATAAAGCATGAAATGGCAATCCTTCCGAAAATATCAACTATCTGGATTAACAGAAATGTAAATTTGCAGTAAACTAATTTTTTTCCTAGATAATTGACTAAAATAAGTAAAAGGCCCTTGAGGAAGGCCTTAGAAAACTAAATATTATGCTGCTAGAGCCTTAACAACCCAAAATGCTCTATCAGTCCTCAGTAATCTCAATAGAAATACATAGCTTGATCATCTGGAAAATAGCTGAAATTGCTATTTCTGAGAAATTGCACAGGTATGCTAAAAAGTCTATTTAAATCACTATGCAGACACAAGATAATTAGATTATAGGATAAAAAATAGGAAGAAGCTACATATCACCACTTATAATGTGGCTGTTCAAAGTTCAGTAGATTAAAAAACATCCTTACAACCGGATATGGTTGTATATTTAAATACCTGGGTCAAATAACAGATATAAAAACATTCATATCACTTCAGTCGAAACCACAATGTTTCTCTGAAATCTGTTTAATGTATATGCTATTTCATTATTTAAGTTCATGAAAAACAATATTTTCATGTCCAGAATGTAAATATCAATAGAGCATTGTGAGGAAATCTATCATTCTGGGAGAAGCTGAACTTTCCATTGACAAAGCTTAATGTTGATATGAAGACATGCTATATAAAACAGCAAGCTCTCCTAGTCACAAAGAGCCTCATTTTTTCCTATCAAAGTATCCCTGTCATCAACACTGATTGTCCATTATGGATTGTACAGCAATCAGGAGACTCACTTTTGTTTATGAAGTTTCTAAATAGCTGTTTTCAGACATTCAGTAAGGAAAGTGAACATATCACCATAGGAAAAGATTGTTGATGTATTACTAGTCTTTGATGGTGTCTCTTTTTTTCCATCTTCAGAATCAGATTTCTACACTGGTAAATATTAAGTTTTAAAGTCATACAAAAACATAGCCACTATGTATGGTTTTAGATTATAAGTTATATCTTGTTTTCTATTTCAAATGCAGTATTTTGTTTGTACATATGGAGAATTAATTCCTGTTGCATATTCACTTTCATATAGATTTGTTCAAAAGGAATTTAATGAAGTGTCCTTTTTTGGATGGTTATGTGGAATTATGCAAAACTAAAGGAAGAACTAGGAGTAAATTCTAATGCAAAAGCTATCCTTGTCTAATTCAGCTTAGTGTGAATAAAAACACCTCAGTAATGTTTTATCTGCACACCTTCTTAGGCCTAAAAAAATTAGAAGTTCAGTGTGAACCTACCATTAATTTCATTACAATTTTTTTTTTTTTTTACAATGAAAGCTCCCTTCCTTGTTTCATTTTCTTTTGTCTCCTCAATTAAAACACAACTTTTGAGCTATTCTATTTTCCTTCCATTTAACTACTGTATATACATAGCCTGACATAGATAGAATTTTTTCCATGTTGGAAAGCTTGTTCTGTTTCCCTCAAACTAGATAAAGTCCACTCAGATGCGCTGACGGGCGCCTCCATCCCCCTCTGTGCCCTTCCAACCTTGGATGCCTTTCCCATACTCCTCCGACATATTCTTGGGTGGGCAGAAACCTGGGGGGAGACAGCCACCAGGCAGCTTGCTACTCTCCTGATGCACATCTGGGCTTTATATCAGGCCTTTAATTAATCCTCAGTGAAAGCCAAGCTATGACATTTTGACTGGGCAGGCTCCAGTTCTGGACAGGTCTTGATTTATTGCGACTGAGTCTCAACCAACTTTGATTTATTTCAGCTTTGGGGAGGAGGGCAAGCTCAGAACAGAAAAGCGCTGTTGAATGTAGAACACGTGATGTCAGGACAGGACCTCCAGACTTCCGAAGGCTGCAGGACAAACGGTTCAGAAGAGAACGGCCTCTGAGAAAGCCATTTAAAAAAAGATCTGAGATTCAAATATAAAATTGTACAAAATAAAATAAACTCCATCATGGATGAGAGAAAATGGTTCCTGAAATAGCTGGCTAACTGCTGCAGGGTAGGAAGGCCAGAGGCCTTATCTCTGAGAAAAGGACAATTCCCAGTGGGGTATTAGCATTAATCAGGGCTCTCATTTGCATGCAGAGAGCTGTGGTCCAGCCAAGGCCCTCCCAAGCTGGGGGGAAAATCCTGCAGGACATCTTCCCTTGTCAGCAACACCAAACATCTTTAGGCTGATTAAATAAGGGCAGATTTTGCATGCTGACTTTTTTCAGGTAGACAGAACAAGTCAAAAGAAGGCACGGTTATGTGATTAAACGAAGACAGAAGAGTTAGTAAACTTAACTAATGAATTTGTTTCTGTCATGGAGGCTATCAGCAATACTCTCTCCTGGCTGAGGCCTTCACATGTGCTGTGCTCACTGCCATCCCCTTGAGCACAGCCACATCAGATGGTGACCCCAAGTGCCAAATGAGGGTATACAGATAAAAGTCCAGCTAGTGCTTCTCCACAGCTTCACTTGGCTTAGCACAATGACCAGCTCACAGCAAGAGCTTCTATCACAAGATCTTTGACTGCTAAATCCTCTTCCTACCCTGGAGGGCAGAAGCCTGAGTGCATGCTCCCGGCCCAGTGTCTCAAGTAACACATGGGTGACAAAACAGGATTTAGAAGCAAAGTTAAATTCCCTAATGGAGACAATGGTAGGAAAAATGGGTTGCAAAAGAAAGAAGAGGGGATGTAAAGGAAAGGGATAAGAGCCTAAGAGTCAGATAGAGGTGGCATGACCTCAGAAAATGGGAAGCACATAATCTTTGGCACAGGCTACCCGCATACTCAAATTCCATTACAGCCACTACCCACACATGCTCCAGGCAAGTTACTTAACCAAGCTGAGCCTCCTTTTCTTCAGAGACAAAATGGGGATAAAAACACTATTCTGCAGAGCTGTTGTGAGGAGCAAAGGAAACGCCTGTAAAGCTCCTAACTACATTAGACATGGGGCACTCCTAGTGCTGAAGACACAGTAGTGCTACTGGAGACAGCGACAGAGGAAGAAAAGGTATGGAGTTCACCTGTGTATCTGTCTATAGTACTGATACACAGCTATGGGTGTTAGCGGGTGAGAACGACCCTAAAGTGGTGTCTGTGAACATGTGTGCAGAAGTCTCTGAGAAGGAATGCCCGGGTGGCTGTGTGCGTGTGCCACCCACCATACTCACATGGAAATGGAAAGTATTCATTGACTCTTTCTTCACAGAGCCACATATAAAGGCTGTTCCTAAAGACACAATAATCTTTACCTAAAACTACTGAATGAGTGATGTTTGTGACAAGGATGAATATAACTGTTTGCTTTGAGATTAACTCCAGGTTTAAACTGATAAACAGGATTGCTGGGTAAGCAGCACATCAGAGACCTTACAGGAGTGCTATCATATTTCAGAGCTAGCTTCATAACAACATGCATATGTAGAGGAACCGTCTGGTGGGTGGTCGGTACCCCATTTCCGCTAATGGTCAATCGCCAACTTTGATGGATAGTGTGCTTGGATTCAGTAGGTGAGTTCCAAGTATGGGGTGAGCTGTTGCACTTTCTAATCCACAGAACCCCTGAGATTCTTAGGTACTATTTAGGTCACACCAAAACAATAATTGCGTTAAACTAAACCAGAGTTGAAATCAACAACTGCATGACAAAATGCAATTTTTTGATCATTGAAGCCAGCATATTCTCCTTTTTACAGCCTTTTGTTTTTTTTTTTTTAACCTAAAGTCAAACTTATCTGAATACATCTATTCACTGATTTTGGAAATCAAACTCTCTTCACATCTCTATGATATTCTAGTTTCTCAAAAAGATTTTGAGAAGTTGGGAGGTTGTGGAGCCCTGGGTGAGAAATGCTGTACATTCACAAGACCTTTAAATATAGGAGTCCTGGGTCTGCACACCACAGGGGTTCCTGCAGCTCCCAAAGCACTCTGTGCTGGAACATTGAGAGAGCTCTGTTCCTCCAGGAGCTGCCTCCTAATCACAGTAAACCACTGGGGCTGAAGGGGTCTGAAGAGAATGTTCCCTGTGGGTGCAAGGCTCCCTAAAGCACAGGCTGCAAGGTCTTTATCACTAGTCATTCGTCCACCCAATAACTCTTGAGACAGCAGGAAGGGGTAGAGGACCTGCTGCAGGGGCTCCCAGGGCACGGCAGCCCCCAGATTATGCAAGGAAAAGGCAGGAGTCAGAAGGCACATGTCTCTCTGTCTGACCATGAGGATGAGTGCTTGGATGCATGGACAAGCTATTGGTCACGTGCTACCAGGATCCATTATTTTCTTTGTCAATTGGTGAACAGGAACATGAAGGTTGAGAGTAACACGTCCATATATTTGTACTTGCAAGCTCACCCCTAGCATTATTTCCTGTTTTCAAATTTGTGCTCTCGCTCCCATTTGATTGTTGGCTGCTAGGGGAAGATGGCCATATGTGCATGGGTGCGTTTGTGTGCCTGTGTCTATATGTCCAGCCACATTAACTTTAACTGCCACCCAACACACTCACATATTTTAAAGCTCCATATGATGGAGCAGGAGAAGATGATGAACCAGTGGATGAGTTCTCACAAATCAAGGGCTACATAGTCCTATGTACCAATTTTCAAAGTGGAATTTTAGTAGAATTTAAACAAACAAACAAACCTGGCACAAAGCAATATACTATGACCTACGACCAGAGATAACTTTCTAAAAATATTTTAAAAGAAGTTTTGTTTCAGAAATCAAAGACTGGATACCTACTTTGGGCCAGTACAGTGATGAAATAAGGAAAGTAATATGAACTCTCCTAGGAATCTTTTACCTTAAAGGGATCTTTTAACTAAAATAGGTGAATACTTTTCTTATAGGACATCGTATATTTATTTTTCCAGATAGGCTAATAATTTCATAAAGCAAACATCAGCAACTCATTCACCATCACAAAGCAAGGCTGTCATAGAAGTAACACGAAAGCCTTCTTCCCTGTGAGCCAGTGTGGCCTCTGTGGAGAAGTACATTTTACAGAAACAGAAATAAATAAAATTTTAAATTAATATGTTATAATAATATGTTGTATGACTATATATTAGAGACAGTACCTGATCAATAAGTTAACTATACTATTTTTTTTTTTTTTAAAGATTTTATTTTTTCCTTTTTCTCCCCAAAGCCCCCTGGTACATAGTTGTATATTCTTCGTTGTGGGTCCTTCTAGTTGTGGCATGTGAGACGCTGCCTCAGCGTGGTCTGATGAGTAGTGCCATGTCCGCGCCCAGGATTCGAACCGACGAAACACTGGGCCGCCTGCAGTGGAGCGCGCGAACTCAACCACTCGGCCACGGGGCCAGCCCCTAACTATACTATTTTTTATACATTGCTTTTCTTATATTTTTCACTTAGCTTCGCCTAAGGTTTCTCTTTGCCAAGTAGTTTATGAGTTCTGACTAGTTTTGTTCTGAATATCTTTTGGTAAAAAATATTTATTGGAATCAAAACTTTTCTTTGAGATACATATAATTTGAGTTTGATATAAACTTCAATAAAGGCTGTATCATTTTGATATCATCATCCCAGCTAAGAGAACTATAAAGAAAGGAGCAAAGAGGTCACGGAAAGTCAACCACTTTGTTCAGCCATATTTCTTTCCTCTTCTTGATTTACTTCTGATCATCATTCTGATCATTTGGCAATCTAAAGCATGAATTGTTCACTCCTTGGCTCAAAGACTTCAAAAGAAAGAGAAGTTTGGACTTTGCCATAGCTATTTGCTATTTACACACAGTTGGACATAACTTGAAATGACCTGTTGTATTCGGTTCCTTCATATTTTTTAATAACCGAAGATGAGAGCAGAAATCCAACAATTAGGAGTCCTGGGTTAAAATCCCTAGTTAGCCCCAGACTCGTGGTTGACCCTAAAAGCAAGCCATTTTAGCCCCCCGGGGAGTTAAAACATCCACATCTCTGTATTAGGAAAACTATACCAAGTTGTTCAGAAAAATGGTTTGAGATCCTTAGGAAAAAAGGAATTATGTAAATGGAAAAAATGCCACAGATTCACCTGAAAACTTATGATATTAATCTTACCAGTTAAGTTATAAATGTTTAATTTATTTGTCCTGCTGTCCCTAAGAATAAATAGAGCACACCATGAGCCTTGATGAAGTTCCTTTTAAACAAAGACTTTTGCGTTTTGTAACTAGTGAAGTTTGGCAGTCTTCAAAATTGAGTGGGACAAACCAAACAGAAAGATGCAGCTAAAATGTTCTTCAAAATTAAGTGGATTCTTAGTCTGAAGTTAAAGCACTTAAGTAAAGTAAATTAAGTTAGTCGAGAATTCCACCTGACAGCTGAGATTCTGCCTAGCTCTGAATGATCTGCCTGAGAGAACAGCTACAATGAATCTGTCTAGCCTAAATCAAAGACCCAAAGATAAACAGTCTGTTCTTATGGTTAATCCTATGTCAACAACTACATGCTTTCTAAGGTCCTTTACTTAAAAAACTGGGATTCTCTGGATTGCAAAAGGATCTTGCTCTGAGGCTTGAGCTGCTTTCCTTTTAACTGGTGGCCCCAGTATCACAGCAATTCTTGCTGCTTTTCTCCAAAGTAAGGTTGAAGTTGTCCATTTGTGCATGGTACTGGCTATAGCCACTCCAACATTTCTCTGAAAACTCTCACTCTGGGAAAAGACTGGGGATAGAGCCTTCTGCTTGCCCCTTAACGTGGGCAGGGAATGCCCGGCTGTGGGCCCCTCCAGCTACTCAGTGACTCAAGGGGTGGACCACTGACTGTCAAGTCACATGACCACTACAGAGAAAAATGACAAATTGTTTATCAAAAAAAAAATGGCATCATACAAGCACCCAGGGTTTCTTTTCTCATGGACACCCTTCTTCAGGATTCCAAAACTATATATAAGAATGCTGGTTTTAGAACACGCAACGCTGTGTATAAGAAAGCAAACTCTAAATCTACAAATATACAGAATCCCATTGCATTGTTCACTATGGTAGGAGTTAGCTTGAAATGTGGCTAATCTTGGGGCTGGCCTAGTGGCGCAGCGGTTAAGTTCGCACGTTCTGCTTCTCAGCGGCCCGGGGTTCGCCAGTTTGGATCCCGGGTGCGGACATGGCACCACTTGGAATGCCATGCTGTGGTAGGTGTCCCACATATAAAGTAGAGGAAGATGGGCATGGATGTTAGCTCAGGGCCAGGCTTCCTCAGCAAAAAAGAGGAGGACTGGCAGTAGTTAGCTCAGGGCTAATCTTCCTCAAAAAAAAATAAATAAAAGTGAAATGTGGCTAATCTGAGTTCAGATGTGCTGTAAAGTGTAAAACATATACTGGATCATGAAGATTTAGTACAGAAAAAAAGAAAGAATATAAAATATCTTGATAATGTTTTACATTTTTTACACATTTAAATTATATTTTGGATATATTGGGTTAAATACAATATATTACTAAAGTTAATTTCACCTGTTCTTTTACTTTTTAAAATGTGGCTATTAGAAAATTTTAAATTACATAAAATTATATGGCTCATTTTTGCAGGGTGAATTATATTTCTATTTGATAGTCATGTTTTACAGCATATTTTATCCTGGTGTGTAAAAATAAATAAATGTTAGCTTAAATTAGTCCAGGATAACTGATGAAAACTGAAAAAAGAAGATGACATTTGGCTGTATAAATGATTTGTTTCGCTTAGGGATTTCACAATGTAAAAACACAAAAGCATACCCTATATCATTAAAAACAATATAAATTTTATACTAGGTGGTAAACAAAGTTTTCATGGAAAACGTGTTTATTAAACTGGAATCATATTGTCAGATTATGAATCTTACACTACGAAGGACTCTAGCCCCTGCTTTTGGAAGACAAGAAAATTAAGATTTGCAGTGGTGAAGTGACTTGTTCGAAGTTCCACAGCAAGGAAGTAGCAGCACAAGGCTGAGGACCCAAAACGGAGCAGGAGGGATGATCTTCGCCACAGCACACGGCCCCTTTTGTGCCAGGCCAGCCGGTCAACCACCCATCCCACCACAAGCTTTCAGGCCCAGAAAACAGTAGGTAGCAACATCCAAGACTCCCTGCTCAATTTAGACACAACTTCCACAAGCACCTATTTTACCTTAAAAAAACAGCTCATGAGGTTAATGCCCTCTAGTAAACATATTACACAGGTATTTCTCTGGATGAGCTGAATATTAACTTTAAAAAATGACTATAGAAAAACTGGTATTGTGCTCTTAAGGAAAATCGCTGGGAACTCTGGAGAAAGGGCAACTGATTAATTAATTTTATCACAAAAAGTTCACTACATTTAACCGTTACATAGATGGTTCTGCAACATTTGTGACTGTTGTGGTGATTTCTGCATGATGATGTTCTGGCTTATTTATTCTTCCCAGTGACTGACGCCCTTCTTTCAAGGTGGTCTGATGTAGGATGTGTTCCCATTGCCTGGACTTTGCAGTCAGGGATATAGTGAGGGTCTAGTTCATTTCTAACACAAAGAAAGTAGCAATGCACATCATATATTTGATCTGGATAATAGACAGGGCCATCCAAGAGTAAAGTTTATCAAAGTAATAAGCTTTCCCTACATACTGATTCCAGTAGCCAGAGCTAGAGAAACTGTCTCCAGGGACATGCTAATATCTTCCAAAGAAGTCCAGTCAGAAAGTTCAGCTGTTCTGTCTTTGGACCATTAATATTACATGTTGAGTCAAGATACATCACAAAACACCTACAGCTGAAAAGTAGTTCTTCTCAAATGAAAACCGGCATATTAAATGTACCCGATGGGTTTGGGGAATGTTTCCCATCCCAAAATAAATTTTTAAGCACAGAGTCAGTTAGAAATGGACACTGTGCTGATAACTGTGTTTCATTCAGCAATCTGTCAAATAAGGAAAAATGACCCAAAAAATCCAGACTTTTATATTTTAATTTCCTCGTGCCTGTTCTTTCCTCTATTTGAAAAAATGTGGAGTTTGTCAAAAGAATGAAATCAGAAATCATGAGCGTATGATATGCCTTCCGTGTTGCACTGGCTCATTTTCAAGGGAGAAGAATTATAGCAGAGAAAGGATGTTGCCACACACGTGTAATAATAGCATTAACCATTCTGACTTGCAACATAAATTGAACCATTAAAGGATTTAAACGTTCCTCATTAACTTCTATTAGCCTCAATTTTTAACTTTTTCTCTTCCTCTTAAAATTAAAAATGAGCATTCCCTTCAACTTTGCATACCTTCAAGCAGCATTCAGGCTAAGCAAAGTCTGAGGGATCACAGACTAGTCTGTAGGGAAAACACCACAAATAACTGAAATCTCCTGGCACAGAATTTCTTTCAATGTCTCTAAACCGTTCATAAATAGTAAGTCTGAGGGTACATTTTTTTTTAACTTTTCCAAACTTAGGGGAAGAATCAGAAATTTCACAGTCCTATTATTTTAGTGTTTATCATTTCGAATCACTATAAAGAAGTGATCTAATCAAAGGATTTTGAAGAGAGCTCTAACTTTTTTGAGTACTTCCTGTGTGCTAGGCATTGTTAAGCACTTTACACTTCTCTTATGCAGTAAAATCTCTCAAATGTAGTACCTACTGGTTGATGAACATAACGCCTACAGAAAAGAAGGAGACAAAATAATCCCATGGGCGTCTTCTTCTCTCCAGAGTGTATGCACCTGAGCACAGACCAAAGGAGGGGAGGGAGGAAGGGAGCAAGGGAGGGAGGAAGGAAAGGAGGAAGGAAGGATGGGAGGGAGGGAGGGAGACAGGGAGGGAGACAGGGAGAGGGCAAGGAAGGAAGGGAGGGGGAAGGATGGAGGAAGGCAGGCACAAATACAAACAAAAACCTTTGGATTCTAAAAAACCTTTGGTTTGTTTTGTTTCTAAAAACAAGTTGCACTAAAAAACAGCATTTCAGAAAATGGAAGATAAGTCAGAAATTTAGTCAGAATTTTTTCACATTTAGTCAGAAATTTTTCAAAATCTGTAGAATGTTACAACATAAAAACATAGTTCACCTCCTTATACACATATCTCTGTGGAAATACATCCAATGACCAGTTGACCTCTGGTTGCAATGAAAGGCCAAAGCAGCATTACAAATTGCCTTTGAAAAGTGGGTTTAGAGGCCGGCCCGGTGGCGCAGTGGTTAAGTGCAAACGTTCCACTTCGGCGGCTTGGGGATCCCAGTTAGGATCCCAGGTGCGGACATGGCACGGCTTGGCAAGCCATACTGTGGTAGGCGTCCCACATATAAAGTAGAGGAAGATGGGCACGATGTTAGTTCAGGGTCAGGCTTCCTCCGCAAAAAAGAGGAGGATTGGCAGCAGTTAGCTCAGGGCTAAACTTCCTCAAAAAAAAAAAAAAGAAAAGAAAAGAAAAGTGGGTTTACCTTACCTTCCATCACATAAAATATGCACTGAATATAGAGTCCTTCAGTAATAGGACTTGTTTACTGTTATTATTTATTGTTAATTTGATCCTTTAAGAAAACTAGTTATTGTTAGTTGATCCTTTAAGAAAACTAGTACGTTGTAAGCATATCTCAATTATATTCTCAGTCACCTCAGTTTGCTGCCATACACATTTGGTAGCCCACCTATCTAAACGACAGTTTAGAACCAAGTTTTCTTCCTCAAAGAATAGAACGTTGTAATTCTTTTTAAAAGACTACATTCCAGTTTCAGAAAAAAATAATGCTATGTCAAAAATGACAATAATATGCAGTTTTTTCACCTTGGAAACTTTAGACTTGAAAGAAGTCTACAGTATAACTTTTCCATCACTCCAGTTGAATTCTAAGACCACCAGTGTAACAGCACAACTCAGAAAACCGCAGGGCTGGCCTTACTAGAATACACATGGAGTTGCTGAGGAACAGGAAACAAGCCAGATGGTTCTGCTGAGAGAAGCACTTTTTTTCCTTTATAAAACCAGAAAAGCACTAATAGGTCAAAGACAAAAATGCAGATATGGTAAAACGGGAAGCAAACGGAGATTTATGTAAATAAGACAAGCATAGTTTTGCATTATATTCCTATCTACAAAAGTAAATGGATGTAAGGGAAAAATAAGAAAGGAAAAATAACATAATAGATATATACCAAACATCTGAACGCTTTTTAAAAAGGCAATGCTACAAAATTTTGCAAGCCAATAGTTATGATTTGTGTTAGACTAAGCACCTATGAATTATCATAAAAACTTTGTTAAAAAATGAACCTTTATATACAGACTGACCTAACTACAGTCTGTACTCTGGCTTTTTGCACCTCTAATTTAACGTGGTTGTTCACGATCACGTGAATTCCAGATGTGGAGCAGTACTCGGCACTAGTTTCTAGAGGTAAGGCAGGGAGATGAGCCATGTGCTCCAGGTTCCCTTCAGTGTCTCACTCCTCGTAGCCAGTGCAGAACAACACCTCTTGCAAACACACACTTGGACGTAGGGATCTGTCTCCACAGCACCCATTCTTTTGTCTTCTTCACAGAGAGAGCCTGTGAAACTAAAAACCTGGCCTCATGACCTCCCCTGTTGAGCAGAGGCCATGAGCCACGGCTCTGGCTAACAATGTCCTAGTGCTGATCACTCGGAGATTTGCGGCCTTCTGTTCCCCAACACAAGGCTTAGGGGAACTGCATAGGACAGCTGGGGCTGCTGCCACCCTGGAGTCACGAGAGAAGGAACGATCAAAGACTTGGACCCTGGCATCTATGAATCGTGCAGCAGCCTACACCTATCCCTGGACATCTGGGGGTGTAAAAAGTGACCCCTAGTAGGCTCTCTGTCACTTGCAGCTGAGTGTAATTCCTAATTTATGCATGAGCCACCTAGAAGACCACCTCCATAGTTAAGAAGAAATGCATCACGTAGCACTTTTGTTAGGTCATGTGTTCTGACAGATGCTATGGCGGAAAGACTACGGAAGACTGGAGTTAAGTTGAGACTGAACTGTTTTATCTCAAGTCTCTGAATAATTCACTGCTTCATCTGCTAGAAGAAGGGGCTGGATAGGATGATGCATAAAGTTGCTTCAGTTTTTACATTAAATGAATCAATGAAACTAATCTGGTTTGAAGTCCATTCACTCTCAGATATTCATTCAATACACAAGCCCTGTTTCAGGGGCTCTGAGGGGCTCTGAGGGTTACAGAAGGGCGTTAGCATGGTGGTCGGACACATAGAGTTGTGTGTCTGCCAGCAGGCTGCCCAGCCAACCTGGGATAAAGGCTGTGGCAGGGACTCACAGCCTTTACTCTGCAGTGGAGACAGTGGTTTAAGAAGAAACAAGATGATGGTATCTGTATTTCAGAAGGTGACTGGCAGCAGTGTGAAGGTAGAGAGAGCACACAAATCTGCATGGCCCAGAGAAGGCTCTCAAGGAAGGGCTGCCAGATAAATGTACACAATGGGGGGCCTGATCTGGAACAGACTGTTATTTTATCTCTCCAAGTCTTTGTTTTTGCCTCTGGGGGAAAAAGGATAACAGCATCTATCTCATTAGACCATTGTGAAAGTAAACCAGTCAAAAGTATCAATTAGTTTAGACATCTCACCACTCAATACGGCCTTAAACTTGGAAATAAAGGCTGACAGTATATTTTAATTATTGGTATTTCAGATTCAAAAAGAGGCCTTTTCTTTAAAACAACTGACAATTAGAGCGGCTGGAAAATAAAGGGCTGTCCTGGGAGAGAATGATTTCTGTTATTCAGAGAGTGGCCAGCCACCTCTCAGACATGCTACAAAGATGGACGGTAAGCTGTAACTGAAATTCTTGCTGGTGCAAAAACTGTCATTAAATATTTTTAATACAAATTCATATGATAATCATGGTTTTAAGTAATTTAGCCCGTTATTATCATGATGTTTTGCTATTCTAATCTTTAGGCAAAACACAGCTGTAGAAAAAGAGGAGGCCCAGTAGCCACTTATTGGCAATATAATGCTGTCCACACAGTGCCCAGTGCACGTCCAGTAAAAGGAGGCATACTGCCAGTAGTTTATCTCCCTTAAAGAGGGCCTTCATTGTGCAAAGCCAGAAGGTTAATACTCAAGTTTCTGTTCATCCTTTGATCCTATCAAAGATACTCTGAGATCACCCACCACCTGTGAAAGAGGGAGTAGAGGGGAGGGGAAAGAGGAGAAAAGGAGGGGCAGGAAAAAAGGGAAGGAGTGAAGAAAGAAGAGAGAGAGAGAGAAAGTAAAAGGGAATGAGGGAGGGAATGTCAGTGTAGGGTGAGTTAGGAAAGATCCTGCTGAAATGCTTAACTAAGCCAATGTAATTTCTTTGAGCCTCACTAGTCTTCTAACATCCCTATATCACACACAATTAAACAAGCAAACCAGTAATTCATTAGGGATAATTTTAACAGATGACTCATTTGGCCCAGCCAGTCAATGATGCTTTGGTTTCCCAAAGGCTCCAGCAGATAGTTAACTACAATGAAGGTTTCGGCTGCCGCTGACAAAAGGCAAAGGAATTCAAACCACCTATGCCATTTCCTCAAACTTCTTAACTTCAGTTTTTTCGAAGATAAGGATCAAATGAAATGATTTCTTTTAAACCTGTATTTCCTGTACAGAGTTGATATCTTCTTCAAATTATATGATTGTACAACTATTAAATTAATACTTATTGCAGAGGAAGTCTCCTATTGAGAATTTATGACCTGGCCTTTTAACTTTTGGCTCGTCAAATATTTTACAGTTTCTTTCTAATTCAACTTCTCCTATTTGTGCTCTTTGTTCCATAGGATGAGTAGAGATCCCAGAAGGCCAGTAGTAAAAATGCTAGTTTATACGTAATTCCTAGTGAGGGGTATACATCTGTTATATGGTCAACATTTGAATTCAGTGAAAAACATGGCTTTAAAATCTCACAAGAATGACTAACCATACCAAGAATCAATTCAGAAACCTCACGCTGATCACAGAAAGGGGCTGCACTGAAGAGTCAGTGAGGCTGGGCTGGGACCCATTGGTTAGCATAAGGCCAAGACTTCAGGCCAGGGCTTCTCCTTTCAAAGCAAGCTTTTTCATACGGAAAACACAAATAATAATTCCTGCTCTCCTAACCATGGTCTGAGATTTGTTGGGAGAATCAAATCTGAAGATGTAAATGATAAAGCATCACACAAATACAAGAGGATAAGCTTCAGGGGTTTAAAAAAAGGGCTGATGAAAGCTTTTTGCATTTTGTTTTCAAACTTGAAATTTAAGATCCAGTGAAAATCAGCAAGTGATTCCTGACTTAAAGGAGAAGCTATAAGAAAAAGAAAAATGAAACCCTGAAGCCCCCAGGATTCTCATCTTTGCCTTTGCGCTGGAGAGAAGGAGGAAGGTGCAGCTGCCACACCCAGGATGAGTTTTTGCACCATGTGGACACGGTTACAGAATGAGCAAGAGGCAAGGGCCATTGTCACCCTTCCTGGAATGCAACCTGCCTCCCCCAGGCTCTGCCCAGGCAAGCCACACACCACTGCTCCCCCGGGGCTGAAGCACACCACTCTACTTCATGAGTCAGAAGCCGGAGGATTGACCTGAGAACAAGGTTCTGTGCTCTGAACAGTAACGTGCTGCAAGGGGAGGAAATGAAATTACACCCTCAGAGAACCCAAAAAGATACTGCAGAATGCTTCTCTTTCCTTCTAACTGTACAGTTTGCATAGATTTTCTACAGCTACTATCAAATAACTCTATATAAGAATATTTAAGCTCACTTCTACATGTATTTAAAAACAAAGTCCTGTTATTAGAAAATGACCTGCTTCTAATTTGTATGTGTGTGTTTCAGGGTGAGGGGGATACCAACTGGGAGACAGGACAGGGACAGCAGAAGGAATGGAAGAGTGAAAGCTTTCGGAAACAACAGAATCTGTGACGGAAATCTCGCTCTGTCTAGAAGAATCCTCTTTCAAATAAGAATCTTGAAAACCAAGAGGAAATACAGTGATGATCACACAAATGAAGTTTCTGAATGAGCAGATGTCACTGTTACAGTCACACTGAGGGGCACTTGATGTTGTAAACGAAGGTTACTTTTGTGACTTTTTAAATTTTGTTTTTTAGGTCAGAGCCAGTGTATCACTCGTTCTTTCTATCTTCTCTATCTGCTCAGATATCCTTCTTATAAAAACAGGGGGCCGGCCCTGTGGCCGAGTAGTTAAGTTCTGGCGCTCCGCTGCAGCGGCCCTGGGTTTTGCCAGTTTGGATACTGGGCGCCAACACGGCACTGCTCATCAGCCCACGTTGAGGCGGCGTCCCACATGCCACAACTAGAACAGACCTGCAGCTAAGATATACAACCATGTACTGGGGGGGATTTGAGGAGATAAAGCAGAGAAAAAAAATAGAAATAAAGGCTAAGAGTAGGAGAATCTAGAGATGATTGGGAAACTTACCATAGTATGGGAACATATGGGCACTACTCAGCTTTCCTTTGCAGTCTGCATGCAACAAGAGAGAAAATTCCTTGAAAACATTTTGCTGGAATCAAGTAAATCTATCACAACTAAAACCTAAATGTGGTAAAATCATATTCAGTGGGATATGCCTTATGCTAAGTATAGAAAATAACCTTTTTTTTTTTTTTAAAGGAAGATTAGCCCTGAGCTAACTACTGCCAATCCTCCTCTTTTTGCTTGAGGAAGAGTAGCTGTGAGCTAACATCCATGCCTATCTTCCTCTGTTTTATACGTGGGACACCTACTACAGCATGGCTTTTGCCAAGTGGTGCCATGTGTGCACCCAGGATCCGAACCAGTGAACCCTGGGCTGCCGAAGTGGAACGTGCAAACTTAACCACTGCACCACAGTGCCAGGCCCAGAAAATAATCTTTTAATAGTGAGGAATAAAATATTTCATATATACATATTCACTTTTACATATTTTATTAAAAAATGGTAAGATAGGGAGACCCCATTCGATTCAAGTATTTATTGAGTATCTCTTCTACACAAGGCATGTGGGGAGGCACAATTACGAGAAAGAGAAATAAAATCCAGTTCCTGCCTTCAAGGAGCTTCATTGAGAGAGACCAATCCAAGATAACTCACCACATCATATCCTATGTTTGTTGAGAAGTGATTCTATTCTCAGAAATCTCAATCTATTTAGATTCTGCAGGAAGTAATAAACAATAATGATTTAAGCCCAACTACTCTCTTTATGAGAAAAAATAGCAAAAGTGATCTCAAATATTTTATGTAACTCTAAGAAGTAGACTGGGGAAGCTATACTAAGAGGTAATTTCATCTCTTTCTTTGGGAACTTTACCAATAATTTTCATGTCAGGTTTAAGTCAACAATGCAAAGAAACTGTCACAGAGCTTCTCCACTGTGACAATTCTGCTTCTCTAAAGCGTATACACTTGTGAATTAATTGGGCTTAGTAAAAGCCCAAGTCTACCTTTTTCTTTTCTAAGATGAAAGGGAGATCATCACTTAATGGGATCCTTAAATTCATCCGTTTGGGCCATATTTGGCTTGCACGCATGATACACTCATGGTTTCTGGAGCAACTCTAAAATCTACATGGGAAAACTCTTTGGAAATTTGGTCCCAAGAAGATGTGGCTTTAAAATATTCTTTAAATACAATAAGGCATAAAGTAAAGAACATGGAACAAAGTCAGTAATGTCTTTTAAAGCTATTTAACTAGTAAGTCAAAGTGTGAAACATTTTATTTCTGTACAATATCTATTCCAAAAAAGAGTCCAAAGCATCGCCTTCTCCCATGGAAGGCATCTGCCTCTTGGTCTCACAGTTGCTGCCCTGGGCAGGCAGGCAGTCAGTGGGACAGATAAGATACCCATCAGAGCTCTCCCTCAAGTTCAGATCTAACTGATCCACAAAGTCGTCAGTTACCCCAGCTTTACCAAAGTCAACAGGTAGGAAAAGAAATAACAAATGCAAATCTGACAAATGCAAATGATCCATCACTCACAGAGGGGATCAAACTTTTTCTTTACCTAAGAAGAGAAGATACAGAGACTCTTTGAGACTTCACTGCTATGATTTCATGGCAGAGAATCAGCAGAAGAGATGTTTTCTAGTATGGAGTAAACAGGAACAAAATAAAATGTATGTCTTTGCATTAGGGAGGCTTCTATTTGGAAAAGGTTTTTTGCTTTGTGGCTCTGGATGCAAAGGCAAAATTAACACATTTGTACAGGTATGTACCACATAACGATGGACCACATATTCAACAGTGGTCCCGTAAGATAAGTACCATATAGCCCAGGCATGTAGTAGGCTATACTGTCTAGGTTTGTGTAAGTACAGTCCATGATGTTTGCACAACGATGAGGTCACCTAACAATGCGTTTCTCAGAACCTATCCCCATCGCTTAGTATCCCCATCATTAAGTGATGCATGACTGTATTAAAGGGTCACCTGAGGCCAAGCCTGGGAACCTGGAGCCTAGGCTCCTGAGACAGCAGCAAGGGGCACTCAAGTGGTCTGAAGAAGCTACAGAGCAGCGCTACAGGGCCAGGGTTCTATGAGGACAAAACACTTAATTTTAGTAAATGATATCCTGCAATAACGCACCAATAAGTACGATAAGCAAAACAGTATTTTAGAATAAATTAAAAAATGAGGATTTTGACTCTTACCATATGTGTGTGTACACATGTTTGTTTGTGTGTGTGTGTGACAGAGAGAAAGAGAGATTAATTTACAGATGTTTGTGGGCATGGGGCACATGAAAATAGGAGAAAGACTACCTTGATTGCAAATACTTGTTGTCCTTTCCAGAGTGGATTAAGGTAAAAATGAAGTCTTTAATATCAAATATGTATACCTTCTATAGGCAAAATCATCACTAAATTTAGGACATCATATTTTATAAGAGGCAATTACTGCTCTATCATGTGAATAGTCTTGTTGGTAAAATTAAATAGCCAGTTTTCACTTGTGGGCAGAAGCAGATATGAAGTAGGAGACGCCAGTGAAAGAAGAGACAGCAGAGGAGCAGAGAAAGGAAAGGGGAGAGTGTAAGGACGGGTCACCCAGAGAGGAAGAAGAGCAACAGACTGGGTCTGGGCAGGCCCAGCTGGGGGTGGAAGGAGAAAGCTTAAGGAATCTTACTGTATACCGTAAATGTAAGCAAAAGATATCATAATCTGAGTGTAAAAAGAAGCTTTTAACACTGTATTTCTTTGACTTTTTTTTTTTTTTTTTTGAGGAAGACTGGCCTTGAGCTAACACCCATGCCCATCTTCCTCTAGTTTATATGTGAGACACCTGCCACAGCATGGCTTGATAAGTGGTGTGTAGATCCGCACTGAGGATCTGAACTGGTGAACCCCGGGCCACTGAAGTGGAGCATGTGCAAACTTAACCATTACACCACTGGGCCAGCCTTCCTTTGACTTTTATTCTCAGCAATAGAACCATGACTTTCCTAGGTACAAGGGGTCATTTCATGATCCACAATGGTATGATGACACTTACCATCAATGGGAGTGAGTAAGGGGTGGAGTACAATCTTCTACCTTAATGTGGTTAATTGCTACCCACTGAATGTAAATGGCATTTACACAAAGTTTCATAATTCGTTTCTACAGGCACTATGTCTATTAAATATGCAACTCCATTCTATATTCATTTTCATCTCTCTCTCTGTGTACACATACTTACACACATTTGCCAAGAACTACTTTTCTAATTTAATGTCAGATGCTCGATTTTATATTTTGAAAATACAACCTAAAAATGCACACACCTTCATGTTTCTAAATTATCTGTGGATGAAAACTTCATTAATGATCTATCCTAGAAAAATGGATGATGTAGGCTTCATACATTAAAACAACAATTTAAACAGAGCCCACAGTTTCCGGGATTTGGGGGCATGGCCCCCCTTGTGGTGTCACCCTCAAGCAATCAAGACCTGGCCAGAGGAAACAAGGCAACCACAAATTTCTGCATTTCTGTCAAGTGAGGTCTTAATAAAGAATGGATTCTAGCACCATTAATACTTTAGAGAACTCAAACACTACAAGAAAATTAAGCTACTCTACTGAAAATGGAAAAGAAAAACAACCCAAAACAGTTTGTTGATGATGATGTTGCGACAAGCAAGCTTTCCTTTAAATAAAATCTCAGAAAGTTTAAATGGCATCCTTTCGTTCCAGATTTGTGTTAATTAACACAGGATGCAAAATGCTAACAGCAGACTGATAGACGAGGAAGAAAGTATTGAGAAACAGTGGTCAATTCTCCCCAGCTTTCCTCAGGTAAGCCAATGGACAGAGAGGGACGGATACCTAACTACCCATTTTCCCCAAACACACCCTTTGCATCTTAGTACAGCCAATGTAATGGGTTCAGTGAGATCTGACGGCTTTTCAGACTCTTATCTTCCAGATGTTTCTCTTCCCCTTGAAGTACAAATGGCAGTGGGAAAAAAGGGAGAGAAGCTTAATTTTCTGTCTCTCTGGGAAAAGGAAAGTTACCCAGATCTCACTCCTCATGTCCTGTTCCCCTCACTTCAATATAAATTAGTGGTGATGAGCAAGCCTTAGGGATCAGGCCTAAGCTGGACTTCTGGCTTCATTCAACTCTACTGGCCATGGCTTTGGCAAATATGTCAGCTGAATGCCCTAACCCTGTTCCTTCATCCATAAAATACTGACATACTCTACCTTTCAGGATTGTAGTACATATTATATAGGATAATGTATATAAAGTCCTCAGTAAAGTTTCATATAATAAGTGCCCCAATTTTTTTTCTTTTTCAGGAAGATTAGCCCTGAGCTAACTACTGCCAATCCTCCTCTTTTTGCTGAGGAAGCCTGGCCCTGAGCTAACATCGTGCCCATCTTCCTCTACTTTATATGTGGGATGCCTACCACAGCGTGGCTTGCCAAGTGGTGCCAGTTCCACACCAGCAATCCGAACCGGGGAACCCTGGGCCGCGGAGAAGCGGAACATGAGAACATAACCGCTGCGCCACTGGGCCAGTCCCAATTATTATTACTTTTAAAAGTAGCTTTTTCTTATTCATCCATGTTCCCTGCCAAAAAACTCAAAGAGAAATAAATAAAAAGATGTGTGTGGGGAAATATGATATTAAAATTCAGATGAATCTCAAAAATTCTCCCATAACAATCTTAACATCCCCTGTATTGCCTTTGGACCAGCAGAACTCTTCAGGAGCAACTGCATGGCCAGCTGTGGGCAGTAAAACCTCATGATATTTTTACTATCTTCTTCTTTTTAAAGATTGGCACCTCAGCTAACATCTGATGGCAATCTTATTTTCTTTTCTTCTTCTTCTTCTCCCAAAAGCCCCCCACTACATAGTTGTATATTCTAGGGGTGAGCGCCTCTGGTTGTGCTATGTGGGACGCCACCTCAGCATGGTCTGATGAGTGGTGCCACGTCCACGTCCAGGATCTGAACTGGCAAAACCGTGGGCCTCCAAAGCAGAGTGCGAACTTAACCACTCAGCCATGAGCCCAACCCCTCTCATGATATTTTTTAAATGGTTTGTTGCTGAGTCCTGGAAAGAGCTCAGACTTGGGTCACTTGATTACCTGTGTATCTCAACAGCAAGAGAGCCTGTTGTGAGTGGTAAAAATTTAAAGATACTTCTGGCCCAACTCTTATCAATTAGCTTCTCTCTCAACATTTTCTGGCTGTAGTTGTCTTCCAGCTAGTTTATCAAGGTGGGATCACAGTGGGACTTTAGTAACCAAACTGTCCTTTAATTTTATTTAAACATATGGTGCCATTTCCCAATCTGTACTGCAAGACATTAATACCTATTGTGCATTAAAGCGTTGCAAGGTCAAATAAGTTTGGAAAACCCTTTATTAATCTTAGCAAGCCATAGTGCACATTCACATACCATAAATTTCGAGGAGTCAGTCTTATGATAAAGAAATGTGCCTACCTTTGTGCAATATAGCACTTTGCAGTCTTATGTGGCTTTGGACAAATTTCAGAAGACTGTCATTTGTAGCAACTAGAACCATGACTATGGTAGGTACTCAATAGAACTATGTTGAAGTAACAACGCCACCCAGAGAAGTCAGAGGTTCTCTCTTCTGCAGCTTTCAGGCACGACTGGTACAAAGGTGACTACCTGAATTTGCTTGAATGTGGTATATAGCCCCAATGTGTTTTCATGAATACAAACAGTTGCGTCAATGTATATGGAGGGAGGCGAACATGAAAATAAGTTGTGGTTATGTCACATAATTATTTAAGAAGATGGAAATATTCTGAAAGTTTGAATTGCTGACTGACTACATCCCATAAGAAAAGCAAATTTTTGATAACCTGTGTTTCATTTGTGTAAATTGAATATTTTTAGCTCTGAGCCATTAGCACTACAGCAATTTCTAAATAGTAACATATTTTTCTCAAAATGCAACAATAATTGTAGATGTTAAGAGAATCTGGGTGGTGGGTATATAGCTGTTCAAGGTAAAATTCACTCAACAACTCTGTATGTTTAAAAATGTTTATAATAAAATATTAGAAAAGACATAACTTTATAAGACATGTTTATTCTGAAGTACAATATAATTTAATACAGTTTTTATATTCTTCACTTCAAGTTGAAATACTTCTTACCCGAATAATTTTAAAATCATTTTGATCTAGGAAAGACTATAAGTGGATGTTAATGAACCTGAGTCAGCAACAGGAAATGACTTTGTATAAATTGTTGCAAAAATGTTGACAAGACAGATATAGATTCTAATCACGTATGTACAGCACATGAATGCTAATTTTTTACAGGGTTGTTATTATGTCCTCTTCATAGATGGGAAGACTGAGATATAAAACCACCTCTAAGGCTGAGGAGCAAATCACCAACAGCTGCCATCACCTATACCTTGTCCGTCAAACACTCTCTACTCTTCATTGTGGAAATTCATCCATAAGAAAAAAAGCACAAGTCGTTTAATCTAAAAATGTATCAATACATGTATAAATATGAGGAATTCTATAATTAAAATATGTGTAAATGAGATGCTATGATGACCTGTTTGATCTGTACTTGCCAAGGCTTCTTTATTCTAAAGCTGATTATTGTGCCAGGATACAGATGTGCTCTAAACAAACAATGCTTCTCTTTTTTCATTCTTAGCCGTGTTGATTTTAATTTTGGCAACATCTGCTTTTAGTCATAAGTCTGTGAAGTAACCTCATTTTAATACATTTAGAAATGCAAGGGATGGTAAAATTTCTTAAAATGGAGATAGTAAACTATGACTTCTTAATAATGACACTTTTAGAAATCAAGAATTTAGACTTCTTTCAGAACCCATACAGGAGAACTATAAAATGCTTCTTACATCATCAATATGTTTTACTGTCAGAACCCCAGGAGAATCCTTAATACACAAACCCACTTTATTGTGGAACAGGTCTTGAATGCCAATAAGAATGACTTAACTTTGTATGTGTATCTTTCTATGAAATCTGAAAATTTTACATTCTTACTGAAAGGGCAGAACATCTTACTCTTGCATGAATATTTTGGCTTCTGGGCATGCTGTACTGATACCATCTTGTCAAGTAATCTTCAAAATGACATCATTTGGGAAGACTTTTTTGAAGTCTTTGAGCCAAAATGTTTATAAAGTACTTTTATTTTAAAGGAATACAAATGTGGGCCCTTTGTGCCAAGGTTTGAGCTGCACTCAGGAGCAGTGGCTAGCCTTGGCAACATGGGAGTGAAATGACAGCAGGCTCCTTATTCCGGATTCTTGGAGCTCACAAAAGATTTTCTCATTACTTATGTATTTATCTAATGGTCACAAGCATTTTTGTTGGATTTTCTGGCCTATTTTAAAAAATTCATTTATTTTTTTCCCGGACTGAGAAAGTTTATATGTATTCTTTTCAAAGATATGGAAAATACAGAAGTATAAATAAGAAAATAAATAAAACCAGTAATAAGCATTATTAAAATTTTGATATATTATTTCTCTCACTATCAAAATCTATTTCTGAGTTCCAATCCAAACTTCTTTTTTACCCTAGTGCAAACACATAAAATAAAATAGAATGAAATTTGATCTATTTGGTTCCTGAATTTGGAGAAGAGTTTGGACAGATCTAAGTGTATGCAGATAGCTAAAGGCTATATGCCAAAATGATATTATTGAAAAACTAATGTATTTGTTTTTACAAAACTTACCTTTTATTTATAAGTAGGCAAGGCCATATACGTTAGACAAAAGACAGTTTTGGCTTTTCCCACTGATATCTCCTTTCTCCTACTTTCTTATAATTCCTGAAAGTGTGGCCTCCTATTTCTTTTAATGTAACGTTTTTAAAATACATGTAAGAACTACTGTCATAAAACGCTTCTTTGTAATTACAGCATAGAAGAACATATTTAAATGATCTAAATGTTGTGATGTTCAAAATTTAAAATTAGAACTATTTTTTTGTCCATATAATAAAGTATTAAGTGTTCAAGTACACATTTTTTTTTTTTTTAAAGATTTTATTTTTTTAAATTTTTTTCCTTTTTCTCCCCAAAGCCCCCTGGTACATAGTTGTATATTCTTTGTTGTGGGTCCTTCTAGTTGTGGCATGTGGGATGCTGCCTCAGCGTGGTTTGATAAGCAGTGCCATGTCCGCGCCCAGGATTCGAACCAACGAAACACTGGGCCACCTGCAGCGGAGCGCACAAACTTAAACACTCAGCCACAGGGCCACCCAAGTACACATTTTTAATTGTTAAAAACAAAAATACTAACACTGCCAAAGCCAAGCTCTGTGTTAACAAGCAAGCTGCTTGTTTGCTTCCTTAGGCAGTGCTCAAGCTTCTTTGTGAATGCCATCAATGAGCAGGGGCCAGATCCGGTTTCCCGGGGAGGAATCACTAAGGACAGAAACAGTCTCCTGAGCACAGGAAATCTGTAAGCACCTAAACAAGGACAAGCCAACTCAAGGGAAGAAGACAATGTGACCAACGTGCTCCTTCAGATCTGGCCACAGAACCACCATGGATATTTAAAAGCATACTAATGAGGGCAAGGTAGAATGTATTTTAAATCTGTTTTTTAGTTTAAAGAACTAAATATATATTTAAAGAAAAATCACACTACTTATATATATATATGTAACACATATACCCCTAATCAAAATGTAATGCGTATATAAATGCCAAGAGTGAAATTTGAATTTCTGTTGAACTATATCCATTGTTCTGCAATAGCATCATTATTAACATCTCCCTCCATCTCTCTTTAATGGACAAAGTTCACTCGTGTGCAAGGACACACTTTGAGAAGTGTGTAAGGTAATAACCAGACTCTAAAGCAACAAAAATCAAAAGCTCCATAAGAATATTACTCAGAGTCATTTAGTAGAACCATGTAAATCTGAAGGTCTTGGATTATACAAATTGAAATTAGATAGTATTTCATGAAGATCAGAGAGCTAGCAGTACTTTCACACCAAAAAATTCTTTCAGATTTAGCCATATGGGTACTGGGCAGAGAGGAGAGAGAAGGTGCAAAACATGGGGAGAAGAAAGAAGCTTTGGAACCTAAAAAATATCACTCAAACATTTTTTCATCTGTCATCCAAACCACTGACCGACACCTTCGTTTTAAATAATTAAAAGACCACTTTTGAAAGATTTCCTCATTCAAGTGACATTCAGTGTCATCTACATGTACTACTGAACCATCGAACCTTAAAATGAAACTAGTATGAATTTAAACATATCTGCATTAGCAAAATTGTATATACTACCACCTCTGGGTTATGCTTTTCCTCTAGAGGCCTGGCATTTAAAACCAACTGATACAGGTATTTTTAAAAACATAATGAGTCAGTTCCTACCTCTACATAGTCCTTGGCATGGCCCCAATCTCGCTTGGCATCCAGATTTCCCAAACTGAAACATTCCAGTTGTCCAAGGTAAATCTTAGCTACTGACCGGCTAATTTTTCGAGTAACAAAATTAGCTCCTAAAAAGGGACAAAAGATGTATGATTAGTAGAGTACATTTGACATTTAACAGTTTGGTGAACCAAATCCAATCGCAGCCTCTGGGCATTTCTTTCATTCTTGCCCCCCGCCTCCTTTAAAATAATAATAAAAGAAAAGAAAAAAAAAGATCATTAGCTGTCACTTAGACAAGTTAAGATGCTCTAATTCTAAGTGTCACATGAGCTCTACTTTCATAACAAACATTTTTCTTTGGGGGATGTCTTAACATTCCTAATTTGCTGTTGCAATATGTGACCCAGGCATTAGGCCAAAAAAAAGCTATCGGAATGCCAGTATTTAAACAGAAAATTCAAAAGGGTTGTATAAAGGGAAATGCCAGAATGGAAGACAGACATGTAAGACCACCCTGATTTTTTTTAAGAACACAAACATCATATATTCCTATTAATAAAGCTATTTTTGGGATCATGGGGAGAGGGCGAGGAGAGTAACTTACCTTACAGGGCAAAACTAGTTAAAGGAAACAAACAAGAAATGCCTTTGGGTTGCCAATAAGTGGTGATCACTCACTTCAGAAACAAGAACAGCCATCCAATTATAAATTATGACACAGTTTCAAGTCAAAAGTTTCTTCGTACGAGACTTACTGCAATGGCACCTTTCAATTTCATTTAAGTATTATCTACAGGAATGGACTTCTAAATTCTGAATAAGTATTTTGAAATGATTGGATGAAAGGTGCTATAAATTGGGCAAAGTAGTGAAACTGTTTTAATGTTTTCTGGGCTGTAATGAAAGCCTCTATCTACTTTTAACAAATCACAAAGAAGAAAATAATTAAAAGACACTTCTGAGACAAGTTTATCCAAGCCCCTGTATCTAGGTAAAGTTATCACAAAACAACAGGTAATGCCAAATTCTCAAGGTTATAACACACATAGGAGCTAGTCAATAATGGTTTCAAACAGTTTAGATAGATGACTATCATAATTTATAACATTTCAATAACTTTAGCTTTGTTCATTTGCAGATGAAGCAGGGAGGTGGATGTTATAATAAAAGCTTTTGGCTTCTAGAGAAACTGGCACAGGTATAAGTGGAATTTTTCTAAACAGGTTTTCTAAATTTTGGCAGGAAGATGGCCTAGTGCAAGTTCAAACAGATACTAGATTCACTTACTCCATGAACCTGGTATACACATTTATACCATTATGCTGTATCATTAAATATGACAATGGGACATCCATGGAAATCGAAATTATCCATTTTTCTTAGCAGTTCATAGAGTACATTACGAAATCCAGGGGCTGGTCCTGTGGCATAGTGGTTAATTTCAGTGTGCTCTGCTTTGGTGACCCAGGTTCTCAGGTTCGGATCACAGGCATGGACCTAGACCACTCATCAGCCACGTTGTCGTGGTGACCCACAGACAAAATAGAGGAAGACTGGCACAGACATTAGCTCAGGAAAAATCTTAATTGGCAAAAAAAAAGAAAAGAAAAAAGAAAGAAATCCAAAGTTTCAACTTTCCATACCAGTTTAAAAAAACACAGAGCTCCTTAAAAAAAGAGGCTTTCAGAATGGTGGGTGTGCGCAAGATTACGAGTGTGAAAGAAGAGTGACGTCAGCATCATGGTAGAGTGAACTTGCCCAGGACTCTCCCCACCAACATATAACAAAAAGGGGCATCCATACTCCAACAGAGGACATCCTAACACAACACAAAAACAAAGGAGAGACACGCAGCCATACAACAGAGGGAGGAGAGGCTGGAGACCCCCTCAGAGGAGGTGGAACAGGATAAAAGAGAACTTCACTCCCTCCCCTAAAGACTGCGATCTGAGAAGACAGGAGGCCTGCAAAAGGGAAGGAAAGGGAAGGCGACCTTTGCTCATGGGATCACCAAGGACTCCCCAGGGCCCTTGCAGCCTAGACGGACGTCCCTCTACTGGGGCAAAAGCTTTCATGTGGAGTGACCTCATCAAGCCAACCCCCCCAGGAGATTAGACAGCGGGAGCACAGTGAGGAAACCCTGAGAGCATGCAGGAGAAAGCACCCCTCCCCTCACCGACTCAGCCCAGCTCTACTGCCTAGAATCCCAGCTGAAGGCTGAGGGCTTAGAATACAGGGTTCTCAACACCCACCCAGTGGCTATAGGCAGTAACTGCAACCAAATAATATAACGATGCGTAAGATCCCACCCAACTCCTCTAGCAACATCAAACACTATATCAAATCTACAGACCAGAGAGAAAAAGACAAGTACCCACCATCCAGTCCTGAGGACAGAGATATATGTAGTCTAAATGGCAATGAGTTCAAAACAGTTATCATAAAAAAACTCAATGAGGTAAAAGAGAATGTAGAGAAACAAGGCAATGAGTTCAGAAGATACATCACAAAAGAGACTGAAGTTATAAGGAAGATTCAATCAAAAATACTAGAGATGAAAGACACAATGGAAGAGAGAAAACAAAACACAGATTCCCTGAACACTTGAGTGGACATCATGGAGGAGTATATCAGCATAATCGAGGACAGACATGTTGAAATACTCCTGAAAGAGGAGGAGCGAGAAGTAAGACTAAAAAGAAATGAAGAAAGTCTCTGAGAAATAGTCAACTCAATGATGAAATGTAACATAAGAATTATAGGTTTTCAACAAGGAGAAGAGAAGGAGAATGGAGCAGAGAGCATGTTCAAAGAAATAACAGCAGAGAACTTCCCAAACCTACGGAAAGACAGGGAAATCGGTGTGGAAGAGGTTTCCAGATCTCTTACATTTGCCAATGTAGAAAGACCTACCGCGAGGCATATAGTAGTAAAACTGGCAATAATGAATCATAAAAGAAAGAATAATAAGGGCAGCAAGGCAGAAGAAAATAATCTACAAAGGATGCCCTATCAGGCTTTCAGCAGATTTCTCTGCAGAAACCTTATAAGCTAGGAAAGAATGTAATGACATATTCAAATCTTTAAAAGACAAAAATTTTCAGCCAAGAATACTCTATCCAGCAAAAATATCCTTCATATATGAAGGAGAAATAAAAGCTTTCCCAGACAAACAAAAGCTAAGGGACTTCGTACCCCGAGACACCCCATACAAGAAATCCTCAAGAAGGCCCTCATATCTGGGGGGGAAAAAAGAGATAAAGGGGTCACAAAACACAGAGTAAGGAGGTAAGTGGGTAGACAGACTCAGAATAGCATAACAAATACTCAAGGAGGTATTAAGCTAAAGGGAAGGAAGACACCAAAGACAAAGATATTCCTGTCATTGTAACCACAAACTCACAACACAAGATGGAATAACATATGAGAGAAACAACTTAGGAGGGGAGGAGGAAAGGGACAGAATCGGTTTAGACTAACGAAATGAGAGGCCATCAGAAGAGGGACTATCTTATACAAGAGATTCTCAATACAAATCTCAGGGTAACCACTAAACAAAACAGCAGGACAGGGACACAAATAAAAAATTAGGAGAAAACAAAGAAACACATCACAAGAAACTACATAATTCAATGGGTAGACCAAAACACACAGGACGAGAAACAAAGGAAATGCAGAAAAACCAGAAAATGAGTGATAAAATGATAGCATTAAGCCTTCATACATCAATAATCACCCTAACATAAATGGCTTGAATTCTCCAATAAAAACACACAGTGTCAAGATGGATTAAAGCACAAGACCCAACAATATGCTGCCTCCAGGAAACACATCTCAGCTGTAAAGACAAACACAGGCTGAGAGTGTAGGGACAGAAGATGATACTCCAAGGTAAGGGCAAACAAAAGGAAGCAGGTGCTGCAATACTCATATCAGACAAAGTTGACTTCAAGATAAGACAGGTAAAGAGAGAAAAAGAGGGGCAGTATATAATGCTTAAAGAGACAATCCATCAAGAAGAAATTATACTTCTAAATATCTATGCACCCAACACCGGAGCACCAAAATTCATAAAGCAGCTATTAACAAACCTAAAAGAAGATATTAATAATACACAGTAATAGTAGGGGACCTCAACACCCCACTCACATCAATGGATAGATCATCCAGACAGAAAATCAACAAGGAAACAGTGCAATTAAATGAAAGCTAAACCAGTTGGACTTAATAGAGATATATAGACAAATCCAACCAAAAACAGCAGAATATACATTCTTCTCAAGCGTGCACAAAACATTCTCAAAGATAGACCATGTGCTGGCAAACAAGGCAAGCCTCAACAAATTTAAGAAAATTGAAATAATAACAAGCATTTTTTCCTATCACAATGCTATAAAGCTAAAAACTAAATACAAGAAAAGAGTTGAGAAAGGGACAAAGAGGTGGATACTAAACAACGTGCTATTGAACAACCAATGGATCACTGAAGAAATTAAAGAAGACATAAAAGATCTCTGGAGACAAATGAAAATGATAACATACCATACCAACTCATATGGGATGCAGCAAAAGCAGAATTAGGAGGAAATTCATTGCAATACAGGCACACCTTAACAAACAAGAAAAATCCCAATTAAGCAATCTCAAATTTCACCCAACTGAATTAGAAAAAGAACAAACAAAGCCAAAGTCAGCAGAAGACAAATAATAAAAATCAGTGCAGAAATACAAGCTATTGAAACAAAAATGGCAGTAGAAAGGATCAACGAAAAAACAGCCAGTTTGTTGAAAAGATAAATAAAATTGACAAACCCTCAGCCAGACTTACAAAAAAAAAAAAAAAGAGAAAGCTCAGATAAACAAAATTTGACATGAAAGAGGAGAAATAACAACAGACACCACAGAAATACAACTGATTATGAGAGAACACTACAAAAAACTATATGCCAACAAAACGGATAATCTAGAGGAAATGGAAAAATTCTTAGACTCTTACAATCTACCAAAGCAGAATCAAGAAGAAAGAGACAATCTGAATAGACCAATCACAAGGAAAAAGATTGAAACAGTAATCAAAGAATCCCAAAGAATAAAACCCCAGAACCAGAAGACTTCCCTGGGGAATTCTACCAAACATTCAGAGAGGATTTAATACTTATCCTTTTCACGCTATTACAAAAAATTAGGGAAGATGGAACACTTTCCAACACATTCTACAAGGCCATCATTACTCTGATGCCAAAGCCTGACAAGGACAGCACAAAAAAGGAAAACTACGGGCCAATATCACTGATGAACACAGATGCAAAAATTCTCAACAAAATTTTGGCAAGCCAAATTCAGCAACACATCAAAAGGATCGTATATCATGATCAAGTGGGATTCATACCATGGACACAAGGATGCTTCAACATCTGCAAATCAATCAATGTGATACACCACATCAACAAACTGAGGAATAAAAACCACATGATCATCTCAATAGATGCAGAGAAAGCATGTGACAAGATCCAACAGCCATTTACCATAAAAACTGAACAAAATGGGGATAGAAGGAAATTACCTCAACATAATAAAGGCCATATCTGACAAACCCACAGCCAACACCATGCTCAATGGGCAAAAACTGAACACCACCCCACTGAGAACAGGAACAAGACAAGGATGCCCACCACCACCACTCTTAGTCAACATAGTACTGGAGGTTTGGGCCAGAGCAATTAGGCAAGACAAAGGAATAAAAGGAATCCAAGTAGGGAGTGAAGAAGTGAAACTCTTGCTGTTTGCAGACGACTTGATCTTATATAGAGAAAACCCCAAAGAATCCATCAGAAAACTAACAGAAATAATTAACAACTACAGTACAGTTGGAGGGTACAGAATCAACTTATAAAAATCAGTTGCTTTTCTATACTCCAAAAATAAACTTAGAAAAAGTGAACTCAAAAATACAATTCCATTTACAATTGCAACTAAAAGAATAAAGTACCTAGGAATAAATTTAACCAAGGAGGTGAAGGACTTATACAATGAAAACCATAAGACATCACTGAAGGAAATTGATAATGACATAAAGAGATGGAAAGAGAGTCCATGTACATGGATGGGAAGAATAAACATAGTTAAAATGTCCATACTACCCAAAGCAATCTATAGATTCAATGTAATCTCAATCAGTGATGACATTCTTCATGGAAATAGAACAAAGAATCCTACAATTTTTATGGGGCAAACAAAGACCCTAACTGCTAAGGCAATCCTGAGAAAAAAGAACAAAGCTGGAGGCATCACAATCTCTGACTTCAAAATGTACTACAAAGCCATAGTGACCAAAACAGCATGGTATTGGTACAAAAACAGGCACACACATCAATGGAAGAGAACTGAAAGCCCAGAAATAAAACCACACATCTACGGTCAGCTAATCTTTGACAAAGGTGCCAAGAACATACAATGGAGAAAAGATAGTCTCTTCAATAAATGGTGTTGGGAAAACTGGACAGCCACATGCAAAAGAATGAAGGTAGACCACTATCTCACATCATACACAAAAATAAACTCAAAATGGATCAAAGACTTGAAGGTAAGTTCTGAAACTATGAAACTCCTGGAAGATAATATTGGCAGTACACTCTTTGATATCGAACTAAAAAGGATCTTTTCAAATACCATGTCCTCTCAGATAAGAGAAACAAAAGAAAAAATAAACAAGTGGGAATTCATCAGACTAAAGAGCTTCTGCAACACAAAAGAAACTAGGATCAAAACAGAGATACAACCCACCAATTAGGAGAAAATATTTGCTAACCACATAGCTGACAAGAGGTTAATCTCCATAATATATAAAGAACTCACACAACTGAACAATAAAAAACCAAACAGCCTGATCAACAAATGGGCAGAGGAGATGAACATACATTTTTCCAGGAAGATATACAGGTGGCCAATAAACATATGAAAAGATGTTCAACATCACTAATCATCAGGGAAATGCAAATCAAAACTACACTAAGATACCACCTTACGCCTGTAAAAATGGCTATAATCACTAAGACTAAAAACTACAAATGTTGGGGCCGGCCCCATGGCCGAGTGGTTAAGTTCACGCACTCTGCTTTGGCGGCCCAGGGTTTCACCAGTTCGGATTCTGGGTGCGGACATGGAACTGCTCATTAGGCCATGTTGAGGTGGTGTCCCACATAGCACAACCGGAAGGCCCCACAACTACAATATAGAACTATGTACTTGGGGGATTTGGGGAGAAAAATCAGCAACAAAAACAAAGAAGACTGCCAACAGTTGCTAGCTCAGGTGCTAATCTTGAAAAAAAAAAAACCAACAACAAATGTTGGAGAGGGTGTGGAGAAAAGGGAACCCTCATACACTGCTGGTGGGAATGCAAACTGGTGCAGCTACTACGGAAAACAGTACGGAGAGTCCTCAAAAAACTAAAAATAGAACGACCATAGCCCCAGCTATCCAAACAACTTGAAATCAACAATCCAAAGTAACATATGCAGCCCTATGTTCACTGCAGCACTATTCACAATAGGCAAGACATGGAAACAATCCAAGTGCCCGTCGATCGACGAGTGGATAAGAAAGATGTGGTATATATATAAAAAATGGAATACTCTCAGCCATAAAAAAAGACAAATTCATCCAATTTGCAACAACATGGAAGGACCTGGAAGGAATTATGCTAAGCGAAATAAGCCAGACTGAGACAGAGAAACACCAGATGATTTCACTCATGTGTGGAACATGAACAAACACACGAACAAAGAAAACAGTTCAGCGGTTACCAGGAGAAGGGGGGTGGGGGGTGGGCACAGGGGGTGAAGGGGAGCACTTAGGTGGTGAGAGTCAAGAAACAATGTACAGCTGAAATCGCACATTGATGTAAACTAGTACGAACTCAGTAAAAAGAAAAAAAGCCTTTCAAAATGAGGAAATATTAGGTGCAATCTTTCTCAATCTATTACCAATTAACAGTCCTTTATTTTCCATTGACTTGTAACAATTACATTTATAATCAAAGTTACGTTTCTTGATGTTTATCTTTCTGTTTTAATGTTAGGACTGTAGTATCATCCCAAGGTATATTACATAAATTAGTGATGCCAAATCATTTGACCAAGTTCCCAACACAAAATAGTCCAGATTATTCCATTTACCAGTCAACCAATGTTTAGGAGTCCAGTGGGAGCATGTGACCTTGTTCAAACAGTCTACTTGGGCTCTACCCTTACCGTTTATTCTTTCAACCAGTATGAGCTGAGCACCTACCAAGCACAAAGCACTAAGCTGGGGGATCAGCGAGTAAAGCAGCAGCCCCTACTCTCAAGAAGCACAGAGAGGGTAAGATAGACAAATAGATCAGTGCTGGCAGAAGTGAAACTACAGGTTTGCAAGGATGGACAGTCAGGGCCTGTAACTCAGCTTCTGGACACGGTCAAGATACACACACAAGAAGCCTGAATTGAGTCTCCTAATGAGTCATGAAGGCATTAAGCTGTGAGACAGGGACAGTGAAGGGCCTTTCTGCAGGTCTTTCTCTTACCTTACCTACCACAACCCTGAAGTGCCCATGACCACGATGCATCTGAGGATGGCCATCACTCTTAGCACTGCACTAAGCTCTTTAGATGCAGAAACTCACTTAATTTTCTGAGCGACCCATGAGCTAAGAATTATTATTACTCCCATTTTGTGGATGAAGAAGCTGAGATTCAGAGAAGCTAGGAAAACTGGCCATTCTCAAATAGGATTCAAGTCAGTGTTTGCGTAGCTCTAAAGCCCAGGCTCTCACTGTACCGAGACGTCACATGGCAGGCTGGGAGGCAGGGAAAGCACGGAGCCTTTCCCATCTGGGTCCAAAAGTTATCTTCGATAACTAGTCATATTTATTTCAAATTCCTACATCTTAAAATTTAATTTTCAATGTTATTATTTATAACAGCTTTAATGAGATATAATCCACATACCATACCATTTAAGTGTAGAATTCAATAACTTTTAGTATGTTTACAAATCATGTTGCCATCACCACAATCAGTACTATACTATTTTCATCACCCTCCAAAAACTCCATACCCTTTAGCAATCACTCCTCAGTTTTCCCTAAGCCCTCAGGCCCTAGGCAACCACTAACCTATATTTTGTCACTATAGATTTGCCTATTCTGAACACTTCACATAAATGGAATCATACAATATGTGGTTTTTTTGTGACTAGCTTCTTTCCCTTGGCATAACTTTTTCAAGGTTCATCTACATCACAACATAAATCGCTAGCACTTCGTTCCTTGGATATACCACATTGTATTATTCATTCATCAGGAGATGGGCATTTGGGTTTTTTCCATGTTTTGGCTATTGTGAATAATGTTGCTATGAACATTTATGCTATGAACAAGTTTTTGAGTGGATATCATATTTCCATTTCTCTTGGGTATAGACATACAGGTGGGATTACTAGGGCACAGGGCATCTCCACAATCAACCTATTGAAGAACTTTCATACTGTTCTCCAAAGCAGCTACACCCTTTTACATTCCCATCGCCAGTGAATTGGGGTTCTCATTTCTCCAGAACCTCCCAAACGCTTGTTGTGGTTTATGTTTTTGACAGTAGTCATCCTAGTGGGTAGTGAGTGTTATTTCATTATGGTTTTTATTTGCATCTCTGTGATGAATAATGATACTGAATATCCATATTTTCATATGCGTATTGGCCATTGGTATAGCTTCCTTGGAGAAATGTCTATTCAAATCCTTTGCCCATTTGTTAACTGTATTACTTGTCTTGTTATTATTGAGTTGTAAGAGTTCTTTATATATTCTGGATCCAAGTTCATTATTAGATATATAATTAACAAATATTTTCTCTTTTTTTTGTCCCACTAATTTTGACTTGCATTTCACTAATAATCAGAGATGTTGAACATCATTTCTTGTGTCTTTTGGCCATCTGTATATCTTTTTTTTTTTTTTTAAGATTTTATTTTTTCCTTTTTCTCCCCAAAGCCCCCCAGTACATAGTTGTGTATTTTTCGTTGTTGGTCCTTCTAGTTGTGGCATGTGGGATGCTGCCTCAGCGTGGTTTGATGAGCAGTGCCATGTCCGCGCCCAGGATTCGAACTAATGAAACACTGGGCCGCCTGCAGCGGAGCGCGCGAACCCAACCACTCGGCCACGGGGCCAGCCCCCGCCATCTGTATATCTTGTTTGGAAAAATGTCTGTTCATATCTTCTGCCCATTTTTTGATTGGGTTGTTTTTTTGTTGTCAAGTTGTATGAGTTCTTTATATATTCTGCAGACCAACCCCTTGTCAGATAAATGATTTGCAAATGTTTTCTCCCAGTTGGTGGGTTGTCTTTTTGTTTTGCTCGTGGTTTCTTTTGCTTTGCAGGTTTTTAGTCTGAAGTAGTCCCATTTGTTACCTTTTTCTTTCGTTTCCCCTGCCCGAGGAGACGTGGTATTTGAAAAGATGCTGCTAAAACGAACATCAAACAGTGTACTGCCTCTATTTTCTTCTAGGAGTTCTATGGTTTCAGGTCTTATATTCAAGGCTGCAATCCATTTTGAGTTAATCTTCATGTATGATGTAAGATAATGGTCTACCTCCATTCTTTTGCATGTGGCTGTCCAGTTTCCCCACACCATTTATTCTCCATTCTATGTTCTTGCCTCCTGTGTTGAAGATTAACTGTCCCCAGATGTGTGGTTTTATTTCTGGGCTTTCAATTCTGTTCTATTGATCTGTGTGCCTGTTTGTGTGCTACTATCATGCTGTTTTGACCACTATAGCTTTGTAGTATATTTTGAAGTCAGGGATTGTGATGCCTCCAGCTTTGTTCTTTTTTTTCTCAGGATTGCTTTGGCTATTCAGGGTATTTTGTTGTTCCACATAAATTTTTATGAATCTTTGTTCAATTTCTGTGAAGAGTGTCATTGGGATTCTGATTGGAATTGCATTGACTCTGTAGATTGCTTTAGGTAGTATGGACATTTTAACTATGTTTATTCTTCCAACCCATGAGCATGGAATATCTTTCCATTTCTTGACATCTCTTCAATTTCTTTCAATAATATCTTAGTTTTCAGAGTACAGGTATTGCACATATTTGGTTAAGTTTATTCCTAGATATTGTACTCTTTTTGTTACTGTTGTAAATGGGATTGTATTCTTGGATTCTCTTCTTACCAGTTCATTGTTTGTGTATAGAAATGCAACTTATATTTTTAAATTGATTTTGGACTCTGTAACATTACTGTAGTTCTTGATTATTTCTAATAGTTTTCTTTCTTTCTTTTTTTTGGTGAGGAAGATTGGCCCTGAAGGAATGTCTGTTGCCAATCTTCCTCTTTTTTTTTCCCCCCTCCCCAAAGCTCTCCAGTACATAGTTGTATATCCTAGTTTTAGGAACTTCTAGTTCTTCTATCTGGGACACCGCCCCAGCATGGCCTGATGAGTGGTGCTAGTTCCATGCCAGGATCAGAACTGGTGAACCCCAGGCCACCAAAGCAGAGCACACAAACGAAGCACTCGGCTATGGCGCTGGCCCGTCTAATAGTTTTCTGATGGATTCCTTAGGGTTTTCTCTATAAAGAATCATGTCATCTGCAAACAGTGACAGTTTCACTTCTTCTTTTCCAGTTTGGACTATTTTTATTTCTTTTTCTTACCCAATTGCTCTGGCGAAAATGTCCAGTACTAGGTTGAATAGGAGTGGTGAGAGTTGGCACCCTTGTCTTGTTCCTGTTCTTAGAGCGATGGCTTTCACTTTTTCACCATTAAGTATGATGCTGGCTGTGGGTTTCTCATATGCGGTCTTTACTATGTTGAGGTACTTTCCTTATATAAACATTTTATTGAGAGGTTTCATCATAAATGGATGCCATATTTGGTCAAACACTTTATCTGCATCTATTGAGATAATCATCTGACTTTCATTCCTCATTTTGTTAATGTGGTGTATCACACTGATTGATTTGTGGATGTTGAACCATCCCTGCGTCCCTGGAATAAATCCCACTTGATCGTGGCCTGTGATCCTTTTAATGTATTGCTGTATTCAGTTTGCCAGTATTTTGCTGACAAGTTTTGCATCTATGTTGATCAGCAATACTGGCCTGTATTTGTGTTGTGTTGTGTTTGGTTTTGGTATCAACGTAATATTGGCCTCAGAGAAGTATTCAGAAGAAGTGTTCCATCTTCTTCAATTTTCCTGAATAGTTTGAGAAGAATAGGCATTAAATCTAATTTGAATGCTTGGTAGAATTCTCCAGAGAAGTCATCTGGACCTGAACTTTTGTTTTTTGGGAGGTTTTTGATTACTGTTTCAATTTCTTTACTTACGATTGGTCTGTTCAGATTCTCTACTGCTTCTTGATTCACTTTTGGGAGGTTGTATGAGTCTAAGAATTTATCCATTTCTTCTAGGTTATCCAATTTTGGGCATACAATTTTTCACTGGATTGTCTTACATTGCTTTGTATATCTGCAGTCTCTGTTGTAATTTCTCCTCTTTCATTTCCAGTTTTACTTATTAGAGCTTCCTTTCTTTTCTTCTTGGTGAGACTGGCTAAGGGTTTGTCAGTTTTGTTTATCTTCTCAAAGAACAAGCTCTTAGTTTCATAAATTCTTTCTGCTTTTTTTTTTTTTAAGTCTATTTCACTTATTTCTGCTCTGATTTTTATTATTTCCCTCCTCCTGCTGACTTTGGGCTTTGTTCTTTTTCTAGTTAAGTTAGGTGCAGTTTAACATTACTTGAGATTTTTCTTGTTTGTTGAGGTGGGCCTGTATTGCTATGAATTTCCCTCTTATGACAGCTTTTGCTGCACCTTATTAGAGTTGGTATGTTGTACTTCCATTTTCATTTGTCTCCAGGTATTTTCAATTTCCCCTTTGATTTCTTCATTGACCCAAGGGTTGCTCAGTAGCACTGTTTAGTCTCCACATATTTCTGACTTTCTCAGTTTTTTCTTGTAGTTGATTTCTAGTTTCATAGCATTTTGGTTGGAAAAGATGCCTGTGATGATTTCAATCTTTTTAAATTTATTGAGGCTTGTCTTGTTTTCCAACATATGGCCTACCTTTGAGAATGATCCATGTGCACTTGAGAAGAATGTATATTTTGCTGTTTTTGGATGGAATGCTCTCTCTCTCTCTATTAAGTCCATCTGTCAAGTGTTTCATTTAAATCCACTATTTCCTTGTTGACTTTTTCTCTGGATGATCTTTCCTTTGATGTAAGTGGGGTGTTGAGGTCTCCTACTATTATTGCGTTCCTGTTAATTTCTCCCTTTAGGTCTGTTAGTAGTGGTTTTTTGTACTTTGGCAGCCCTGTGTTAGGTACATATATAGTAATAAGTATTATGTCCTCTTGGTGGGATGTCTCCTTTGTCATTATATACTGCCCCTCTTTGTCTCTCATTGTCATTATTTTCTTTTTTTTCAGGAACATTAGCCCTGAGCTAACTGATGCCAATCCTCCTCTTTCTTCTGAGGAAGACTGGCCCTGAGCTAACATCCATGCCCATCTTCCTCTACTTTATACGTGGGACACCTACCACAGCATGGCTTGCCAAGTGCTGCTGTGTCTGCACCCGGGATCCAAGTTGGCAAACCCCAGGCCACCAAAGCAGAACGTGCACATTTAGCCGCTGCACCACTGGGCTGGCCCCTCATTGTCATTTTTAAGTCTGCTTTCTCTGATGTAAGTATGTCAACATCTGCTTTCTTTGGTTTGCCATTAGCTTGGAGTATTATCTTCCATCCCTTCACTCTGGCCTGTGTTTGTCTTTAGAGCTGAAATGTGTTTCCTGGAGGCAGCATATTGTTAGGTCTTGTTTTTGAACCCATCCGGCTACTCTGTGTCTTTTGACTGGAGAATTCAAACCATTTACATTTATTGATTGGTGATTACTGATATATGAGGGCTTTCTACTGCCATTTTATCTCTTGTTTTATGGTTCTTCTACATTTCTGTTGTTTCTCTTCTTTTCTATTTCTGACTGCCATTTCATTCATTTTTCATTTTGGTGGTTTTCTGAGGAGGTTTTCTCTCTTTTTGTGAATTGTGGTTCTGCTCTAATTTTTGTTTAGTGGTTACCATGAGGTTTGTATGAAACATGTTGTACATGAAATAGTCCATTTTCTCATAGCCTCTTACCTCCATTAACCCAAGCAGGCTTCATCCCTGCCCTCTTCCCCTTCTGAGTTATTGCTGTTACAAATTATTCTGTTTTCTGGGGGTTTTTTCCTTAAGAAAGGTTTGCCCTGAGCTAACATCTGCTGTCAATCCTCCTTTTTCTTTTGCTTAGGAAGACTGGCCCTGAGCTAACTTCTATGCCCATCTTCCTCTACTTTATATGTGGGACACCTGCCACAGCAGGGCTTGATAAGCAGTGCATAGGTCTGTGCCTGGGATCTGAACCAGCAAACCCTGGGCCGCCAAAGTGGAGCATGTGAACTTAACTGCTGCGTCACTGGACTGGCACCCAGATTATTCTGCTTTTAATGTTGTGAGTTTGTGAACAAATTGAAGTGTTTATAGTTACTTCAGATGCTTTCTTTCCCTTTATGTTTTAAGTTATAACTGAGTATTTGCCTCCCTGTTCTGATAGAAAGATGCAGTTTTCTGATTTTGTCTATTTATCCCCTTGCTCAAACCTTTGCAGACCTTTCCCTTTTTGTTTCCAGTGTGAGGGCATCTTTAATTATTCCTTGTAGGGGAGGTCTGGTGGTGAGAAACTCCCTCAACTTTTGTTTATCTAGGAAAGCTTTTATTTGTCCATTATATCTGAAGGAAAGTTTTACCAAATAGAGTATTCTTGGCTGAAAGTTTTTGTCTTTCAGTATCTTGAATATATCGTTCCACTCTCTCCTAGAATGTAGAGTTTCTCCAAGAAATCCACTGAAAGCCTGATAGGTTTTTCTTTGTAGGGTATTTTCTTCTGCCTTGCTTCTCCTAATATTTTTTCTTTGTTATTGACTTTTCTCAGTTTTACTATTATATGCCTTAGAGAAGATCTTTTAGCATTGATGTAATTAGGCATTCTATTAGCTTCATGTATTTGTAAATCTGGTTCCTTCCCCAATTTGGGAAGTTCTCAGATATTATTACTCTGAACAAGCTCCCTGCTCCCTTCCCCATCTCTTGTCCCTCTGGAATACCTATAATCCTTATGTTGCTTTTCCTAATTGACTTGGATATTTCTCAAAGAAGTCCTTCACTTTTTAAAAATCTTAGTTCTGTCTCCTCCTCCACCTGTACAATTTTTATACTTTTATCTTCCAAATCACTAATTCTTTTCTCCATAACATCAGCTCTATTTCATAAGGATTCTAGATTTCTAAAAATTTCCTTATTTGTGTTTATCATATTCAGAATTTCTGCTTAATTTTTTAAAATAGTTTCAATCTCTTTGGTGAAGAGATTCATTTTATTCCTGAGCTCATTGAACTGTCTTTTTGTGTCCCCTTGTAAATCACTGAGTTTCTTTATGACAGCTACTTTGAATTCTCTGTCTTTTAGTTTGTAGATTTCTGTGCCTTCAGGGTCGTTTCCTGGAGAAGCGTCATTTTCCTTCTGGTCTGAATTGTTGCTGCAGTTTCTCATGTTGTTTGATGAACTAATCTTTTGTCAGGCATTTGTGGTAGCATTAAGTTGCACATTTCATTTGTTACCGCTAGGGGGAAGCAGTAGCAGTTTTTGGTCCCATCCCATCTGCTGGAAGCTATGGGGTACTATGGGTGTTTGCACCAGCTTGGGGAGCATTCAGGTGCTTGTGCAGACTGTGTTTGGTTGGCGGTGCTCCCTTCACAGGACCAAGCTAGGCCCACTCCTTGGGGCCACAGGGGCTCTGTGGTCTCCCCCCCACCTGCAGGGAAAGTGATCATAAGCAGGCTAAGGGCTGCTGCTGCCTCTTCCTAGAGTCGCCCTGGTGCATATTACCTTTTCCTGGGTTCAGAGGTACCATGGGTGGTTGCGTGGGCCTGAAGTGTGCTTCCCCTGGTGTATAAATCTGCTGCCATCTCTGCTTGCGGTCCTGCCAGCTGCTGTGCTTGGTGGGTGGGGCTTCCCCACTGGGACTGAGCTAGGGCTGCTCCTTGGGGCTGCAAGGGCATGGTGGGCTCCCCCTCACCTGCCAGGAAAGTATCACAAGCAGTCTAAGGGCTGCTGCCACCTCTTCCTACAGTCACCCCATGGCATGTACCCACTTTTGGGGCACTTCCACCAGGCTGGAAAGCATTCATGCATATGCACAGGGCTACCAGCGGAGGGCAGTGCATGCTCTCCTACCTCCACCACTTCCCAGAGGACCAGTCAATCCACCCTCAGGTGTATAGCTGCATGTGTCTCTCAGATGTCCTGCTGTGCACTGTGGGCTTCCTCCATTGGTCAATGAATGTCCATTTAGCTGTAGCTCAAAAGGGGGAGGGACAAAGGGAAGAGTTCCTGATGTCTCTCTTTTCCACTTTCCTGATGGTGTCCTTTGATGCGCACAGGTTATTTTAATTTTGACGAAGCCCAATTTTAATTTTTTTTTTTGTAGTATGAGCTTTTGGTGTCATATGCAAGGTGGCTTGCCTAGCCTGAAGTCGTGAAAATCTTCTCCTACACTTTTTAATGAACTTTACTGATTTTGTTCTTACATTTTAGGTCTTTGATCCATTTTCAGTCAATTTTTGAGTATGGTATCATGAAAGGATCCAACTTCATTCATTTTTATGTGTATATACAGCTGTCCTAGTTGTATATTTGTTGAAAAGGCTATTTTTTCTTCCCTTGAATCATCTTGGCACCTTTTGCTGAAAATTAACCATAAAGTGTGGGTTTATTCTTACTTTCAATTCCATTCCATTCATTTATACATCTGTCCTTATGGCAGTACCACACATTCTTGATTACTATAGCTTTATGGTAAGTTTTAAAATCAAGAACTGTGAGTCTTCCAACTTTGTAATGTTTTAAAACTGTTTTAGCTATTCTCAGTCCCTTGAATTTCCATATAAATTTTAGGATCGGCTTGTTAATTTCTTCAAAAAAGCCCACTGGGATTTTGATAGGGACTGCACTGAATCTGCAGAGCAGTAAGGGGAATACTGTCAACTTAATATTACATCTTCAAATCCATGGATACACGATGTCTGTTCATTTGTTTAGGTCTTCTAAAATTTCTTTCAACAATGTTTACTAGTTTTCAGAGAATAAGCTGTGCATTTCTTCGGTTAAATTTGCTCCTAAGTACTTTATTCTCTTTTGATGTTATTATAAATGTAACTCTTTTTTTTAATTTTCAGATCAATTTTAAACATTATTATGGCTACCCATATGTTTCACTAGTAAACTCTTAGGAGAGACTTAAAATGATTTTTAAAAAACTTGCTCTCTTCATTTTTACTCCTTGTCACATAAGATTGCTGTTTTTAAGAGAGAACTATATAAAATTGTTATATGAGGGCTGAGACCTTAGAAGTTACTCTGTCCAACAATTCCAAATGTGCAGATGAAGAAAGAGAGGCTGAGCAACTGCCCACAGTCAGGACAAGTGGCCAAGACTGACCCAAACCCATCTCACTTGTTTTCCCACCTCGTGCTGTTTTCACTAAGGCACAGTGCAGTGCAGGAGGTATTCCTCTTCAGATTAGATTACTTACGTGGTTGTGCATTATAATACATGTGGATAATGGAACTCCCATAATTATTTTAAATACCTATCTGATTTCTAAGAGCATTAAACTAGAAGACCCTACCTAGGAAGAAGATCAAGAAACAAGAATCCCAATGCACTGACTGAAGGCCAGTTATGAGTTATTGGCTATGTTATCTTGCACAAACTATTTAACAGCTCTGAAGTTACAATCTCCTCTGTAAATTACCAGGACAGTAATAGGTGCCATGCCAAATCACGGCATACACTAATATAAATGAAACAGCATTGTATAACATAAGTCACTACACATATGTGAGGAATTAATACCATCATGTCCTTGTTTGTAAAACAAAGATTATAACAGTATTTACCATGTACGTTTGATGTTTAAGTGAGAAAATCTAGGCAATATAATTAGCAAGTTCTCAATAAATGTTAGCTGCTATTATAATTATTACATTACAATGTTAATGGTATCTATAATTAAGCCTCAAGGAAAAGTTCAGATTTCTTAGTTCTTTTATGACTAAGTCTCTTAACTCTCTAATATTGAAAGTCTGAGATTGAGAACAGATCTAAATAAACAGCCAAAGGCAGGCATATGCACTCACACACTGAAAGCATTAATAAACATTTCTTAAATCACTGTAGGTTACTTTTTCAATGTAAACTCATTAACCTAGGAAAAATAAGAGTACCCACATAAATGTATACTTATAAGAAAGAGGTCAGTTAAGAAGGGTTTCAGTCTAAATATTAGCTCTATGATCGAGATCATGAGTTTTGCAAGTGTTGTGAGAATGAAAAGGACAAGAATTTCTGTTTTGGTAATATAGCAAACAAAAAAAACCTGCCGCATTTAAAAACACCAAGATAAGCTGAAGAAAATTTTATTATTATGTATTTAAATTCAAAGTTGAGTCTCCACACGTGCCCAGCTGAAGGGGGAGCGCCAGGACCCAGGTCATGCTGGGCACTCGGGCTCTGGGCTGGGAGCAGGACTGGAACGCCATGTCAGGACATGGAAACAGGCTTCAGTTTTAATATCCAATCTGAGGCAAAGGATAAGGTCTTTCAGGTAGAATATTGCAAGCAGAGTTACACACTATGTGAGTTATTTATAATTCTGTTACTTTCAGTCTGTGCTATTATCTTAAATAAGGGTTTTAACTTCTCAGTTGCCTTATCTATAAAACAGGATCATAATCCACACTAAGGATCAAAGGAGACACGACAATTCAAAGGCTGTAGAAGATTGTATCAATGTAAAGTACTTCTATTAGTTATAAACGTTTTCTGTCTTGGATATTTTTACTGTGATAAATCTTTTAAAACAGTAAAGCTTTTTCTTTTGTATTTCTCTTTATACAACCTTCTCCAGTTAGCCCAATGCTGGGGAAAGATTAGAGGAGTTACATCAGATAGCCACAAAGAAACAGCTAATATTCATGCCTATCATTTAAAATAGGATACTGTTACAAGACAGCAAGTTTGAAAGAAAGGCTTCATGGAAAAGTAATTTTTTAAATAATTTTAGTATATCAAAAATCAAGCATGGTCATAGCCCCAAGTTTCTAACATAGGTGAAGCCCTTTCAGGTTCTGGTGGGCAAGCATGTGGCCTGGTCCTTGCAAAAATGACAAGCAGTAGTGGAAGGAGAGGTTCCCAGTTTATTCCTTCTAGGCTAGTGGAGAAGAACAAGCAGGGGTGGGAGAGGTAAGTCATTGGTGTTTCAATCTAGTCTTTTTGGGATGAGATAACAAGTAAAGTAGAGTGAAGAAAGCATAGAAAGGCAAAAGCCTTTACCCTATTTCATGTTGGGGAGGCCAGAGAGACCTCCTTAGGATGCCACCCAGACCAACTTGGGGCAGCTGCATCAAGATACACTAAGCAGTGATGTGAGGCTCTCCTAGGGCATCAGTGGTGGCATGAGAGCCAGCAGGCCCACCATGTGACTCTGAATGGGCCTGACATGGAGAGGAGAGGATGCCTTGCAGTTGAGGCAGGGAGGTAAGACCACCTAGTCCAGAGATCACATGCAAGTTGAGGCAGTGGGTTTACAGTCCATTATGCCAGTGAGGGATGGAGTGAGGCTGACTCACGTGGACAGCCTATGGAAAGAGAAGCCCCTGAATTTTATTCCAGCAGCAGACACCAGGAAGGGCCAGGCCTGGGGCTAGCAACCTCCGTGGCTACCAGGCAAGGGAGTAGCTTGTACCAGCAACTCTGCAGCTGAGACCAGCAGGCCCACAGAGTGCACCAAGTGATGCCGGTTGCCCCACTGTCAACACAAGGTCAAATAAGCCACATCTGTGTCCCATGTATCCAGGTGCCATCTCAAAGAGAAACAAAGGAAGATGGCATACCTAGAAAAACTGGATACAATATGATATTATACTAGACACTGAATTACATTTTTTAATTGAACTTGTTCTTTTTTAGGAAAGTATAATCTTTAAGGACTGTATTAATTTCCTGTGGCTGCCATAACACATTACCACAAACTGACGACTTAAAACAACTGAAAGTTTTTCTCTCACAGTTCTGGAGGCCATAAATCTAAAACTCAACAGGGCTGCTCTCCTTCTGGGAAGGGGAAAACCCATTTTCTCTGCCTCTTTCTGCATCTGATGGTTCCAGGCATTTCTGGCTTGTGGCTGCATCATTCTAATCTCTGCCTCCATTTGCACATCACCTTCTTCTCTGTGTGTCTGTGTCTTCGCCTCTTCTGTTTCTTATAAGAACTCTTATCATTGGATTTAGGGTTCACTCTGGCAATCCAGGATGCTCTCTTCATCTCAAGATCCTTAACTTAACTATACCTGCAAAGACTTTTTCCAAATAAGGTCACATTCCCAAGTTCTGGGAAATAGAATGTGGATACATCTTTTTTGGGGCCACCACTCAATCCACTACAAGGATCAAAGATCATAATATTTGAGAAAACATGATAAAACATGAATCAGGCATTGTTAGATTATTTTAATATCATTTAAGGATAATTATGTATCTTCAACAAACACAATAAAGTCTCCAGTTGTAAAAGATTAATTTAAAAGTGATAAAAGAAGTTCGCTCTCTGTTTAAACACTATAAGTTTGCTTTAGTTAATATGAACAGCTCCCTGGGTTTCTTTCTTCAGAGAATACACATCTATTTATAATTTTGGATTGGAAATGCTATGTATGTTCCTGTATTTATACCAATTTCCATTCTCATCATTCCTTCTTGAAGCTTTCTTCTGGCATAATTTCTTTTCTCTTTAAAATTTCTTTAGAAGTTCCTTTAAAAAAAAAAAAAAAAAGATTGACACCTGAGCTAACATCTGTTGCCAACTCTTTTTTTTCCTTCTTCTCCCCAAAGCTCCCCAGTACATAGTTGTATATTCTAGTTGTAGGTCCTTCTGGCTCTGCTACGTGGGATGCTGCCTCAGCATGGCTTGATGAGCAGTGCTAGGTCCACACCCAGGACCCGAACCGGCGAAACCCTGGGCCGCCAAAGAAGAGCATGTGAACTGAACCACTTGGCCGTGGGGCTGGCCTCTAGAAGTTCCTTTAACATAGAGAAACTATCTGGCTCATATTTGAAAGACAGTTTTGCTAATTATACAATTCCTTGCAAATTATTTTCTCTTAGCATGCTAAAGGTATTATTCCACTGTCTTGGGTTTCCATGTTTTGCTATTGATAAGTGTGTAGCCAGTCTAACTGCAATTCCTTTGTAGGTCATCTTTTTTCCTCTCCTCAGTTTAAAGATGCTCTCTTTGTCTTTGGTATCCTGGAGTTTCAGTTCCACGTGTCTAGACATGGTTTTCTACTTGGTGAACATGGTACTTCTGGATCTGTGGCTCTTATATCAGGTCTGGAAATTTCTCAGCAAGGATCTGGCCAAATATTGCCTCTTCTTCATTCTATTTTCTTCTTTTTATTTTCTTTTCTCTCCTATTTCCTTCTAGGAAAGACTGTTAGACTTTCTCATTTTACTTTCCAATCTCTTAGTTTCAATTTCTATAAATTTTTATTTTTTTGCCCTTCTCTGCAACATTCTGGGTAACTTTCTTAGGTCCATCTAATCTTCCCTTAGCAGTCTAATATTTAAGTCAGCCATTTAATTCTTTATTTCCATAATTACATTTCTTTTAAAATCTAAAGTTCTCTTTCTTTTGCAAATCTGCCTGGGCATTTTTATATGTTGTTGATGCTTATTTCTTTTTTATTAGTTATTGTTTTATTTATTTAAACATATTTTAGTACTTTTGCATTCTGAATTTGATAATTCCAATATCTAAAGTTCTTAGGGGACTAATTTCTTGTTATTTCTGCTGACTTTGACTGATGTTTGTTTCCTTGCCCATTCAGTGACCATAAGAGTTCCCATCAAGTAATCTTAACCTCCTGGAAACCAGAGGACACCTCTGAGAATGACAGTTTCCTCCTGAAAGCATTTGCGTTTGTTTCTGATGAAAGCCAGGAGAGACCCCTGTGACGTGTCATCCTCTTCCACGGTCCCCAGGTTAATATGGTTCTGCTCTTCAAGCTGTTGCTGTCTAAGAACAAAACCTGAGCCTTCCAATTAAAGAGGCCGAGCAGTCCTAGAGGCTAATTAAACTTACCGCTTCCCAATAAGTGAACAGGCTTGGACATCACTGTGGTGTCCTTCGTGGGCCCCACCTACCAGTGGAAGGAAACCGTCAGGAATATGAAGACAGATTTAGAAATAAAGAAACTTATTTGCTCTGCACATCTGGATGTATTTGTGAATAACTGTGCCATCCTGTATATATTTATTTTTATTTTCATGTTAGACATCCAGAAAAATTTGATTTTTAAGTTTTCGTTTCTATGGAGTATGTCTCAACAATGAATATGTGTACACAAAAATATATGAATAAAACTGAAATTTGTCTCACTGTTTTGCTCACACTATTTTTCTGGCTCAAATACAATTAACTGTAATCATTTTTTCACATACCAGGCAAACTACACATTTTTTCCATGTGAAATTCTGAACCACAAGATCATCTTATCTTTGTAGTTCTTCCCCTTTACACTGGGCCTTACTTCCTATAGCGACAGATGATCAAGACGTGCTGTGAGGCCACTCCAGCACCAACACACAGGAGGCAGCTCAGATACAGAACTAAAGCCAAATTCCTAATTTCCTAGCTTTGTTCTTATGTCTAATCCTTACATCAATGTGTGTGCGTGCATATGTATAGATATTCCTTATTAAACTTTCCATTATAATATCATAAAGTACACCACCATAATATTCCCATAGTCAAATATCTTCTAAAACAAAAATTGAAGGAAAATAATTGACAATATTTATAAAACATATACCTTAAATTATCAGCATTAAACTTTAAGACATGAATAGTAGCACACTTACTGAAATTAAAGAATTAGCTCATCCATTAAACTTCAATAGTTTTTTTTGTTAATACAAAATGCAACATTGGACATCTTATGATGACCAAGTGGAACTAAGGGAAGAAACATTGAAGAAGATACAGTAGCTCCTACTAGGAACAATTCCTGTGCTCATCATATTAAACAAAATGACTTCTTTTTCAAACATATGTTTCATTATGGTCCTGCAATTATACTAACTCCTGAGAAGCAAAGTAGCTTTGAGTATGTGGCAATCTTTAGCTTGTATGTGTATGTGTACACACGATTGTGTGCGGGTGCATACATATAAATCTATGTAGAATTTATCCCTATCAGCATCCAAAGAGTATTTGAAGTAACCACAATTTCTCTAATAAAAATTCTATTCCAGGACCTTGAGGGTATTATGTTAAGTGAAATAAGCCAGACAGAGAAAGACAATCTCTGAATGACTCCACTCATATGTGAAAGTTAAACGTGTAGACAAAGAGAACAGATTAGTGGTTACCAGGGGAAAGTGGGCGTAGGGGTGGGCACAAAGGGTGAAGTGATGCACCTACAACACGACTGACAAACAATAATGTACAACTGAAATTTCACAAGGTTGTAAACTATCATAATCTCAATAAAAAGTTAAAAAAAATTCTATTCCACTGCAGTACTTCACCTAAAAGCTTTTGACTTAAAGATTTTTTTGGAGTTAAAGTACAAAGACAGTTTGAACAATATTCATTGGAAAACAGAAATCATTCCAATTTATCCTGAACCCCACATGAACCTCCGCCTTGGGGCCCTGCATTTTCCCCTTGTGGTAATCTCGGGCCACCCCACTGAGAACTGCCTGGGCTGTGGCTCGGTGCAGACAGGGTGTAGAAAGAAGAGACACTGGGAAGGTCATGGCTGACTGAGCAGACTACAGAGATCAGAGGGCTCATACCTCATTTGCTCACCAAGTCCTGCCAAGAGCAACACTATTTAACTGCAGGTACTCAAAATCCAACAGGCATGCTTAAAGGAGTCTCAGGCTTACAAGAGGACCATTCACAATGCGCATTTGTCGAGGACAGCTATCACCTTTTGGCAACTATTCATAAATATGTGTTTAAAGAGAAAGGTTCCAACTACTTTGCTATTTGCATCGAATGCTCAATGCCTTTTCTACTGAGAAATGATTCAAATTCATAAATCCTCACTTCAGGGTTTCTCACCTTTGGCACTACTGAGATTTGGGGCTGGATAATTCTTTTTTGTTGGGGGCTGTCCTCTGCACTGCAGAGCATTTAACAGCATTCCTGGCTTTTACCCACCAGATGTGAGGAGTACCCCCTCCTTAGTTGTGACAACCAAAAATGTCTCCAGACATCTCCAGAAATGTTTCCCCTCGGGAGAAACTGCCCCCATTGAGAACCATTGCCTTAGTCAAACAAACCGTGACAATGGCAAAATCTCACAAAATTAAAACAAATTTATATATTTGTTTTATATATAAAGCAAGCCTTACCCACAGATACGCTGTGTTATTTTAAGTCCCTCTATTCATTTGATACACTGACCAAACTATCAGGGAACTAATAAACATGAAATATTTAAATCATGGTGAGACAGGGTGTCTTCATCTAAAGTCAAAGTGAATATATGAGTCTGGTCACCCGAGGAGGCTCTAGGTAAAAGCACACATTTGGGAACCATTGATGTGTAGATGGTATTTCAAGTCCTGAGACCAGCTGAGACCACCAAGAGAGGGAAATGAGTAAGAAAACAGAAATTGTCCAAGAACTGAATCCACTGACACTACACTGTTTAGATGTCAAACAGATGAGGAAGAAGAAGCAATGATGACCAAAAAGGAGAAAGCAGTGAGGCGGAGGAAAAACAAGAGCAGGGAGGAATCCTGAATGCCTGGGAAGCGCGTGCCCAGGAGGGTGTTAATCACCCTGACGGCAGGTCAGGGAAGAAGGCAGAACAGACAGAAAAACGACCACAGGGTATGAAAGCATCAAGGTGACTGGCAACCTTGATCAAGAGCTTCAGAGGAACGTGTACAAAAGTCCGATGAGTGAGAGTGTTCAAGAGAGAATGGAGGAGAGATTTTAGACACAACAAATACAGAAAATTTCTTTGAGGACTTTTCCTACAAAGTAGAGGAGGAGGTGAGATTAAGAGGATTTTATTTCAAGATGGGAGAAAAAGCAGCATCTTGCATGCTGAAGGGAAAGATCTAGTGATGGGGAGAAACTGATCCAGGAGGGAGTTGAAAATTGCTGGGATCATGTCTTTGAGGAGTGGACTGCAGACAGGAGCTAGTGGACAGATGGTGAGCTCTACACACAGCTCACCCTCCGGCACAGGAGAGAGGGCAGAGAGAACACCCAAGAACACAGTGTGCAGTTTCCCGTCTGAGGGCTGCTAGTCCTCCCTCAAATCTTAAACAAATGCTGTACTCTGCTACAGGACTCATCCTCCATGTCCATCCTGTCCACCCTCACAGCAGCACCACTTGATCTCCAAGCACAGGGTAACTCCCAGTCTTTATTCCCTTTCTTTCCATATGATGACCCATCACTTTAACCATTTTGTTGCTAACGCCCATAATTCCTTTGCTCTCCTAGCTATTCAACTTCACATACTCCGCAAAGCCTCAAATGGATCTCTCTCCAGTGTCTTTCCTCCATGCCCTGGCCTCTCTGCGTGCTGTGGGAGAACAATCACACACCTATTCTAATTATGCTCGCCAACTCAAGCTAAACTCTTGCTACCTGGTAATCATTTCACGTGACCTGCAAGTTCCTAGTCAGGTCTTCCTCCTGTTCACTTCAAGGGATACGATCTTTACCTCTCTCACGTCTCCTTGACCTCAGTGGACAAGACTTTTTGGATGTCATTGCTTGGTGAGTGGGCTCACCATCTACCCAATTGCCCTGAGTCCTCTTTGACTCCTTTCTCATTCACATCCTCCAGTCAACTACTCAAGTTCTGTTGACCTCTTAGACATTCCTACAGAACTCTCAAATCCAGCCTCTAGTAGACCATAATTGGAGGGGCTGCCTAATTTGTAGATTCCTCCAAGGGAATTTTTGTGTTTCATCCTTCTGTGCAGGGTCCTAACGGCAACAACCCGACTCTGTCTCTCTGACTGCTCTGATCTGCTCAAGAATACGAGCCTAACCCAGGCTGACCCAAAGAACCACTCTCCTCACTCCAGTAATTGGGTGGCAGATGGACACCTAATAAAGGCAAGCCAATTAGAGCCCTCATGCAGGTATTTTCCAAGTAGAGTTGAGGGAGAAAACCTTTTTCCTTCAGGGCAGTGAGACTGAAGCTGGTGGTGACCCTAGTTCCGGCTTCACAGAAGAAAGTGGTGTGAAAAGATGAAACCAAGACAGAAAGAAAAATAGAAACAACAGACAAAAAGAGAGCACCCTGAAGATATCTGAGTTTCTGGATCTAGCTGTCCCTGAAGTCAGGCCAGATACAGCTCTGCCATTCCCACACTTGGGTAACATCCATCTGGGTAACACTCATCTAACTCACCATCTATCTTTAATTATTTTGCTTAAGCCTACTGTGAGTTTTGCCTTTTCTAAATGTTGATTTCTCCTAGAAGCACGAGCCCCAACTCAGTAAATGATTCCATTTGGTCTCTTATCATTTTTCTTTTCTAGATTACTGCCATTGCCAGCAGATGCTTTTCTCACCCTGAGTCTCTTTTCCCTCCAATCTGTTCTAAAAACTTACAGTTTCTAAATGCAAATCTGATTGCAACCCTCTCTTTCTTCAATGGTAACACTATTCCTGTGTCGTCTGTCATCTGCCACCTTCTACCTTCTCCTCCTGTCCCTTTCTCACCTCACAGTTCTCTCCAGCCACACCTAACTATGTGTAGATACCTCAGCAACCCTGGATTCCTTCTCCTTCTCTACACATCGCTGCCCCTCTGTGAGAAACATCTTTACTCACATTTTGCTATCCAGCTGTCATACTTCAAGTTACCACCTCGTGGGAAAGATTTCCTGAGTCTTCCCACTGCCAAGGGTGAGCTCTTTCTCCTCAGTGCTCCTCAATCACCCCTTGTATGTTTACCTACTTTTATTACAATCCATTGTATTTTTTAGTTTAGTTTTCTCCACTGTGAGATTTTTAAAGACAAGCATTATATTCTACATCTCTTTCATCAGTGTCTACTATAGTGCATATTGCACGACATGTGTTCAATAAACATTTTCTCAATAGGGAAAGAAGGAAGTGGGGGTATTGAACAGTTTAAAGAGTAATATATCTTTTTACTGATAAATTTAGTACATAATAAACTTTCTTCTTCCATTTCTGTTGCCACAATTCCAGATTCTCAGGAATGATTAAACTCTTCAACTGGCATGTTTGTTATACAAGGACATGCACACCAGTAAGCATAAGGATAATATCACTGATATCAGTACATGACAAAACAATTCTCTGGTCATATTAATTAGCTTGTCTCTCTTCTGATACATTTTAGTCAGAATTTCTTCTCGGCCTCCACGTTTGTCAGGACTTCTGTATACTACTTTTACCTCTATAGTAAGAGGTGGGGAGTGGGGAGAGGGAAGGGAGAGATGAGGAATATATGCACGATGAGAAATTTTTGTCATGGGAGAACACATTCAATTTACTTAAGAATGAAAAATGCATGGGAATAATAAGGAGATATGTACATCTTCTAAAATCAACTCCTTTTTATATAAACGATTTATTAACATTAAAAAATCACTTATCCCACATCATTCTATATTATGCTTGGGCTGTATTTCAGAATCGACATATAGAACGATTTCACAGAACGACAATGTTCATATTTTTATTTGACAACGTTAGAACTTAAAACTCTCTGATTAAGTTTCTTCTTTAGCTTCCATCTTAACTCAGAACTGTTGTGACATTTGAAAAGTAAAGAAGGGCCACTTCACATAAATATTATGTTCAAAGTAATTTTTTAAAAAAGTATTGGCTTATCACCATCCCAGTGTAAAGGCTGTGAAGTAAAAAATCTTCAAAAGGCCTTTGATTCAAATTATTCATCTGACAGAAACTGGAGACAAGACAAATGTCTATAAAACGAAGCAATTGTGTCTCCTTCCACAATAATCTTACCTGGCTCGCATGATACAGTTTCCGTTATTCTCTCCTGTCACAGAAAAGTAAACATATGCAATACCCTAAAAACAAACGAGTACAAATGATACTTTTTCACCCAAGGAAAGCAAGCAACATTGCCTCTTCTGTAATAACTGTTGCCAATACTTGGTTTGGACTTCAGTTTATGAATTTTTTTTTTTTTTGATGCAGATAAGCCCTTAGCTAACATCTGCTGCCAATCCTCCTCTTCTTGCTGAGGAAAACTGGCCCTGAGTTAACAGCCAGGCCCATCTTCCTCTGTGTTATGTGTGGGATGCCTGCCACAGCACGACTTGACAAGCGGTGTGTACAGCGCACCCGGTATCCGAACTGGCGAACCCTGGGCCGCCAAAGCAGAATGTATGAACTTAACTGCTGTGCCACTGGTCCAGCCCCCAGTTTATGAAATATTTTTGAGGAAGGGTCAGATTCCAAGGGTAAGAATGATTAGAAATAAAGTGTGACTTCTAAGTATTGTGTACTAGTCAATAAACCCTGCCTTCATCGCTGATATGGAATATACACCCAGTATTAAATAATGGAAAACACGAGGCAGGGAAAGTAGGACGTTCTTGTTTGTTAAGTAGTCTTTCTCCTCTACCACTGTCTACATCTTCTTGAGATTCCTTATCTATTTGGGTTTCCAGCTGGAGGCCTGGGTAGCCTCCTGAGCACAGAGGAAGGTATGCCAGAGCAGTGACAGAAACTGTTATCTGCACCACAACACGGAGTGAAGCATAAGTTCCATTTTCTGGAAATTTAGGTAATGATGAAAAAAAAAAAAAGCGTTTGTTCAGCATGATGGTTAATTTTATGTGTCAACTGGGCCAGGGTGGGGGAGCCCAGATATGTGGCTATACATTATTTCTGGGCTTTTCAGTGAGACCAGCATTTGATTGACTCAGTAGACTGAGTAAAACACATTGCCCTTTATAATGTGAGTGGGCCTCATTTAATCCCTTGGAGGCCTAAACAGAACAGAAAGGGAGGAAAGAGAATTCCCTCTCCATCTGCCTGCGCGCGTGAGCTGGGCCACCGGTCTTCTGGCCGCAGACTGGGACTTAGGCCATGGGCTCCTGTGGTCCTCAGGCCTTTGGACTCAGACTATAACTATACCTGGATCTCCAGCTTGCTGACAGCAGATCATAGGACCTCTCTGGCTCCCTAATCATGAGCCAATTCTTTATAATAAATCTCACATATGTATGGATATCTCCTGTTGGTTCTGTTTCTCTGGAGAACCCTGACAAATGGATGTTTTTAAGACATGCTGACACTAGACCATAATATGTAAAGAGATAAACTGTTACACACATATTTTTGGTCCAAGGAGTCTTGCCTTGACTTTCAGAGTCAGTACATACTGCTCTTGAGGCCCTTAATTTGATTTGCATAAAAGCAATGTCTATGAGCTACATAACCCAATATTCTTCAAATCAGCTTAAAAGGACAAATATTGTCGCTATCAACAAAAAAGAAGATTTAATAATCATATAAAAATATATAAACAATATAAAGAATTCTAAAACATGAGAGTAGCTATCATTCAGCATTATCATTGATATAGTAGTCCCTGGATAGTTTCTATAAACTAAATACCATGAAGCATAGTTTTTGAATGTTAATAGATTGAGTTACAAGATAGCTCATATTACCCTAGTTTCTATATTAAGTATGTGACAGAATTCAGGTGAAAGAATTTGCTTCCATACTTTGTTTCATCATTTCATTTTTTTCACTAAATTTAAGATTTAGCAAAACTAAAAAACAAAAGCCAGAAAAGTAAAGAAGAAACAAAAAAATGTCAAACAGGAATAAAGGTCTTGAGGAAAAATCTGAGGGTAAAAAAAACAGGCTGATGCGACTAAAGTGAAACTTATTTTGGGAAATGAAGTGTGCCTGAGAGACAGCCCCCGTGGGAGCCCCTGTAATGTGAGGGACAACTGCAGAGGTTCCGGAGCCAGGCTGCCTGCTTCCTATCCTGTGCCCTTCACTGCAGGGCTGGCAATTCAGTCTCTCTGAACTCCTCTCTCTTTATAACCATACCGACTGGATAGTTTCATTATGAGGATTAAAAGAAATGAGTGAAAAAGAGAGTACTTTGCACATGGTAAGAGCTGAATTAGTGTTAGCTGCTATGTTACCACAATCATTATTAGTATTACTAACAGCAATGTAAGTTAAAACTTTTTAAAAATGTAAGCTATTAGCTCAGGAGCCCTCCATACTTCTCAAGAATGATTTGCACTTACAATTTCCAGTCTTAGAAGCGCTTGGAATGAGCCAAGGAAAAAGGGAATATTCTAAAAACATCAAGCTAATGTCAGACACCTTGGGTGAAGTGGCCACAGGGCATGTTCATCCCACCAGCTGGAGGAAAGGAGCGTCTGGCAGGGTAGCCACCCTGGACGCCAACTAGGTAAGGCTTCAAAGTAAACGGTAACCACCCCCAGGAACCCTTCCTCTGGTGGAGGTGCTATCCAGATCCCGAGGCATAAGGGGAGCACTCAACTCCTACAATCACCACCCTCAAATCCATTATAGAAAAGCAAATTCATTTGCATAACCATCGGTCTTAACATAGTGATATTCAGCTGTGTGTACCAAGTTTTCCTGTTTATCTGTTAGAGAGAGGTATCATGTCATTTTTTTCATATACGGTATATTAGCTCATTATAGTACTGGGCATAGACGAGTAGATTATGTTCATTTTTTTGGATTTTCAGTTCCCTGCCTTACATTTGCTTCCTATAAAGAACATTTCCCATTGTTTGCAGGTCTAGGAAACATTCCTACATGTCTTGTACTTCAGATTAAATGTCTATCACAAACTTCTGAGAAGTGTACAGTCCTATGGCTATCCACATGAGTATATATTAGCAGTAAGGTTCTTAATGACACTCATTTTGTCTTCCTCCGATAAAATTAATCAGTGCTTCTCTGGGAAACTCCTTCCTCTTCCTTCAAAAAAGGTTTTGCTCCTTTTGTACAAATTCATTCTTAGGATGGTAAGCGGCACCTGGGCCAGGGCTGAGACACTTCCTGTGTGCTTCAGCCCAGCCTTCTTCGAACATCTGTGGGCACCGGGGCTTCCCCCGTTTCACTGATGAAACTATGCTGCATACCTACCTTTCTCGGCCAGGAAGTGTTTCCTTGTGATCAGATTATATTTTCACTTCCTTAATTGCATCCCCTTATGGGCTACTTATCCTCATGTACATCCTGCTTCAGTGCCTTTTAAGAAATCGTAAACTTACCAGAGATTTTTAAAGTTTTATTGTAATAATCTGCCTCTTCTGGCAGAAATAAGCCTTTTTTAACACAAACTTTTGCTCACTCTGCAAATTTTTACTCTACTCATCATCAGAGTCTGTCTAGACCAGGAACGTCTATATAGCAATACCCAAAACTATTCATTAAACTAGGAATGTATGAAGACGGCAAACGGATTTGTTGAGAGTGGTTGAGCCCAAACTCTAATTAGATCCAAGTAAAACTTATTAAATGTATTTAAGTAACTGGATGCCTCAGGATTCCATCGGCCTATAACTATAAAGGAGGTCAGAGCAGCATTAGGGTCCAACTTTTGCTGACTTAGTACCCCTTCCTGCTGACTCCCAACAATTCTAGGGGTTCCTGGGAGATGTTAAATATTTTCAAAACCAGTTGTCTCAAGTTCTCACCTGAGGGAGGAACCACAGTCAACAGTATCCTCTACAGGAACTCTATTTGCCACATGGGCTCCTGATCCTCTGAGAGTTCAGAGCTGCACAAGTCTTGAGGTTCCATGGGGCAATGTATCTCGCTCAATGTGTTGTGCTTCACATGGAAGTGGGAGAGATGCCTTCTTCCCAAATCATGGTCTCACTTTGTAACCTGATCCCCAAAGGTATATTTCTTATGTCTGTAGACGCACAAATTTCACCAAAAAAAAAAAAACCAAAAAACAAAAACGCCTATGCTGCCCTCACTTTGCACCATCTCTCGTTTCTCATATCTAGTTTCGTGTCTCCACTTCAAGGGGTTGCCAATTCCACTCTTAATCTTAGCTCAGGCTACACTTAGACCATACTTGATATAGGTGTATTTGCAAGTGTGCAACAAACTATAAAGAATATTCAGTGGTGGTGGCAAAAATCTCCAACGTCCCCTTACCCCCCAAAACACAGACAATGATCTTAACCTTAGGAACTGTTCTGTTCCAGGCAGATTCTCCTCATGTGTCCCTTGCAGGTTGGTCTGCCCTGCTGGTTTTGTTCCCAGGGTTTATCATTATGCTTTAGTATTGGCTTATACACTGCCCAAATGCTGCCTTTAAGCATTGACTTGTCATCAGCTGGTTTTTATGCAAGGCTATGTTCCACCACGGCGCTTCCCAGAATGCTTATAGTAGATTCAGAGTGCCATGGCTCTTTTCTGACCTTCTTTTTCTTTCTTTGTAACCAGTATTTTCTTACAGAATAAGTTTTCTGCTGCAAAGGGTGAGCACAGGAGAGTAATACGGGTTTTAAATCCTTCATCTAGAAGAATCTTTTCTGCTCAGAGTTTAGTCTTTAAATGAACTCTGGGAGTTATACATCCCATAAGTAAGAGAAGTGAAGAACACTATTTTTACCAATACTTTGTACTCAACATTCTGTGAATTACTTTATCACATCTTACCTACCTTAATTACCAGTACCAAGCTCTGAACGCTTAACTTCTTTAACTAGTTCAGGAAAGACGAGTCGTCTACCCCTTCATAAAATTTCCCCTTTATTATTCCTTTTTATTATTATTACATTTTAAATTGTCAGGTGGCACAAACTGACCCTCCTCCTCCAGATGCTCCATTTGTAGGAGTGGTGGGTAATAATAATAACAATGTGTTAATAACTTTACTTACATTATTTTCTTTAATGCTCACAACAACCCTAAGTGAAGACTATTAAGAAAGCTTTGACACAAACTAAATTTTGAGAAAAAATGCCATTTTGAAAAAAATTTGCAATTTATCTTATAATTAATAAAATTTAAATTATATTGTACTTATGTGTCTTTTTCTTAGTATAGCCAAAAAACTGGGTTTTTTTTCTGGTTTGTAATTTTTGTGACAAAACAACATTTTGCATTTCATGTCAGATTCTCACAGGACCATTAATAAAAATACGTGAATCATTTTTAAAAATACTTGACGGTTTTATTAATTTTCCCAAGAGTCTTTCATAGGCCTTTGGTGTTTACCCATAATCTTTCCATATTCATCATCATCTTTTTTTGACTTCCCTAATTCAAATATTCACTGGTTTAACTGCCAGAAAGAATCTCATTTGCAAATGGCTTGATTCCAGTAATTCTCCAATACTACTTACATTTTTTCTTTTTTGCAATTCATGATGTCTCAGTGACCACTCTAATTCATTTGTAAACATCACTAATATAGTCTCAGTTTTCAGTTCAAAACCATCTCTAATTGGCAGGCCCTCCTGGATTCACATTTCTCACTGCCCCAGTCTTATGCCAGTAGCCACCAGCATCCCACTAATAGGATTGGCTCCAGTAGAATCTTTCACCTTAGAAGGGGAAGAGTAAAGAAACTAATAATCTAGGACTCAGCATTGAAAATACAGGAAGAGGGAAGAAAAGAGGAGGGAAAAAGAAACAAGTGTTCAAAATCTATCAGGAACTGTATTAATGTTTTTCATGTCTGCTCTCCTATTTAACTTTTACAATGAACTCACAAGTAAATAACTGATGTGTATTGTCTCAATGATCCTCACAATGCACCTATTAGGTAGGCATTCTTATCAAGAGAGAAGAGGAAACTGAGGTCTGAGTAAGTAACATGGCCAACCTGACTCCATCCAGGCCTGGCTCCGAGCGGCTTATCGCACTCTTAACAGCTGTGTACACTGCATGCTTACACTGTGGGAGTTGTGCTATGCAAGGTCAGATAGTCATCAGTTTGGTTTCATATGCAAATACAAAGAAATTATAAGATATTTTAAAAAATCAATTTAACAATCCCACAAGTCTCACCTCAGTAGGTGGGAAGGACTTTATTTAGTGGTAATAACCACCTCAATTAGACCCAAGTATTGCTTCAAAAGTCTTTCATGTTTAAGCAACTAAAGCTCATCTCTCCTCAGAGAATAATATAGGCAGACAGCTCTGTGATCTCCAAGTGTACATGTCATCTGTGAAGAATCACAGTCTACGACTGTGATAGTAAACTAGATGAAGTCACTTTGTGCACAAGCAGAAAGGCCACCTAGAACGGGGTGGGTCCAAGGTGAGTGGTCAAGAGTCTAACCACGTACACACAGACAAAACAGTATTGTGCAAAACCTATAACGCTCTGCTGAACTCTAACACGAGATTACTTCACCCCCTGATTTCACAATGGGCATGTAAAATTTTTTTCAATAAGTTAAGGCTATGATGCTCATCTAGAAAAACACAGAGCAACTTTAATAGATAGAAATACAAATAAAATATTGGGCTGTTTGATGTTGGTTTGCTTGTTTCTTGGTATTTCCGTAGCAGCATGATTTGAACTTGCAACTGAGACTGGCAAATACTAACTTAGTGATTTCTAAAGAGATTATTTTATTTACATATATACACACACAGAGAAAGAGAAGTGCTTTCTGCCTACTAGGATTAAATAAAGCAAGTTCCAGTTATTTATATCATGCATTTATTATCCTCTAAAGCACTAAAATATCTATGAATTTGGATAATTTTAAAGGAAAATTCTCATATACATTGAACCTCTCACAATAATATTACTGTAATCCTATGCATTGAATGATTACCTCGAATCCATTTTAATGGTGGTCTTACACCAAGGCCAGAACATGGACTTTACAGACATCTTCCTTTATTGTGAAAGGTAAGTTTTCCTCTTGCTGTAATTTATAAGAAAAAATAAATATGTTCACTTATTTTGGAGGTGGAGGGAGGGTTATGGATCCACCCTGACATGGTTCTGTGGACCAGTATGTCACTAAGGTGAGAATTCAGCCCCAAATAACTAGGAGAGCCCTGAAATAACAACTCTGTTCTCTGGGCTTCTCCCACTTGGGTCTGACCTGCAGTAAACCAGAATATCGAAGGCCTACGTAGTTTCACATGGAGGTATTTAAATCCCAGTCTTTTCCTCCTGTGTTTAGCTAAATGTTTGCTAAAGCTCTATGAAGGATTTTCTGCAAAGTAAAAGTGATGTGTAAAGAAAGAGAAGATCCTAGTCTTACAGATGACATTCATCTAGATTTGGTGATAAGAACATCTGAGGGTGAAATTCTATAGCAGGGATCCTCATCCTCAGCACTACTGACATTTGGGGATGCATAATTCTTTGTTGTTGGGGCTGCTGTGCATTGCAGGATGTTTAGGAGCATCCCTGGCTCCTCCCCACTAGGTCCTGGTAGCAGTTCCTCACCTCCAGTGGTGAGAACCAAATATTGTGGAGTTGTGACAATCTCCAGACACTGTCACATGTCCTCTGAGGGGCAAAGCCATGCTCTCCCCACCCTCATTCCTCTACCTTCAGTTGAGAACCACCATCCTAGAGTATTAATCTTATGTTTACAGCAATGAATAAAGAACAATCTTTAGAAAAAATGAACAAAGGGGAAAATTATTCAAAACTTTACTTATGACGTAAGTAGTTAACTTTTATATGAACTAGTTTTAAAAAAATCTGAAGATTAACTTATGATATTAAACACAGTTAGAGATTTTAAGAAGCAAAACATTTGCCAGCTAAAAAAAAAAACTCAAAGTCTAAAACTCAAAACCACAAGTTCATGAATCTCAAAATGTCAGATCCTCTCAGGTGAACACTGTGTTTAGACTGATATATATGATTTCTCATGAAGCCCATATTTAGAGGCATGTGCTGTATCATCTAAAAATGGCTCAAGAGCTAAACAGTAGTGGTACACCATCCATCTGTGGTAGTCAAACTGTTAATTACAGATATATTTAAAGTACTTTATAACTTCTTATTGCCCCATGATTTTTAATATATTTTGTATTAGTTCTATTTTTTCTCATTGCCAGCTTCCTGGTGATGCTCAAGATAAGTCATTTGCTTCATGTAACATTTATATTTTAATATTATAAAACTAATGTTTTCATTATGATTATTTCTGCTAAACATCTGAGAGGAATATTGCCTTTACCCAAACTAATTAATATCTTTTACAAAAGATAGGAGCAATTCAGGCAGATTTCCAACTTCTCCACTTACTTCATTCCATAATACAGGATCAGCTCTGTCTCATGGAGGGTCATTTCTTCCAGTTCCAAATCTAAAATTCATATATACACTATTTCTACAAATATGAACAATGTTTACGTCATTCCTCCTTTCTCCAGGATCTTTTCTAGCCTCAGCATTGACATTTGTTCGTTTTGTGACCGGGGCAACTTAATCTCACACTGCTTCAGTTTCTTCATTGATGAAATGAAATAAATGGGATGCAATGATCCTAAACTCCTTTCCATCCCATAAATTCTCAGGGTATTTGGGGAAAATACATGCAGGCAGATGTCAACTATCTGTTCTCTAAAAGATCTTTCAAAAATATTACCTAATGGGTTAATATACATTTTTAAATTAAACAGGAAAAAAAAAGAAGTATGTATGAATTTTCACAGACACATAAAGAAATGTGTAAGTTAAACAAGTTAGTCAAAATGTCTCTGAAAGTACCTTTAGAATATTAAATCTCTATGTCAAATGCAAAAAAACAGCTCATGGGTATAGTATTTTTTACTGTTATAATGTGCTTGGTGATGATGATAACGCCCAAACTACTCTGATTCCCTCAGCTGGTAAATAAAAAGTTCTTCTCAACTAAGAAAGAAATACAAAATAAAATAAACACATACATGCACCAGCCTCCAGAGAAAATAGTGAGTCCAGCAACTGAGAAGCTCCTGGACGGAGAAGGCAGTGAGGGAGTCTCTTCATAAAGCTTCATGGTCATAGAGAAGGTAGCACAGTTACACATCGAATGTGAAAGACAGCATCATTAGGGGTCAGTCAAGCATGGAAGGAGAAAAAAAGGAGAAAATCTACTGAGAAGAGAGAATATTTCATTCATCCAGAGGTGAGTAAATATTCCATCCTTAAACACTTAAAAAAAGAAAAAGTGGGAGAAGAACGGAAGAAATAACACTGTCAACATGGACCGTGATTTCCTACTCAGGCTAAAGGTACCCATGGGATGAAATCAAACACTGTACGTGACTATTGCTAATAAACTAATAGCAGCGAGGTTGGTTCACTTAGCCAAGCTTGACTTCTTCAGTTGATTCTGGAAGTAGCAGGCACTACATTGTCCAGACTGATCTAATGATCTACATATTCACGTGAGTCAACATAAGAAAAATACCCTCATAAAAAGACTGGAAATTCTTAAATTGACCTCCTTCTCCACAGTCATTGGCACTCCAGTAAGAGTCACAAGTAAACGGCCCGGACCAGCCCTCATGGCCTAGTAGTTAAGTTTGGCACAGGCCATTTTGGTAGCCCGGGTTCACTTCCCAGGTGCAGACCTACACCACTCATCTGTCAGTGGCCATGATATTGCTGGGGCTCACATACAAAAAAAGGAAGATTGGCAACAGATGTTAGCTCAGGGCAAATCTTCCTCAGCAACAAAGAAAAAGAAGGAAAAAAAAGTAAATGCGCCCACCACTATGAGCTGGCAGACACTTCAGCCCCACCTGCCGACACAAGACAGCAGAGAACTTTCACCGAGCACACTCCTGGTGCAGGCTTTCTCAGGGACATGGGTTCTGGGAAGTCTCTCAGAAACCTACACCATTCCTTAGCTGTAGGAACCTAGGACAATAATTTTACACTCATATTAAAAATGGAAAAGTCACATTTAAAAAAAGAATGCCCAATATTATGTGCATTTCACCCTTAATCACTTAATCACAATGGCTATAATCATCAAAGCCAAGAAATCAAGACAAATTTAATGCAATCATTTGATTGTTCTATCTCCTGAAACTAGAAGATAGGATTTCCCTCATTTTGTTCCCTCTTAATGATCACGCAAAATGTTTTCTTAATTTGCAATATTTTATTTACAATATATTAACATTATTTATAATTTTTTAAAGGTCATCAAATTTGTATTTATGATGCCAGAGTAATCTGCTAATATATGAATAAAATATAATTAGCAAAATGGTTTAATTATCCAGGTGATGAATAGTAGGTATTCCTGTTACCTGATCTTCTAAAGGAATAAACCATTAGAAGTAGAAAAATTTCTGCTAGCTTTACTAATAGGCTTGCTTTTAATGTTCTGGTTTGCAGAATAATCTTAAATTTAAGAGTAGATTGTATTATTAATAAACAATATATTTCAAAAGAAACTCTAATATCGTTATTCACAAGCTACTTTAATTTAAAAATCTCTCAGCATTTTTTCAGTTTAATTTATATAGTTAACAGCTTTATATCATCACAGTCTTATTAACTGATTACCTTTCAAAGAAACAGCAAGAAAAGCAAAAAGATTTTTTGTACATGACAGTTTCCTCACAGAAATTTAATAGTTCTAGACAATAAATACAGCCATTATTTCCTACATAGAGAACATATAAATCCCTATTTCCAAAAGAAAGGTGACAATATAGCCCTATTTGTGGCAAAGAGAACACTGTATTTATGTACCTATAGATATATAGATATGTAAATAGAACAGTCAGACAAAGAATTTCAAGTTTGGAGAACAAACACAAGAGGAAAAAGTTTTTCAGATACAGGTCCAGTTTTGCACAATTTATCCATAAAGCAACTACTCTTTTAATTAGAAAAAGAATAGTACAATTTTTATTTCAAAAGTTGAGTGCTTATGAATGAAAACAACTTGTTAGTACCTGTGAATACAATTATATAATACATAGTAGTATTCACATATGATGATCATGCATTTTTGTACCTTTATGGACATATAATTCTAGTACTTTAAGAATTATTCATTATGCATTTGTAGTAAATATTACTAAAGTACCTCCACTTTATACAAAGTAAACCTAAAGCATGAGCATATCAATCACCCTGCCTTAACTGAAAGAGTGACTAGACGGCTGACATCCTTGGATTACTGGCTTTATTCCCTAGATCGATAATTTTCAACTGTTAATTCTGTGCCACAACAGGTGAGCCTAACTATCTTTAGAGGTATTATAAACGTCTCATAACAAAACAAAAGAAATATACGTAAAAAGAAAACCACGAAGCAGTAGAATGGATAAAAGATACATAATATAGTCAAAAACATAAAAAAAGTGTCAAACTCAGGAGTGGGGGTTGCAGCAACGAGCGATGCTCCACATCTTCAGTCAGTTACTAGTTCATTTGGTTCCACACCTCAGTACTTCAGCAAAGCACAGAGAACCCCAGCTGCCAAAACACTTGCAGCAGAATTCTGTTTACGGATGGGTTAACTATTGACTCACTTTGACTTTAATGTTTATCAGAAATCTTTCTATCAGACTGTCTTGCTACTTTGGGAGAAACCCATACTAAACCCAGCTGAAAGTTTCTTGAGGTTGAGGATCTAACTATTCTAAGCTGGGGCCAGCAAATGTCTTCTTAAAGGGCCAGACAATAAGTATTTTAGGCTTTGCAGGTCACAGGACTCTACTGTGAAAGCAGCCTTAGACAATATCCAAAGAGACAGGTGCGGCTGTGCTCCAATAAAACTTTATTGACAAAAGTAGGCTGATGGGCTGGATTTGGCCCACAGGTCATAGTTTGCCAACCTCTGGTCTAGAACACCTTTATATTAAAAAATATTTCTTCCATACCTTTTAAAGTCAGAAATTCTCATGGAATGTTATTTACGCAGTAAAAAGCAGCCTTCTCAATTATTTTTTATTAGAGAAAAAGTACCTGTCCTAAAAAAGCTACATCAGTTCTCACCTCTACTAATTGGGCATTTGTGATAAAATACTTGAGACTAGACTGAGGTTTATCATTTACCACTGCATCATCTAGGAAAAAAGTGCTCCCTGTGATAACAGGCAAAAGAGAACTGAAGCACAAATATTGAACATACTTAACGAAAATAAACTCTCAAAAGTGCTATAGCAGTTACAGTTATACAAACTAAGATTAATTAAAAATGAATTTTATCTATTTATTAAAGTGTATTGACTGAATCTTTACTTCAAAATAGTTTGCTACCTTCAATTACTATACGCACAAAAACAGTAAAACAACAGTTATTTAAAACTGTCCTATAACTTCCCACTGTTCTCTAATTCAGACAGACCTAGCTTTCAAGTCAGTAAAATTTTGCTGAAACACGAGATATTCATTTGTTTGTTCATTTAAAAATATTTATTGAATGCTTATTAGCAAGTAGGCACTGTTTTAGATGCTAGAGATTTAACAATAAAATACAGTCCTACAGTTAAGGAATACTCAGCCTGGCAAAGCATCTCCTCGGAAAGTAACAATCATGACAAAACAACAATAATATTATCAGATTAATTTAATATGAAAATTAATTTTCAAGTTTCACGAAATGCTGTATTATTAGATTCTTATCAAATAAGTATTATATCATTTCCACATATACCTCTATAATTTTTCAATATTTGATTATATAAATGAAATAAAAAATGAGACGTCACTGATTTCCAGATATATAATAAAACAAAAAGCGGTGTATACTACAAGGCCAAGTTTCTTAACAGATATTAACAAAAGCCTTATATGCAGAACATTCCATATAGAATAATCCTATTTGTATGTTTAAGATAAAGATACTTGGGACATTTCTGAAGGAGTGTTAACGGGGGGCTTGAGGACAGGCTGGGACTCTGTGTGAGAGAGGGAACTTTTACTTTTCTCATTATACCTTCCACTACCGTTTACTTTTCTTCTAAATAAAAAATTATTACTTTTAAAATAAATTTTTAAAAGAAAATGATTAATATTGACAAAGAAAAAAGTAGTTCTGATTACAAGGTATGTAAATAGAGAATTTTTAGGGGGGATTATATTTAAATTTATTTTTTCATTCTACAACTAAGAATGCTTTGCCCTATCCTAATCTGATCCAAAACAATTGACTTCTATTTTTTTGCAGGTGGAAAAGTTTAGGGGTCAAAAGCACAGAAACCCAAAGAATGTGTATAAGCATGTTTGCAACTAAAGAGAAGGGACTAGCATTTACTCAACAGACTCCTTGAGCACACCAAATGCTGTAGGCAAGGACAGCTGCCATCTTCCTTTTCCTTTTCCCCTACTAAGGACACCCAGAACCACAAAATTAATTAAAGAAATGTTTCCGGCTGTTTGTTAACTTGTTTCCCTTTCAGGCAACGACAGGCTGGGTTCTTGTGCTTTAGGAGACCATCACGAGAATTTTTAACTTACACAATTATAAAATAAAAGTGTACTGACACTAAAGATACCTTTATAAATCCATCACTTAAATCTTTCTTCATGACTTACTGGTTTTTAATTATGTGGCTAGTCACAGAAAATTTAATTGAAAAAGTTATAAGCATTACTAAATTATTGGGCATGAAACAACTTATAACATTGGATTTCTCAAGCTAAAAGGCTAAATGACAGTGAAATTTAATAAAACTTCTTAGAATTAGATTATACAGATAACTTATACTTTGTAAAGAGTACAAAAGTTCTGTAAAGATTTCTCATGCTTCAATAAATAGAAATGGGATAGGAGTACACGTTTTCTTATCAAAACCTAATATTTAGAACAGGAGAATTAGCATGTTGCTAACAGTCTCAACAACAGCTATGAAAAGGCAAGAAGCCAATGCAAACAGTTTTGTGAAAAATACTGATAATTCTAAACGTAAGAACTAATCTCAAATTTATTTAAAAATATACTCTAGTAGCATAGTAATTTCTGGATGTCTGTGTAAATGGAATGTAAAGAAAGAATACTGAATATTCAACTGATTCAAAGTAAAAAATATATAGATTTTCACAAGCTGAGTCTGCATGAGTAAGAGTGGCTTCCAGAAACAAGCATTAGTTTGTTTATTCCTTTACATTCATATGGAAACTTCCTGATACCTAGCTTGAAAACATGCTTGATAAGACCTACCAGTGAAAATGGTAAAATTGGAGCACTGTTTAGTTTTTCATGTTGAACAAAAAAGGTAACAAAGTTAATAAGTAATTAATGCTGGATTTACATTTCTTCATTTATCACTTCTGACATTCACAATAGTTAAAAATACATGCGAAATTTTCCCAGTCTATATAGTACATATGCACAATAGACATACAACATTTTGTTGTTATTAAAGAAATTCTCTTTTACAATTAACATATTTACTAACCTCTTCTAGGACTCTCATGATTGAAGAGAATGCCATTCACTGCAAAGAGATTATATGCCTCACGGAAGTTCACCACGATCCAATAGGCATAGAGTTTTGCTGCCCCTGTTGGAACAATTTTTTAAAAGCAAATAAAAGACTGAGTATTATAAAAAACAGGCTCTTTTATAAAAGACAGCGATTTACACTCATCTTAAACAAGTAACAACTTGCAAAAATTGTAATTGGTAATGTATCAAGATAGAAAAACACATGAATTAAAAGCCAAACACAAAATAATGGTTCCTCTGCCAGTTAATCATGTGCAAAAAGAAAACTTAAGAATTTCCTACTTTTGCAATACCCATAGTTCTTTCTTTTACAATCTAACTGATTCAACTATAGTGTGCACAATACATCAGGTTGACCTTTCTTAGGTCTTATTCCCTTTTTCTAACTTTTAAGGAATTAGAAAGAGGAAAATACAGGATCTTAATATTCTAGCTGCTTTTAAATTTTATCACTGAAGCCCTTCTTGAATACTCTTTTTACAAATATATTAGATGTAATAGGCTTTTTTTGTTTGTTTTTTAAAGGTTTGAACTCAGGGAGACTTTCATCAGAAAAATAAAAAACATGAAACCTTATCTCTTCAGCACAATCTCACAACAGTTCACTAAAAAGAATCGTGTTGGGTCTAATTTTCCTTTTAAAGTGATCTGTAAGGAAGGGTTGAATAAACACGGATCGGTGAAGTGAGGTGGTAATTTCACCCTGGAGGCAATGGCCGCAAATACTTGCAGTTAGCAATGTATAAAGGTATGCTTCTCAACAAGTCTAGTCACTTTAGTCTATCTTAATGCTAATCTCACACCCAAATGACTTCAGCCAGGAGACACGAATACAATTAAAGCAGAAACACACACACCCCATCCCCACAGAGAACGCAGCACATGTGCAAGGCTGTGCTCACGCACTCTCACCATATGGTGACCGAGGATAAAAAGGAGTGGTCTCCTTTTGAGGTATTTCTTGCACTTTCCCATAAAGTTCACTTGTTGAGGCTTGGTAGAACTTCACAGAGTTGATAAGGCCACAGGTCTTAACTGCATCCAGGAGCCGTAAGGTGCCAACTCCATCAACATCTGCAGTATACTCAGCCAGGTCAAAAGAAATCTGGGAACAGAAAGTGAAGACAGGGCTACATTAACAGTAAAAGCAACACAGATGCTAACGGGGATAACAAAGACTTTTTACAATTTCACACACTCTGAAATGTTACATTTGTGAGAAAATATTATTTTCTAATTGCAGAATAAGAGTGTGCATATCCTCTATTTCTAACATCAAATGGATGGAAAATACCTCAAGAAATACATATTAATTATCTATGGTAACATGAAGAACACTTTACATACATCGCCTCCTAATTTTAGGCTGATGTCCCTAGGGCAGTGTTTGTAAACCTCTGCTCCTCAGAAGAATCTGGGGTGTTCCTAAAAAATTCAGATTGAAACAATCTCTTGGGGGTGGAGGCCTAGGAAATCCATATTTTTAATGTGTCCCAGTTGACTTGTATGCACAGAGAAGTTTGAGAACATGTGTTTTAGAATGCAGTAGATTTTAAAAAGAATTGCTTTATTTTCTAATTCCAATTAAGCTACAAGAATGAATTTTTAGCATATTACATTATAATCTTAATTATGAGACACACTGAATACAGAAGATGCTAATGCATACTGAATTGAATGACTTCAAAGAAGAGGCTGTTAAAAAATAATTCAATATTTTGTAGTTCTTTACTGTATTCTTTAAAAAGTAAATATGACTGAAATGCATTTTTCTTGGGGTCGGCCCAGTGGTGTGCGGTTAAGTTCGCACGTTCCGCTTTGGAGGCCCGGGGTTTGCCGGTTCAGATCCTGGGTGCGGACATGGCACCGCTTGGCAAAAGCCATGCTGTGGTAGATATCCCACGTATAAAGTAGAGGAAGATGGGCACGGAGGTTAGCTCAGGGCCACTCTTCCTCAGCAAAAAGAGGACTGGCAGTAGTTAGCTCAGGGCTAATCTTCCTCAAAAAAAAAAAAAAAAGTAAATATGACTGAAATGCCTTTTTCTTAAATTGGTTGTAAACACAGTAAACAAATTAACCTAATATTCAAATCTCCTAAAATTAAGGCTGAAAAATCTTTGTTACTGGTTTATTCAGAGACCAAACACACTCGGGCAAAATGTAAACATGCCTCCCTGATGCCCAGGGAGCGACCTCAGTCTTCCTTTGCAAACGCTGCTCTCTGGACTGCGTGAGCTGACCGGCCTTCATTACTGCCCAGCCCGCAGTGCGCCCCAAGCAGAAGCTGCAGCCCTGTCCACGTACAGAGTAGTTAGGTAATTTAGGCAACTGCTCACCAGGGACCTGACTAACACCACTAAACTCATGGCATCTATGCATGTCAGTAAAGCTCAAGTGGTAGCCATGAGATAAAACAGAAAAAAAGGTGTTTCACCCACAATCTTTGAAAGCCAAGAAAGCAAAATTTGGGACTATTTTATTCTTTTTTAATAAAAGTTTATTGAGATAGAATTTATATTCCATAAAATTGACCCTTTTAAAGTTTATGATTCAGGGGTTTTTAGTATTATTCACAGCATTATGCAGTCGTCACCACCCTCCACAGGCGTACCTCAGAGATACTGCAGGTTCAGTTCCAGACCACGGCAATAAAGCAAATAGAACAATAAAGCGAATCACACAAATTCTTGGGTTTCCCAGTGCATGAAAGAGTTACGCTTACAGTCTAGCATAGTCATTAAGCGTACAAAAGCATTACGTCTAAAAAAACCAATGTGCATACCTTCATTGAAAATACTTTTGTGCTAAAAATTGCTGACTTCAGCGAGTCCTAATCTTTTGCTGGTGGAGGATCTTGCCTTGATGTTGATGGCCGCTGACTGACCAGGGTGTGGTTGCTGAACGTTGGGGCGGCTGTGACAATTTCTTAAAGTAAGACAACAATGAAGTCTGTGGCATCGATTGACTCTTCCTTTCATGAACAATTTCTCTGTAGCCTGCGATGCTGTTTGAGAGCATTTTACCCACAGCAGAACCTCTTTCAAAATAGGAGTCAATCCTCCAATCCTCTCACACCCTGCTTGCCGCTTTATCAGCTAAGTTTATGTCATATTCTAAATTCTTTGTCGTCATTTCAACAATCTTCACAGCATCTTCACCAGGAGCAGATTCCTTCTTAAGAAACCACTTTCTTTGCTCATCCATAAGAAGCAACTTCTCATGTGTTAAAGTTTGATCATGAGATTGCAGCGATTCAGTCACGTCTTCAGGCTCCACTCCTAATTCTAGTTCTCGTGCAATTTCTCCCAGATCTGCACTCACTTCCTCTCCAACCCCTCAAAGTCATCCATGAGAATTGGAATCAACTTCCTCCAAACTCCTGTTATTATTGATATTTTGACCTCTTCCCATAAATTATAAATGTTTATAAGGCACCCAGAATGGTGAACCCCTTCCAGAAGGTTTTCAATTTACTTTGCCCCGATCCATCAGAGGAATCACTACCTATGGCAGCCATAGCCTTAGGAAATGGATTTCTTCAATAACAAGACTTAAAAGTCAACATTCCTCCTGATCCATGGGCCACAGAACGGATGGCATGAAAACAACCTTAGTCTCATTGTACATCTCCATCAGAGCTCTTGGGTGACCAGGTGCATTGTCAACGAGCAGTAATATTTCGAAAGAAATCTTTTGTTTTGAGCAGTAGGTCTCAACAGTGGGCTTAAAATATTCAGTAAACCATGTTATAAACAGATGTGATGTCATCCAGGCTTTACTGTTCCATTTATAGAACACAGGCAGAGTCAACAGAGCATAACCCTTAAGGTCCCTAGGATTTTGGGAATGGTAAATGAGCATTGGCTTCAACTTAAAGTCACCAGTTGGATTAGCCTCTAACAAGTCAGCCTGTCGTTTGTAGCTTTGAAGCCAGACATTGACTTCTATTGTCTAGCTACGAAAGTCCTAGATGACATCTTCCTCCAATGTAAGCCTGTTTCACCTACCTTGAAAATCTGTCGTTTAGTGTTGCCACTCTCATTATCTTAGCTGGATCTTCTGGATAACTTGCTTCAGCTTCTGCATCGGCACTTGCTGCTTCACCTTGCACTTTTATGTTATGGAGACGGCTTCTTTCCTTAAACCTCATGAACCAATCTCTGCTAGCTTCAAATTTTTCTTCTGCAGCTTCCTTCCCTCTCTCAGCCTTCACAGAATTGAAGAGAGTTAGGGCCTTGCTCTGGATTAGGCTTTACTGAAGGGAATGTTGTGGTTGGTCTGATCTTCTGTCCAGACCACTAAAACTTTCTCCATATCAGCAACAAGGCTGTGTTGCTTTCTTATCATTCATATGTTCACTGGAGTAGCACTTTTAATTTCCTTCATTCACCACTTGGCTAACTGTTTGGCACAACAGGCCCAGCTTTCCGCCTATCTCAGCTTTCGACATGTCCTCCTAAGCTTAATCATTTCTAACTTTAGATTTAAAGTGAGGAATGTACAACTCTTCCTTTCCCTTGAACACTTACCAAGGCCACTGTACGGATATTAATTGGCCTAATTTCAAGACTGTTGTGTCTCAGGGAATAGCAAGGTCCGAGGAGAGGAGAGAGACGGGGAACAGCCAGTTGGTAGGGTAGTCAGAACGCACACAACATTTATTGATTAAGTTTGCTGTCTTATATGGGTGCAGTTCGTGGTGCCCCAAAACAATTACAATAGCAACATAACTGATCACAGATCATCAGAACAAATATAATGATGATGAAAAAGTTTGAAATATTGCAAGAATTATCAAAACGTGATAGAGACATAAAGTGAGCAAATACTGTCAAAAAAAATGGCACCAATAGACTTGTCCAACACAGGGTTGCCACAGACCTTCAATTTCTAAAAAAAACAGTATCTGTGAAGTATCAAGAAAGTGAACTGCAATAAAATGACATAATTCCAGAACATTTTCATCATCCAAAAGGAAACTCTGCACCCATTAGCAATCACTTCCCATTCCCCCACCCCCACCCCTACAGCCACTAATCTACTTTCTGTTTCTATGCATTTACCTATTCTGGACAGTTCATATACATGGACTCATATAATTTGTGGCCTTTTGTGATTGGCTTCTTTTGCATATCATATTTTTATTTCTCTTGGATATATCTAGGAGTAGAGTCATTTGGTAACACTACGTTTAACATTTTGAGGAACTGCCAGACTGTTCTCCTAAGTAGCTATACCATTTCACACTCTCGCCAGCAGTGAATGAGGGTTCCAATTTCTCCAAACCCTACCCAAGACTTGTTGTGATCTGCCTTCCTGATTACAGACATCATAGTGGGTGTGAAGTGGTATCTCTTGGTGGTTATTTTCTTCATTGTGATATAAATGATTACATTATATTACTTTCAGATGTAGGCCATAATGATTCAGTGTATGTAATATTGCCAAATGATCACCAGAGTAAGTCTAGCTAACCTCCATCACCATACCTAGGAACAAATTTCATTTCTTATGATGAGAACTTTTAAGATCTAGTCTCTTAGCAACTTTCAAATATGCAATACAGTATTAACAATAGTCACCATGCTGTACATTACATCCCCATGACATTTATTTAATAGCTGAAAGTTTGTACCTTTTGACTCCCTTCGCCCATTTTGCTCACCCTCCACCCTCTGCCTCTGGCAACCACCAATCTCCTCTATTGACTAGCTCATTTTTTTCCAGAATCCACATGTAAGTGAGATCATACGGTATTTGTCTTTCTCCGACTTATTTCACTTAGCACGATGCCTTCGAGGTACACCATGGTAGGATTTCCTTCTTTTTTTATCACTGAACAATATTCCATTGTGCATGTATGTGTGTGTATATGTATATATAAACCATGTTTTCTTTATTCATTCATCTGTGGATGGACACCTAAGTTGCTTCCATATTTTGGCTATTGTAAATAATGCTGCAATGAACATGAGGGTGCATATCTTTTCGAGTTAGTGTTTTCATTTTCTTTGGAATTGCTGGATCATATGGTAGTTCTATTGTTAATTTTTTGAGGGACCTCCATACAATTTTCCACAGAGGTTGTACCAATTGACATTCCCACCAACAGTGTACAAGGGCTCCCTTTTCTCTACATCCCCATTAACATTTGTTCTCTCTTGTCTTTTTGACAACAGCCATTCTAACAGACAAGAGATGATGTCTCATTGTGGTTTTGATTTGCATTTCCCTGATGATCAGCGATGTTGAGCACCTTTTCATGCACCTGTTGTTCATCTGTGTGTCTTCCCTGGGAAAATGTCTATTCAGATTCTATGCCCATTTTTCAGTCAAACTGGGGTTTTTTGCTATTGTGCTATGTGTGTTCTTTAAATATTTTTTATATTAACCCCTTATCAGATATATGGTTTACAAATATTTTCTCCCACTTTATAAGTTGCCTTTTCATTTTGTTGATGGTTTCCTCTGCTGTGCAGAAGCTTTTTAGTTTGATACAGTCCCATTTGTTTATTTTTGCTTTTGTTGCTTTAAACGTCAAATCCAAGTGTCATTGCCAAGACTGACGTCAAGGAGCTTACTGCCTATGTTTTCTTTCAGGAGTTTAATGGTTTCGGATCTTACGTTCAAGTCCTTAATCCATTCTGACCTAATTATCGTGTATGGTGTAAAATAGTGGTCCAGGTTCATTCTTTTGCATGTAGCTGGCCACTTTTCCCAACATCACTTATTGAAGAGACTGTCCTTTCCCATTGTATATTCTTGGCTCCTTTGTTGTAAATTAATTGAGCATATATGTGCAAGTTTATTTCTGAGCTCTCTATTCTGTTCCATTGATCTATGTCTCTGTTTTTATGCCAATACCATACTGTTTTGATTACTACAGCTTTTAATATAGTTTGAAATCAGGAAGCATGATGCCTCCAGCTTTGTTGTTCTTTCTCAAGACTGCTTTGGCTTCATGGTCTTTTGTAGTTTCATACAAATTTCTCATTGTGCTCTTGATTGGCACTTCCCTGATGATTAATGATGTTTAGCATCATTTCATGTGCTTATTGGCCACCTGTATATCTTATTTGGAAAGACATCTATTCAGATCCTTTGCCTATTTTTAGGTTGGGTTGTCTCTTCATTATTGAGTTGTAAAAGTTCTTTATATATTCTGGATAAAAACCTATAATATCTATATGACTTGTAATTTTCTTCCATTATAAGAGTTATCTTTTCACTTTCATTTCTCCCCTACCTTTAATAAGATATAATTGACATACAATATTGTGTAAGGTTAAGGTGTACACTTTTCACTTTCTTTTTTTTTTTTTTTTTTTAAGATTTCTTTTTATTTATTTATTTTTTCCTTTTTCTCCCCAATGCCCCCTGGTACATAGTTGTATATTCTTAGTTGTGGATCCTTCTAGTTGTGGCATGTGGGACGCCACCTCAGCGTGGTTTGATGAGCAGTGCCATGTCCGCACCCAGGACTCGAACCAATGAAACACTGGGCCGCCTGCAGCGGAGTGTGCGAACTTAACCACTCGGCCACAGGGCCGGCCCCCACTTTTCACTTTCTTAATGGTGTCCTATGAAGCACATAAATCCAATTCATCTAATTTTTCTTTTGTTGCTTGTGCTTTTGGTGTCATATCTTAGAATGCTCTGCTTAACCCAAGAACATGAAGATTTATTTTCCTAGGTTTTATTCTAAGAAATGTATTTCTTACATTTAGGTCTACAATCCAGTTTTGTTAATTTTTATTTATGGTGTGGGTTAGAGGTACATATTAATTGTTTGCATATAGGTGTCCAGTTGTCTAGCACCATTTGCTGAAAGGGCTATTCTTTCCCCATTGAATGGTCTTGGTACTGGGCCATTTTGTGCTCAGGAAAACCTGTGCCCCACGTTGAGGAGAGACTACACTGAGCAGACCTCAGAAGATGGGTGTGTCAAAGCTCTGGGACCACCTGGAGGCATCCCTTATGCAGGCCACTCAACCACTCTTCCTGCCCGTAGTTTTCTCACAGTATAATGCCACAACGATAAATTTATAGGACACTTTACAATTCAAAAATGCCTTTGTTGGAGCTTTACAACAATTCTAGGGGAAAGAGAAACCAGGTCCTGAGGTTCAGAGGGACTGACTGGATAAAAGCACATAAAAGGAGTAGCAGAGCTAGGACTGCAAACAGGTCTCTGCTCCTGCAATAGTGCTTGCCATGAAAGTAGGGCTCAGCCTTTCTGAGACACAGACTCTGTGAAGATCTCACGAAACAGGTCTCTGCTCCTGCAATAGTGCTTGCCATGAAAGTAGGGCTCAGCCTTTCTGAGACACAGACTCTGTGAAGATCTCACGAAACAGGTCTCTGCTCCTGCAATAGTGCTTGCCATGAAAGTAGGGCTCAGCCTTTTTGAGACACAGACTCTGTGCAGATCTCACGAAAGCCCCAGACACACTGACAAGAAACAGAAATGCACATATATGTGAGTGTGCACGAATGCACACACAGTGCTGCCTGCAGCTTCTAGGAATTCATGAATCGCAGATGAAGAAACTCTGAACTAGATGATCGTTGAGATTCTTTCTAACACTAATTATCTTTCAAGCCAGTATTTAAATATTAAATATTTACATAAATGTTAAATATTTAAAAATTCATATCCAATAATATTTTCAATCTTTTTCAAGGGATTAGTCAAGTTTGAGCAACAAAGAGAATACTGGAGGTTTTTTTCTTTCTTTGGCTATTTTTTCATTTATATACATACTATCTAGACAGCCACATGGAAAGAATAGCTAGTATTTTTTGAGTATTCAATATGGGCATTTTGCACATATATAATTTAATCCTAAGAAGAGGGAAGCACTAAAACAGAGCATGGAGGCTGGAGTAAGCGTTGGAGCCACATGTTATACTCATGCTCATTGTTACATATGCTGCATATATTATATAATCATATGTTACATTCATGATGAACCAAAAGTCCTCATGTAAGTGCCTCAGTCATTGAACATAGGATAAGAAGACTTTGCACAACTTAAAAGCTTTTATTATGCTGGGGAATCCAATTTAGATCATTAGTAGGTCCTTATTCAGAGGACATAAATCACAAAAAACAATTAAAAGCACTGAGGCTGAAGCAAGTAAATGACATAGGAGATTGGCGACAGGGAAGAGGACGGTGACATGTGTGCAGATTTTTAGGTAACTCCATCAAAAATTAAGCATATGTTTGATATTCAAAATGCTGGGGAATAGGATTGGCTGCTAAAATCTAATTGTTCTTAAAGTGTTTTATAATACAGAGTAACAAATTAAGTGACTTCCTTTGATAACAACAAAAAAGAAAGAGCCAATAGCACTTTGTAGCTTGATAAACTCCTAAGGCTTACAAGTGCGATTCTGAAATACACCAAAACATCAGGGGTCTGGAAAGTTAGATACAGCCCCTGGGCCAAATCTGGCCCCATGCCTATTCTCCTAATAAAGTTTTATAGAAACACAAGCACGCTCACTCACTTATGTGTCTCTATGACTGCTTTTACACTATAACAGCAGAGTTGAGTAGTTGTGACACAGAATGTATTTTCCACAAAAACAAAAATATTTACTATCTGGCCCTTTACAGAAAAAGCCTTCTGATCCCTGAACTAAACCATAGTTACATTTTGGAGACAAGATCGAGTAACTTTTTAAATTATCATATTTTCCATATTTTCTCCATACTACAGGATGCATACAGAATGTGTTTCCACTCACAAACAGAGCTACATTTTCAGGGGTACGGAGACCCAGTTAACAGCAGGAACTTATTTCACCTAATGAGAACAGAAAAATAAAACCGATTAAAAACCCTAAGCCTACAAAATATCACCCTACCTTCCCCTCTAGAAATATTTTCTTCGCTTGTCTTCTGGAATCCCACATTCTTCTAGTTCTCTTTCCGCTTCGTTGGCAGCAACTTTGCAGGCTCTTGTGCCACCGTGTCCCGCCATCTCCACCCCAACCCTGGGGCTTGGAGTTGGAGCATTTCTCCTCCCCATCCACTCTCCAGATGTCTCACTGGGGCCAGGGCCTTGAATCTGCCTCGCCCTGAGCAGTAGCCTCACATTTCTTCCTGTCTACTTGACATGCCTAGTATCTCACACTGAGCTGGCCCCAAACAGGATTCTTAATGTTGTCACCAAAACTCTTCTTCCCTTGGCCCCTCCCTCTGCGTAAATGGCTCCTATTCACCTACTTGCTCAAAACGAAACCCTAGGAATCATAGCTCCTCCTGTCTTTCACAGTTCACAGAGAGCTGAGCACTTCTCACCACTCCATCTCCGGGACCCTCATGTAAACTCCATCACCTTCACAGAAACTGCTGCAGAAGGCTTTATCTAGTCCAACTACAGTCCTTCCTCCCCTCGGGCCCCAAGTGCTTCCCGCCCTCATCGCCTACCACTCCCTTCTCTCACTAACGGTCTGCCTCTCTGGCCACTCTGCTGTCCTCAGATTGGTGCCGGCCCCTGCCTCGAGCCTTTCCACTTGTGCACCATCTCCCTCTCTCCCTCTCTGTTGAAATGTCATCCATCAAACAGGCCTTCTTTGCCGCCTTCTCCGTCTAAAAAACTCCATCGCTTGTCACCTCTCTTTTTATCCCTGCTTTCACACTGCTTCATTTCTTCTTCATTTTAATATTTATTTTATCTGTTTACTTATTTATTATCTATCTCCTCCATTAAAACGTTAAGTTCCCTGAGGGCAGGGATTTTTATCTTGTTCAATCTCCCCCATGAACAAAACATTGCTTGGCACAGTATTTGTTGAATGAACGAAGACAGAGTGTAAACTAATGAGGAACTTGAATGTCAAATATCAAAATAAAAATACAAAAACTAGTAGAAAAGAAAACAGGCTAGGAGAATGATAGGAGAAGGTTAAAAATGTAGTAGTACTGAAATAGATAAAATTTCAAAGAGCAACAGAGACAAAACCTTACATAAATTTCAAAGCTTTAGCATAACAATTATGACAAAGGTTTAACAGTTAAACTATAAAGATGTAGAAATCTGAATAAAGAAAAACTAAGACTGTAATTAATGAAGAGGGTATAGGAGGTCTGGGTTGCTAAAATATCCAAACGCCTTGCAGTGAGATGTATTCATGGTAAGGCAATGTCAGCGCAGCCTCCGAGGAAAGCAGTAAAGCCTTGAAGAACCAGAGAAAGATTTAAAGTCAAAGGAAAATAGTAAATTTAAGTTCAAATTAAAACAAATTGCTTTTATCAACATTCAAAGATATAAACAGATATCCCTAGAATTATCCCCATTTATGTATGAGTGGTAAATCACAGCCTTTCTTGAAACAAAAGAAAATTAAGAATGGTCCCCTAACGGGCTGTGAGGGACCCAGAGATAGGACGTGAAGATTTGCTTTGTAATTCTGAACAGCCTACAGATCAGAATGTAAATTCTACAAGTGTATTAATTGTATCAGACTATTATGATGGCAGGCCTGGGCTCACTGTGCTAGGCCTTACATCAAATAAAGCAAATAATAATGATAATTCTACTATCCTTAAAGCCCTTCTGCCTCTTCAAAGTCATTATTAATACATGTTCCTTGTTATAACCACACGAAAATTGAGCAGAGATAAAGGAGGGCATTCTAACCAAGTAGGATGAGAAAAATGCATAGATGACAACAACAATTAAAATGCTATTTATATCAGATTATAAGAGAATGTGAACTGTGTCTTATTAGCAGTGGTTGCCATGTGGTGGTGACTGAAGTGTTCCCATTTTTACTTATTAAAAATGGTCACCAAAATGGAATACTTGAGGTCAGAAATTCTAGCCCTTGAACTTGAGATCTTGAATATTCCCTGAGAGATCAGTGATTAGAAACCGCACAGAAACTTTCCAGGCGAGGTCCACTGCCTCACTCAGGGGGTTCGCTAGTGTTCAAACTCCTTCTTACCTTGATCCTGAATCTCTAATGCTGATGCCCGAGGACCAGTTCTCAGGGCATAACCCTGCACCAAAGCTTAGCTTAGAAACTAAATGTTGGAATCCAGAGCAGAGCAGATGGCTTTCGTCACTAGAGGGTGTCCAGGGCAAGCAGTCTATCAGAACTGTTCCACAGGCTCTCCTTTGCACTTTCTCTTTACAGACTGGACTCTTACCTCAAAATCCTGATGAAAGAGTGCACATTTTACAAATTCTAAAACCTACTAAAAGCAAAAGCTGAAGTAGACAAAAAACACAAAAATACTCCACTCTCCGTCACACATACACACACACAGCAGACTGTAAGCTCCACAGGAGCAGAGACCTTGACTATCTCTGCTCACCATTAGACTCCCCAGAATGGCACACAGGTCAAAATGCACCTGAAGTTTAGAATGAAAAGCCATATGAAGAAAAGTTCTATTAATTTATAACAAAGGAAATGAAATATACATTTAACTATCCTACAAATGTTAATAGAACTATTTCTTCTAAAGTACAATTGGAAAAAAGTAGCAAAGAAAATTTTAATAAGGCAAAAAATTTCAAACATAACAGAAGAGAATTTGGTAACAAATTGATGAATAAGGCCTAACTTCCCTTAGGCTTTTCAGTTGAAACAAAAAGAAAAATACATGGAGTAATTTAAGGATAGGCAAAATTATCTGTAAAATATGTTGTTGCCTCTCCAGGCCCTTATGGGTCAATGATGTCACCTCCAAGTTCCCTATGACTTGGCCTCTCGCTCCCTCCCTGGCTGCATGCCAGACCCACTGGCCCCACAGTTCCCCCCAGTGAGCCCTACCTCACAGCCTGGGGGTTGCCCTTCTCTGCTCAGAAGATTCTGCCCCCAAATATTTGCATGGCTCTGATCTTGCCATCTAGAACAAATAGCTCCCTTCACTCCATTCCCTTCCTGCGTGCTTCTCTTTGGAGTATTCAGCACACTGGACTCTAAGTGCTCATGTCTTCATTTGTTTAGCCAGCTGGGAGCTTTGTTTGTTTTTCTTTTTTATTCATGCTTCTTACCACTTAGAAGAATATCTGTCACATAGAAAGTGCTCAAGAAATATTACATGAATGAATAAGATGGCATTAAGTCTGAAGTTCGGGCATGTCATTTCCCAATGACCTTATTATACAATTAATAATGGAGTGAACCTCACATATGAAGCAAGTTTGATTTTTAAAATCTCAATGAATGAGCCAAAGTTTCCTGGAATACAAATGTTGCCTCAGAGAAAGAGAAGATTGTTGCTGCAAAAGAACTGTACGTGGGAAAGATAACTAGAGACCAGAAGAAAACTTCCTCTAGCCTTGGATTTCAGAGACAGGAGGAGGCTCACACCACCAGTGAGCTGGAAAGGCCTTAGACCACACACGCAGCTGCACTGTTCACTGCTCCTCACGACTTTGAATCTGCAAGTGAAAGTTATTAATCAAGGAGAGTAACAATAAAACATTACCTTCCATCGTAAACCAGTGTTTCCCAGTTAGCAGAAGCCCAGCAGAGCTGAGATTTACTTAGCAGACAGGACAAGACATAAATCTGTTTACTCTGTTTTATCACAGCCACAGTAAGAGCGAAGCAGGTGTGGATCCAGAGGAACTGCAGCTCAGTGGGCAGGAAGGGCCTCCGCGAGGGGATCTAGGGAGGGGGCATCCCTGTACAAGGAGGACTTACCATAAGTAGCAGGGGGACAAGTCCTTGTCTGCCTGACAAGCATGGGGCGTGAAGAGGCTAGAAACTGGATGTAATAGGGATTAAGAAAGGCATGATTGACATGGTTACAAAGTATGTGTGTGGTGAGGTCGGGTAGAGAAACTTAAAGGAGGGAGAGGTGACAAAGACAGATCAAAGACGGGCTCGGGAAGAGATGGCCAACATGAGCAAGTGGAGATGGGGGGATGTGAGGCATTCTAATGGATGGGTCAGCATGAGCAAAAGGCACTGGCCACGTTCGGGAAATAAGGAGTCTCCAGTTTAGATGGAGAAAAGTAAAGAAAACAGAAGAAATTAATTTTGTAAATATCAGTAGAGGCCATGCTGGACTAGGCCTTATATGCCAGTCTACAGTTTGTTTAGCAGGCACTGGGGAGACAACAATGGTTCTAGAACAGAGGAATGGCATTTCACCGGGCCTTCTCTCTGTGTTCTATACCCCAAGCCTCAGCTTTCATTGCCCCAGCCCAGCCAAGGCCTGGCTCAGAATCTTTTATTCCTCACGCTCATAAACCAAATTTTATATGATTTTTCCTCATTTTGCTGCAATCATATTTTTGTTCAAAAACATTATAATTTGGAACATCAAACAATCATAAGGGTGGCCGGCCTGGTGGCGCAGCGGTTGAGTTCACACACTCTGTTTCTCAGCGGCCCAGGGTTCACTGGTTCGGATCCCAGGTGTGGACATGGCACCAGTTGGCAAAAGCCATGCTGTGGTAGGTGTCCCACATATAAAAAAAGTAGAGGAAGATGGGCATGGATGCTAGCTCGGGGCCAGGCTTCCTCAGCAAAAAGAGGAGGATTGGCAGTAGTTAGCTCAGGGCTAATCTTCCTCAAGAAAAAAAAAACAATCCTAAGGTTATCACTCCACCAGAGTGATGAATTCTAGCCAGACTAAACAAATGTGACATCTTTGTTAGGCTCTGTATGCTTAAGATAAATTAATATGTAGCTGTTAACTTTTTTGAAATACTCAAAGTAGACTAAGGACTTCCCTAGGAAATCAGAACTTTCATCATATAGGACATGATAACAATTCCCAAATGCCCTGTGCTTCCTAACAACCCTGATGAGAGTCACTACAATGCTACAATGCTTTTGTCTGTCTGTTCACTTCCCACACTGCAGAGGGCCAGGGTTCCCCATCCCTCATCCCTATTGCTAAGTACACAGGAAGACACGAAAATATTTGTTGAATGGATAAATCACATGTATTGAGTTGTTTCACAAGTTTACTTTTTACCCACAGAGGCAAACTGAAACTTTTACTAATCAGAGTAGAAAAGATATAGACTGCTTCACTATTAGAGTTTTCTAAACTTTTTGCTCTCATCAAGGGCACAATTCTGCTCTGGAAGGTCAACCATACTGTAATACCTTACTAAATCTGCTGGCTCTTTCCATTTACTGATACAGAAGGGCAGATGAGCTGTCCCAAGGACATTCCTTCAGTCTGAGAATCTTCGTTTCTGAAATGGTGGAGTTTTCACCCCCTTCAGTGATGCCTCGGTGATCACAATTCCTTACCAGTTTCCATATCCTCCAAGAACCTCTAGCCCCATTCCTCAAAACAGTTCTTGCTTTCTCAATTAAGATAGGCTACAACTGGAAACAAAGATAACAATTACACTAAGTCTCTTGGTTTTGTAGAAAATCTCAGCCACATCAGACACCGTTTTCCTGTCCGTTTTACAGAGGTATATCAGCTGGTGATAAACACAGAAAAACCTGTCAGGATTTTTATATGAGAAAATGGCACCAGAAGTAACTATGAATTTTTCTAGAGTGATACTCACAGAGATTCTTTATAAATGAGCAGAAATAACAAGTAAGCTTATCTAATGAAATTAATTACACTGGGATATGTAACCAAGGGTCCACAGAGTCCATGAATAGAATTCAAGGGGGCACATGAATTTGAATAGAAAAATATATATCCTCATTTTCACTAATTTCTATCTGAAATTTAAAACTTCCTTCAATTTTGAATATAAGCAACGATCCTCAGTAGTTAAAGCACTATATGCAACTTTTTCATTAACAGAGATAATAGATACCGTAGCATAGTTGCTGCAGAGGTCTTTAAGTATCACTTGTGCCCACCACTGCTTTGAAGTTGCAGTGGTTACTAGACCCACTCCAGGTCTTGTTTTATAATATATTATGTCACATTATTATATCACAAACCAGGCGTTTAAATATTGTAACATTAATACATAGATATTTAGTCAGCCATTTGTCTCTGTGGGTTCCATATCCAAGGATTCAACCAACTGTGGATGAAAAGGCTTACAATGGTTGTGTCTGTACCCAACATGTACAGACATTTTTTCTTGTCATTATTCCCTAAACAATGCAGTACAACGACTGTTTGTATAGCATTTACATTGTATTAGGTATTTAAGAAATCTAGAAAGAGTTTAAAGTATACAAGATGACGTGCATAGGTTACATGCAAACACTGTGTCATTTTATGTAAGGGACTTGAGCACCCTCAGATTTTAGTATCCATGGGGTCCTGGAACCAATCTCCCACAGATGCTGACAGACAGCTTTAGTCAGCTTCCTCTGTAATCCTAAGTGTTTTGCTTTATACTTTTAAAAACTTTATTCTGAGAATATTCACAGATGTCATCAGACTGCTGGAGAAGTCCATGACATAAGAAAGGTGAAGAATGTCTGCTCTGTATCTAGTGGTAGTGACCGAGCTTCAGCATTTGAGCATGTGCTTAAAGAAGAAAAGCCTCTACATCTCTCTCAGAACCATATCCAGCCACAATGAGCTCTTCATTAGCCATTTTGGATTCTGGATGGACACAACTTAAAGGTATTATTGTTACATTCTCAATTATTCTATGGTCTGAATCATTCAATAGATTCCTGGCCTTCATGACTAAGTATTAAAACTACATAAATAAAGTAAGGTATTCATGTGACACTGGAGTTGTACATATAAATCAAAAACAGAATAATGAAATTAGTTTTGAGATCTATTTTATAATTTTTCTAACTTTAATCTTCTGAACTATTTTGAACACACACATACAAAACGATCTAACGCTCTCTAAGCTCTCTGCTGGCAGAGGGCGATGGCACAGGAGTGAATAGAGGGATTACTTAAATCAGGGGTACTTAACCAAGAGCCTTAAAATATTAAACCAAGGGATTAAAAATATTTGTTGAAGATAATCCAGAGATGACTTACCGGATTTAATTTTAGCTGCCAGTTACCACTCAGAGTACAGTAATTTGGAGTGCTGTCTGGACAGCTAAAATAATGAAAAGTCACTTCAATTGTGAAAAGTTACTTCAGAGGACAGAAACATAGCAAATATCTTGCAGTCTTCATTATTCAGTATAAAGTATAACTTTTATTTTATGACTGCTATAATTACATTTGGAATGGTCACTACAACACTAAAGTAGGCACAGAGCTCTTAACTGTGCATCTAAATGGCTAATCATTCTTTAGTTAACAGACCATCTGAACAAAAAACATGACAACTTACTGAAATGGTTAAGTGAGTCTGAGAAGCTACAACATGGCCTTAGGTAGCAATAAGGGAGGCCTCAGTTATCCACATGAGAAGAGTTCATTAAGACAAAAAGTAGAGCTAAAACTTCTAGGCAGGACAAACAACGCAGTTTAAGTGTTAAGCCCACTGGCAACTGGGATATTCAAGTGTTTGCGAGTAAGTTACAACACAAGATTGACCAAAGCAACAATTTGTTACATGAGTAATAAACTGTTGTCCATCCTTCTTGCCTCCTATTTCTCTTGACTTACTCTTTCTTCCAAAATCAGCATATAGTGCATCAATTTTAGAAGGAATAATACAGAAAAAATATTTAAGCCATGGGAGAAATGTACAAAAGGTGTGTTTAAATAAGCAACCCCTCACAAGAGACCTAGATGCTTTGTTGAAAATATTTTATTGAAAGCCCTGGAAAGAAGAACCAGGAACTCAAAACAAACAAGAACTGTGTGGCAAAAAGGCAAGCAAAACAGGGTTTTGCTTTTCCCCAAAACGTGCATTCATTAAACTGGGATAAAATTAAATACAGCTATGTGTCACTTAATGATGGGGATACCTTCTGAGAAATGTGTCTTTAGGCGATTCTGTCGTTGTGCAAACATTAGAGTGTACTTACACAAACCTAGATGGTACAGCCTACTACACACTTGGGCTACATGGCACTTATCTTACGGGACCACTGTCGTAAATGCGGTCTGTCATTGACCGAAACGTTGTTACTCAGTGCATGACTATACTGCTCAAGAAAGAATAAGGTGGGGTTCAAGGACAAGAATCCAAAATCAGTAAAAAGTACAACCAGATATAGAGAAGGCCGCTGGGAGATCCAGGTACAAAAAGAATGTAGAGGCCTGAGAAGGAGACAGCTGCAAGAATTTGCTCTCTGCTTGCTGTGGAAGACACAAGGGAGGTTCCGATTCTCAAATGGCTATTTGAAGCAGGTATGTACGAACAGTGGCAAATCCCGAGCTGTTCTACAACTAAGACACAAACAAAAATGCAGACAAATCACTAAGACTGATGGGCATTCAAGAAATCATGAATGATACTGTAAAATTATATGCACTAGGATGAAAATGCCAGCAGACTGCAAATGTAACTAATCAATAAAAACTTCATCACACTGGAGGAGAACTCAAATCACCAGGTTTCAGATGCCACTTCCATAGTGAAAAATCTAGCAGTGTACAGTAACGGGCAGAATCAATCAATAGTTAAAAATATGTCATGGCAGGGGCCAGCCCAATGGCGCAGCAGTTAAGTGAGCACGTTCTGCTTCGGCGGCCTGGGGTTTGCCAGTTCGGATCCTGGGTGTGGACATGGCACCGCTTGTCCAGCCATGCTGCGGCAGGCATCCCACATATAAAGTAGAAGAAGATGGGCACAGACATTAGCTCAGGGCCAGTCTTCCTCAGCAAAAAGAGGAGGAGTGGCAGCAGATGTTAGCTCAGAACTAATCTTCCTCAAAAAAAGAAATATATATATATGTCATGGCAGAAAGCAAAGGTGGCTTTGAGAGAGTCAATATTGCCTTGTTCCTTTTGCAAAACTCTTTAAAGGACAAATAAGCACAAGAACAAGGAAGAGCAAGGGTGAAACCTATGGAAATAGTTTGTCTAGATTGTCAAAGTCCTTGACATATGCATTTAACGGGGTAATCACAACAACTCTGCCAGTGGGGGTAAATCTCATCTCTTAAGTGCCAACAGTGGGCTCCCTGCTCCATCCTCAGCACCTCCACCCCACCACAACCAGGAGCTTACAGACAGAAAACTAAAGATAGGAACGAAAACATGCAAACGGGAAGAGCAAAATACGAAAAGCAGATCCTGTCAGTGGCTAATTTAGGGACTGTCCCTATTTAATGTTTTGAAAACAATCTAGGAACGGAGGTACACTATAAAAATCTCCAAACTTCGATTGTTTTTCTAGAAAAGTGGAAAGCCACATTGGAAATAGTTAACTTCAAGATTGCATGGAGCTGCCTAAAGGGCTTGAAAAATGGCAAGACACTTCAAATTGAACCATTTGAAGATAATGCATTTAAGACAAGAGACAAAAAAAAGAACAAGTGGACCAAGTCCTCAGCGTTCTAAATATTTCCTCCAGATATCAGGATTGGGTTTGATGCTAAAAGGCAAAAAAAATGTGGAGTCTCACCAAAAGAAGGAGAGCAAACGGAACAGAAAGCGGTGTCCCATTGTAGAAGACCTGATTCTTGCACCCCAGGGAGGCAGTGAAGTCCTGGTAATCGTACTTTTAGAAAGTCACCTGGAACTCAAAGAATATCTAGAACACAAGGAAAATGTTCAAGGAAACAGAGCAGCTATCAGATGAAGAGAGAGTTAAAAAAAAAAGTTAGATTTCTTTGGTCTGTGAACTCTAAGCCAGGAAATAGGTACAATGACTAAGGTATTGTAAAATAATAAAGGGTATGAACAGAAAGATCATAAACCAGCTCATTCGGAGTCCAAAAGACTTAAATGAGGCACACCCTTCAGTTAAGTCTGATTAAGCACTAAATTAACAAAATAGAAGTCTGTCTTCAACTGAGTGATATCTGAACAGCAATATGCTTAATCTGCTCCCTTTGGAGCTGCTCATTCTATTGAGAAGCAGATTATGCATAAAAGAAATGACGAATTTTAAAGGCAAAATTAATAACACACCAACTATCTCATCTTGCTCTCCACCATGGCCTAGCCCAGTGCCTGGTACAGAACAGGCATTCGGAGATATTTCTTTCTTTTTTTTTTTTTTTAATTTTTTCCTTTTTCTCCCCAAAGCCCCCAGGTACATAGTTGTATATTCTTTTTTTTTTTTTTTTTTTTAAAGATTTTATTTTTTTCCTTTTTCTCCCCAAAGCCCCCCCGGTACATAGTTGTATATTCTTCGTTGTGGGTCCTTCTAGTTGTGGTATGTGGGACGCCGCCTCAGCATGGTTTGATGAGCAGTGTCATGTCCGCGCCCAGGATTCGAACCAACGAAACACTGGGCCGCCTGCAGCGGAGCGCGCGAACTTAACCACTCGGCCATGGGGCCAGCCCCATAGTTGTATATTCTTAGTTGTGGGTCCTTCTAGTTGTGGCATGTGGGACACTGCCTCAGCATGGCCTGATGAGCAGTTCCATGTCTGCACCCAGGATCCAAACCGGCAAAACCCTGGGCCACCGAAGCAGAGCCCGCGAACTTAACCACTCTGCCACAGGGCCGACCCCAAGGAGATATTTCTTGAGGGAAGAAATAAATAAGAGCAGATTATTTCAACATCACCAAATATCCCCAGAAAAGACAGTGATTTCAAACTTGCCCCTTACTCTCTAGATGTCTTTTTCTAAACATTTGTTATTTCTAATGAGGAATCATTTCTACAACCACAAAATGATGTAACAAACCCGATGTAAAAATAAGATTAAGGCAATTCAGCAAGTTGTGTCAGTCTCTAAGAGGAAAACATTATTAATAACAGTATTAATATTACTAATGCTTCCAGTATTTGTTTAGCAGTAATAAACATTATCCTTGTTTTTTTTTTTGAGCTAACATCTGTTGCCAGTCTTCCTCTTTTTGCCTGAAGAAGATTGTCCCTGAGCTAACATTTTGCTAATCTTCCTCTATTTTGTATGTGGGGTGCCCCGAGTGGCTTGATAAGCGTTGTGTAGGTCTGCACCCAGGATCCAAACCTACCAACCCCGGGCCACTGAAGCGGAGTGTGTGAACCCAACTACTACGCCACTAGGCCAGCTCCAAACATTATCTTAAAAGTATTATCTTTCTATAACAAAAAAGATATATAAGAAGGTATTAGCCACATACTTTCAAAATGAGAAAAAAATATATGCTGTGTTTTCAAATTTTTTTCCACATTGAAACTGCTGTGCAGCACAAAATTTAGATTTTACAAGAAACCAAAGGTCACACCGAACAAGATTTATGTCTTATTTTCTTTTGAATATTGTCCATGATGATGTTTGCTGCAACATAGGTCAATGTCTATTTCCTTGAGATCTGTGAACTGCTGTGAGAAAAGCATGGACACCACAGACAGGAGGTTGGAAGAGAGTGATGACTTACCTACAGCAGACAGAGGAGATGAAAACAAAACGAAACTGATTACAAAGTAACAAGGGAAAGTAATCAGCATCCAAGTTGGAGTTTATTAAAAAAAGATACAAAGAATTAGAACTTGCAAGTTCTCAGAAGCAGAAACATACTAATTTGTTATGAGTAATCGCCTTGAATAGGGAAAAAGATGTCTATGTATGTGTGATTGATAGATAAGAAACAAGTAGAAATTGACACAGGAAGTTATTGACAACAATTAACTAAAACACTAGGGCTCTAGTCCTTATTTTGTCAATAACCATAAAATCAGCCTCTCTAAGCCTCAGTTTCTTTCTCCAAAATAAAGTCCTTTTCAGCTCTTTCTTTTTCATGTAACAAAGATACCACACGTGTATCCAGCAAAGATCAAATTGACTGATTTGAGGATCAGTAAAAGCAAAGGAAACAAGTGCTCCATATTCTAGTCCAAATAGCCAGTGAATAATATAATGAGAGATACAATCAGGAATCAAGGCTGGTCCTAAAGGTGAGTGACACCCAGGCATCACTGGATTACTGCCCAAAATACTGCAATTGCTCCTGGTAACCCTAATAGCCTTTATAAACCTATCCCACTTAATACCCTGGGTCTCTCATGATCCTTTACATATAAGTAACATCCTCCAAACAGGCCTCCTAACCGCCTATCTGGCCTTTCTAAAACCCATCCTCCATGTTACAGCAATTATCTTTCTAAAATGTAAAATCTAATCAAGTTATGCTCTTCAAAAAGTGTAATGGATCCCCTTAGCTTTCAGCTGAAGTTCAAACACCCTAGCTTAAATGTTTCAAGTCAACATAAATAAGTAAAACATGTGGCCATATTTTAAGGCTCTCTATCACATGCATATCCTGAGCACAGCAATGACAAAATGTAAAGGAAGAAATTTAAAAATACACAGCTGTGGAGTCCTAACTCAAAACAGAAGCTACTGAAACACAAAGCACTAAGTGAGGCTAAAGCTGCAGACCTGCTGAAAGTCAAGGTGAGAATTAGACAGAGCTGGAATTTCAGCTCTTGTGGGTAATAGGTGAATAGGGCAAAAAGCACCTAGTGAGGAGAGACTCTCGAGCCCGATTCCTGCTTAAAACCAAGGACAGGAGCATAATTTCCCAGCCCATAAAGGAAGACACAAAAAGCTGCTTCTGACAGACTGAAAATATGAGGTTTTTGTTTGTTTTAATATAAAGCTAAGTCATCTAAAAAGAGAGGCACACAGCCCCTATGAGGATCTGCTCCAAGAGGCCAGGCAGGTTTGCCACTGAACAGACCTATAAATTTCCCATGTCAGAGCTGGATGGAAATTCTAGGCCACCAAAATAGTTCTGGACTAGAATATTCTAGAGGCTGAATAGTAGCAACCACAAAATCATTAACAAGAAGAGACAAGGACAGAAAGAGACAAGTTCCTATTTAATAAGGGTCTGCAAGCCAAAATTTTAAAAAAGAACATTAATGTTAAAAAGAGAACCAATAAGATGTATAATTCAAAGAAGTTACTCCAGAGGAAATGAAAATAATATCACATTCTGAAAAAGACTTTAAAATATATCTCTTTAACATTGACTTTAAAATATATCTCAGGGGCCGGCCCCGTGGCCGAGTGGTTAAGTTTGCGCGCTCTGCTTTGGAGGCCCAGGGTTTCACCAGTTCGGATCCTGGGTGCAGACATGGCACTGCTCATCAAGCCATGCTGAGGCGGCATCCCACATGCCACAACCAGAAGGACCCACAAATAAAAATATGCAACTATGTACTGGGGGGCTTTGGGGAGAAAAAGGAAAAATAAAATCTTTAAAATATATCTCAGAGAAACAAAGAAAAAATTAACATCTGCAAAAACAAGAGATAATTTTTTAAAACAGGAAAAATGAAACATGAACAGAGTTGGAAAAGACTCAAAATTGTGGAAATAAAACGTACAGTCAGTAAAACCCAAAATATGAAGATTGAAGAATGCACAAGTCTTTAGAAAATACACCGAGAAACATCACAGCAAGCATAGACGCCAAAACAAGGGTCCATCTTGTGAAAACTTGTGTCTTTCTTCAATCCTCAATATCTAGCACAGTGTCAGGAATGTAGTCAGAAAACATACAAACTTAGTTAAAAGAGGGAGAGCAGTGGGGAAGGATGACAGGTAATGAAATAAGGAAGAATTGGACTACCAAAACTGGGATCTTCAAGAACTCAAAGATGGTAGTTTACTAGCCTTGAAACCTACCTTGGAGGAAGAAGGGCAAGTCAGAATTTGCAGATGGCACAGGTGGCATCTGGGCAATGGTGCATTTTCCATGTTATAAGTAGAACCACTTCGTTCCTCCATAACTTCATGATGCACAAAGCTTAGCTTGGTACAGCGGCATATTTATAATGTTTGAAAAACAGACACCCCAGAAAACTAGTGAGTGCCAATAACTTCAAGTTTCAGCATTTCTTTTACTGAAAAGAATATGGCTTTCCTTTAAGGTTTATTACAATAAGACAAGGTCTTAAATCACAGGTAATCTGTAAATGATGTTCTCTGTGTTCTTAAAATATCTGAGAGATGGCCTTCCCTGGGAGTTCTCTAAAGTAAAATGAGATGTTGTTACCTGTCTTACCCACCTAAAATTATTATTGTTGCTTTTGAAATTAACTAACCAGGGAAGTACAAGCATGGTTTGAACAGGTATAACATGAATACAGTGTACCTCCATCAATGCCAGACACCACCATTGCTATTACACTTCTAAACTTACCATCCTCCATGACCCAGAACTTTCATTTGTGAAAACCTCCAACTATTTCTGTTTTAGTCTTCCTATGAAACCGAGTCTTCCACTACCTTAGAAAGTAGAAAATATTTTAAGAAATAACAAAGAAAGTTGCTTTAAGTTCCAAAGGATGAGGTGCCGCATAATCACAAAGTTTTATTAATAGCCTATCTTCAAACTTCTATATGAAGGTAGATTTTACATAAAAGAATACTACAATATGATAACAAAATGAGGGGGGAAAGAGTGATTTCATGAGACCATGAGAATCACAAGGATTCTAAACCCCTGTCACAAAATTTTAATCTTGCCATTAGTTTTAATTATCTCTCCATTCAGTGCTATTAATTTAATGATCTGAGGGCTGTCAGGGATATTCGGTAAGAGTAATTTATCCTTCAGGATAATCTCCAACTCACTATTCAAAACTTTTTCAACTTTAAACTATACAGAATCTGAGAACAAGGGGCTGGGTGATGATGTAATGAAACAATGAGGGTGAATAAGCAAAGAAGCAATATACCACATTTTTTCAAAGGAGGTATTTTAAGCACCACTGTCTCCATTTCACATTATAAAGGCACAGTCAACCAACAGCTGAGCCAGAAACAGTTTTGCTCTTTGAAACACTGCTGTACCCTCCATGGTGAGTGGCATGGCAATGCTCCCGGAGTTTGCTTACACAAGCCAGATCCAGCTGTGCTAGAAGTTTAACTGCTACTCACAAGTTAAGGGGCAGAAAAGGGACTTGAGAAATCACCAGAGAACATTTATATGAAGATGTAAAAAGATAGCCCATCCATTTTTCCTTATTTGTGTCATGGAAAAAGAAGACTGACAGTAAATGTGGGAGAGGAATTTTTAAAACTATTTTTTGTTCTTTTCTATTTATATATATATATGTACATTTTAAATATATTCAAAATTTAAAACCCATCTAAACTTGCAGTGTCTCTTTGACATGGAAGTTTCTCTCATTTCTCTTTAACTTTTTGCTTCATATACACTGAATCATAATGTTTGCAAAACTATCATTTGATCATTTTTAAGTACAGTCATGCATCAATTATGATGGGGGTATGATCTGAGAAACACACAGTGAGGCGATTTCGACATTTTGCAAACATCATAGAGTGTGCTTACAGAAACTTAGATGGAATAGCCTACTACACACCTAGGCTATACAGTGCTGATCTTATGGGACCACTGTTGTATATATAGTCCGTCATAGACCAAAACATCGGTATGCAGTGCATGACTGTGTTCTTATTGCTCATTCAGTAAATATTTATAGAGCAACTCATGAGGCCCAGATACAGCAATGAAGGGAACAAGCAAAAATCCCTGGCATTGTAGACCTCACTTTCTAGTGAGAGGACAAAAAAACAGACAATATAAAATCTATAGTAAGTTTGATGGTGATAAGGGGTATGGAAAAAACAGCACAGGGAACAGAGATGGGGAAGGTTGGGCTGCAGTTTTACTAAACTGAGGCTTCACTGAGCAAAAGAGGTAAACACAACAATAGAAACAGAGCAGCCACCGAAGAAGGGGTAGCTGTAGAAGTCACAGTTATAGTAAGTATTTGAAACTTGTCATGTGCCAGGCACTGGGCCAAGTGCTTTACCAGCACTCTGTCATTTCAGCATCATGACAAGTCTATGAGTCAGTCTATTTTACATCTGGAAAAAATGAAGCTTAGAGCAATTAAGGAGCTTGCCTAGGTCACAGTCAATAAGTACTGGAACTGGAATTAACACTAAGAAAAAATAATAATATAAGGGAAACTACCAAACCACCACCAATACACACATATACATCCATATGCATTCTTTACATTAAAATTTTCTATAATATATACTATTTTCTAGAAGCACAAGCTAGACACAAAGAAATGGTGACCTCATCTTTCTGTGGAATTTAACACCAGGATGAAAATTCACTTTTTCTAAAAACAGGGAAGCTGTGATTAAGAATCAGGTTGCTTATGATGGTATATTTTTAGGTTGTTTTTCATAATTCAGAATATATTTTCCCATACATGTACCATTGTAAATAGTGGCTTAGTTTTCACATAAGCCCATTTGATTCAGAATGCAGCTAAAAGAATACACAAATTCAATTTTAAAAAGGAGAAAATACAATAAGATGTCCTCACTGCAAATGCTCCCCACTTCTCCCACCCAACCCCACCCTCATCTCCTCTGTTTAGGGCTCCATCCCTTTGGGATGAAGGGGTTTCCCAGCTCAAGCCTATGGCCCAGAGTGTGCTCCAGTCTGGGCTCCCCATCCATCATACCCCGAAAGCACGCTCTTCACTGGTAGAGCATCCACTCATGTGGATTTTAGGAGTGTGCATGCCATCTGCAACAACGCCATGTCCTGTATGTTTAACAACAAAGAATTATCTTATACCATGCAAATGTGCAGAGCAGAATGACTGTAGTCATTCAATGAAATTGCCAATGTTTAAAAACAAAACAAAATAAAACCAGTATTTTCAAATGAAAAATAGCTTTATAAGTATTTTTAATTTTTTTTAAATCTAGCTTTGAAGGAGGGATAGGATGTAGATAAATGGCATGGAAAGGAAAAATCAATACAAATAAGGAAAAGCACAAACCTTCAGGAAACTGCCAAGCAGACCTGGGTAAACCGCACTTGTGAAGAGCAGAAGGCTTGAGTAAAGGAGAGTGATGCTGGGAGCAGTGGGCAGTGAGGACAGAAAGAGTGGTCCTCCTAGATTATGGAGGACTTTCTAAGGGTCAAAAAGGATGTAGAGTAGAGAGAGGCAGAGAGCTCAGAATTTTCTCACAATAATATTCCTGAGAATAGGAATGGAGAAAGTTTATTCCACACAACAGGACTGGCATAACAGAAGGTCGAGGAGGTATGGGACCTTAGGAAAATCATACGGGTTACAATCTAGTGATTAACGCAATACTTTTCAGGAATTCTAACGTAGCCAGAAAAGAAGTGGATAGAGCTGAATAATTAGAATCCTAGAGCTAAGAAACAGGCATACTCCTGGTGTGAGGAAGGGGGCAGAGAATGCGTAAAGAACCTCTGATGGAGGAGGAGCTTACATGTACAAATGCACAGTGGCACCTTTCATCAGAATGGCAAGGCTGGTATGTGGTCAAGGGCAGGGGAAAAAGAGAGAGACAAGGGCCGGCACGGAGGTAAGCAGGGAACCCTGAGATTTCCAAAGAAGAAAGGCTCTGCTTTCACACATTAGTATTTTCACTCAGAGTGACACTTTAAATTTAAAGAGAAAGAAAATTGACTCTGAGAACTTTTTGAAAGAGTCCAAGAGACCTTGTCAAGTCTGAAGAAATACAGTGAGTGCTTAGAGCATTGCAGGCATTGGATGATTACTAACTTTTCCCTGTGTGCCCCAATCAGGACAAACGGGAAGGAAGACAGATGTGGAAGGGAAGATTTTACAGAGGAAAAACAAAGGTGACTTGTTATGCGTGAGGGATGAAGGCTGCTCTTCGATCTCAGACTTTCCTCCCTTATTTCTCTCAGAGTACGTGTACAACGGAGATTCACAAAATAGTCAGTTCCTTAAGCTTCCCAACAATCAGAACCATTTATTTCAGCAGAAAGGTACTCTGTAAGGAAATAAGTTGCTTTTCTGGATAACCAAAGATTAACAATACAGGTATCTTTTAATTCTTCATATTTCTAAAATGCTCCTCTACCACTTAAAACAAAGCAGAAATAATATAATTCAACCTTTCTTAATATGCCAAAGCTATGACTATATACATTAATAACTGACTCTAGGGGACTACAAAGCATTTATGAATGTTTTCTCGCATAGTAAGTATCCTTCATGCTCTGCGCTCAACCACGATAAAGCACACGCAAAAACTAGCAGCCCCTGCCTGTGTTGTTCTGCCTGTCTATCACACGCCCGGCATGCTGCAGTCACCTGTCCTCACAAACACACGGGCCAGTGCTCCAGCCTGCTGCAGGCCCAGACCTCTTGGGTGTGACAAGTGGTTACAGGCATAGCAAAACGTTTACAGAATGAGAGAAAAGGAAGAAGAAGGCTGTTCACGATGGACAAAGTACCACAAAAGAAAGTTAAAGAAGGAATGATTAAGTTTTAAAGAAGAAAAGGAAAATAAGAATAAATGGAAGGATCCATAGTATTCTGCAAAGAAATATATTCAAAAGTGTCCAAAGTTTGTGCTATCCTGATTATTGAACCAGAAATGGAGATGTTAAGATTAGTCAGGGGGACAAAACAGGCTTCCGTTTAGGAAGTTAGATGAAAAATACCAATCCTAAACATTTCAGTGTACTTCAGGCTAACCCTTCCATATTTATGCTGCTTGAACTGACAAAATCAAAAATGTTAAGAACCTAATGTGTAGAGTTAAAGTTGTTTCCTACTTGTTTTTAAGACAAATACAGACCAGATAGGAATTAAAATAGTGTATACATTGTGTATACTCTTATTCTCTCTCTGCATTAGTTTAGTCTTAAACCCAAAGTGTTAGAAAAAGACAAAGAGACCCATCAACATACTATTCAAAATAGTTATCTGTAGATTTTTTTCTTCTTATTTACAAATTTTCTCTAAGGGAAAATTTATTTTCCTATTTCCTATTTTTCTCTTAAGAGAAAATTTATTTTCCTATTATATATAAATGAACTTTCTTAAGAAGTTTTAAGGTTCTGAATATTTTTAAAATATTTTACCCTTTAGAAAGGATGTGTGAATTTGGGGAAGATAAAAAGAGCTTGAATGCAGAGTCCTGGGCATGGTGTACCTGGCTGTAGGTGAAGGTGCATGCAGTAGGGCTGCAACAGGGCATAGCTGCAAGACACTCGGGTTCAGAAATATGGAACTTGAGTTTTGCGTGTACAGTAGAGACGCAATGACTGGAATCTCCACATATCTGCGGTTCTATATCAGCAGGGAAAAGGGTGTTTGGGATCCATCCCTGCAGAGCTTTCCACCAAGCAGAGGAAGTGGGCCTTTGTGGTCATATGAGCACATTGCCCTGCCCTCCTTTGACAACAGTAATCCTCTGCCAATTGCCCTAGGATTACAAGTGGGGCCACTTATAAAACTGTAAGTTAATGGAAGAATAAATGAATATAAATACCTTTAATATAATAAAAAGACTATAGAAAAGGAACTGAACTCAATGGCTCAGCACTGGAGTTGGGGCCCTGTGCAACAGAGTTGTTTCTCCTTCTGACTTCACACCTCGATGTCGCTTTTTCCCGCTGTAAAACACAGGGCTAACAGCGTTTTTCTGTCCTATGAATATATATCGGAGCTTAACAATTTGTGGAGGTCTTTGAGATTCTTTTACATGATGTACAATAAAAACGAAAAGAAATTGTTTTTTCATACACATCTTATCTCCCAGAATATTAAATGATAGTTAACTACAGAGAAAGTACACCATTCAAGCTTTCAGGAGGGGCCGTTCCTCTTAAATTGCTGCTACCCTAAAATGCGTTACCCCAGGACAAATTTGTGCAAATGTCTCTTAGTTTTCTCTTAGCCCTCATTTTTTCCTTTTTCCACTTCAAAATGTACACTACCCACAAATTGTTGCTAAGTCACTGTTTTTGTCTGGAAGCTACCAAAACTTTCATACAGATTTCAAGGTAAATTTTAACACTCCAGATTTCAGGGTCTTCCGTCATCTGACTCCATCCCACCCATTCAACCTTACCTGTTTAGTGTTGGGACTATGCCTCTGAGACAAGAGAAAAAGGAGTTCCTCTATTCTGGATCCATGGGGGGGCAAGGAGGGCACAGATAAATGAGCCTTAGTTATTATTGTCTGGAAACAGTGTCAGCTTTTGCACAATGTCTTGGCAAAACCAGCACAAAGAAAAGTGTGTATCTGACACACATTCTTGACTTCAAGAGGTATCTTCGCCCTACAATTTATCATTTCTTAAATTGAGATGTCTAACAGCTGTACCTAGAAATCACTTTACCCATGTGGGAGGTAGCTATTTGAAGCTGCTTCAGAGGTTGCATGGCCAGAGCCGTGCCAGGACTCCAGCGAGTGGGCAGAGGCTGCTGCTCACCTGCACAACGATCTGACTGGAACAAAGACTGCTACATTCCCTTCACATCACTCCTCTCCTCACTTCCCTCATCTGGAGATTTAAATCATGGTACACCTGCTGGTCAGCTGCTCTCCCTCCTCCCTCTCCAGGCCAGCCTGGCCCTTCACGGCCTGGACAGGATCAGAGGTGGTGGGGTGAAGATGTGGGATGCACTCTTGGGGCCAGATTGCCTGGGTTGGAGTCCTAGCTCTACTTCTCAGCAGTAGTGCAATTTTGGACATGTTGCTGAAGCTGTTTGTGCCTCAGTTACCTCATCAGTAAAAGAGGGATATTAATATTACCTACTCTACAAGGCAACTGAGAAGATTCTCCACAGCTAGTGCTCAAGAACTGTCACACACACTCTTATCACCATCCTATCCTGCTGAGTCCCCTTTGTGGCCGTCCACTGTAACCTCTCTAAGGCACATTCTAGGGCGAAGAAAATTCACCACAGATTAACCTTTTGCTCACATGTTGTCTCTTTTCCTCTTGGTAATCTAGCTGGTTCCCCATGGGTTAACTAATCTATATTCTTACTAACATTGGAACACATCGCATGACAAATCCCAGCTTCTCCTCAGCTGTTTCTGTTTTTCTTTCCACTCTAACTCCTTGCCTACCAAAGAATAGCCTCAGTGGATAGATTAGCAATCTTACAAATTTACGGATGTCAGTGACAGTAAAGCAGCTGATGCAGTTTTTAATCACTTTATGTATTAATCAACTCCCTTTTGGGTTCCCTACTCTTTCCTGGTTCTCTCATTTTCCAGCTGACTAGCTCCCTATTTTGCCCAGAAAATACAAGAATCATTAGGGCATAAGTTTGGTCAAATACGTTACTCTGCATAGATAAACTTCATTAGTCTTCCCTTCTCTCTTCCTACTTCAGGGCGAGCGGTGTGCATATTCCTTTCCAGGCCGAGTCCTTCCCTGTGCCTCAAACCCCAGCCTCTTCTACCTATCCACCTCCTTCACCCTCTTCCATTCCTCTCATAAATGCACTCAAGGTCCCACCCTAAAAAACACCTCTTTCCGTCCAACCAACCCATTCTTGACTCTACTGCCCATCTCCCCCTCACTTCATCATCAAATGCCTTAAAAGAACACTTTGGTTACTGTGTCCTTCTTTAGCACCAATAATTTTTGGTCTCCTGTGATCTGGCTCTAATTTCCATGAAATTATTTTGGCCAAATTCTTCTCTGACTTCTCTGATTGTTCTTTCTTCATTTTCTTCACTGCCTCTTCTTGGTCTCCATGGGCTTCTTATTGCATTGTGCAGCATTATGTGTTGAATTGTGTCCCCCCCAAAAAGATATGCTAAAGTCCTACAGATCATCCAGACACAAAATCAGCAAGGAAACAGTGAAATTAAACAAAAAGCTAAAACAGCTGGACTCAATAGATATATACAGAATACTCCATCCAAAAACAGCAGAATACAAATTCTTCTCAAGTGTGCATGGACCATTCTCAAGGATAGACCATATGTTGAGAAACAAGGCAAGCCTCTATAAATTTTAAAAAATTGAAATAATAACAAGCATCTTCACTGATCATAATGCTACAAAGCTAGAAATTAAGTACAAGAAAAAAGCTGAGAAAAGGACAAAGAGGTGGAGACTAAACAATGTGGCTATTGAACAACCAATGGATCATTGAAGAAATTAAAGGAGAAATCAGAAAACATCTGGAGACAAATGAAAATGATAACATGCCACAGCAACTCATATGGGATAGCGCTAAAGCAGTATTAAGAGGGAAATTCATCGCAATACAGACATACCTTAACAAACAAGAAAAATCCCAAACAAGCAATCTCAAATTACACCTAACTGAATTAGAAAAAGAAGAACAAACAAAGCCCAAAGTCAGCAGAAGGAGAGAAATAATAAAAATCACAGCAGAAATAAATGCTATTGAAACAAAAAAGGCAGTAGCAAGGATCAATGAAACAAAGAGCTGGTTCTTTGAGAGGACAGATAAAACTGACAAACCTCTAGCCAGACTTACAAAGAAAAAAGAGAGAAAGCTCAACTAAACAAAATCAGAAATGAAAGAGGAGAAATAACAACAGACACCACAGAAGGACAACGGATTATAAGAGAATATTACGAAGAACCATATGCCAACAAAATGGATAACTTAGAGGAAACGGATAAATTCATAGACTCTTACAACCTCCCAAAGCTGAGTCATGAAGAAACAATCTGAATAGACCAACCACAAGGAAAGAGATTGAAACCGAAATCAAAAGCATCCCAAAGAATAAAACCCCAGGACCAGATGGCTTTCCTGGGGAATTCTACCAAACTTTCAGAGAAGATCTAATACCTATCCTTTTCAAGTCATTCCAAAAAATTAGGGAGAACGGAACACTTCCTAACACATTCTACGAGGCCATCATCACTCTGATACCAAAGCCTGACAAGGACAGCACGAAAAAGGAGAACTACAGGCCAATATTGCTGATGAAATAGATGCAAAAATTCTCAACAAAATTTTGGCAAACCAAATTCAGCAATATATCAAAAGGATCATACATCACAATCAAGTGGGATTCACACCAGGGACACAGGGATGGTTCAACATCCGCAAATCAATCAACGTGATACACCACATCAACACACTGAGGAATAAAAACCACCTGATCATCTCAATAGATGCAGAGAAAGCATTTGACAAGATCCGACAGCCATTTATGATAAAAACTCTGAAGAAAATGGGGATAGAAGGAAATTACCTCAACATAATAAAGGCCGTACATGACAAACCCACAGCCAACATCATACTCAATGAACAAAGACTGAGCGCCATCCCCGTGAGAACAGGAACAAGGCAAGGATGCCCATTATCACCACTCTTAGTCAACATAGTACTGGAGTTTTTGGCCAGAGTAATTAGGCAAGAGAAAGGAATAAAAGGAATCCAAGTAGGGAGTGAAGAAGTGAAACTCTTCCTGTTTGCAGACAATGTGCTCTTATATATAGGAAACCCCAAAAAATCCACTGGAAAACTAATAGAAATAATTAACAACTATAGTCAAGTTGCAGGGTATAGAGTCAACCTACAAAAGTCAGTTGCTTTTCTATACTCCAATAACGAATTTACAGAAAGAGAACTCAAGAATATAATTCCATTTGCGATCACAACTAAAAAAATAAAGTACCTAGGAACAAATTTAACCAAGGAGCTGAAGGACTTATACAAAGAAAACTATAAGACATTACATAGAGAAATTCATAATGACTTACAGAGATGGAAAGAGATTCCTTGTGCATGGAGTGGGAGAATAAACATAGTTAAAATGTCCATACCACCCAAAACAATCTACAGATTCAATGCAAGCCCTATCAGAATCCCAGTGACATTCTTCACAGAAATAGGGCAAAGAATCCTAAAATTCATATGGGGCAATCAAAGACCCCGAATTGCTAAGGCAATCCTGAGAAAAAGGAACAAAGCTGGAGGCATCACAATCCCTGACTTCAAAAAGTACTACGGGGGCCAGCACAGTGGCACAGCAGTTAAGTTTGCACGTTTCGCTTCTCGGCAGCCCAGGGTTCGCTGGTTCGGATCCTGGGTGTGGACATGGCACCGCCTGGCAAAAGCCATGCTGTGGTAGGCGTCCCATGTATAAAGTAGAGGAGGATTGGCAGTAGTTAGCTCAGGGCCAGTCTTCCTCAGTAAAAAGAGGAGGATTGGCAGTAGTTAGCTCAGGGCTAATCTTCCTCAAAAAAAATAAAAATGAAAATAAATTTTTTTAAATTAAAAAAAAGTACTACAAAGCCATAGTGATCAAAACGGCATGGTAGTGGTACAAAAATGGGCACACAGATCAATGGAACAGAACTAAAAGCCCAGAAATAAAACCACACATCTGCAGACAGCTAATCTTCGACAAAGATGCCAAGAACATACAGTGGAGAAAAGATAGTCTCTTCAATAAATGGTGTTGGGAAAATTGGACAGCCACATGCAAAAGAATGAAGGTAGACCGCTATCTCACACCATACACAAAAATAAACTCAAAATGGATCAAAGACTTGAAGATAAGTCCTGAAACTATGAAACTCCTGGAAGATAATATTGGCAGTACACTCTTTGACATCGAACTAAAAAGGATCTTTTCAAATACCATGTCCTCTCAGACAAGGGAAACAAAAGAAAAAATAAACAAGTGAGAATTCATCAGACTAAAGAGCTTCTGCAACACAAAAGAAACTAGGATCAAAACAAAGAGACAACCTGCCAACCGGGAGAAAATATTTGCAAATCATATGTCAGACAAGGGGTTAATCTCCATAATATATAAGGAGCTCGCACAAATGAACAATAAGAAAGCAAACAACCTGATCAAAAAGTGGGCAGAGGAGATGAACAGACATTTTTCCAAAGAAGATATACAGATGGCCAATAAACACATGAAAAGACGCTCAACATCACTAATCATCAGGGAAATGCAAATCAAAACTACACTATGACACCAGCTTACACCTGTTAAAATGGCTATAATCACTAAGACTAAAAACAACAAATGTTGGAGAGGGTGTGGAGAGAAGGGAACCCTCACATACTGCTGGTGGGAATGCAAACTGGTGCAGCCACTATGGAAAACATTATAGAGATTCCTCCAAAAACTAAAAGTAGAACTACCATATGACCCAGCTATCCCACTACTGGGTATCTACCCAAACAACTCGAAATCAACAATCCAAAGTAACATACGCACCCCTATGTTCATTGCAGCACTATTCAAAATAGCCGGGACATGGAAGCAACCCAAGTGCCCATCGACCGATGATAGGATAAAGAAGATGTGGTATATAAATATACAATGGAATACTACTCATCCAGAAAAAAAAGACAAATTCATCCCATTTACAATAACATGGAATGACCTGGAAGGAATTATGCTAAGCGAAATAAGCCAGTCCGAGAAAGACAAACACCAGATGATTTCACTCATGTGTAGAAGATAAACAATTACCGGGACTAAGAAAACAGTTCAGTGGTTACCAGGGGAAGGGGGCTTGAGGGGGCTCTGGGGGTGAAGGGGAGCACTTATGTGGTGACAGTCAAGAAATAATGTACAACTGAAATCTCACATTGATGTAAACTATTATGAACCCAATAATAATAATAAAAAAAGATATGCTAAAGTCCTAACCCCTAGTACCTCAAAATGTGACCTTATTTGGAAACAGCGTTACTGCACATGTAATTAGTTAAGATGATATCATCTGGAGTAAGGTGGGGCCTAATTTAATATGAGTGGCAGATGCCCTTATAAGAAGACAGCCATGTGAAGACAGAGACACACAGGGAGAATGCCATGTGACAATGAAGGCAGAGACTGGAGTCACCAGCTGCAAGTCAAGGAACGCCAAGGACTGCCGGCTACCACAGAACTAGGAAGAGCCACGCAAGGATTCTCCTGTGCAGGTTTTGGAGGGAGCATGGCCCTGCTGACACCTTGATTTCAGATGTCTAGCCTCCAGAACTGTAAGACAATCAATTTCTTTTGTTTAAGCTATCTAGATTGGGGTACTTTGTTACAGCCCTAGAAAACCAATGCTTCCAAGTACATACTTTTGATCTTTTCTCCTCTTACCCTATTCCCACCACTCCCACCACCAGGACAACTGCATCTATCCCCTAGTTTCAGAGTATTCCCCAAGACATATTTTAGCCTAGCACTCCTCCCAAGCTCCAGATTCACACTGAGCAACCTCCTGACCTCCCCTGGATGTTCTGCAAGCACCTCAATCCCAACCTGTCTAAAATCTTATTTGACTGAAGTGTCACTATCCACCATCTTCACATCATTCGAGGAGCAACAGTGACACCATTCTCCCCTTGTGAAGCCTAAAGCAGCATCTCTTTTCTATTCCCATTGCCATTTTCCTAGGCCAAGCCCACCACCATTCACCCACGCTGGCTGCCATGCTGTTTCTTCAACTTGCACTGAAGGTCCTGACTTAGCAGCTTTGCATTGCCTGTTCCCTCTAATTCTCTCTGCCTGAAACACTCTTCCCCTAGAAATCTACATGGCTAAAGAACTCCACTTTATTCAAGGTTTTACTGAAATGTTACCTTCTAAGTGAGGCCCTGATCACCCATGCCCCAGTCTACCTCTACCCCAGCACTCCTGATCCCTTGGCCTATGGTACTGATCACCTTCTAAATGAACATGTAACCCACTTGCCTGCTGCTTGCACTGCTTATTTACTTAGTATTATTGCCTGTCTTCCCTCGTGAACATCCACCTTGCTGTGACTTACGTTGCTCCCAGATGGGTCCCAAACACCTAGAACAGTGCCTGGCACAGAGAAGGGGCTCAATAATTGTCTGCTAAGTGAATTAATTTATAGGAGATTAACAGGCTTCTCAAGGGTATCCAGTCGCCAGCTTCTGTCCCACCTAAAAGATCCCAAACACTGCACACAAAAAGTATAGAGACTAATCAATAGATCTTTATCTGAAACAGTTCATGAATAAAAAGAAAGAACTATCATAAAGAAAACAATCCAGCAGCACAGATATAAGCAGATCACCTAGCTGCTTCTCCTGCAAAACAAAGCCCAGATCGTCTCCTGTGTCACTCACAGCTCTTCATGTCTGGATGTCTGCTCTCATGACCACCATGGCCTCTCATCTCTCACCCCTGCCCTACTCATCCTACATTCAGTCCGCCAAACTACTCTTTGTTCTCCAAAGGCCACGAATACTTTCATTTCCAGGGCTTTCCTCTCAGGTTTTTTGTTTGTTTCATTGTACAAAATGCTGCCTTATTCACACAGTGAATTCCTGACCACCTCGTCCTTCTTTTGGTAATCGCTAAATCGCAGGAACCGAATTAGGTATTTCCTCCTCTATCACTTTTGATATTATCAGTTGTAATATAGTACACTTTATACTTAGATTTTGAATAATTTTCTTGTTCATTCAATTTGTACTCATATCCTTTGGCTCCCAAGACAGATAAACCCAGACTCTCTATTTTATTTTCCTGTTCTTTTTACACTAAAAACCATTTGAATTATTCTCTCTAAATGCACACATGCACACTCACACACCTTTCCAACTCACTCCTCAACCAAAACAAATAGGGATACAATCATGATATAAAGTTAGCATGTGAAAGTAGAAGACTAAATTCTTAGGTAATATTTACATCGCTTCATAAAGTAATTGTTAGCGTTTCACTTTTCCCAGGAAGGAAAGGATATGCTGCATTCCATAACTTGTAGCTTATAATTTTCACAAAGCATCCAGAAGGCAAACCAGAAGTAACTCTTTAACAAACATGTATGGCAACCAGCAGGGCCAGGGACTGTGCAGAGTTTGGGAATAGAAAGATGAATGAAGCACAAACTCTGCCATTAAAGAACCCACAATATATCAGGGACACAAAGAAAAAAATGCAAAGAAATAAAAATATTAAAACCTATTTAATGTACAATCAGAACCACGGCAAGTGATAAGAGCACAGAAGTCCTGAGGAGTCTGGGCCTTCCAGGAGCAGTGGCATTTAAGCTGAGCCATGAGAGATGACAACTCTTCTCTGAACAGACTGGGGGAAAGGACACAGAAAGGAAACAGACTGCTCAAAGGCACAGAATGATTTCCACATTAAAGAAGAAATCATCCTAAAATCACCAACACAACATAAAATTAAGAAAAATATCAGTAGCTGTTCTAGAACAAAGAGAAGGGCTCATTCAACAAAAGAAAACTAAAGAATTTTTGAACATCATAAAGCATGTATGATCACATCGATTGGACAAAAATAACCAGTGCTTAGTTACTAGTAAGCTGAAACACAGGCAGAAGCCTTATCAGAAGTCACCCCCCATAAACGCAGCAGCTTGGCTATACAACACAGCCAGGGAGAAGTGGGGCCACGGAAACTATGCGGCCCCCACTGCAATGCCCCCAGGCTTCTCCTGGAAAGAACAGCTCACTATAGAATGGGACGTGCCACAGACATCTCATGATGGGGGACATGGGACCACAATGAGGAGGAGGGAATGGGAAGCTCCCAGCTGCACCCCACCTCCACATGCCTCTGGGCAGACTTCCTACTGGCTACAGCTTTGACTAGACACAGTAGTCTGTGACCCTGCCCCCACCCCATCCACAGACCTTACCAACAGGGGCAAGGAGAAGACCAGAAGGAGAGAACAAACCAATAGGCTAAGGGATTCTATCAGAACCTCCAAATACAGAGTGGCTGCCAAAGCATTCCATTGCTGTCTCATCTTGGGGAGGATCAAAACAAAGCAACTACCACCTCAACCAATATTTCTACAGGTACCTACACAACTGGTTCACTGAAGATTCTGCACTTGGGGAAATACAAACATGAAACACTTAATTCTTCTCCCACCACTGCTCTGACTGTACAACTTCAAATATTCCTTCCCCTAAGGAGAACTCTCTACCATATGTGGGCAGGTCCCAGAACTTTCTGGTTACTTTCAGGTATCATCACTCTGATTTCCTAATTTCTCCTCCAGTGCAGGCCAGTCTTGTGGCACGGCGCAGCTGGCTTGGGAAGGCTGTGCTCTGTTCAGATCCTCTCCTCCGAACCTAGCACCTCTAACTGCAGAGGGGAGCAGCACCCAGGGGACACCTCTTCTCAGTCCTGCTTAACTGCTTGGGGCTACTGTTTCATGTTTTTTGGGGATCTCTGCTTCTCTGCCTAACAATAACCAGCTGGGTCACTGGGCAGTAGGTGGACACATTCCAATTTAGGCATAATTTGATGGAGTGAAATCTTCAAGGGGTCTCGGGTCGGGGGAGCTGAACCACTGCACAGTTTCCTGAAGGAGAAATCTGGCTTTGGGACAGCCTTTTCTGGTATGCTTCCTACACACAACAACTGCCTCCATCAGCACTCCCCACAGTCTCTCATTGCTGGGGTTTCCTCACTGGGGGTCTAGTCTTCCAGACCAGCAAGAGGGTGACTATTCCACTGTTGTCCTGTCTCTCTGCCCTGCCATTTCTTTCCAATTCTCCTCTTCTCTGCTCAGGTAGACTGCCTCTATTAGTTAGGACTGGGCTCATATGAAAGTGATAGGAAAGCTAGAAAAGAACACCTTATACAAGATAAAAGTTTCTCTTTCACTTACATTAACTCTACTGGTAGATGGAAAGGGCCAGTATGGTATCCCCACAATTATTAAAGATGCCATTTCTTTCTATTGCTCCACTATCCACATCATATGGCTTCTAGCCCTTAATCCAAAATGGCTGCCAGAATTCCTGCCATCACATCCATCTTCCCATCAAGATGATTCTTTCCCTTCCCCTTTATTTAAATATTTTAAAATGTATATATATATATTTTATAGATTATAATACATGTCATTTCCACCTGAAAGCAATTTCTTAGAATGTAGTAACATGCCCACATCAAGTGAAAGGGGAGCTAGAAACGTAGGTATTTCAGAAGAACATGTACTCAGATAAAAATTCAGAATTTTATTACTAAGACAGGAGAACAGAAATTGGGGTACAACCAACAGCTTCTGCAATACTACCTAAACAGATTTCCAACCAAGGAATGAGTCTCTTTCTTGGAGCACCACCAACTTTTCCAAGAAATTCTTTTGATGCCTACTCCCTCTTAACTTGGTGAGAGGAGGAAACAGCCACAGTACTCCCCATTAGACTGATGATTCACGCCTAGTGATTCTCTCCCCTCTTCCTACTTAATCTGCTTTGATAGATGGGGAGAGGAGGCTAAGAGCTAGAGAGAGAAAGTGCTGGGAGAGAGCAGAGCTGGTTCTGATGATGCTTTTTAAGCCCTGAGGAAGGAATGAGGTCCCAGCTGTTGACAGTTCTCTTACGAATGTGAAGACTTCATGGCTCTGGGATTTCTGCTTTGCATACAAATCATCAGTTGTGCAGAAACAGAAAATATCCCACTCAACATTCTGTGTATCTTCCTGGAAGGGGCTGTGATCTTCTTCTCTGTTCCCAGGCAACACACCAGGAAGGGAAGGCCACCTTTTGGCCTGTGGACCCCTGTGGAGTTTATCCCTAGGGACCATTTGGTAGGCAGAGGCCCCCTCAGCGAGAGCAAAAAGAGACAGCCACAATTGCTGAGGGGGGCACTTTCAACCACCACCGCTTATTAACTGACATGTTCCTTTGTGAAAATGAGCAGGCGGCAAAGAATCACTCAGCACTGGAGAAGGGTCTGTATCCAAAAACAGGAAGGAGGGGAGCAAGCTGAAGGAGTAAGAGAAAAGGCCCTTAATCAGAATCTTCAGGGAAATCTGAAGATAGGCCTTCTCAGAAGTGAGACAAGACTACTAGGAAAAAATAAAGAACAACCTAGGACTAAGAAAGAGCTAAGGGAAATTAAAAACAAACTGCTTAGGTAAGATACTCGTTGGAGACTGTAGGTAATTGAATAAAACACTGAAGAAAAGCACATTCTTGATTTAGAACACTGACTCAATATAATCTTCCAGAATGCAGAGGAAAAATGATGAGAGAACAAATGAGAAACATAAATGTTAATTCAGGAGGTCCCATAGTTATGAAATTGAATGGATGAAAAAGAAGGAATAACCAACTAAATGGAAAACGTCCCTGAGGATAAAGGCCCACTAAGTGCTGGACAAGAATAACTGACAGAACTACACTGAAGCTCCTGATGGGATTTCTAAATATAAAAATTAAGAGAAAATCACCACAAGCTCTCTAGTGGGAAATAAGGAAGGGAGGGAGGCCCACGAGGGAGGACGGGAGAGGACGGGTGTGAGTGGAGGAAAGAATGAGGAAAGACAAGTCTAAATGATAAAAATAGTAGAGCAACAATCATACAAATCTGAGGGAAAGGATTAGGACCCCAGAGTTGAAACAAGATGTAACATTAAATGTGAAGATAAAAGAAAAGCATTTTTGAAATAAAAAGACTTGGAAAGTATACCACCAATGCCTTCTTTTTGGGCAAAATATTACTTGAGGAAGTATTTCCACCAAAAAAAAAAAAAAACAGAAAGAAATCCAAATCAATCAAGTAATGAGCAGCAATGAAGATAATACAAATTATAATTAGCCCAAACCAAGTTTAATAATGCAGTTGTGGAATTAAGTGCAATTGTTCAGAAAGATATTAAAATAGAAAACGTTTAATGTAAAAAAATCTGATCTGGTATTTAAAATATAGATTATTTCTAAAAGCCTAGGATTAACGTAGAAGATAGCAGATAAGCAAAAAGTATGCGAAAGATTTCCTTTTATCCTTGACAAGGATGCAGTGAGATGCAGATGCTGTTAAATTCTGGTAATTCATAGTTTCAAATATTCTTATGAGACATAACCAACAAAATATAGCTGGAATGTAGAACACCAAAACAACTGGAGGTGGAATACAGCGTAAGGAAAATTAGATAAATAAGAGACAGCAGAAATAGAAGAAATAAAAAGAGAGAATAATGAGTTTTTAAAAACAAAATACAATAGCAGGAATTAGGACAAATAGATCAATAATCAAAATAGATATGAATGCCTTGAATTCTTCTATTAGACTCAAAAGTTGAGTATGTAAAAAATTTAATTAGATGCTATTTTCAAGACATATAAAGCAGAAAGGCTGAAAACAAAGGGACAAACAAATGCTAGTAAAAAAAGTGGCACTGTTAACATGAAATAAAGCATAATTCCAGAAAATAACATTAATTAGGAAAAGGATATTTTATATAGGTTAAAAAAGATAAAACATTTCGAACACGAAGCAACATAATAGTGTCCAAAAGTACAAAGCAAAAATAATTAGAAATGCAAGCAGAACTGGACAATACAATTTTATTTGACGGATTTCTAAATAAATCTTAGAATTTGAATGATTAAGTAATCAAAAATGAATAAATGAAGGGAGTTGGGGAGGGAGAGAGGAAAGAGAAAGCAGGAGAAGGCAGGTTCAGGGCTTTCACTCTCCAATGTCCTGTACCCGCGTTAAGAGAGTGAAGAGCAAGCTAAGGACAGGCAACTTTGGGAGAGGAGGCATGATCAGGACATAGGGTGTCACTTGGCAAATCAAGAATACAGACATCTTGTATTCCATAGTGTGGTGGAATGAGAGGCATGGAGCTTGAAAGGTTGGTTGGGACGCCTTGGGTGTCAGGGTAGATGGTTTGGATCTTTCCTAGTAAAGGGTGACACCCAGACCTCTCTGTTAGCCACACTCTGAAAGCGGTACAGAGAATGGGGCGAAGGGAGACAACTGCAACAGCCTGGAAAGCCAGGAGAACCAGACTCTAGGAAGAGCAAAAGTAATGAGAGACACACTGCAAGTGCACCGGCATTCACCTCTGCTTGCAAACTCAATGTGAAATCTAGAGTCTGTCAGAAACAACAAAACGAAGCTGCCAGAGCACGCAGCCAGCAGGAGAAACGTCTGCTGGACGAGTAAGAGGACTACGCGGGGCATTTGTCTTACATTACCTCAAGGCTGCCACAGAGGTACATAATTTTAGCTAAAGGACATAACAGTCTTAGGAAGGGAAAACCAACTGTGCTTTATAGTATATATACTTAGAAATTAAATGCTTTCAGATATGCATTAATAATTTAATATTTTTGGTTTGTATATTTTATGAGCATAAATTTTATTTGTGTTTAAATCTGTTACTAAATTCCTGTAATATTTACTTTTACGTCTCTTTAATGTCTGCTTCCTATGGGCTCTGTGATCTCGTTTCCTCCAATCTAACCACAGGCCCCTAGCCGACACCTCTGCTTAATCCAAGTCTTCGCTCACTGAAAAACCGTCAAAGACGTCCCATAGCCAGCAGAATGCATTTTAACGTACTTTTCAAAGCCTTCCACAGTTGGCGTCTAATTTAACATGTCAACCTTATTTCCCACAACAACCCCTATGTATTCCCACCACAATCACTATGGACTCCTTTAATCACCCAACACACCAGAACAGACAGTCTTTCAAAATCTTTTTCTCCCTTAGGGGCCAGCCCCATGGCCCAGCGGTTAAGTTCGTGCACTCCACTCAGGAGGCTCAGGGTTTGCCGGTTCAGATTCTGGCACAAACCTAGCACCGCTCATCAAGCCATGCTGAGGTGGCGTTCCATGTAGAAGAACTAGAAGGACCTACAACTAGGATAAACAACCAGGTACTGTGGTCTTTGGAGAGGAGAAAACAAATTAAGAAGCTTGGCAACGGATGTTAGTTCAGGGCCAATCTTTAAAAAAAAATCTTTTTCTCCCTTAAAGCAGCTTCTCTTTTTAAGTCTGTATGATTCATAACTCCTATCATATTAACAGCTTTATTAATAACTACAGTTCAAGTACTAGCACAACTACAACAAGAGCTACAATTATTAGCTACTAACAGAGAGCAGCAAGTAAGTGCCAGGTACCCAGCTGGGTACCATACATACGTCCTCTCACTGAATCAGCACAACTCTATAAAGTCCACAGCACCATTTTATCAGAGGCTCCTGAGGGTCAGAAAACTTATGAACTTGCTCAAGATTATACCATTAATAAGCTGATGTGCCACGATTCAAACTTAAGTCACACTCCACTCCACCATGTGGTTTTTGTATAACTCAGAAATCTAGAACAGTGAATTACACATAGTATAGATTTAACTAATGTTTGACAAACTGATGTATAATATTTGTTTCAGACAGAAACAGAGAAGAATACACTTCTTGATTAGCTTGGAAAAAGTTCCCATGCCAATCCTAACTATGCTCAAATTAAAATTATTTTAAGGGCTAGGAAGCTAACATAGACGTAGTCATTAAACACTAGTTTCCTTGCTGTATTTCAAGTATTCCTTCTTATGCATCTTCTTTGTTAAGAATCTTGCATCTTCTCTATCATATTACACGTATGTCCTTCTATAGCAGTTTATAGAATATCTGGGTAAAAATTGTGGGATTAAGCTGGTTCCCCAGATGACTTATAATATGAAGAAAATAAACAAAACTCACACAGCCCCCAAGACTCAGCACTGAGTGAATAATTGAGCACATAGACAAAAGATGAAAGAAAAAACATAACTCAAAGAATAGTAAAAAAAAAATCACCAAGAGAGTGGCAAAGACTCTTTCCTTGACCAAACTTCAGCCAGGCTCCTCTGAGCCTGCTTTTTGACTAGGCTTCATCCTTGGGCCTGGCTTCAGCCCATGTAGATCAGTTGTAAGAATCCTGCTAAGTCAGTTTCGTGAGAATCCCCCCTCCCTTGATATCTGGTCACCCTGGCCTGCCTTCGGCAATAATCTTAAGTCAGTTTACCAAGAATGCCCGTACCCTTGATGTTTCCTCTTAGTAATTTTCCATCCACTGACCCCTTCACTCTGCTCCTTGGCTCTAAATAGCACATGCTCTTCTTGTGTTTGGAGCTGAGCCTGATCTCTCTCCTCAACTGCAATACCCCTACTGCAAGAGTCTTGAATAAAGTCTTCCTTACCATTATAAAATGTCGGAATAATTTTTTCTTTACCAAGTGTTTCATACCAAGAACATGAGTTGAATAAAATTAGAGTTTAGACATAAGATGATCAAACAAAATTCCTTTGTTCAGCAGGCTTTCGTTGTTGAGTCTACTACGTCCAGTTACTACTCTAGGCACAGGGAGTACTGCGGTGAACAATGCATGTGAAGTCCCTGCCCTCATGGCTACATGCAGGTGGGAGAGGGTGGACACAAACAAATCTAAAATATGTCAGGTAGTAACAGTAATAGATAACACTCACAGAACACTGACCACAGGCCAGGCACTGTTCCAGAAGATTTGTCTATATGAACTCATTTACTCCTTAAACTTTATGGAGCAGAGATGGTGGTGGCCCTAATTTCACACATAATGAAACTGTGGCACAGATAATGAATGGCAGGGCCAGGAGTTAAACTCAAGCAGCGTGGCTCTGAGGTTGTGCTCTCTGCTGCAGAATATTGACTCTCTGAGTACAGAAAGGAGAGGAAAGTGATAGGTAGATATGGTGGGCTGAAAAGGTTTCTCTGATGAGGTATTATTTGAACAAAGATCTAAATATTGTGAGAAAACAAGACATACAAATATCTGGAAGAAGAACATTCCACATGGAGAGTATAGAAGCGCAGAGGTTTTAGTGAATTCCAGGAACAAAGAAGTTAAGGTGGAGGGAAGGAAACAAGGAAAAATCTTCCAGGAACTGAGGTTAACATAGCCAGGAGGCAGATCACGTAAGGACGTAAAGGCCAAGGCTAATACGCTGCAAACAGAAGGAAATCTCCTCTCCCAATTTTGGTAGATATTGTTACCTTTTTTATATAGTTGACACTGACACTCTGTTCTGTAGCCATAATTCATACAGCTGTTCAGCCTTACTTTTTCTAATATCAGCTTTATTGAAATGTAATTCACATATTCACAACTTGAGGTATAATTCACTATCTTCCATTTAAAGCATATGAGTCAATGGTTTTTAGTATACTCACAGATATTTGTAACTATCACCACAGTTAATTTTACAACACTTTAGTAATCTCAAAAGAAAACCAGTACCCATTAGCAGTCACCTCCCTAAAACCATTCCCCCAACCTTAAGCAACCACTAATCTATTTTATATCTCTATTGCCTATTTTGGCCATTTCATGTAAATGTGGTCTTTGGTGATCTGCTTCTCTGCTTAGTATAATGTTTTCAAGGTTCATCCATGTCATAGAATGTATCAGTACTTCAGGCCTTTTTATGGCCAAATAATATCCCATTATGTGGATTTGTCAGACCTCGTTTATCCATACACCAGTTGGTAGACATTTGGGTTGTTTCCACCTTTTGGCTACTACTGTATAAATAATGCTGCTTTAAATATTTTTGTATAAGTTTTTGTGTGGACATACGCTTTCATTTCTCTTGGGTAGATGCTTGGGGGTGGAACTGCTAGATTATATGGTAACTCTATGTTTAACCATTTGAGGAACTGCAGACTGTTTTACAAAGTGGCTGCATCATTTTACATTCTAATCAGTAGTGTAACAAGGGTTCCAATTCTCCAATTTCTGTGCCAACACTTGTCATTATCTGACTTTTTGATCCTAGACATCTGAATGGATATAAAGTGGTGTCTCATTGCAGTTTTGATTTGCATTTCCCCAATGACTAATGACGTCAAACACCTTTTCATACACTTATTGGCCATTTGCATATAGTCACAAATTGCTTAAATATGGGGATATATCCTGAGAAATGCACCGTTAGGTGATTTTTGTCATGTGAACATCATAGAGTGTACATAAACCTAGACGGTACAGTCTTCTACATATCTAGACTATATGGTACTAATCTTACTGGACCACCTCTGCATATGGAGTCCATCGACTGAAACATCGTTACGTGGTGCATGACTATCTTTTTGTAGGAATGTCTATTCAGATCTTTTGCCTATTTTTTTATTGGATTATTTGCATTTTTATTATTGAGTTTTAAGAGTGTTTATACTTTCCAGATATACATTCTTATGAGATGTATGACTTGCTAAAATTTTCTCTCATTCTATGGATTGACTTTCACTTTCTGGATGGCATCTGTTGAAGCACAAGTTTTTAATTTTGATGAAATCCAATGTATCAATTTTTTCTTTTGTTACTTGTGCTTTTAGTGTCATATCTTAAAATCCACTGACAAACTTGAGATTATGAAGAGTTACTCCTATGTTTTCTTCTAAAAGTTTTATAGTTTTAGCTTTTAAATTTAGCTATTTGAAATTGACATGCTGATTCTAAAATTTATATGTAATTACAAAGGATCCACAAAAGCTAAAACGATTTTGAAAAAGAACAAAGTTGAAAGGCGCACACTTTCCAAATTCTAAATTTACTATACAAGCAACAGCAATCAAGAAAACACTGTACTGGCATAAGGATAAACAGACAAATCAATGGAATGAAAGAGTTCTGAAATAAACCCAGGGGTCTATAATCAACTGATCTTTTATAAAGATACCAAACCACTTAATAGGGGGAAAAAGAGCCTTTCAACAAATAGTGCTGGAAAACTAGATAACCACATGCAGAAGAATGAAGATGGACGTTTATCTCACACCATATCCAAAACTGAACTCAAAATGGATCAAAGACCTAAATGATTTTATATTAAATCACTCTTTACCACCAATTTCATTTACTATGGTTTCACCATTCCAATTTTTTTTATTTTCATTCATCAATTTGTTGCCTGAACTATATTTCCACACGGTTTTCCAAGAGGAGTGCCTGGGTGCTGGATAACCCATGTTCTGTTTAAAATTTGTTTTTAAAAGCTTGTTTAATAATGGTCTTGAAGGGCAAATTGTATTTATATAGTTCTTGGATTATAATTTCTTCGCTCCATCATCTTTTGGAACCAAGGGTTTAATGCACTCATTCATTCATTCAACAAATACTGCTGAGTGCCTAGCATACGTTAAAGAGTAGTGGGGAAAACAGTTTTCCCTGCCCTCATGGCTCTTCTATCCTAGTGGAGAGAGAGAAATTAGCAACAAAAATCACACGTCAGCAGTGACAAACATCATGGAAATAAAGCAGGGTGAATGAGGGATATACTTAGAGACTGCATTAAAAATGGAAACATACTGTCAAAAAAAGTTCCCACTTCAATGGTTTTCATAATCTCTTTTTTTTTCTTCACCTTTGAGGGTTATTCCAGAACTATTGCTGAATATGATGAAAAAGCATTAATCTGAAGATGAACAGTTCTTTCAAATGTCATCATTATTTATTCCGTAAATTGAAAATATTTTGTTATGAAATCCTACCCTATACTAATATGAGGGATTTAAACGTTCAAGGAGGCTCTAGGCTGTACAGTTCTATTTCATAATAATTTCAAAGTACATCAGAAATAAACATAAAGACTTCTCATCCCAAAGTCCACACAAAAGATTTTTTTTAAAACACTATAACGAAAATCACAAATATTATACTTAGAGAATACGACTGAATTCAACAGCTTACTTATTGCGTGTCTAGCACCTTCAAAGCACTACCCTTAAAAAAGAATCCAAACTCCATAGAGCATTCTTGTCTTGACACATTAGATGGTACTTCAAAATAATGCCAGAAAAATCTATTATCTTACCTGGTTGTGGAAAAGCTCTCTGCGTAAAGATTACCTTGAAAAGTTGAAATATTTTTTAACTTAATTTCCAACTAACAAAAGTCATGAAAAATATAAGAACACATTCAATACGAAGGGTCCCTGTCTAAATATGTAGAATCTTGGTCAACACAAGACCATCTTCTACAATAGTGTTTGATAATAAAGCGCATGTTTCCTAGGCTAACATACTTCTAAAGGAATATGAGATGAAAATTAGAGTCCATACACAAGATGATTTACTGCTTAGTCATAATCTAGGTACAGAGAAAGCCATGATGATAATGTTGTTGACAGATGACAATGATGTTGCTACTATATATTTATGTGGCATCAGGGCCTCATTGAGGGTTTCAATGTTATCTTATTAGTATTTCTTATATCCCTCTGATGTATGCAAATTGGAAAACCATAAATAAAATAATTTACTTAAAATTCCAAAGAGTAAAAGTGTTGAAAAAGCTTTGCAATGACCAGCAAAGCAAGCACTCTGCCCATTAAGCCATAAATTTAGAAAGCATTGTCATTGATACCCCACCGACTCCCCAAAAGAATCTGTGACAAAAATTAAAGCAAAAATTTGCAAGTGACAGCAGCAGCAAATTCCAAGGGCATTTCTTAGAGTAAGACTTGTTAGGAATGAAGAGCTACACGCAACCTAACATTTTGACTGATCATAAAATATTTGCCTTACAATCTCAGAATAGTCAAACTGGAATACAAGAGCATTTAGCAAGTTCTTGAATTTTGAAAGCTGCCTTGTAATAGGGAGGGATAAAGTCATCTCAGGACTAAATTGACACCTTTCAAAGGTAAGGGAAAGCACTGCCCCGGATTAGGACTAGAGCCCATTAAGCTGCCAACACACCAAAATCCTGTTTATTTTTACCCCTTTTCCAATGCTATGTTTGCCCGAGAAGATTATTTTGCCCTAAATTTCTGGTACAGATCCAATGTAGGTATTTACATTTTGACATTTGGACATCTACCACATGTTAAAATAAGACCTCATGATGTGTTCACATAATACCCTGCACATAACTAAGTCTTCTACGACTACAATTCAGCTTGTCACAAAAAGGCCTTCTCTTTGAAAAAGTGCAAAGCATTCAGAGGTCACTGAAATAAAAATTAATCTAGGTGTATTGCTCTACATTTTAAATTATTTATTAACTCTTTTTAGAGAATGTCCATTGCCAAAAGGCTACAGGGAAAGCCCCTTCCATGAGACCAACAATTTAGGAAGTATTTATTAGCCATACCATACCTATTCCCTAAAAGGTAGATTTAAAGCAGCAAAATTTCCAAAGCCCTTTTTCTGGTATAGGACTCAGTAGAAATCAGGAGCAATGGAGGCCATCAAGAAGTCACTACCCATCATCCCCCACATAAGACAGCTAAGTGTTACAATGTCAAACCAATTCAAAATTTGAGAACAGAATTTAGCCATTCTTTTGAATTTTATAATCACTTAGTAATTTACTATAATATTAAGTAATTAAAAAAAATACAGTTTTTCTTACCTTAAGTCCTTTCAAATTATACCAGGGAACTCTGACAGCCCATGAGCTGCCAGATACAATACTGTTATTGACTGAAGCTTTCTGAAATACTACTAAGCCTCATGGCTGATACCAAAGTTCTAAACTGCTGGTACTATCAGTCAGGGAACAGCAAAAGAAATCCTGAACACTTCATCCACTGACATTTTTATAATTGTGTGAGAAGAGTGCAATGATGGAAATAAAGGCTGTAGGATAAAATAGCAGGGAATAAGAAGAAAGACCCTAATTTGGGGCAAGTTTTAAATGGGTTTCTGGTGTTTGGATTTCATACCGCTCTTTAGAAAACTGTTCAAGCTAATGTTTGACATTAGCTGCTGAAAACTGTCTACAAAATAGAGCAACTGGAATTAAACTAATAAAACCTTACACAGTATCAATCCCAAGATGTAATAACTAGATAAGGGTGATTTGCAATAAGTGTATAGATAGTTTATAAGTAAGTGAGAGCTTCTAAAAGTACTTAAAAAGTACTTACGGGTGCTTATAAACAAAGTCCCGTTTTAAGTAGTTTGAACATTCTTGCTAAAATCTTGTGTGCCTATTAGTTTGCTTAGTGGAACTTTTTTCAGAAACCGTTACGTTGAGTTTTAATAAGACTTGTGTCTGGAAGTGCTCAAATCCTGACTCAATGGGGCCTGGATTAATAAGGTTTTATATTCCCTCAAAACACAAGGCTTTGTACAAGATGTTAACTATCACTAGGATTCAGGGAGTCCAACCGTATGGTCTAAGCTAGAGTCAAGAAAATTCTAGAGAAAGTCGGTCCACCAGGCCATTTACCCCACAGAACACAATTGCCCCTCTAGGATTTCAATTCTGTAAGGGAAGGAGGAGGGACAAATTTATGTGGCTTGGAGTGGACAAAGACTGGAGTTAACATCCTAAATCAACTGGCATTTTGACATGTTAAATTGAGTTTAACAATTTTAATTTTTGTCAGCTTATTATCTATCAGAAATTTTGGTAAGGCTGAAGAAAAGTCTAAATCCCGTAGCCTATCACTTTACTCATTCCATCAGGATCAATACTTCATGATCTTGATCTTCCATTAATCCAACTAAAACCTAACTACTTGGCTTCTCCACTCCTAAACCCAGGGTGCTCAATCTCCTGGAGAAAACCACAGAGATATACCAATTGGCACACATTTCAAGTGTATGGCTTCCAAACTCAGCTGGATCCTCACCACTTGGCAATTCTTTTGAATACATTTCACTCAATGAGACTGCATCATGCTTTTTGAAATACACTCCTCCTCTTGGCTTCCGAACACCAAAAACTCCTAACGCTCCCCCTCTTTCTCTCATCACGCCTAGTGTGTCTTTTATCACCCACGACGACATCCTTAATTCTTGCATTCCCAAAGGCCATCTTTTTGTTCCATAGAATTCACTCCATCAATCTGATTTTTTCACATTCATTATCACTTACTGTACTAATATCCTCTGGATCCTCACCTCTAATTCAACCATCTGAGCTCCAGACAAACGTGTTTACCTGTCATTAGAATAGCTCTGCCTGAACTTCTTTCACCACCATTCACCCAGCTGCACTGACAGAAATGTAGAAATCATCAAATTCATTGGCTTCAGGGGTAAAGAAGAATTGGGTTCCAAATCTCTATTATAACAATATATTTCTCAACAATTACCACAAAACAGAAGTTTTATTTATTAATAGGTAAACCTAAAAATGAACATTTTTATATAGTATTTTTATTCTGTTTTATTTATGTATATTCTCTATATTAACTGAAAACACACTTTTCAGCATCATTCTACTGTGTCTGCCCACAAATAATTTTCCATCACCTTTTCCATCCTCTAACAAAAAAGTTAGCAAGGTATGTTAACTTCCCCCCAAATAAATCAATCATCACAAATTACATCACTTTGACCTTCAAATTAATTTACATGAATCCAAAGTACATGAAGTTTTTCAATGACAGTGTTCAAAGTACTTAGGAGAGCCATTTTCAGGGCATACTGCAAATATTTTGCTCTCAAATGTAGAAGTGTTTTGAGCAATATGCTTAGTTTAAGTTTTCTGTAAGAGGAAAACACCAATTTGCTGTTATATAATTTCCTGTCTTACAATTTTTCCTAAGAGTAGATAAAGTGACAGAAGATAACGGAAAGTTTCATATAGAGTAGTCTTTGTACTCTTAAAAATATAATAGAAAATAACAAATTAAAACACCTAGACTGATTTGAGCAAGTTTTGATGGCGTGGAGTAATTGTGCAAAAACCTCATCCTTCGATAGCCTCAAGGTATGAAATGCAGTGTGAAATGAAACATCTCAGATTCCCTCAGGGGTGCAATTATTCCACAAAACCACACCCTACAGAGGTTTCTTTCTATTTTTTTGTGAGGAATACAAAGTGTGCTGCTCACTGAAGGAACACCAGACCAAAAGCAAATAATACTATTATAATGTACCATGAGCTCTCACCTAAATAAAAAAATGAGGTTCTTTCACAATTCTAAGCATATGCACCCCTGGAGAGCATTATCTTCTCAGTTATTTAAAATGAAAAACTCTACAAGAAATGTACCTTTTAAGTTAATTAATTTCCTCTTGCTACTTCTAGCTTTTTGTTCACATTCTCTTAAACGTAAGATTATACAGCTTGGTGCTCTGTTTGCTCACTATGTTGTCAAATTTACTTGCTTTTCTCATAAAAGGGTCTAACTTTTTCACTTCTTGGTGTTTGAAGCGTAAAGTCACCTGCACTGCTAAGAATATCTTCCAGCTCTTCGAAGTTAAACGAATGATATTATAAAGCGCTACATTTGGGAGAAAAAAAAGTTCAAATAATGGTAGGATTCTCAGTAAAGCAGTTAACTGAGTGTGCCAATGGTTATATTCTCATTTCTTGGGTATTTGGGTACACAGATCTTTTCAGATCATCTGTAAATTAAACATCAGAACTTAAATGCTTATTATCATGTATTATAAAGAAAGTACACCATGATCTCATTTTATTTTAATTTCAGAATATTTAAAAAATTGAAATTTCTACTCCATTTACTTCTGAAATACTTTTCCAAAAATCACAAATTTGTAATTCATATTCTATTTACATCAAAAATGCTTTAGAAATAAAATATAATAAATAGATTAGAAACCATATCATCCTTTCTCATCATTTGATTAAGAGGATGCATATCAATTCTTCATAAGGCAGAAACATTTTCTTGGCACTAAATTTCGGTCGGAAAACCATTTTCAACATCATTTTTACTGAATACAAAATACTCTTAAGATTGTCTCTTATATTGATTCTCGATTAAAAAATACAGTTTGATCTATAATTATTTAAACGAATACTTCTCACATTTAGTTATGATACTTGTTTTCCTCACTGACTGTACAGTTAATATGTTATGGTGTGTACTTTGGAATATGCTGATCTAGAGAATGGAATCATCAATATGTCCCACGGCTGTCTCTTTCACATACTGCTCAGCACATCTACGGGTGACAAGAGCTGAGTAACTACCAGTTCACTCTTGAGCTTCTGGATAAGTGACTAAAATGCTAATATTCTATATTGCCAGACAAAAAGAGAAGCTTATTTTATAGATATTGGACTAAAAATTAAGGAACTTAGCTTGCATTTTTCTCAAGCCATATCTATAAGCCAGGATAATAGAAAATGGGTCAGTTTAGAAAAAAGATCAAAATATTTTACATTTTGAATAAATCTTAGACCAACTAGTGCTTCATGATCCTCTTATGAACCTCGCCAGAAGTTCTTTCAGCTCCTAAACTGGTCTAGGTATGTGTTCCGAGGCATGAACATCAAGCTCTTCCATGGCACTCATCGCACTTTGTTAGATACACTAAGAGGTCACTCATTTGCTGGTTTTGTGCTTTGGCTTCTACTTTCTATCTCATCTGTTTCACCAATTACTGTATAAAAAGCAAGTTGCTGGATTGGTGCCTGAGTTTGTAAAAATAAAAACAGGAAGCAAGATGAAAGTGCTAGCTGCTACTACTATCATTTTATATATAGTATTTCATTTAATCTTTACAACAATCCAACGAAGAATTATTATTCTGATTTGATAAATGAGGAAAATGATTGCGTTTGTATTTAGCTCCACTTCTTGACTGACCAGTCACACTTGGGAACACATTTTGGGTCTTTTATTCCCAAACTAAACTCCCCATATGTACATTCACACGTCCTGAGGACAGTACACTCTGTATTTCCTTATTGACACTTACTCAATGAAATTATAGGTAAGAAGTAGCCAACCCAACTCTCAAAAGAAAAAGGGTGTTACTTAGGTGTATACCTTCCCAAGTCCTACACTATACCTACAAAATCAGAAACTTGAGGGGTGAGGCCTGGGAACATCATCTTTAGATATACAGTGAGATTTAGGGATCAATGGTTTAAAAAATTACACTTTATAGGTCTTAATAACTAATTGCTGGCAAAGCCAGAGTAGACTCCACAGCTCCCAACTTGAAACCCCAAGAACTTTCCACGATGCCACAGAGATAAGCTTTTAAAAAGGCAGAGGAGACCTGTTCCACAAATGCATTAAATCTGAGCCCAGGGAAACTTCCAATTGTGTCTATCATCCATTTGAAACAGTACTCCCATAACTCACTCTGTTGACAGCTAAGAGAGACCACTAACCACCTAAAAGCTGGGGACTAGGTAAATACATAAATTGGATAATAGCATCTTTTCCACCTCAACTATCTGATTTCCCACAAATCACCTTCAATTTTTTTATAGAATATCGTTTTCAAAGAACTATTCATTCTGTTGTCCATAGAAACTTGAAAATCATCTCTGCTCCAGAAACTGGCAGCTTGAAACAACTTACAGATGTATATAAATAAGAACATCACCACTCAGCACAAGAAGGTAATCACTAGACTCAAAGAATGAATAAGATACAGAAAAACAGACTGTGTCACCTCAGTGAGCTTGTCAAAATGTTCTGAATTATTTTAAGAAACATATTGGGGGCATTTTCAATGTATTAAGAAATGAGGTGAACGTAAATGTATATATTAATCAGGGCCTGCAGCAGAAGAAAATCATGAGCAGGACACTTCATATCAGAGTCATTACTGGCCCACATCTAAACAAGTAACATCACACAGACATCAAACTAGAAGGAGAGACATCTGTCACTGAGTATAGGAAGTTTTATCTCTTGAAACAACAGTGTGACAAAAGTAAATTTTCTACCTTTCATATTTTAAGAAAAGGACAAAAACTCACAACTATAGAGAATTCAGAGAAATTTCTGGCTCCAGTACTCCAAAAAGAATTCCAATTTTTGTATTAGTGAAAAAAGAACAACTAATGAAGGAAACAGGTCCTATAATGGGATTTGAAAGGCAGAAAATCCAAAGCCTCCTCTTTTAATAGAAATGTCAACTCGGAGCCAAGCAAAGAGATCCTAAGGAAAGAAGGAAAGCAGTGGAGAGAAGAAGGGAAGGAGAGGAGGGGAAAAAAGATATATAATCTAAAGGGATTTTAAAAGAACCATAAGTTAAGGCAGAAATGTTGGATTTAATTGAAAAGACATTGAAGTTCATGTAAAAGGCAGTGACACATTCAAACAGCTGAGAGAGGTCAAGGTGAGATAACACAGGTCTAAAAGAGGGATAAATCCAGCAGCGAAAATTTAATCTGTACCAAAAGAAGTCAGAAATAAAAGAGATGAAAACTGGAAAAGATACCACAAATGGAAAGGGAAAATGAATATTAAAATGTGATTAAACCTGCTAATCTCAATTAGGAATGGAAAATGAAGAAAGCAGTCTTCATATCATAATCAGAAAAATTTCATAAGGAATCAAAACATACACGTTATGGTCCTTGCCAAAAGAGATCACTTAGATTTATTTTGAACACAGCCTCAATGAACAATTGGAAAATATTAAGCAGTCTAATGTACATGTTATTGAAATATAAGAACAATATTTCTAGATATAATGGCTGAAAATTTTCATAATTTAATGAAGAACCATAGTTTGAATCCCTCAGATGCAAGAAACCTACTGAATCCCAAGCAGGATAAATACTTAGAAAAGCACATAGCACATCATAACAAAATTACTGTAAACTAGTAATATAGTAGTAAAATTCTAGTAATATAGAAAAAATGTTAAAACAGGAAAAAAGATCTACAGGGAAACAAAGACAAGAATGACTGGAAATTACTTGTCAGACAATTCAAAACAGAATATAATGAAAGGAAAATTAAATTTTAAAGTGCTGAAAGTATCTACAATTCTATGCCCAATGCAAATAAAGAAAGAAGGTGAAATAAAGACTTTGGTTCAGACAAACAAAAGCTGATAAAATTTATTGAGAGCAGACGGGTACTACACAGAATGTAACTGCCAAGTTCTTCAGGTTGAACAGAAACTATATAACATGGAAACTGCATCTATGCAAAGAACTGAAGAATGTCAGAAGTAATAAAGAAGTAGGTGAATAAGACTTTTTTATCCATGTAAAAATTTCTTTTAAATTGTTTAAAGAAAAAATAAACAACATATTGTAAGGTTAAAAAGATATGTGGAAAGAAAATCTATGAAAATAGCACAAAGATCAGAATTAGAAAATGGAAGTATATTGTTGTCAACTTTGTACATACATCATATGGGAAGTGGCATAATACTGTCTACAAGTAGAGAGTAGCAAGAAATAAGCATGTATTATAAAATCTAGAGCAATCGCTAAAAAGAAATTAAACAAAGATGTAGAAACAAATAAGATGGAAATTAAAAAGAATGTTTAAAAATACCCAATTCAACCCAAATAATGCAAAAAAGATAAGGCTAAGAAGAGATGTCACAAATAACAAAATATTAAAAATATAGTACTTACACCTCACCAATGAAGATAAACAGATGGCAAATAAACATATGAAAAAATGCTTCACAACATGTTATCAAGAAAATGCAAATTAAAACAAGATACTACGCATCTATTAGAATGGCCAAAACTAGACCACTGACAACACCAAATACTGACAAGGACACGAAGCAACTGGAACTCTCATTTACTGCTGTTGGGAATGCAAAATGGTATAGTCCTTCTGGAAGATGGTTTGGTTGTTTCTTACAAAACTAAATATACTCTTACCACATGACCCAGCAACCATGCTCCTGGGTATCTACCCAAAGCAGATGAAAACATATGTATGCACAAAAACCTGCATGTGAACATTTATAGCAGCTTTTCTCATAACTGCCAAAATTCAAAAGCAATCATGATGTCCTTCAGTACGTGAATGAATAAATAAATTGATACATCCAAACAATGGAATATTGTTCAGTGCTAAAAAGAAATGAGCTATCAAGCCATGAAAGGACATGCAGGAAACTTGAATGCATATTACTAACTAAAAGAATCTGAAAAGGCTACTTATTGTATGATTCTAACTACACACATGCATCACTTAACAATGAGGATGCATTCTGAGAAATGTGCCATTAGGCAAATTTTGTCAGTGGGTGAACATCATAGAGTGTACTTACACAAACCTAGACAGTATAGCCTACTACACACCTAGGTTAAACGATACTAAGCCTCTGGGACAACTGTTGTATACGTGGTCTATCACTGACTGAAATGCTGTTATGCAGTGCATGACTATATACAACTTCCTGAAAAGGTGAAATTTTGGAGACAGTAAAAAAATCAGTGGTCGCCAGAGATTATAGGGGAAGGAGAGACGACTAGCTAGAGCACAAAGGATTTTTAGGGCAGAGGAACTACGCTGCATGATACTATAATAATGGATAAATGTCATTATACATTTGTCCAAATCCATAGAAAGTATAACACGAAGAGTGAACCCTAATGTAAACGACGGACTTTGGGTGATAAGGATGTGTCAATGTAGGTTCACCAACTATAACAAATGCACCACTCTGGTGGGGGATACTGATGATGGGGGAGACTGTGCATGTGTGGGGCCAGAAAGTAAATAGGAAATCTCCGTCCCTTCCTCTCAATTTTGCTGTGAAACTAAAACTGCTCCAAAAAATTTGTCTTTGTTAAAAAAAAAAATACATAACCATTTGGATAATTACATCAAATGAAATGCTCTAAACACACCAATAAAAAGAGATATAATTAAAAGATTAGCTAAAAAAGCAAGACACAACTACATGTTTTCTATATGAAACACACTTTAAATATAAAGATGGAGATACGTTAAAAATAAAAGGATGGACAGAGACTTGTCATACACACACTAATCAAAAGAAAGCTGGGTAGGCAATGCAGGGGACCGTCCTTGTGTTTGGGAGGTACACACTAGAGAATTTAAGGCTTATGATAAGGCTGCGTGTCAGAAAAAGACAAGAGGGCAATGGAACAAATGTGGTAAAATATTAACAATCGGGAAATTTGGGTGAAGAGGATATAAGTATTCTTTGTGCTGTTCTTAAAACATTCCTGTAGGTTTGAAACAATTTTAACATAAAAAAATTTTTAAAAAATAAAAAAAAAAAGAAAGCTGGGTACATCCCACTACTGGGTATTTATCCAAAGAACACAAAAACATGAATGCATAGAGATACATGCTCCCCTGTGTTCACTGCAGCATTATTCATAATAGACAAGAAGCGTAAGCAACCCAGGTGCCCATCAACTGATGAATGGATAAAGAAAATGTGGTATAAATATACAGTGGAATACCACTCAGCCATAAAAAGGACAAAATTGTCCCATTTGCAACAACATGGATGGACCTTGAGGGTATTACATTAAGAGAAATAAATGAGACAGAGAAAGACAAACAGCATATGATTTCACTCATATGTGGAAGATAAACAAACACAAGGATAAAGACATGTTTGGTGACAGACAAAATTAGACTATTGGTGGTAAGGATGATGCAGTCTATAGAGAAACTGACATATAATAATGTACACCTAAAATTACCCAATGCTATAGGCAAACATGACCTCAATAAAATAGTTAGAAAAAAATTGTTAGTGAATTCAAAAAAATATATACTTTAGGCTCTGTGGACCAAGAGGCAAAAATTAAGGATATTATATAGATACTTATGTATTATAGTCTCTGTAGCAATTATTCAGCTCTGTCTTTGTAGGCAAAAGCATTCATAAACAATATATAAGTGCATGGACATGGCTATGTTCCAATAAAACTTTATTTGAATTTGACTGAAAAAAAAAAAAAAAAAGAAAGCTGAGTAGTTTCAGCCCTAAGATGTAAAGAGCTTGGAAGTCACCAGTCATGTCCTTACAACAAATCAATAGTAGGAGGAAAGATGGAAATTCAAATATGTGGAAATTAAACATACTCCTCAACAACCAATGGGTCAAAGAAGAAATCAAAATCAAAAGGAAAATAAAAAAATATCTTGAAACAAATGAAAACGGAACCAACTGAATCCTATGGGATGCTGCAAAAGCAGTACTAAGAGAGAATTTTATAGCAATAAACGCCTACATTAAGAAAAAAGAAAGATTCAAATAAAAAACTTAACTTTACACCTCAAGGAACTAAAGGAAGAAGAAACTAAGACAAGTTAGTAAAAGGAAAGAAATAGACATCAGAGCAGAAATAAATGAAAGAGAGACTAAAAAGACAACAGAAAAGATCAATGAAACTAAGCTGCTTTTTTGAGAAGATAAACAAAAGAGACAAACTTTTAGCTAGACTAACCAAGAAAAAAAGAGGACTCAAATAAATAAAATTAGAAATCAAACAGGAGACCTTAAGCTGATCCTATACAAATACAAAGTAGAAGAGACTACTACGAACAAAAACTGTACACCAACAAATTGGACAATCTAGAAGAAATGGATAAATTCCTAGAAACATACAACCTACCAAGATTGAATCATGAAGAAATAGAATATCTGAACAGATCAATTACTACCAAGGAGATTGAATCAGTAATCAAACACCTCTCAACAAACAAAAGTCCAGGACCAAAGGTCTTCCCTGGTGAATTCTACCAAATATTTAAAGAAGAACTAACACCAATCCTTCTCAAACTCTTCCAAAAAACAAAAGAGGAAGTAACACTTCCAAACTCATTTTACAAAGCCAGCTTTACCCTGATACCAAAACAGACAAGGACAACACAATAAAAGAAAATCACAGGCCAATATCCCTGATGAACAAAGATGCAAAAATTCTCAACAAAATACTGCAAACCAAATTCCACAGTATCTTAAAAGGATCATCAACCATAATCAAGTGGGCTTTATTCCAGGGATGAAGGGATGGTTCAACATCCACAAAGGAATCAATGTGATACACCACATTAACAAAATGAAGGATAAAAAATCATACGATCATATCAATAGATCCAGAAAAAATACCTGACAAAATTCAACATCCTTTTATGATAAAAACTCTCAGTAAAGTGAGTATGGAGGGATCATACCTCAACATAATAAAGGCCATATATGATAATCCCACACCTAACATTATACTCAATAGGGAAAACCTGAAAGCTTTTCTTATAAGATCAGGAACAAGAAAAGGGTATGTTGTCTCAACACTTATTCAACACAGTACTGAAAGTCCTTGCCAGAGTAATCAGGCAAGAAAAAGAAATAAAAGGCATCAAAATCAAAAGGTAAAAAGTTAAATTGTCTCTATTTGCAGACAATAATTACAGAAAACTCCACCAAAAAAAACTGTTACAATAAGCAAATTCAGTAAAGTTGCAGGATACAAAAGCAACATATAAAAGCAATTTGCATTTCCATATACTAACAACAAACTATCAGAAAGAGAAATTAAGAAAACAATCCCATTTAATATTGCATCACAAAGAATACAACACTTAGGAATAAATTTGACCATGGAAGTAAAGGATCCATACACTAAAAACTGTAAGACATTAATGAAAGAAATTGAAGATGAGAAAAATAAACGGAAACATATTTCATGTTCATGGATTTGAAAAATTAATATTGTTCAAATATGCACACTACTCAAAGATAACTACAGATTCAATGCCATCCCTATCAAAATTCCAATGGCATTTTTCACAGAAATAGAAAAGAAAGACCCCAAATTTGAATAAAACCACAAAAGACTCAGAATAGCCAAAGCAATCTTGAGAAAGAAAAACAAAGCTGGCGGCATCATGCTTCTTGATTTCAAACTTATATTACAAAGCTACAGTAACCAAAACAATATGCTATTGGCATAAAAACAGCAGACATAGATCAATGGAACAGAAGAGAGAGCACAGAAATAAACCCACACATACTATGCTCAATTAATTTAGAAGAAAGGAGCCAAGAATATACAATGCGGAAAAGACAGTCTTTTCAACAAATGATTTGGGAAAACTAAACAGCCACATGCAAAAGAATAAAATGGGACCCTATCTTACACCGTACACAAAAATTAACTCAAAATGGATTAAAGACTTAATTTTAAGACCTGAAACTGTAAAATTCCTCAAAGTAAACACAGGGGATAATATCCTTGACATTGGTCTTGGCAATGATTTTTAGATTTGACACTAAAAGCAGAGATAACAAAAGCAAAAATAAACAAGTGGGACTACGTCAAACTAAAAAGCTTCTGCACAGCAAAGGAAACTTTCCATCAACAAAATAAAAAGGCAACTTACAGAATGGGAGAAAATATCTGCAAATCATATATCTGGATAAGAGGTTAATACAAAAAATAAAGAAAGACCTCACAATTCAATAGCAAAAGCCCAAACAATCTGATTAAAAAATGGGCAAAAGAACTAAATAGACATTTTTCCAAAAACATACAAATGGCCAACAGGTACTCAACATCACAAATCATCAGGGGAATGCAAATCAAACCACAAAGACATATCACTTCACATCTGTTAGAATGGCTGTCATCAAGGAGAAAGGACAGAATAAGTGTTGGCAAGGATGTGGGATGTGGGGAAAAGGCAACCTTTGTGCACTGTTGGTGGGAATGTAAACTGGTGCAACCACTATGGAAACCAGTATGGAAGTTCCTCAGAAAACTAAAACTAGGACTAAGAGCAATCCCATTTTTGGGTATTTATCCAAAGGAAATGAAAACAGGATCCTGAAGAGATATCTGTACTCTCATGTTCACTGCAGCATTATTCACAATAGCCAGGATATGAAAACAACCTAAGTGTCCATGAACAGATAAATGGATAGGGCAAATGCAGCACCTATATCTATACCTATATCTACACACACACACACACACACACACACACACACACACACACACAGGAATATTATTCAGCCATGAGAAAGAAGGAAATCCTGCCACTTGCAACAACATGGATGGACCTCGAGAGCATTATGCTAAGTGAGATAAGTCAGACAGAGAAAGATAAATACTGCATGGTATCACCCTACGTGTAGAACCTAAATAAAAGTCAAACTTGTAGAAACAGTATAAAAGTGGTTGCCAAGGGCTGCAGGGTAAGAGAAATAGGGAGAGGTTGGTGAAAGGGTACAAACTTTCAGCTATAAGATGATAAGGTCTGAGGATTTAACATACAACATGGTGACTATAGTTAGTAACAGTGTATTGTATAAGAAATATGCTAAGAGAGAACTTAAATGTTCTCACCAAAAAATCAAAAAAATAAAAACAAAAAACAAAGTAGAGCTGCTCCACTGTACATTACCATCAGCAGTATGTAAGAGTTCCAATTTCTCTACATCCTCATCAACACTTGATATTATCAGTCACTTTGATTAGACTTCCTAGAGGGTGTAAAGTAACATTTCACTGTGGTTTTGATTTGCATTTCCCTAATGGTTAATCATGTTTTCATGTGCTTATTAGCCACTAACAATGTAGGGAAATACAAATGATTCCTATATATTGATCTTGTATCTTGAATCTTCCCTGAGCTCATTTATTAGCTTTAATAATTTTTTATTGTATTCCCTAGGATCATCTATATAAAAGACGATATCATCTTCTAATAGAGATAGTTTTACTTCTTCCTTTCCAATTTGAATACCCTTTATTTCTTTTTCTTGCCTAAATTACCCTGGCTAGAACCTCCACTGCAACGTTGAATGGACATGGAGAGAGCCCACAATCATTTCTTATTCCTTATCTTAGGGGGAAAGTATCCAGTCTTTCACTACTAAGTACGTTAGCTGTGGATTTTTTTGTAGATGCCCTTTTCAGGTTAAGTTCTCTTCTATTCCTAGTTTGTTAAGTGTTATCATGAAAGAGAGTTGGATTATTTCAAACGTCAAGTTTTCTGTTTGTCTTTTGAGATGATTATGTGGTTACTGTCAATTATTCAGTTGATATGCTGTACAACATTAATCAAGTTTTGTATGTTAAATCAACTTTGTATTTCTGCGATAAATTCCACTTGGCCATAGCGTATAATTCTTTTTATATATGTTGCTGGATTCAGTCTGTGAGAATTTTGCTCAGGATTTTTGCATATATTCAAGAGAGATATATGCTTTCTTGTGGTGTCTTTATCTGGTTCTTGATATTTTAAATTACATGTTTCACCTAAAATCTTAAACTGACAAAAGTCTAGAAAACTGCTATGAGTCTTAGGAGTTTGTTTATATGAATGATAATGTACACATTCATGATATTTATCCCAAGAACATAATATTTGGAGAAATTACCCTTGGGAATAGTCTAAGTATACATAAAAATGATTTGTCAGGTTTTATAGACATTATTTATATATGTCAACACTCTATGCCTAATGTTATAATTTAGGATAAATACTGTATTTTTAAATATAAATTATCAGAGATAAGATACAGAATACTAAACAGCAAGATTTAGAAACTAAAATAATGTAAAAATAGTCTTAATTTTTAATACTTTCTCAAGTCTACCATTTAAATTAGGGTAGGCAGCACGCTTCCAATTGTTTTTAATTTATTTTGAGAGAAGCAGAGTTTCAGCTTAACTTTGTAAAAATGTTAAAATAACTATAAATAATACATTTTTCAATGCTTTAATAATCATGAGAAAATACTACAATAAATTCAGATGTATACATTTTTTAAAAATCAAAATCATCAGAGAGCCCCTTAATGAGAAAAATGCCTAATAAAATAGAAATTCAATGGGGTAAATCATTAATATTTAAAATAAGTAAGAAGAGTGTTTTAGTAGCTATAATAAATGCTTAAAGAGAAAATTTGTAAAATTAAGATGATAGAATTATCTGAACATAACGTATCTACTCCCATGGGAAAAAATTTTCCTTAAACCATACATAGATTTGTTTTCCTTAAATCATAGGTGGAATGTTACTTTAAAAAATTTAAAGCCTGAGACTGAATACGTGCTTATCTACTAAGCATATCTGGGAAACTAAAACAAATGTAGAAGGTTTTTTAAAAATCATTTTTCCTCTAAATTTCTTTAGCTCTTCTACCCCCAGCTGAGATGGTCTGAGCTTCCTCCTTCACCCAGCTGTTGCTTGTGCATTTGGCTTTAATCAGGTGCGGAGCAGGAACTCAACATCCTGTTGCCTTAGTCTGATTAGGAGGAGTCAAATTCTACAAATTGGCAGGTTTCTGCTTTTAGTGATTCTATGTGATGAATCATTTGCTTTTAAGTATTTGAAAAGGACCATTAGTGAGGCAGCAGCCCAGCTTGTTGCTATTTTCTGGTCTAATTATAACCAACCACTCCAAGGAGCCAAATGCTGATCCTCTTTATCTACTAAATCTAAAATTTAGGAATACAGAAAAAAAAAGATAACTACCTAATATCTGAAATAATAACAGTAGTGATCAACAGCTGAGATGCTAGTTGTAGTTTAAGACTATTAAAGTATTAAACTAGCAGACTAAGAGACCAAGGTGCCTTTTTACTAACCAAGGGACATAAAATGAGTATTTAAAGGCTGAGTCCAAAAACTCAAGAATTCAGTCTCCAGAAACAGTAAATATAGAATTAAAAAAATGAAGAGAAAAAGAGCCAAAAGTAAATATAAGTAAAATATTTACGACTCTTTTAGTCTCCAGCTCCCGTCTTAACTTCAATTCCTAAAACTGCAGTCGTAGATATAAGATATTGAAGGTACCAGCATCTTGGAGGGGTAAAACACAGCAGTTATATCCACTAACGCTGATGTTCCAAGTTCCCATCCCCTCCCATCCATGGAAACAGCTCCCACACAGCCTGCACTCTCCACTTCCAGTCAGGCTGTAAGGAGATATTAACAATGCATATACCACCCAGCTGGTAGGGTGGCAAGGAGCCAGACTTTCTCAGCTGTATCATCTTGATTTAGAGGTTGTGAAATGGCAAAGTCTCATTAAAGACTTGGCCACTGTCTCTTTCTCAACATCATTAAATTGCTATCACAGCAGGCCCAACATCAAACAGCCTTTGTGTAATCCTACTAACCTAAAGAATGAGGAAAAGCTGGACCTGAGGATGAGGGAATGCTTTTCATTGAAACCTAAGTTTCATATGTATTTTATGGCCTGACAAGCTCCCTAGGCCTGGCAAGGCAACAGAATATGGAAAGATGGCACAGACAACACATGCAGGCTATACCAAAATCAGGAAGATGCAGTGCCAAAAGGGCAGGGAACACAGTCTAAAGAAACCAAAGTGGAGCAAAATTTTTAAAAAAATGTTTCATGGGCGTGCTGAAGAAAAATATAAAGCAAGAGGATCAGCCAGCATATGAAGCCGGCATATGAGGTGCTGAACATAAATGGGTGGATACACGACAAAAGCAATACAAAGAGTAGCTCCCGATCCCTAACTGACAGCAACTCACGTTCTGAAAGCCAAGTGATAATTTTGTGGCATTTTTCTGGTATTCTTTTGCATTTGTGAGATTCATAAGATAAAAAACTATAGTGATGCTACACATTATTTAAAATAATGCACAGCTTCAATCATTTTTAAAATTTAAATTTTAAAAGGAGGGAAAAATCACAAATGAGATCACTACTTAAACCTGCTAGCAATTATGCAGATTAAAAATGAAAATCACCACCAAATTTAACATGTATAAAACTGAGCTTCTTAGTTACACACTATTTGTTATTACGTATATACCATAGGTGCTGGGGCACAGAAATACTTTAAGACTAAAATATGTATTTTTGAATTCCACTGTGAATTTGACTATACACGAGAACACTATTGCAACGAAAGATAAGATTTTACTTTATACATATGTAAATAATTTGGAAATAAGTCAATTAGAAAGCATTACAGGCAAATAACTTTGAACCTTTAGAACACACTAAGAGAACTCCTAAAACTCTACCCAGCTTTCCTTCTGTAGAATAATAAAACTAATCAGGCACTTGTCTTTTAAGAACTGAATGTTCTTAACACATAATTAAGATGGCTTTTAAAAAATTATTTATAACTGACTTCTATATGATCTACTTCCTTAAATACACAGATCCTAGGCCTACTTAGCAAACCATGTCAGGCAATATTGATGTAGGTCCTAGAATCTAGGTGAATGATTGTCAAACTGCAGTTCTAGATATAAGATATTGAAGGTACCAGCATCTTGGAGGGGTAAAACACAGCAATTATATCCACTAACGCTGATGTTCCAAGTAAGTTCCCACCCCATCTCAGAGTTGTCTCAGGAATTTTTCAAATAGCTCACTTGAATTTCATTTAAATTATACTGAAAACTATACTCAAACTCACGTATAAATTACATTAATAATTAAAATAGTGGCAACTACCTAAATATGTACTTATGCTGTCAAATTAATTTCATTTTTATTTAGACTTTAAAATAACTTCTGTCATCTTTACATATACTTGAAGCTCTTTTAAATGTGTCATTAATTAGGATGGTAACAAGCTAGAAAAGGACAGGACTTCTGTCTCATAATAACTATTTGTTGGATAAACAGACTGCTCTGTGCTATAATTTTCAGAATTCAAAACATAAAAACTTGGCTGAAACTGGTGAGACCAGTGGAGCCCTGGCAGCAGCACAGGTGAAACCACTCTGCAAGGGCCCTTCCACAGCCCAGGTTACACAGCCCACAGCAAGCAGACATCTAACACACAGAAGAATCTCCATTCCAAGAATGAAAAGGAGAATATGAAGGACTCTCTAAATTAAGCATATGTGAAATATTCAAAGAGATAAAAGACGGAGGTAAAGCTACAAAGTAAGAAACGGTGGATTTGAAGAAAGCACCAAACAGAAACTCCATATACTTAGTAAAATAGTAACAAAAGGCATCAATGGACAGGCTGAATAGTAGCCAAAACTATTCAGAAACTAGCCAACCTACCATTCAAGAGTGCAGGCAAAATTAAAATATCTTCAGACAAAAGTAGAGAATTTATAATTCAGACACCTACACTGAAACTACTACTAACAGACTTACTTTAACAAGAAAGAAATTAAACTCAAAAAGCAGGAACAGGATGGATGAAGTAAGAGTGAGAAAATAAACTGGTAAACAATGGATAAATCTAAACAACTACAAGCTGTATTTAAAAACAATAAGAACAACAACGATTAATTTGAAAGATATGCAAACAGGGTAGAATTAAATTACTGGACAGCAATAAATTGGAGCAGGGGAGGCAGCAGATCAGAGTTAGTGTTCTGAGTAGGCAGTGAGAACCACTAATTAGATTTAGACTTTATAAAGTATGTGTGCTAAATTAAGCAAGACAGCAAAAAGAATACAAATAGAAAGTATAATTTCTGAACCAGTGGCTGAGGAAAAAGAAATAAAAAATTCAATCAAACCAACAAAAGGCAAAAAAGAAGAAAAAAGAGAAGCAAAGAAAAAGTAGAAAACACATATTAACAAGATAGAAATAAGCACCTATGAATCAGTAATAACAGTAAATGCAAACATATTAAATTCTCTATAAAAGCGATAAATGAAATAACTGAAGTTACAAAAACGAAATGCCTAATTATTTTTTACAAATATATACTGAAAGCAAAAGGACACTGAATGGTTGAAAATATAAGGAATAGAAAAAGAAATCCCGGCAACTACTTACATAAAGAAAGTTGATTCAGTAACATTAATCCTTTTCTGCTTTAAATCTTGGCATTAACTACATACTGGTAAAACCATCCACCAAAAAGATAAGATAATCATAAACAAGGAAAAAACAGGTAAATCCACAATGATAGAAATTTTAACACTTTGTGAGAATATTATAACATTCAATGCAATCATTTAGGGGAAAAAAGACTAAAATAAGTCAGCTTAATATTCAATGGAAGAAGAAACAGAACAAAGTACTCAAAGAAAGCAGAAGATATTAAAATTGCTTTTCTGTTTTGATTTTGAAAAGAAATCTAACTTGTTTCCATTTGTATTCACACAATGCTAAATCCATAAACTAAAGTCTGAAACAGAACGATACTGGAAGAATTCAAAAACTTAAACGATTAACTCTAAATCTGATGAGGGTCTGTGTGATAAATATTTAGTGAATGCCTATTAAGTGGCCAGGATAAAACGGCTATTTAAGAAGCTCAGAGCCTATTGAAAACGAATAGTTAGAACTCAATGCATACATGTGGGTGCATACAGACATAAATGAGGATTTCCTTCTTTTTGTACTTGAAAAAATTTCAAGTCAAGCATTTATTTAACTTTATAAATGCTGTTATTAGCCAAATAAATTCAACTAACATACTGCATGAATAATGACTATACTGGCTCAAAAGAAAGTACTTACTACCTTGTACCTTAATCTTTGGATCTGTAAGTGAATAAATGAATGATCATTCAGAATGAATGAAGGTGCACTCCATGTAGCCAGTTGCCAGGTCAAGATGTTCTCTGGCAATCTGAACACGTTTCAAGCTGAAGTCAGTATTTAGAAAAGCGAAATGAAAAAATGGGCAAGTTCTTTCTTAATCTTAACAAATCTACATAGAAAATAATGCTTGCTTGAATCAACAATAGCTCTGTAAATAAGATGATTTCACCAGTCACATGTTAAATTATCAAGTCTGCCTTACCCTAAGATGTTATCTTTTTTAAAAATAAAAGTTTTTAAACTGCTAATTGGACTTTAGAGTTTCTTGACATGACAAAATAACTTTTAAAATTAATTTTAAGATTGTTTAGCACATTTTGCTCAAATGCTCAAGTTTTACTATTATCTTTTTAATGTAAAAGTTTAACCCTCAGAACAATCACTTAAGTTCAATTAGCACCACTAAGCTGCCAAACAAAAACAGTGCTCACAAGGCAAAGGGAGGTCAGAGGGCCACCACCTGGTCCTGGTCATAGACACACCCCGCCCCCACCACCACCACTCAGCTTTCTGGCCATGTGGCTCTCTTTATCTCAGGGTGTAGAAAACCTACCAGCTTCTCTCAATTCAAACACAGAAGACTCCAGCATTGATTCCCAAGCATATACCTTCACTCTGCATTCACTGGGCTCTATTTGTTCCTTTGCTGTTTGCTGGCATCACTTGTCCAGCCTTAACACAAACATCTTTAGCATACTACATCATGGGTTAAATGAAGTGGAAAACAAGAATAATAAGGACTTTTTCAAACACAAAGTCATGCGAAAAGACCTTTGCAATTTATACATGAAACATAAAGATTTAATATTAATACAGAGACCATTTTTCTTAGCAAATGGGAATATGTTATTCAAAACCACAAGCATCTGGAGTAATCATTTTTATTTTCTACATCACTGGCTACAGGTGCAACCTTGTGAAAATCAGTTTTGTCCTTTATATGATTTGCACATATTATCAGCAGAATGTTTAGTTTTAGCATTAACATTTCCTAAACTGCTTGCAGTCGCTCTCTCACTATTTCCTAGGAATTCTTCACAAGGACTGGTTTTGATGATGCCTGTGGTTACATTGCAAAGTGAACTTCATGGAATCCAGTGTTGGGGGATGAGGCAGTCAATGACCTGGCCACTGGATTAAGTGGATGTTACTGCATATTAATTAAGTCTAAATTAGCTACTCTATAAAATCAAATATTACATCTTCCTTAGTTCATTGAACATTGCCTCTGGAAGAGCTTTGTACTAATTCTGAGATGTCATCAAGAAGTAGGAAATGGGTCAATAAATTTTTCCAATCAAAGATATGGATCACATGAGAAATAAGACAATAACAAGGTCAAAGGAAAACAGACCAAAAAATAAATAAGTAAGCCCCAGAAACTACTGAAAATATATTTACAAGCATATAAGCAAAAATATCACGGTAAACTAAGAGGTGAAACCAGAGAATAAAGCATAAAACAAGAGAATTCAGCGTAAAATGTCTTCATGGAGAGGTGATCCTTGTTGGTGCTTTTGAAGTTGAGGCATTCTGACCTAGTGAAGAGGAGAGTGGCATTCGTGAGGAGAACCTGAAGCACTGGGCAAAGCTGAGGCAAGAGTGTGCAAATGTCAACAATGAGTTTATCTGGGTCAGCTCAGCTGTGTGGAGAGAACAAGGGAAGGTGCAGGGAGTGGGGGAAAAGGCAGTCCAATATGGAGAGAGGGATGGGGAGAAAGCTCTGAACTGAGGGCTTGTTCTTTTTACTCTTCCTTTGATTTCTACCATGCTCAGAAGGGGGCTTAGGTGATTTTTCTCAAAATGGGAGCTTGAAAAAGATGTTTCCATTTGGATATGGAGGATATGAAGAAAAAGAGGGGGGGATTTCTTATAAGAAAAAGAAAGTCTGGGAGAAAAGTTTTAGGGTCTGGAATAAGAATATGAATGATCACATAATGATAAGTACATCTGATATATTAGTAAGAACCAACAGAATTTACTGATGGCTGAATGGCAAACAAAAGACAGAGGAGGGGCAGGCCCCATGGCTGAGTGGTTAAGTTAGCACACTCTGCTTCGACAGCCCAGGGTTTCCCCGGTTCAGATCCTGGGCGTGGACATGGGACTGCTCATCAGACCATGCTGGGGTGGCGTCCCACATGCCACAACTAGAAGGACCCACAAACTATGTACTGAGGGGCTGTGGGGAGAAAAAGGAAAGATACAATCTTCAAAAAAAAAAGACAGAGGATTCTTCCAGAAACAAATGTAAGGAAGTTAGAGGACTGCAGAGTACACAACAGTTACTGGAAAATAAAGTAAAGGGCATGTCATAATATAGAGTTAATACAGACAACACGAAGTCATAAATTTGTTTCACAAAGTTTATGAAAAGTTCTTCTTATTAAAAACAGACTTATAAATGAAAAGTAAAAACTTCAGGAAATTATCCGCATAATCAAATTGGCTTTCTATAGTGATACAAATAATAAACTTATTACCACCACAGAGTCCTTTTCTTCTACACTTTTGGACTCAAAAATATTCTAATGTCTACAGCTCTTTGAACAAAGGTTTAAAAAAAACCTTTGAATATTTAAAGAAAAAAGTTCTTGGCAAAAATATACCTTTAAAGATAGCTACTATAAAAAGGCCTAGTTAAAGACGTCTAACTTATAAAACAGTATCTTACATATTTTAACAAGTTCTGCTTTAAATCTCTTATTGTATCTTCCTTTAACAAATATCTTGAAGTGTAAAAAGAATTTTCACTCACAGAGTCTCATTCTGTTTAGTATAATTAGTAAAGATAACTGCTGAGCATATGACATGGATATAAAACACCCTCGATAAGTGCAAAGCAGCACAGACAAGAAGATAACTTAATTAAAGTTAAATATGCTTCAAGGTTTGGAGTGGAGAAAAAGTACACATGTTTTTCAATCCTACATCATTTACCCTCTCCAATTATCTCATCTACCAGAACTCCAAAATCAATTTGACTGGACTTTCATTTATGCTTTATAAGAGGAAAAAATGACACATTTCCAAATTTAATTAACCAAAACAAAAATTCCTAGGACACCCCATGTAATTCTGAGTGGACTAAACAATACATCTCAGTAGCTCAGGACAAAAGGTCATTTGGAAGGGATGTGCCTTTAAGGGTTTACAAAGGCTTGGTCTTCAGTCCTGTAATAAAAGAGGAAGCACATCTCAGTAAAGGAAGGATGCCCACTTTAAATAAGGAAATGGGTTTGCAGGATGCACACATGCTGCTTTCTATTAATGATAAGCACAGTCTACAGAAAGAGCCTCAGACTGCTTTAACTTTCATGTAGAATACCTGAAGAGAATGCCTAACATAAACAAAACGACAAGTAATGCATCCACTCACCATTTTATTAAATGATTTATGAATTCATAATAGAGGCTAGTAAATACTGATGACTATATTCCAGTTAAGAGCTATAATTACTGGTGTGATGATTGTATGCCAGGTTCAGGGCCAATAATGTTTTGGGAGAGAAGCATACTTTAGAGGTTTATGAGGTTAATTACACAAGATAGATTGCTTTGCTATGTGATTTTTTTTTTTTAACCAGAGGGAATGAGACGGCAGGGATTTCTTGACACCTTTATCATAAATTTCTTTTAAATATTTTATTGTATATGTATAGTATTTTGTTAAAGTTTGATCTCCTTCAAGACAGAAAATAAATCCAACCAATATCCCAACAAATTAATTTAAACTTAATTTTGGCCATCACCTTTGGCTTCTTCCATCTTTCTCTGTCTCTGTCTCCCTCTCTCTCTCTCACACACACACCCCCCCCATCAGACATTTTTCAACTACAATAAATTACAACCTGTTTTTAATCAGCTGATGACTGTTCAATTTGTCAACTCACCCTGCCTCTGATCCCCTAATATTCCTTCTTGCCATCTACTGATAATCCTTGGGGCATTTTGCTGTTTCTTAGCACCTCAACTAAGAGGAATGCAAAAGCAGATAAATTACCCATCTAGCAAAAATTCATTACAAGTTGTCCAGGGTACTGGTAATTTCCAAGAATTGCCTTGATAATGAAGGGAGACCAGATTACAAACTACGTCTGCAGTCCAAGCCAACCTCTCCATACGACGTAAATGGAGAATTTTACAAGACTCGAAAACACTTGCTCATTCTACAAAATTTGCATCAAGCATCACTTCTAAATATTCTTGAATTGTATTCTGGCATGATCTGGAACCAACCCCCTGCTGGATCACATAACAGGCTTGCATAAGTACATGCTTGGGCTTCCACGTGTCATCCCAAAAGAGAAAAATTTTATCTGCAATAAAGTTATCTAGAAGTTTGATATCAAAATATTTCAAAGAAGCTACTTTAAGCATGCATTTAAAGTCTGTGTCATTCTGAATTACATAGTGGGGTACAGAGGAGGGAGCATGAAATACTACCACCAGGCCAGAGCTCCCTGTTCCTGTTAGTTACTGTCCATTTCCTCCATAGGAGTCTGTGCCTTGGATCTCGACTTTTTAAAAAGATGATTTCAAAATAGAGAGTGAAGGAGAATAAATATATACCTACATTTTCGTAAAGTATTTGTGGGGATGGTACATGAGAATACATGCGTCAAATTTGTGAAGCTAGAGAGCTGAGAAAAAGATGACTGAGACAAACTTAAATTTGGTGCTTGTAAAGCACCTGAAGGATATTTTCCCGTTCTTATTTTAGCATCTGAGACTTTGTAGGGAGAGGTTAAAAGACGACACACAACTTCAAATGCTACCCCAATTCCTATTTTACGTGGACTTTGCGCTACATATAAAATGCTTTCTTATCTAAAATTTTCCCAAGGATTTGCAGCAAGCAGAGTTTGCACAACAGACTTGACCACAGTAAGTCTCAAAGGCTCTAATACTCTCTAGGGATCAATGACATTTGTGCAGAGAAGAATTTACAAGGTTCACTATAACGGTTCCCTTGGAACTATTATTTTCTAAGGGGGAAAGTAATAGATATTTTTAAAAAGTAGCACACTTGCCAAAATACTGGAGTATTGCCTCCAAACAAAGCAATGTGTATTAGACAAACATAGTAAAACTGTTGTAAAGTGCTTCACTAAAATGTGGATATACTGTAGGTCAAAACACATTGCTTAGAAATAGTAATATACAGCCCACAATTGACTAAAATGTGAAAAGTCTAGAGCATGAGTATTATCCTTGTGACTCCATACCAATACAATAAGAAAGCTTTTCTCCAATCCCCCTATTATAAACAAAATCAGTTATTACCATGTCAACTCTCTCACACGTAAAAGTGATATTACTGTCAATACCAAGGTCACAAATTCAAATGCCTACAGAGGCAAGCATGTAATGTAAATAAGCGACGACATAGGCCAGGTACAGGCTGTGGTAAACTCATGCAATACCTCTCAAACTTTAATGTGCGTAAAAGAATCACCTTGTTTAAGTGCACGTCTTGATGCAGTAGTTCTGGGGTGGTGCCCACAATTCTGTATTTCTAATAAGCTCCTTGAGAAGCAGTGAACTAGAGAGCTCTCTTCCTTTTCTGCTACTTTGCTTCAGATGACAGTCTCCACAGAAGGAATGCAACCAGGCTCAGTGCTGACCAGTTTCTCCAAAGAAGCCAGAAATCCATTCATTCAAAAAATATGCCACCCTTGTCTATGTTCCAGGTATTCCAGGCACTGTAGAAATAGTAGTGAGCCAGAAAGACAAAGATGCATGCCCTCGGATAGTTACCTTGATAATAAGAGGAGAGGGAGACCCAACATCTAGACTAGCAGCAAGTGCTTAAGAAAAAAGATAAAGTGAAAGAGGGATGGGGGGGTCAGGCAGGGAGGGATTCAGTTTTAGATAGGGGGACCAGGGATGGTAAAACTAAATGTTTTCCATGTTCTCTTCTGACTTTTAAATGCTAAAAAGTTAGGCATATATATAGAAAATATTAGGCCCATGGTCATCACTTTCTGGCTGCTATAGTTTTAAGACTTTGAAAATACAATTAATATTTTAGTAAAATGCTTTAGAAAAAATTACTAGCCATTTTTATTATCGCCTAATTTATTCTAAACTCAACTATATTGAAAATATATAATTTTATAATCAGAACTCATTATTTAAACCGTATGCACACAAAGATCCACAAAGAACAAGTACAAACGTTGGAATCTCTCAACGATCAAAGGGTAGAATAAAATCTCAGCAAAAGATAACATTCAGTTGTCCATCTATGAATTTGCTGCCTGCTGCCTCTAGTTCATCATCTGGAAGATATATACTGCGAATCGCTCTTCTGGTGGTAGCGATAGGTTTGTACTGGAGACATACATCTATTCCTCAGTCTCTTTGTAATCAATGTCAAACATTTGAAAAGAGAATGGCCCACGTCAAGGATGCCTTAAGAGACAGTAAATCTAATTTGCCTTTTATCTTCCTGACACAGAATCCTGTACAGCTGGAAATCTCAGAAGCAAATCTACAACTCTTCTCTGGGAAGTCTATAGAATTTCCTGTATGTAATCTGTATACTAATCTCAGTCTTGGTTCTCTCTTACTTTGCTACCTATACTCTTCCATTGTCTCAGTTTCTTCCTTACCAATAATAAATTTATTTTCTCTTAGCATATTGTATGTATCAGCACACTCTTCAAGTTTCCTTAAATCCTTTTCAAAATAAGTTCTGGAATCCATTCAGTCATTAAATATTTATCGAATGACAGGTATTATTTTAGGTGCTCAGCATCCATCAGAGAATAAAATAAAGATCTCTGCCCTTAGGAAGCTTACAAAAGTCAAAAGTATATATACAGGCAAACAGGAAAAAAGTAACTTGCTCACAAGGAGTCTGATTTAACCAACAACATAATTGGTAGTAGGATCTCCACCCATAACTGTAAAACTGCAAATTCACTGTTACTTGAAATGTCTTCCACAAGGTCATAGTAAAAACAGTGTCAGCATCTGGAATATGTATAGCCCATCTTGACAGACATGAAGTATTCCTCTTACTGATTTGCTATATAACTCACTGACCCCTAGAAAAAGATGGTACAAAGAAAAATGTTAATACCAATTTGGGAGTTTTCAAATTTCATTTTTAAAACTTCTAAATTAAAAGTCACAAAAATGAAAGTAAAATAAATAAAACCCATGTAATATGGTTAAACTAAGTTACTGGTATTTACTCATAAAATATATTAAATCTTGCAATCAGTTGAATGTATAACCACGCAGAAAAAGAAAGACTGAGGTCTTTGCAAATTCAAATTGTTTCCATTCCTGATTATCTTAAATTGGTATTTTCTTCATTTGTAATTTGAGCCAAACCATATGACCAATGGAATAATAATTGTATGAGCATTAAATCAATGATTCACTAATGAATAATAGTTGCTGAAAGAAACCATAAACCTAGTCATGTGGTTAATAGTAAAGAACTCAGTAAGAAGTTCCCAAAGTATCATGTTATACTCCTCTTAAGTTGATAAACTAGAGCAATATTTATTTCCCTCAGAAATTACCATATTGTTTGATGGGAGGCACAGGAGAGGGTCTCCATTATTTTCATCCCCGAGTCCAAGGAAACTTTTACAAACTCTCTGGAAAAGCTGTACACTGAAACTGGTCAGGCATGGAACAAACTCTTCATTTTATCACTGAACACCAAATGTTCAACTCTTTCCTTAAACCTCCTTTACAGTATTTCCCAAGGAAAAAGTAGCAATGTTTGATTCATAAGAAGAAATCTATTTCTCAAAAGAATGCTCTCATAAGAAGCACCCCATAAGAAGGGTTCTGGAAATTAATTTCTTAAGGAGTTAAACTGTCAGACATTCACTGCCATTGTCTTTTATTGCACCATTTGCCCTGCAATGTGCCTGTACATGGCCCCTTAGATCCTAAAGAGACAGGGCAGTGTGGCCTAAAAGAGGCTGCACATCAGAATCACTGGGGGTACTTATCAAAACGCAGATTTTCTTGGGTTCAACCTCTAAAGAGTCTGTTTCAGTAGCCCTGAGATGGAGGCCTGGATCTTGTATTTTTGATAAATGCCAAGATGTTTCTAATACAGACTATTTATAAATAAATATTTTGGAATCACTGATTCTAAGCAGAATGTGTAACCCTTGAGAGGCATATATAATGTTCCAAAGAGACATGAACAAATATTAAAACTTTTATACTTACTTTTATTTCTTTCAATTTTTGAGTTGAATGATTTATAAGGTACAAATATATTGGTATGGGATTAAGAGTATACAATTTATAAATAGATTTACATGTGCAAATACATATATGTGTGTATATGGAGGTACATATTCAAAAATACCTTTCAGATCAAAAATGTATATTGATCTTCTATAACAAGGGCCAGCAGATTTTTCTGTTAAGGCTGAGATAGTAAATATTTTAAGGTTCTCAGGTCATATACAATCTCTGTTGTGTATTTTTGTGTTTTTCTTTTACAACCTTTTAAAAATTTAATAGCTGTCAGTTACAGAAGATTGCATATTGTATGATCCATTTATTTAAAATGTCCAGAACGGGCAAATCTACAGAGACAGAAAGTACATTAGTTGTTGCCAAGGGTTGGAGGGGTTAGGACAGCTAACAGGTATGGGGTTTCTTTCTGGGGTGATGACAATGTTCTAAAATTGATTGTGATGATGGATGCACAACTCTGAATATACTAAAAACTATTTAATTTTACACTTAATGGGTGAATTGTGTGGTATGTGAATTATATCTCAATAATGCTGTTATAAAAAATTTAACAACCATTCTTACCTCAGCGCTGCATCTGGCCCACAGGCCATAGTTGGCCAACCATTCACCTAGAGCAACAGTTCTCAAAGTGTGGTCTGAGAACCCCTAAGGGTGGCCCAAGACACTATGAGGCGAGCTGCAAAGTCAAAACTACTACCATAAAATACTATCACGTGATTTGTCTTTTTCAGTCTTATATTCTCGTATGTATACATTGGAGTTTTCCAGAGGCTATATGACATGTGATATCAAAATAGACCAAATGCACAGGTAGATGAGAATCCAACCAATCCTTCTTCCTGCCTGGAATAGGGGTATAACGCCCAAGATGCAGCAACCATCATAAGACCATGAGGAAGAGAGGCCAGGTAAAGGGTGGTTGAGAGGAAAACAGAAGAAGCTGCCACCCTTAATAGCATTGTGGGATTTCTAGTCTACCTTTTAGTCTAGCATTCCATTTCTGGTCTACCTTCTCTAAACTGCCTACTACATGAAAAAAATAAACTTATTTAAACTGTTTTTCCAGGATTCTATAACTTGTAGCAGAATAAAATGCTTTATGTATACAGCATCACATCTCTCCAAAAATCAAGTATAGAACACAATCTAGTCTTAGCTAGCTTCAAGCAGGTTATTCACTGTAGAGGGCAAGCCTCATTGTGAAATAGCAAATAGGTCAAATCAACTGTTCTCCCCTTATTTGCAAGCTTTCACTTCTTGGAACTTCTGAATGCTATGTTTGATCTGTGTGGATGCCCATCGCCTCATCTTCCAAAGTTCAAAGCTTCCATTCTTCAAAGCCAACGAAACTAACAAGTCACTTCATCAAAAATATGTCTTCCTTTATTTCCCAAAGAACTATCCACTATTCTTATCTCCCATATCTGTGCCTCAAATGGCACTTAACACTTTCTATTTTATGTTTTATTCATTTCTCTGTCTTAAAATTCCACTAAACTATCTGATTCACTTCTCTACCTCCGTCATACTTACCACAGGACTTTGCACTAAATAAAAGCTCAAATTTGTCAGTTATATCAATATTACTACCCATGATCAAGTTCTTTAGGAAACAGAAAACACCATAGGATAGAGCAAAAGAGTATTCAAAAATCCCCCCTCCAGGAGTAATCTCATGTCTTAGGCCAATTTGTCCTAATGGAGTGTCTCACAGACTTCAATTTATTGTGCTGTTAAGAGTTTAGAGACAGTGCTCGCCTTTCACCCAACTTTAATTTAATAATATAAGTACTTGTGTACCTAATGAAAATCAACTCAACTCTTGACCTCCTTTTAAAGTCAATGAAGGAAATCAGAGAGACTTAATTAAATGGTGAAATAAAGCCCTTTTAAGGAGGATTTATGACCCTTCTGTGTAAAGTACTTAAGATAACAAGGTGTTGATAAATTAGGTTTTGGCTGGATAAAGATCTAAATATATCAATGTAACAGATTATGAAGTTGTCTTTTATAAATGCACATCCCAGGAATTAACTAGTTTATTGATTCTTGAATATGTTCGCTAACAGGAAACAAGATCATTGCTTTTCAGTGCCTCATTGCTAAAGGTCAGGTTGGTCAGTTATTGGTACTAGAAATCAAAGCTAGGTCCAGCATGGGAAGGTCAGTCTCAGGGACCCCTTAGTATTTCTACAGTTCTAGGCTTTAGCTGTCCATAGTAGGCATACAGATATTCCTGCGTTATCCACTATGGTATTTGTCTATTCCAAATAGGCAGGGCTCCAGGCAAAACGCCAAGAGTTTTACACAATAGAATCATATATGCTGATTAATGATAATCCTTTTCCTATAAATGGCAGGAAGTAAATATAGTATATACTGACAGTAAGCAGTTATCCTCATGAAGAGCACTTAATAGGGAAATAAACTGTAAGAAAGGTAAAAAAAAGTTGCTTTATGAAAAGACTTTACAGCCTTTGGTATGCTGATACATCCCGTGAAAGTCGCAAGGTAAGCAGTGTTCCCCAAAATTAATACAGCTGCAGATCATTTTATGCATCTTGAGCCATAAAATAGAGTTTCAGAAGTAAGGTTTAAAATAAATACTCACGAGATGCCTCATTTTCTACTTGTGTTCTACCTGGAATTATTTTCTGGAGGCAAAAAGACACTGAGGTAAAAAAATGAACTTGTGAGATAAAAGGAAAGAACCCCTCAGTGGCATCATGAACATCGACAACATTTCTCTAATAAAAGGTACGTCCACTTACAGAGCTGGGGAAATGGTTTAATCAAACTGGTTACCAACACCTAAAAAGCCTGGAGCTCTCATATTAATTGACTGTGCCACTCCCAATCCATTGCAGTACACACCTTCTGAGCACTGTTTTTTTGTAAAAAGAAAGAAGAGAAGGTAGGAGAGAGATGAAAATCCTAGTAGAGATTTACAAATGGTCCAAAAGGTAGGCAAACCAGATTAATTTCCTACTTTGTGGAATCAGTCAAAAAGCTACGTTATGGGGATGGCCCTGTGGCCAAGTGGTTAAGTTCACACACTCCGCTTCGGAAGCCCAGGGTTTCGCCAGTTTGGATCCTGGGCACAGACATGGCACCGCTCATCAGGCCACGGTGAGGCAGCGTCCCACATGCCACAACTAGAAGGACCCACAACTAAAATATACCACTATGCACCAGGGAGATTTGAGGAGGAAAACAGCTATGTTATGTTGCAGTGACAACAGCCCTCAAATAAAACATTTCCACTGAAATATGCTCCTTCACACTGCAAGCCCCTCACAAGTCAGTACACCACAGCAGTTCTGCTCATCCTAGACTCTCAGGGACAAAGAGGCTGCATCCTGACACATGCTTCCATAACAATGGGGGCAGGGGGTAGCAAAGGAAACTGGCTTTAGGAAAGTCAGAGATCAAAGGACAGAAAGGTTGGATCCTACCTTGCGCCCAGAACAAGAAAACTGAACATCTGTTACAGTGTCATTGTTTAACTACATTTTTAAGAAATTTCTACAAATTAAGTTGTGATGTGACAGAATGCCTGGATTTCCTGAACAGAAGAACCTGGTTGTCTTGGGATTTGGTTCTGCTGCTCTCTTGTGTTTACAAACACTAACGTTGGTCTTCCCTTAGCACTAAGATCTAAAAGTTGCTAACTTGCACATTATTTCTAAAGTACCCAACATGAAGTCAGAAATATAAGGAGTAAAGGAAGACAGGAGAGCAGGGGAAAGACAGAAGCGGGAAGAAAGTGGCAGAAAAAAAGCTACCATAAGCACTGGTTTACAAAAATAAATGTTTTAACCACTCCTTGCCACAATATATCTGTACTGTACCTGCCATACTTTAAAAATTAACCTTGAACCTTGAAATAAAGGGTGCGGGAACCTGGCTCACCAAAGAACCCCTTATAAATTAAAGCCTGAAGTTGGGCTCAGCCACTTTTCATTGTAGCTCAACCCCTTCCCGCCCCCACCTCCTGACACAATGCTGTTTCTGTCCCCATTCCTGCATCAGCTGCGCAGCACAGCGCACACATGTTGAAAAGCAGCTGTTTGCTGACAGGCTGTGAGCTGGGAAGCTAAAGCTTAGTGAAGTGGTTAACCCATATCCCTTCCCCACTGATAAAGTGCTTTGATAAGCAAGCTACACTGGCAAAAGCTAGAAAGACGGCCAGAACAGCCACTCTCAGGAATGAATGCAGGCTTGTTTGGTGGATGCTTCATGCTTTCACGCCCTCAGCATTTACTCATGGTCCCCAACTCCACTAAGCCAGTATGCTGCAGTGTTCTTTCAGCTTGCAGCAAGACCAAGTCTTCGAGATATCAGAGCAATATCCTGTTTATATGGGGAAAACTAATATTTTTTAAAAAGCTGCAAGGAATCAGCTCTTAATATAGCTTTTTCTCAAAAGTAATCTTCCTAATTCAAACTCTACCAGAAGCAGAGCATTAAAGAAAACACTCCCACAGAAATATGCTCATTGGATCAATGACTGCTCAGTAACACATGGACATCAATTTCTCTCCAACTTTTATTAACAAAATGAAATTTGAAGTTAAAAAATATGATTAATTTTGGGTTTCAACTACTAAGTACCTCTGGACACAGAGTTGCTAATTAAACACAAAGGACATGAAGACATGATTCCACACTAACCTTAATGAATACTTTCCTTCAAGAAGAAGCCCCTCATTTAAATTTGAAGACTGGAGGGCTTAAATTCCATTCACATACTTTCTCTGAGTCAAATGGTTCCTTACCACCTGAATAAGAGGACACGGTAGATCACATTATCACTCTCCAGAGAGAAGGAGAAAAATAAGTGGATGACAGCAAGGTCTGACCACCATGTCCACAAGAAGGATTAAATCAAAAGCTTGATAGTGATGCTAGTCTAACGAGAACATTTATCAAGATTAATTAGTATATAGTCATGTGCATATGGTCCATTTGACTGAAACCCTACTAAGTAAATATAATTTTATAAGTATGCTACTTAAAGACAGAATCAGTGACTGTAGGAAAATAGAGACTGGTTACTATTCAGAATACATATTAGGAAACAATTACATGATCTATTTAACCTACCTGGTATCAGAAAGGATTGCTCTTTAATGGCAAACATGTTAATAATATTATCTTTGTAGTCATTCTTCATATGTTCTTTACTACCAGAGATGTACATTAACTTTTTCCTTTTTTTGCAGGAGAAGATTCGCCCTGCACTAACATCTGTTGACAATCTTCCTCCTTTTCCTTCCTTCCCCCTCCCCACCCAAACTCCCAGTACATAGTTGCATATAGTTATAAGTTCTTCTAGTTCTTCTCTGTGAGCTACTGCAACAGCATGCCAACTCACAGAGGAGTGGTGTAGTTCCATACCTGGGAAGTGAACCCGGGCTGCCGAAGTGGAGCGCGCCAAACTTTAACTGCTAGGGCTGGCTCTGCACATTAGTTTTTAAAGTAAAACATACCAGTTTATAAGAGCTGTGGAGGACTCCATGAGGTGGAATCAAAGGTGATAAAAGGTAACTTGCAGAATGCTGGCTCTCTGGATCCAAGGTGGAAAGCTGACAAATACTCAAAAGGATATTGGACTAGGTACAAATGCACCTACACTGATAGAAGAAAATGCACATATACATGTGTGTCTGTATAAACAGAATTTCTAATAACTGCAAAGCCTGCTATAAAGGGTATAAGAAAATAAAGAAATAAATGCCTAAAAGAGTGCTACGATATGTGGGCTAAAAAAAAGTAGTGAATAAAAAATGAAATACAAAAGAATAAAACTATTTCAGTTGCCTGAAGAGTATGATGCATCAGGTAAAAGACCACAAGTAACAATAACAACATGTCTGATGTTTATCTCAAGCCAATCAATTAAGCTATTTTGCCTGGGACATTTTTACAGAGCCATTTTGACACAAAGGTCATTTTGACTGGGCTTAAAGAAAACAAATCACTGAACTTCCAAGTTTTTAAACATTATCCACTAACGTGCTACAGACAGTTAGTTGATCCCACACCTGATTGTCACCTTCCGATCCTTGGGCCTGAAAGAGAGGCAGGGTGCAGGAAGACGTGGGGGTCAGGAGTACAAGTAGGGCTCAGGGGTATCTGTTGAACATATTGCTTAACAAATGTTTTTAAACATCAATTTTACATCTTATTAAGACTTTGTAAAAATATATAGACTTACAAACTATTACAGAAGTTCAGGTAAGAAGGGCAGAAATTATGCTACAGCTAGCAGTGTGGAGAGTGAAGACAATGAAAGTAAAGAATACATTTAAAAAAAAAAGTGTCCAAAAGCAGAGGTGATAGTGTCACCCCTAAATGTGATCACTTGTCCACACGGCACATCCACAAACACTGCAGGTATAATGTTCTATCCCACCCAACCAAATCATTAAAATGTGGGTAAAATACCTTGATCAAGTAGTGAGATCTTCTTCTGAAGGACATAATATGAGACAATAGTGGGAAATCACGATAGAATGACTTTGAATTTTAGAAAAGGTAGTAACAAAAAAATCAAAAAAGGTAATTTGTTTGAATGCCACATGCGCTTATATTTATGAGTGTTCCCATATGTTCCAGTTAACTTAACAATCATTACCCTGATTAGTAAACACTTTAAAGTATTCGCCAGTCAGGAAAAGATGTAAATATTAGAAACTACCCACAATGGCTAGGGAATCATCCTAGATGCCTTTCTCCCTGTTAATGCCCAACAGCTGACCCGTCCTCAGTCCTCCCTGTTATACATTTCCAGTCTCTCCACTCTCTCCTCCCTACCCTACCTAATCTGAGTACTTGCCCTCCTCCCCAAACCATCCTCCACATGGTAGGCAGTTACCTTTACAAGACGTACACCTCTTCTCTACAGCTTACAGCATGAGAATTACATGGGAAATTTATTCCAAAACAGATTTATGGGACTTGTCCATTGAGATTCTAACTGAAAAAGTCCATCTTAGAATAAGGGAATCTGAATTTTGAATATGAATCCCAGATGAGCCCGAAGCAGGTAGTCTTCAGAACCTATTCTCAGAAGTGCTGGTCTATGAGATTCAAATCCCTCGTCATTTTCAAAACAACTCATAAACATTGGGAATTTCACATTTTAAAAAGACCCAGAGGTAACAAAGCCTGCTGATGATTTTAATTAGTTGCCCTTTTTTTGGAGTATTTTCCATACATTAAGACAGTATACAAATGAATGTAACACACACACACACGCGCGCAAAATAAAACATTTAGATCACAGTCATCTTTCACTTTGCTAAATCGTTCACTCATACAGCACTTTCTCTAAGTTCCCTTGCTTCACTAAAGTACTAATAAAGATAGCATTATGGCTAGGACAGACTGTTTGGAGTTCTCTGTACTCTGATCAAGTCTCCTGGGTCACAAAGAGCGACCTGAAGACAAAGGGGTTATTGCAGCGAGCACTAATTTACTGCCATCACTCGACACATTAGTCCATGGCGGCACAGAGAACTCAGCCCACATGGACAGCTGTCCTCCTCTGTACCTAGCTTACCTGGTTTCACAAGTCAGACCTTCTGTCTGATGTCCAAAAATCCTTTAAGTGCATAAGAATCATCTATTCATTAAAGTCTTATAAAACCATCCAGGAAAAGAGCCTTTTGGGGCTTTATGTATATACTTGTGTGTGTGTGCATGTAGTATTAACCATTGTTACTAGATCTTCTGTTAGCAGTCTACTTAGATTTTCTCAAATCAATTTTAATAATTTATATAATTTATAGTTCCTTGAAATTCATTCATGAATTTTCCCATATCTACTATCATATTACATGTAATCACGTACTCATTTTCTCACACATTTTTCATACTTGCTGGAGTAGAGTGGTAAAGAAATACAGGTAGTGATTGCAACACTAAAAGTATCCCCCAAATCTATCATGTTCCTTACATTAAATGGTGGTTTGAGGAATTAGTTTCACATTCAAGCAAAAATATTTTTCTACTTGTGTATACTCAGGAGTATGTGCAGCACATAAGCATGCCCGCATGCATATAGGAATTACTAGAAACTCTGACTATATTGAGTAGAAATTTCACTTTTTAGTTATGCTTGGATAAATTCCAGGTATTAAAACATCAGAAGCAGCCTGAATATATACTAAAACCAATACCCAATTCACACCCTAGATTATAGATTTACTGTAATGGACATCTGACATAATCCACTAGAACACAAATCTGGCAATTTTCCTTAGATGTTCTTGCATAGTTTGAGTTGTATTAAAATTTGAGCAAAAGACTCTTGTAGTATCCATGTAAACCCAAACAACTAATCTACCTTTACAAAACAATGAAGAGGGGTGGGGCATGATTACTGGGGTCTCAGCAAGATCTTTGCCTTTGTAAAGCAAATTTAGCATGGAATTCCTCCAAAAGAGCAAGTTGCCAGGCATCAGTTTTTTAAACTCAATTATATCCAAGCCATTCACATATTTTTAAGAATAAAATCACATAAAGTAAGATAATACAAACTCAATATTTTTAAGATGCATTGTCACCCTATAAAGAATATCCCAACAAGTAAACTACATCTATTTTTAGAAAACTAGGCATCAAAGTTTGATAACTGGACTTCTATTCCAGATACTTTTAGATAAAGCTGTATCAATGTTTCCTAGATGCTTACACGATTGTGTTTACACTAACAACACTAAAATTGTAGAGTACAAAAACTATTAAACTAGTATCCAAGAAGTCAATGACTATTCTTCAGGTTTACCCATTCTCACTTATACTAACATAACCAACAGTCAAGAATTAATTTAAATTGCAAAGACGAAACTACTAATCTGGTAAGCTTTTTATGTCCTGTATAGGAAAACTTGCCCTACCTTATTCTACTATATGATGCTCTAGAGGATTACTTACTTTGCCTTTCATGTTCGGATCTATAATCCACCTACAATTGTTGTATATGGTGTAAGGTGTTTTCCATATGGCCAGGCAATTGACACACCATTTGCAAAAAGATGCCTCTTTCCCTATGGCACTGCACAAATTCCTTAATACTCTGCTCCAACGGTCTATTTGTTACTCTCAGGCCAATGATTCAGTGTTTTAATTAATGTGACTTAAAATAAATCTTAATAACCAATTGAGCAATTCCTCCTACTAAGCTGTTTTCTCTCAAGAGTGTGAGCTATTCTTGTGCCTTTGCATTTTCATATAAATTTTAGAATCAACTTATCAATTTACACTCAGACACACATCTGCTGGGATTGACTATAAATCTACAGATGAATTAGGGGAGAATCTACATGTTAATGATACCGCATCTTCATATCTAGGGTAGGAAGTATGGTATTAGCTCCTCTTGTTTAGGCCTTTTGTAATTTCCTCTCAATAGAATTTTTTCCTGTTGTGATGTTGCATATTTTTTATTACATTTACTTGATATTTTTCTGCTTTCATAAACAGTATCTTTTAATATTCCATTTTCTGTTTGTTGCTGGTGTATAGAAATACAGCTGATTTTATTTACTGTATTGACTTTATATCCAGAACCCTCAAATTCATATGTTGAAGCCTTAACCCTCAATATGATGATATTTGGAGGTGGAGCCTTTAGGAGGTAATTAGCGCTAGATGAGGTCATGACAGGTCCTCATGTGGGGTCCTCATGATGTGATTAGTGCCCTTATAAGAGACACCACGGTGCTTGCTTTCTCTGTCTCCCTGCTACATAAGGAACACAGCAAGAAGGCAGCTATCTGCAGGCCAGAAAAGAGCTCTCACCAGGAACCGAATCTGCCCTGATCTTAGACTTCCCAGCCTCCAGAACTATGAGAAAACAAGTTTCCGTTGCTTAAAAACACCGCCCAGGCTATAGTATTTTGTTAAGGCAATGCAAGCTGAATACAACAGATTTTGGTACTGAGAGTGGAGCGCTGCTCTAACAAATATCTAAAAATGTGGAAGTGGCTTTTTAACTGGGTAATAGATAGGGGCTGGAAAAGTTCTGAAGTGGATGCCAGAAATATGGACATTAAGGATGTATCTGGTAAGGTCTCAGACGGAAATGAGAATCATGTTACTAGAAATTGGAGGAACGATGACCCTTGTTATAAAGCAGCAAAGAACTTGAACAAAAAGCGTTCTAGTGAGGTAGAATTTGTTAGCGGTGAAACTGAATATTTAGCTGAGTGAATTTCTAAGCAAAGTGTGGAAGGAGCCAACACTGTTCCTCCTGACTGCCTATAATAAAATGCAAGAAGAGAGAGATGAATTGAAGAAATTGTTAAGCAAAAAGAAACCAGAACCTGAAGACTTGGAAAATTCTCAGCCTATCCATATTGCAAATAATCAGACAGTATGCTCTGAAGAGCTGGACTATCACTCTATAAAGAGTTTATGAGATTATAGGAGCAGAAATACTGCCAGTTTGAACTGAAGGGGAGGGAGAGGAGACAAAACAAAGGAAGGCTGTAGGACATCCTGGATTTGACAGGATGGGATGATAGAGCTATTCAGTGGTGAACGTGTACTATTCTTCAAGAAGGAGGAAAAATGACACCAAAGGAGATTCAGAGATCATCACGACTACCACGTTGGTTTCAACAAGCCAGGTGGCCTCTGCAGAGTTGTGAGGGTGGAGTCACCCAGAGCCTTGGGGGCAGGAACCCAGCCTAGCAGAGCTGTGAGGGCAAGACTCCCTCCTAGAGCCCTGGGGTTGATGCTGCTGCCCCAGTGGACCTGGAAGGCAGAGTACCAAACCAAAGGGAATTATTCTTGAGCCTTAAGATCTAATGGAATTTGCCTTGCTAGGGTTTTGGACTTACTTGGGGCCCATCCCCTTTTTCCTCCTTTCAATTTCTCCCTTTTGTAACTGGAACATCTATACTATGCCTCTCCCACCATTGTATTTTGGAAGCACAAAGCTTGTCTTGTTTCACAGGTTCACAGCTGAAGAGGAATTTTGCCACAGGATGAATCATACTTCAAGTCTTATTCATACTTGATTTAGATGATATTTAGATGAGACTTTGGACTTCAGAGTTGATGCTGAAATAAATTAAGACTTTTAGGGCAGTTAGGACAGAATGAATATATTTTGCATGCAAGATGGGCATGAATTTGCCGGATCAGGGATGGAAAGTTATAGACTGAATGTTGACATCCTCCCAAAATTCCTATGTTGAAGCCCTCCTCCAAGGTGATGGTATTTGGAGATGAAGGCTTTGGGAGGTAATTAGGGATAGATGATGTCATGAGAATGGGAGCCTCATGATGAAATTATTCCCCATTATAAGAAGAGATGCCACAAAGCTTGCTCGCTCTCTCCCTCCACCATGTGAGGACACAGTGAGAAGTCAGCCATCTAATAAGCCAGAAGAACTCTCACCAGAAACTGACAATGCTGGCAGCTTGATATTCGATTTCAGAAATTTGAGAAAATAAATTTCTGTTTTCTAAGCCACCCAGTCTATGGTATTTTGTTATGAGAGGCTGAGCTAAGTCAATTCCTAAAATTACTTATTAATTCCAATAATTTATCTATAGATTCTTCCGGATTTTCCTTTGTCCACAACCACATTTCATCTGCAAATAATAAGGGAGACAACTTCTTTTCCAATCTTACGTTTGAACTGTTTGTTTTCTTCTTTACTTATTTGCTTAACTGCACTAGAAATGTCCTCTATTACATGTCAAATAGACATAGTTTTAACGGGCAGCCTTGTCTCATTTCCTGTATTAGAACGATGTTCATAATTATGTTCTTTGTACACTTTTTTTAGCTACACTGTGCTAGGCAAACTAATGGCCCCCCCAACGATGTCCATGTCCTAGGAACCTGTGAGTATGTTTTACCTTATAGCAAAAGGGTTTTTGCACGTGTGATTAAGTTAAGGCTCTTGGAATGGTAAGTGTCCTGGACTAACATGGGGGCCTAACACAATCAATAGAGCCCTTTTAAGGGAAAGAGGGAGGCAGGAAAGTCAGAGTCAGAGAAGGAGATATGACAACAGAAGCAGAGGGTGGAGTGATGCAGGGCCACAAGCCAAGATACAGGCAGTCTCTAGAAGCTGGAAAGCAGGAAACAAATCCTCCCCTGGTGCATCCAGAAGAAACAGAGTCTGCTGACCCATTCTGGGCTCCTGACCTTCAGAACCATGAGATAACATGCTTATGTTGTTGTAAGCCATTAAGTTTGCGGTAATTTGTTACAGCAGCAATAGGAAACTAATACATACACTATAGCAAATTTTAAAAGTTCTGTTATTATCAAATAATTCTCTGCTTCTGGTAAAAAAAAAATATACAATTTTCTCCTTTATTTAAATAATGTGGTGAAATATAGTGATCATTTTAAAATGTTCGTGTTCCTGGAAAAAGCTCATTGGCTAACGATGTACAATCCTTATTACCGACTGCCAGCTTTGGCTTCCAGTTGTCTTGTTTACAAACTTTTGTATGGAAGTTCACGGTGAGACAGGTCTGTAATGTCCCTTTCTCTTAAGATTCTTGTTAACTTATGCTATCGAAGTTACACTCCTTCCTAAAGTGAACTGGGGAGCAGAACCTCTTTTCTACTCCCTGGAAGAGTATGCATGAGACTGACACTACACAGCTTGACCTAAGTATACGTCAAACCCCAGGAGAGAGGACTTACCTCAAGTAAGTCAATCAAGTTCTTCAGTTCTCCCATGTTTATATATATTTTTGTCTGCTTCTAGCAGTTATAAGGAAAGTGGGCTAAAACCTCCTGCTATGGCTGTCACATATCTACCTGCCTTCAGTTCAGTTAGCTTCTGCCTTACATAGTTTGATACTAGGTGACTAAGCACGGACAAATTTAGAATTATTCTTTCTTCCTGGGAACTAAACCTTTATCATGATAAAGTTAGTATATCTGTAGCAGTGCTTTTTGCCTTAAAGTTTCCTTTTTTTCTGATATTGAGAAAGACTTCCCAAAGAAGTTATATCTAAGTTGGCAGTTAAAGGATGAAAAGAAATATGTTAGTTATAGGGGAAAAAAACTCCAGATAGCAATGAGAAGGTCCTAGAAGCAAAGGAGAATACAGCTCTTTCAAGGAACTGCAGAATCTTTGGTATCTAAAATTTGTTTGTAAGAACAATAGTCTCCACCCTACACGCCTTCCATGCTGGCAGCCAGGGTCCTAATTTTGTTCTGGCATTCATTCTGGTGTGTGTTCAGAAAATGTATGGTCTAGCCTGAGAAAGTAAATCATGATTGCTGCAAGCCAATTATGATAATTCTACTTCCCTGGTCAACGAGACATGAGGAAACACCAGGAAAAGGTTTTCGCCTCTAATAATACATTCATAGAAGAAAATCTGGATGTCTGGAGCTATAGCAACCATTTTGTGATAATGAGGGAACTAGCCCTAGAACGAAGCTAATATGATAAAGTCTGTCAGGCCAAAAAGATGGAAGGGACCTCTGTCCATGGTGACACTGCTGACCTGGCCCTGTGCCCAGACTTCCTGTTATCCAAGTTTATACTCTTTTCATTGTTTAGGGGACTTTCAGTTGGGTTTTCTGCTCGTTGCAGCTGATGCATACTGTTATACCACATCTTGATTTTTTTACCTCCAGTTTTAAATGACAAGAGATTGCTAAATAACAGTTAATTTCCAAAATTAAATAATCTTTGCAAGAAAATACATTGTTTAACTTTTTCCCAAAACAACAACATACATATATATTTTATGACAGTCCAAATTATTAAGAAATTTAATTTTAAAAATATTATCATAGGATCTGGCCCCATGGTTTAGTAGTTAAAGTTTGGCAGGCTCTGCTTCAGCAGCCCAGGTTGATCCTGGGCCTGGACCTAAACCACTCATTAACCATGCTGTGCTGGCAACCCACATATAAAGTAGAGGAAGAAGGGCACAGGTGTTAGTTCAGGGCCAATCCTCCTCAGCAAAAGAAAATAATAATAATAATAATATATATATATATATATATATATTACCATTCTATAATCCCTAAAAATTAATGGTCTTATAGGGATTCTTTTTGAAAATAAAGTCTCCATGTCTGGTCATGATAATGTGGAAACATAAAGAATTAAGAAATAATATATAAAAATCAATATAATTAAACCCCAGGAACACAAACACACATACACACACAATGTAGGCTAACACGAGGCATTTCATAAGAGTTAGGACCCTTATGGGCTTTTCTGTGATTTTTTACAAATTAGCACGTACAAAAACAAATTTAAATTTTTAAATTTTTCATGATAATTTTCCACATCGTCACTTATACCTATTAACTTTTCATTGTTACCTATCAAATATTTGTTTCATAATAGCTCAAATTTGAGAAAATTACAGAAGAGCAAAAGATACATTTCTAATCCAATAATGTACTTAGAGTAAAATTTCATAGCACATAATTTTGAGAAATAAGAGATTAAATACATTAAGAAAATGTATTTTTTCAGATTCAATATGATCAAGCTAAAAATCTTGATTTTTGTAACTATAATCACAGAATAACTCAAAATAAAATATGTCTATTGATAAATATGTGCTGCTAATTAGGTTAACTTTGTGTAAATCAAATAAATAGTGGGGCAATAATTAAGGCAAATTAATCAGAGTTCACTTTTCCAATAATTAGATATACAATTTACACAAAAGTGAATTACTCATAAATGTGCCTCCTCCATGGAATTACTTGAATAATCAAAGCTTTTATACTTGATTTGTGAAGGCTGGTAACTTATCATTTATTAGTAAATGAAATGTTTCCATATATTAATGAAAACATTTTAATTTCTACAAGAAACACATCAAATGTGCTCATTCATTCAGAATTCAGAAAAATTGTACTCATGAAAGACACCAAAGGGTCAAGAGTACATTCAGTTCTCAAGGAAATGAAACAAGAGCTGTGAGCTTCCATTCTAGTGTGATGAGTAGCAGAATTTCATTGTTCTTTCAACACAAAATGTAACCTTTACACATGTCTCCATCACGAGAAAGATTGGCAAGTATCAAAAAGTAAGCAGCCCGGAAGAATTCTCTTCCAAAGGAAGAAAAAAATGCCTATTTTTTGAACCGCCTGCAGATAATGGACAAGACAACCACCGACATCATCAATAAAACAAAATAGAAACAAAAAACAATTGCTTAACGTATTTGAGAGTATCCAAAAGCAGGGAGATTTTGTGGGAGAGCTGACACTTGAAATAAAATTAAAAGAATGACTCTAAGTGAATTTCCTATTTTTCATGAATCTTAGCTGGAGGGCAGGCTCTTATTTGCACCATGCAGAGGCAGCAAAACCTCCCACAGAAAACCCACTGTCTTATTGGCTTGCAGAACCAAAGGACAGAGTTTAGGGCAACCACAGCTATTGGAAATGAGTTCAGCGGGGACGGGGACTCCCAGGAAAGACAGAGACAGAGAAGACAACAAACAACTCTAGGCATAAACTCTGCCCAAATCTCTGGCTGACCTGTAAACCAGGATAAGAAATGAACTGTGATTTAAGCTACTGCCCAAAGACAGTGTTTGCAGTTTGAGTCATCCAAATTAATTTTTTGCAAAAACAAACAGTCAACACCTTGTTAAGAGGAATGCAACAGAATTCAGAAAGGAAAACCTGACCCATTCTCAAAAGATAAGATAATCAGGGGGTGGCCCCGTGGCCGAGTGGTTGAGTTCGCGCGTTCCGCTGCAGGCGGCCCAGTGTTTCGTTGGTTCGAATCCTGGGCGCGGACATGGCACTGCTCATCAAGCCATGCTGAGGCAGCATCCCACATGCCACAACTAGAAGGATCCACAACGAAGAATATACAACTATGTACCGGGGAGCTTTGGGGAGAAAAAGGAAAAAAAAAATTTTTAAAAATTTAAAAAAAAAAGATAATCAACAGATTGACCCTGAGATGATCCCAGATGCTGACATTAGCAGACAAGGATTTTCAAGCAGCTACCGTAACTTTGATAAAGGACATATAGGAAAATATGCTCATGACAAATGAAAAGAAATCTCAGCATAACAAATGAAGAGAAATTCATCAGAAAAATAGAATCTATGAAAAAAAAAAGGACCAAATAAAAATTCTAGAACTGAAAACCATCATATTGAAATGAAATGGGCTTCGTTAAGCCATGATGTCAGAGGAAAGAGTAGGTAAAGTGAAGGTGAAGCAAAAGAAACTATAGGATCGGGGCCGGCCTGGTGGCAAAGCGGTTAAGGGTGCACGTTCCACTTGGGTGGTCCGGGGTTCGCCGGTTCGGATCCCTGGGGCGGACATGGCACTGCTTGGCAAGCCATGCTCTGGTAGGCGTCCCACATATAAAGTAGAGGGAGATGGGCATGGATGTTAGCTCAGGGCCAGTCTTTCTCAGCAAAAAGAGGAGGATAGGCAGTGGACGTTAGCTCAGGGCTAATCTTCCTCCAAAAAAAAAAAAAAAGAGAGACTATAAGATCTGAGGAATGGAGTGAAAAAGTACCAAATAAAATGAAAAGACCTTAATGACTTGTAGGACAATATTAAAACATCCCTGTAATTGGGTCCCAAGAGAGAAAGGAAAAAAAAGAATAGAGCAGAAGAAACAAATTTCCCCAGTAGTGTAAAAGTCATTAATTTACAGACTTAACAAAGCTTCAGCAAATACCAAGGAGGACAAATACAAAGAAAACCGCACATAGGTATGTCAGTCTAACTACTGAAACCCAATTATAAAAAGACACTTATCCAATTGTCACTTGGTTCACTGTTTATTATATGACACTCACAGTCTTCCTACATGCTGTCATGTCTGGGTATGATGACTCTCGTATTTGCACTGTCCAGAGTCTTGCACAGGATGTCAAATTATTTTCTCTATTTCTCAACCACCTCATCCCTCACCCTCACAGGTGAGTCATGTTAGGCTGTAGGGCTAAGCTGTTGATAAAGTGCGAACATTAACTTGGATTTTCCACCATTCATGTATCTTGCCACATTACCTAAAAAGAACTAATCAGCTCTGAGGATTATGCACAGATCTGTAGATTAAACATGAGGATAGTAGATACAGCACAACGGTTTAATAGGCTGAGCTTTGAAGCAAAACATGTTTGATTCATAGTTTTGTGACTTCCTAGCTGCCTCAAAATCATCATCAAAAAAAAGACCTACTATTCATTAGTCTGTTATGAAGATTAAATGCTTAGCAGCACCATTCCTGGCACACTGTAAATGCTCAGTAATTGTCTGAAATTACAATCATCATCACAATTAAGTTTAAAGAAGAGACCAAGGTATTCCACTTTATTAAAACAAAACAAAAATTAGTGCATCTAATCATTTCCACTTCATAAAATAAATACACTCTTATTTTATGTGGCACACAGAAAGAAAGAATGTTCCCAAGTGAACCAGAACACTCTACTGCTCATGAATCACCTCCTGATTTCAGAGACGGTAACACATACATCTTAAAATCAATGAAATAAGGCACACATACGAATTTATTTAAACCTCACAAAGTCCTACAAGGTAAATACTATTATCCCCATTTTTCAGATGAAGAAACTAAGGTCCACAAAGTTGTCACTTGCCCAAAGTCACAGAGTTGTAAATGATGAGGCAAGATTCAAAGATGGGCAACCTGGCTTCAGAGTTATTGCTATTAGCCACTGTACATTAATGCCCCTGTTTTTCTTGGGTTCTGTGTTTAACTTTAAATGTTCCACAATACAACGGGGCTCAAATTTTGCACAGGCAGAATGTCAGGATCTGACTGGTGAAAACAAGGGACATCCCATGTCACAAGAAGACACAACATGCATCTATTATTACAAAATTCCACACAAGAGACCAGTGGTTTTCAACTCTGGCTACCCATCAGAATCACTTCAGGGGCTTAAAAAGCCACAGATGCCAAGAAATAACTCTAGACTGACTGAGTCAGAATCTCCTGGGTTGGAGTACAGAGATCTGTACTACTTTTAATGCTCCAAAAGGGACTGCAGCCCAGTCAGCCTTGAGGACCAATCTACGTTATTTTTAATTATTTAATTTTTCTACCAGCATGCTCTCCATTATGCTTCCCACCAGTGATCTGCACCTAGGTAATAAAATATTGACTGTCTACCAACCAAAAGTATTCAGATATTAATATGATCTTAATCTAACCTCACTATATTTTTAAAATTAAAAATTTATTCCATGTGCATTTGGGACTGCCAAGAATGGGAATCTCTGATACTGCATAAATGCAGCATTACCACAGAACTTTTACTACATGTTGAGATGACAGAAATGCAGCAGTGCCTAGCATGATCAGGGAAATGAAACAAAGTTTTGAAGGAAAAGACATCAGTGTCTTTGTCAAACTTCCACCTCAAGCGGCAAATGCTAAAACTACCCACCGGGTAATGCCTTCCCAGGCTAGTGGCCTTGCTTCCTAAGGACATCATCCCTACCTCAACCACAGCACACAGCAAACTGCAGAGACCTGCTTCTGCTTGCACCTCCCCTACTGATCTCTGAGCCCCTCCAGGGGAGAGGTTTCTGTGACGGTATCTTTTCTATATAGGTCAGTGCCCAGACAAGAGTAGGAACTCAACAAGGAAGTGCTGAATGAATGAGTGAACAAATGAACACTCTTTTGCTCCCGTTCATACTTCATACTTATGTCAATTTTTTACATACATATATGTTTTATTATATATGTATTTTTAAATACAATTTAATCATGTCCCCACTTCCTTTTCCAGGCACATCTCTAGATACAAAACCTCATACACCTTAATCCCCAGTAATGTTGAGTTACTCATGTCTATCTATATTACGCAGTTTTCCCAAGAAATCAACAATTCCACTAATACCTACTCTCAAAATTATATTCATCCTTTAAAACACAAATTAAACTACATCTCTTCCATTAAAACCTGCCTGATTCCCTCACAGAAAATACGTCACTTTAAGAATCTGCTATAGTCAAATTAAAGTTATCAGTGTGGGGAAAGATGAAAAAATAATTCATGGCATTCTGTTTATGTTTCATGGTGCTAACTAATGGATCAATATCAGAGTAAAGAAACACCATCCAGCAGAACTTACTGCAATACCAGAAATATTCTACATCATTGAGCTTCTGAACTAAACTTTTAATTTCATTTAACTTTAATTAATTAAAATTTAAATGTAAATAGCCACTGTAGCCACCATACCGGACAGTGAAGGTCCAGAGGTACGCTGGGGTATACCTCAGTACCCTAGCACTGGCGTTATCTTCAGCCTCAATCTAGTCAATCTTTATATTAAGCCCTCAGATCAAGTACATCAGTGACAGACAGCTAGAAAAAGAGATTAATAAGCTGGGTGGAATAATATGCCTAAAAAAGAGATCAAAACACTGGTACCAAGGTCTATATGTAGCACATTTAGACCAAGGGTGGAGATACCCCAGCTGCTGGGGAAGATGCATGAACAGGTCCCACCAACTGTACATTTTGAAAAATGAAACTTTATTAAATAAATTTAAAAAAATGAATATTAAAAGACTAAAACACCAAACCAAAAACAGAGAAAGAAAAAAAGCCTCGTGAGGATAGGATGATGATGGTATGGATTCACTGGTTTACTAGCAGGAAAATGAAAACAAAACGTTTTAATTAACTGAAGCTCACTATGTCAATAGTACGACACAGACTACCCAAAGAAGCTACCGTCATCATAACTGTACATAGATAGAAGCAGTTTCCAAAACGAGGGAGGATGTCCACTCCACCCGTCCTCTCTAGGCTGGTGAGTTGCACCTGGTTTATGGATTAAGTTAGGGTACCACACCAAAAGCAACTGGAGCAGGTTTCATGCAGAGGGACCAGAATGGTATTGGCAGACTCAAAAAGATGCCTAGGGAAAGCTGTAAAAAAGGCCAGGAGGAATTAACTTGGAATAATAATAAAGCATAATAATTATTGTCATATCTGGAAAAAAGTCAAGTAGAAAAGAAATTTAATTTTTTCTTATTCCTTAGGTAAAAGTTAAAGGCAGGTAGATTTATCATGAGCATAGGAAGAGCTCTCAAATAACACTGTCTGAAGGTACGAGGAGTATCTCGAAAGATGGTGAGTCCCACAGCACCAGAGATATTCAAGAATATGTCCAACCCTACCACATTGAGCATCACTGTAAAGGGATTTGGACAGGGGAGAGGGTGTGGAGTAGAAGCATCAAAGTCTAAGCTTACAAGTCCAAGAAGAGATCAACACACTCAAAAGAACCTGGTTTGCACAACTGTCATATAAATCAAATGTGCACCTGGGAACAGAACCAGATCGAACCTTTGATCCACTGTGTCCACAAACACAGAGGCAGTCACATATTTTAAACCTATTTTAAAGGTTCTTAACTTCAGCTCAAACTGCTGGCAGTGATGTCCATTAAACATGTTCTTGTGTCCGGAGTTTATGAGAACAAGAGCTACATTTGAAATCACGTAATTTATTAAAACTATTATTTTCTTTGAATTTGAGGCAGATTGAAAACGTGATCATTAAAATAAATATTATTAAATATTTCATAGTTTTATTTACAGAGTTCATTATCATTCCCTTTCTTAAGTGATGTTCTGAAAAATTATCCATTTATTTATGAAACCTTAAAAATGCACTACTGTTGGGGCTGGCCCAGTGGCGCAGCAGTTAAATTCACGTGGTCCACTTTGGCAGCTCGGGCTTCTCTGGTTTGGATCCTGGGTGCAGACCTACACACTGCTTATCAAGCTATGCTGTGGCAGGTGTCCCACATATAAAATAGAGAAGGATGGGCAGGGATGTTAGCTCAAGGCCAATCTTATTCAGCAAAAAAGAGGATTGGCAGTGGATGTTAGCTCAGGGCTAATCTTCCTCAAAAAAAAAAAAAAACGCACTACTGTTCAAATCCTAAGGGAAAAAAATGTATTTCATCATTGAATACTTTTTAAGTTTATCAACCCCAAATATATAATACATAATTCTGATGGAACAAAGCTCAGAGGCATTACCCTGAAAAATCTGTAGAGTAAAAAATATGAATTTTTTTAAAAAATGGAAATAGAACTGCTCCATTCTCAGCACTGGTATTAGAGTCTAGCTTTTAAATTTTTAAAAATTTATAAAATAAGCTTTATAGTTGGAAATGACAATAAATAATTAAATCACATTTTCAAAATAAAACATACCATAAATAGGAGCCTCCCTCATTTTCCACTAGACTATGTTCTCAATTTTCTAAACTGTTCTCTCCAGTCAATTAACCATAGAAGTGATTTTACTGACATAAACACCCTCATTTTACACATGAAAACTTAACTGAGTCACACAATCAGTCCCCCCAGCAAGGGTGGCACTTGGGCATCGGACTTCCCACATCCTATCACTCTCTAACTCTCAGGTCCTCAGCTGTCTGTCACAACTGCCTCGCTATGCTCACTCTCCATGAAAGCTAGGTAGGAGGCCTCCAGGATTATAATTTTTTCTCCTTAAATACCCAACAGGAAGAATATTTTAAATATTTTTATCCTATGTTCAGGTTCTTGATAAAGAGAGGTGAAAAATTAACAGCAAAACAAAATGAAGCCAGTTTCTAAGTTGTCTTGTTATATAAAAATTCTTCATCCATTCACTCAGAAAATATTCACTGAGCTGCTACAATGGACTTCCACCATCCTAGGCTCCATTCTAGTACAATCCATTTGAGAAGGTGCTACAGAGACAAAGTCTCTGCCTTCATGGATCTTATATTTTAGTGAGGGAAGAAAGACAATGAACAAAATAAATATGTCAAATATATAGAGTATGTTTGATAATGATAAGTGCTATGGAGAAAAAGAAAAGCAGAGAAGGGAGCTAGGTATGGGTAGACTGAGCATTAATCAGGAAACGGGAATATCTCACTGAGAAAGTGACATTTGAGAAAGACTCAAAAGAAGAAAAGAAGCCATAAAGGCATCTGGAAGCAGAAGGAACAGGAGGAGGAGCATGACTGGCATGTCCAGCAGGAGCAAGAAGGCCAGTGTGGCTGGCACTGAGGGCTGGAAGAGGAAGCAATAGGAAATGAGAGTGGAGCCAGGTCCTATAGAACCTTGTAGAATCCATCAACTGCTTGTACACCGCCTTCCCCATCTATTCACATCACACTCGCTCACATCCTTTATCCCTGAACCTCACACCTCTGGATCCAGAGGCCATTAAATAAAAAATGATAATGGCATTTCAGAAATACATGAAACATTTTTCTGTAGATTGGTAGTTTCCCAAAATCTATCTTCAAGAATAATATGTTGTTACTCTGAAAAGTGGAAATGATGTTATATACTGATCAGTATATTAAAGATATCAAGTGGTTACCAACCCATTTAATATTATTGAAATATCTCTGTTGGGATACTTACTATAGATGCTTACTACAGCCTCAGATACAACAATAGGAGACAAGAGGATAGAGGAAGAAATATATGTCGACTTAAATTCTATCTCATTAGTCCTTCTTTATCTTCATAGTACATTAAAATCTTTCAATATTTCTATAGCTGTGAATTTTGACTTTAATACCTGGAACCCTAAGCCAGCATAAGGTGTGTAGGCTCAGGTAATTCCCTAGCACTAAGAGTTTGGCAGCTGAATAAAATTGAGAACTAAATGTTAATCATTCACTCAACATTTTCTTGACCACAATTATGCCTAGACCAGTACAAGAAACCAGAGAAAGTATTCTGCCAGCAAAATTCCCTACATCTGGCCCTGAGGCATTTTCACAACTATAATCACCCTAAGCACAAGGACGTGGGGAAGAGTCAGAAGAACCCAAAAGAAGCATCTGCATCATGCACTGAAAGGGGCAGGAGCACGAAGGGGGAACCCTGAGAGGCCTGAATGGTCATGGATAACAAAAGTCACTCTTCTGGGTCATTTTCTGCCTTCAATAAATATAATCTATATTAAGAAATCTCATAGAATTATACCAGTAGGTCTAATTTGAAAAAAAATTATAAATATACTGTGTGTTGTTTTGCATTGTTGGCCTAGAACATTTGCTGCTTATGGCAAAAATTAGGAAGAAGGATTCCATTTGTTTAGGATCATTGGAAGTGATGTAGCTATTCACAAAGATCCCCAGAAGAACTGTGATAGGGCCAGCCCCATGGCCTAGTGGTTAAGTGTGGTGCACTCCACTTCAGTAGCCTGGGCACAGACCTACATCACCAGTCAGCCGTGCTATGGCATCAACCCACATACAAATAGAGGAAGACTGGCACAGATGTTAGCTCAGGGAGAATCTTCCTCAACAACAAATAAAAAGAACTGTGAGAGTCATATTACCAGTCCGCACTAAAATAAGAAAAAATAAGCTTTTTTTAGTGAATATATACATAAACCATATTCAAAAACATGTGGCTGGTAAAATTTTAAGGCCAATCATTCTTCTCTCATTCATCTAAAAACCACAAATCAAACTACAAAAATAACAAATTCGCTGTTAATGATCCAAATCAACAAGTTTTAAACTGCAATACATTGCTTTCATCTTAAAAACCAGTTAGGAGCATTGGCCTAAAATCTATATTGAGAGAGAATGAGACATAATGAAAAGGATCACCTGGCAACAAATGGACTGGAGTTTTAAAATACCCAACACTGGCTCTGTGATTTGGAGCAAATTAATCAATTTTTCAGGGGCTTAGTTCACCTACCTATAAAATGAAGATATTAATAGCTCCTTCTCACTCTAAGGGTTAGAGATGTTTACCAGTGAGCCTCAGACTATGTTTTTTGGTCAGATACTATAAACACAGCGTCTGCCCCACTGAGCCAGGGCCACACGCTGTTACACCCAAGACCAAAAGTTTCAGGACAGAGATTTTGTCTGATTCACTGCTATCTCCCCATGCACAGCACAGTGTTAGAATTATAAAGTAGAGAATATATATCTTCTTGATCGGAAGGAAGAAAGGAAGAGTATTTTAATATACCTCAAAGTTGGGATCAGCCTAAATTTTTGCATCACTTCCTGCTCTAATAATAGACTCCAATACTTCTGATATTAAAGATATCCATTAAGCAAAAGGAAGATTTCCTAAGGAATTCATTTGTCTAAAGTGGTAGAAATTTCCTTATTTTCTTCAATCTGCAAACAAATACATGTCAAATCCAAATAAATACGCCTCCACACTTGAGAATTAAAAGGCCAAGGAATCAAAAAGCACAAATATTCAAAACCGTAAACACAATGGTTGTTTCCCATAATGAGAAACTACGTAAAAAAAAAAAAAAAAAAAACCATAATAAATGCTACATATAATTCTAGTACCACAAATAAAACTAAACTACAATAAATACTAATATATAAAACGTTTAAGAAAATGCTCATACTGTAGCTCAAACGTTTATAAGGGTGGCTCTTGCAGGCATGTTCCAAATTCAATAAAGGAAGCTGATGCCACAATGGCTGTCAGAAACACGCAAGTCAAAACACAATCCAGAGGGAACAAAGCACCCGTGGAACCCAATGTTTCAGCAGCCCTAAATAATATTCCACCTGTCATTATGTCAAACAACCTGGCTCACTTCCACAACAAGACAAAAGTCACTTTTGTTGCATGTCAACTGCGCTGAGAGAACAAGTCAGGGAAAAGCTGTCTGAAGGTTAGAAGTACTCTGAGCAGTTTAAAAAGAACAGCAATAAATAAAACTTGTTAATGCCCCTAACATTACTGGTCAAAAATAGTCATGAATTAACAGATGTTACTAGTATAGCCACATGCCCAGGTGACAGACAAATTGAGTTATGTAAATAGGTCACCTACAAATAAAGATATTAAGAATGAATAATTAATTACAGACCATGTGGGAAAGATATCTCACAAATTAAAAACATCAACAAATGGCACCTAATGAAATAGTTTTCCAAATACAAAGAGTAGATCTCATATTTTCCATCACTTGAAAAGTAGACTTTGTCATAAATTATGTTTTCATACATCAAACTGACACTAAAAGGCAATTCAAGCTTAGGGAACTAGTGCAGTATTCAGCCTTTTTAAAAATCCAACTGTTATTAGTTAATAATCACAATTGCAGGAATGTAATTCTCATATTTTTCAGCTTCTCAAAATTTAGTCAAAGTATTTTGGAAATGAGCATAAGAAATACAAAGGACAAGAGAAGGTTAAAAAGAAACCTAGGAGGTATGGAGGGAGGGAAGGCAGAAGGGAGAGAGGGGCAGGAAGAAAGGGAAAGAAACAAAGAGGCAGGGAGAGGAAGAGAGAGAAAAAATTTATTTTGACCAACCACACCACACACTCCAAGCAAATTAAGCTCTTTGCAGAATACTTTCTCATTATTCTCCTCCCTGGGGCTGGCTGACAGAGACGGTTTGTCCACCTGTTAGGGAAAGTCTGTTTTTCCCCCTTTCCTATGGTCCCAAAGTGGTTCCCCCCGTCTCCCCCACAAACTATTTCTTCTAGCTTTATTATCTCCTTCCCCTCCCCATTTACCCAATTCTGGCCAAAATGTACAGGATCCTGCAGCCCTCCGCCTACATTTATACTTCCTGACACAAGTTCTGATAACGAGTTTAGGGTACCAAGCTGGTCACTGCAGCTGATATGGGAAGAAAAAAGGGAGTCTTGCCTAACTAGGTTTCAGAAAAGCTAGGCTGATTTCACATCAGCGAATTCTTTAGGAATTCCACAATATTCCACATATGGAGTGCTTTTTTTGTTGGAGAGGAAGTCATTCTAAGCACTTCACTTGTATCTCTATAAGATTAACAATAACCCTATGAAGTAAATACTATTACTATCTCTGTGTTTAGATAAGGAAACAGGGGCACGGAAAGATTAAGTGACTTGTCCAAGGTCACAAAAGCCAGAAAATGGCAGAGGCAGTCTGACCCCCTGCTCTGAACACTGTACCCTATGTACCCTATTGCCTGAAACTCTCTTCTCTGAAATCCTATTTAGAGTGCATAAGCAGCAAACCAATTAAAGTATAACAAACAAAACTTGAGTAAACCATGAGTTGAGTATAAATTTCTATTAAAATTCTTATTTTATTTAATTAGATTGACACTGAAGGGTGGCAGAATATGCCACCCTAAAATATGCCACTTTAGCTATAAGGATTATTTTGAGCTATAGGTACTTGAAAAACAGCAGATGCAAGATGGACACTCTGACCTCCCCTTTTCTTCCCAAAAGCAGGGGGAACACTCCCATGTAAAAGATGCCCTCCCTTCCCAGGTAGGAAAGAGACATTCTTATCACCAGAGATGGGAGGGGAGGCCAAGGAACATCCGTGCAAACAGACCTTGTTAAAATAACTCTTGCGTGTCCACATATATTTAGGTTACTTTTCCACAACTGCCTCTCTTTGTTCAACATGGTGTATAACCACTTAGGCCTAGCCACTTCTTTGGGTCTTCATTTTCCTATGGGAGCTCCCAGGTACATGTAAAAATCTATATGCTTTTCTCCTGTTAATTTGTCCATTCTCAGATCCAGCTAGATCTACCTAAGAGGGTAAAGTTTTGCCTCCCCTACAACAGAAATCTCATAAAAATAGGTGACAGGAAAGCAAAACAAATCAAAATAAAATTACAAACTCATGAAAAATCCAGGCTCTTGAAAAGAAGATGGTTGTAATGTTGTTTTAACTCTCTAGGTTTCAAAGTAGGCAGGGAAACTAATCAATCAGTCAATCAAACAATTTTAAATGATTTTTGGATCACAACAAGGAAGAGAAAATGTAACATCTGACATTCATAATTATATAAATTTCCACATCTAGGAAAGGAAGGACATGATTTGATAGCAATTAAGCAGTTACTGTGTTAAAGACCAGAGAACTCTGGTCTTTTCAGGGTGGTGTAAAAATTTTAAAAGCTAAAAGATGTCAGGCCACACAAGTAGAATAATACTTGCTGGATTAGGGGAGGCATCTGCATTACTGAGTCCTCAGAGCCCACCCTGCCTAAGCATAAGTACATGAGCACGGCAAGCAGCATGAGGAGCATGCTGTGCGAGGGGATTCTGGGACATTGTCAGAAACAGATGAAGGGAGGGGGTACGTTTACATATGGGAGGAAGAAAGATTTATGTTAAAACGAGGAAATTTATTCTGTGTTACTCCAGAATTAAGACTACGAATAAGTGTCCCAGTCACACCTAAATGTAACACATAAAAATTCTCCCCAAATAAGAAATACCTAATAACATCAAAGGCTGCATGCAAAGTAGAAAGCCTATAACTAGAAATATTTTATCATGTTGTAGATAAAAATGATTCACTCAAAACTTACCAAATGACCACTATATACTAGGCACTGAAGGAATCTTGGGGGGGAAAAAATTATCTACTTAATTTAGCTATAACAAGAAGCTCACATTTTACTTTCTTTAAAATATGTAATTTATAAACAATCACAATGTAACATTTTAATTGCTATAATCATAGTATGACAAATGTGTTACAAGTACTCAAAGCAAGACTTCTACAGAGGGAGCGATATATTAGGAGACAGCTTGAACTAGGTGAACGAGTTTATACATAAGGTCCTTTTTCATTACATAATCTTGGAAGAAGAAAGATTATTATGAAAGTGAAGGTACACTCATATTTCAACAGGGGGCACCTGTTCCCAGGTTACCATCTCACACTTCTTCAAAATAAGCTTATATCTTAGCAAGCTAATCCATGAGAGTTATGATTTTAACTCTCTTACTAACAATTCAACAAGTGCCAGTCTTTCATGTATCTGATGTATATCTAAATGCTATAAAACTAAGAGATTTTACAGAGAAATTGGAAAGTAAAGAAAAAGTTTAACACATCTTCTCACCACTGCAAGCATCTTATTTATTTCTAGTTATTTTTGCACATGCATATACCATAATCATAATGTGTCTATAAGTTTTATATCCTTTTCTATTATCATCCTATTTACAGAAAACTTAAGTCCAAAATGTTAAATATCTTATCCAGGTTCACTCAGCTAGGAAGTAAGAGTTAGGCTTTGAACCCAGGGCAGTCTGGCTTGCGAGCCATGCTCTTACCCCTACCTATACTGCCTCTCGATAAAAAGAGCCTAGCTGGGGAGATTCTGGTGGACCCCAGCTCAAAACGTCTAGGCATTACTGGAGTATGATGGTAACTAAGAGTTGAAACTTGATCAATTGTATTACATCTTTCCTGTTGGAGAGGAAGGCTCTATATGTTTTTCATATACCATTCCTTAGTCGTTCATCAGATATCTATTTAGTACCTACATGAAGCCACCATGCTAGGGACACAGAAGTGCAGGACACACAGGCAGTCTCCAGGGCAGAGTCCTGCACCATTTTGTGCCGTGGACCTCTTTGGCAACCTATGAGGCCAATGGATCCTTTCTCAGAATAATGTTTTCAAAGACGCAAAATAAAATATATAAAGTTACAGAGAAAGCAATTATATCAAAATACCATTATCAAAACATTTTGAAAGGGAAATTTATGATACGATACATGTTCTTTATTTAAGATCTAGTTCTACTTTAAGTGATTAAAATCAAACCTGCATCAGCAAGTTAAAAAAAAAAAATCTAGCAATTTGATGGAGGAATACGTTAAGAGCTGAGGCTGAAAAGGTAATAAAACATACTAGCCAAAAATATACATTTTTATATATGTTTATAGACATAACAAAGGGAAGAAAAGAACTCTATCACAAAAGTCAGATGATCTCACCAGCCAGCTCTAAGTACACCAATGTCTCTCTAATCTGAAGGCTTTATTCAATCCCAATTCTCCTGACCTCATCGGCACTCTTGGACCCCAAGTACTCCCTAGACCTTGGGTTCTAAGACCGTACACTTACCTGCAACTCCTCCTCCTTTCCCAGTACTCCTTCTCTGCTCCTTCCACTAATTATTCTTCTGATTTCTGAACACAAACACGTCCAAAGGTTTCTTATGAGAGTATGCATCACAGAACCAGTGCCTCATGGCACACTGCTTGGTAAATTCTTGATCGGCTCTCCCAGTATTCATCTCCCACTACCACATACACAGTCACTCTTACATAATGTTTCTTCACTCTTGCCTACCCACGGAAGTCATGCCCTTGCTTCAGAAATGACTCCCTCAGCCCCAAAGTAACAGATACTCACCAAGCAGAAGCAAAGATCACTCAATACCTTTTCCCAATGCCTTCTCTATTTATTGACCATATATACACAGCTGCTCTTAAGACTCTGATTTTCCAGCAAGTGTACCCCAACAACCCCACATCCGAGATCTTAACTGGGCCCAAACCAGATTATAAACCTCAAATCCTAAATCTCCATTCAATTACTTACAATAGCCAAATTAGAAATTTCTGAGATACAGCTATCTTTTTTCCCTGCATAAATTTCTTATCCTGGTTAGTTGAACTTAACTAAGAAATCTCAAGGACCACTTTCATTCCTTTAGCATAAGTGCAGGGAGGTACTCTGTGATTCCTTTCTCTGAACTCATCTGCCCTAACAGATAATGAATTTCCTAAGGACAAAAAACAATGTTGTATTCATTTATACATCCCACACAGCTGCCTCGTACATAGCAGGAGCTCAATAAATTCTGAATGAGTAAAAGAACAAAGCAAATATAGGAGACTAAAGATGTGCCAGAGACTGGATCTCTAACAAAGAATAAGCATTCCATAGTCCTTAACAATTAAACTGAAGATTGAATAAGCTGTGAAAAACAAAGACATATGGGATACTTAAAAAAAAGAAAGAAGGAACTAAAATTCTAAACCCTCAAACCGCAGACCCCCATTCAGCCACCTACCTTGCCATATTTGAAATTTCCAAGATAGCAAAATGGCAAGTGATATGGTAAAGACTGAATACCAACCCCCAAATGGTCCAATTAAACTGTCTGTGCCCATGCTTCTTACTTTTAATGTGATCTGGGGCAGCTCACACTACACACCGAGGCCTCATTTTCCTCATGTCTAAATGCAAACACTACCATTAATGCCCTAAAGGAAAAAGTGAGTAAAAAGGATGGCAAAGTCTTCTGTCAATTTGTAGAACAAGTCTTTATTATGAAGAAATCAACACGTAAGTCAGAAGGCTCATGCCAGGCAGGAGGGGTGCATCGTATGTGTGTGTGGCAGGGAGGAGGGTGTATGTGTGTGTTTGGCCATAGGCACACTTTGCACGTTGAACTTTTCCTTTACACAAAAGGAAATGCATGACATAAGACAAAGGTGATATTAATTTATTTAAAAAGCAACTTATTTACTTTCTACAATTTAGATCCCTCAAAATGTTTAAAATCTGAAAGGACAGGGGAAAAGCCTGCTTTGCCCCCAACTCTCAATCCCATAACTCTCCAAAGTTCCAGAAGTTGCTCTTCAGCACACATTTGGAGAAAAGCAAGGTATCTGGAAAGTTTTCAGGTGTCTAAAGTCCTCTCATCTTTTTTCTTTTTTAAATAGAACTGATGAAACATGGAAATATTATTGCTCCAAAACAGGCTGGAATTTTCAATTCTCTCAAAGCTATGAGGTGTAGGAACTGTAAATTTGGTTTCACAGAAGTAGGGAGTGGATTGTGAGAGTTATGGGTTTGTTTCTGAGTGACCAATTTCTGCAAACTGAAGCTTAAGGAAAGATACTGGACATCATCCAAAGTCAATCTTCTCTAAATTTCATTATTTTAGGACAAGCAGCAGATCCTTCACACTGCATGGAACAAAATCAATAAAAGCCAAGAACAACAGGCAACACTCTTTCAAGATCATTCCATCAGAATTTAGCAGAGGCAAATACAATGAAGTATCTGTAAGCTGCTGGAATAACAACATTTTCACTTTGTTATTCGCTGTGCTCTAATCTGAACTTTATCTTCCTGTTCCAAATGCCATTTCAATATTTGAAATCTCTATAGCTGGTAAAATCACAAACACATCTGTGAATTTCTATCCCCTTAAATTAGATGAGTGTGTGACCTTTCTCTATCACAGGTTCAGATATTCTACATTAACATACTGTTTTCTTTTTGCATATATTCTTTTTATCCATCTGAGGCTCAATGACCCTTCCCTAGAAATATCAACTATCGGTTTTGTTTTCAACATTGGAATGTTTAGATTAGACAGTCAGTGCACAGGGAAAATTAATACAGCTCCCACCTGCCACAACTCATGTTAACTTCTGCACATGTCTTTTCTGTGCTGAATGCACAAGAGCATCTCGAGAATAGCTCTGGGCTTGAGGAGGAGGCAACTTTTCTAAACATATCTAGTTACTCTTCGTCATCATGGCATCCCGGGAGGGCACAGCACCAATCTCCAGGACGTGAAGAAGTCACTCAGCAGATACACAGGCAAGGAACATATTTAGTATTGAAGAAAGGGCATTCTGCTTCAGATTCCAATCCTATAAATATGCTCACCTTCAGTAAATAAATGAACTCATAAATAATTATATTGGGAACCCTGAAGTCACCCTTCCCTCTGAAATCCTTAATAGTCATTTATTCAAAACAATATTGGACAAGATGTCCCTTGTGATCTTCATTTTTCCATTTTCTGGTGCCAACCTAGAAGGTGTTCTCAGGCTTTTGCATCGTGATGGGACAACATCTTTTGGCTTTTACACTATTCATTTAGTGAGTTTTTAAAATGTCATAAATTCCACACAGAAAGCAGTAAAGAATAGTGAGGAAAAGTGAAGAAGAGCTGTGGGGTCATGAAAGCTGAATGCCACTTTTTTGAGTACTTGATCTTTGGTAAGTTATTAGGTTGAACAATCTAATACTGCTGATATTCACCTATTTCGAGGCTACAAAATGACACTTTCGTACAGCTCAACTGAATGCTTTAATTAATAGGAGCCTCAATTTTCTGTAAAATTGAGATAATATCCCTTACTTAATCAGGCTATCATATGTGGGAGCATACAGTGGTCTCACAAAAAATTATTTCAATATTTTTACTAAAGCTTTATTTATAAAGTACATTAGTAAAGCTGGATGTCAGATTCTCAGTGAGAAAACCATGTTCTATTTTTCAAACTTCTGAAGGAAGAAAAAAGATCATAGTAAAATCAGGACTTGGTGCAAGGAAAAAAATAAAGCAAAAAAACAAAATCTCAGGACAGAGAAATGTACCCTAGGAACTACATAAAGGCTGTCTCTTGCTACATGCCAAGAGTCTGCACACTGGTGAGGGCCTGGTTCCAGTGGGTTGCTAGAGGTCCTCTCTCTGCAGCTCAGTAGAATAGCCTTCTCCCTTTTCCCAGAATGCCTAGATAACCTTAGGAAAGACTACGCAATGAGCCACCACAGGCATCAGCACCTCCTGCCCTGGATTCCTCCAGACCACCTCCTGCTTGTCTGTCCATGTCCTCTTGCTCTGGGCTGTCCTTGCCCTTCAGCCTTCCTCTCACCTAATCATCTGGATTTATCACCCAGTTCTGCAGCTCACTTCTCTGACCTTGGCAGCCCTCAAGGGATAAAAATGCTGGTGTTTGCCTTTTATCAATAAGACTAACCACAATCTCAAAGGGCACAGGCCACACTCCACACTGCCACTGATATACCCACTCACTCTCACAGGTCTCTTAACAGTACAGGTTTGGACTGGAGCACTTTCCCCTTTTTTAGAGGATATTCACCATGAAAAATTCAGGGTGGGTTAGTGACCCCCCCATCCCAGCACTTTCCACCTGTTCTCATGTGGTCTTTGGAAGTCCAGAATTATGCTTATTCCTGAGATCTCCCCTCCGTCCTCCCCCAAGCAAAATGACATCTACATATCCACAAAGGTGGGCTCTCACACATGCTACCCACTACAAAAGTGTCTGACTCCCAGGAGGAGACAAAGCAAGCAGAATAGGGTGTACCTACTAACCCAACAGCCAGCTCGATCTCACTGCCACAAATTGCAGGAGAGTTAGCCACAATGGGAAACCACCTCATTATTCTAACATGATTGACAACTATTTCTACTGTTCATTCCACCTATGAAAAAAAAATAACATGCATAGTAATAACATTCAAAATGAAAAAAAGAAATAAGATCAAAAGATAATACATTATGTGTTCCCTACTTTACACACATACAGACTCAAATGTAGAAAATACACATACTTTCCAAGGACCCACTGCTTGCATTTATCATAGATTTCATTCACTTGCCACTTCCCCTGATGCGCTTCAAATGTTTTCTTTTCACAATCAGGGAAAGTAAAGTAGCACAAATGTAAATGTTACATACCTTTACTCTTGTCTGATCAGTCTACTATTCTAATTTCGATTCCTGAGTTCTGATGACTTCAGCTCCATGGAATGAGAGACTGAGGCACAGCCAGCAGAGGAGGACAAAAGGCAGAGGTCACCGCTGCTGGCCCAGTCAGTGGCCAGCCGCCTGGTATGATGGGTATCATAGTAGTCCGAGAGGGCTCCCCCTTTCTGCCAGCTCTGCTCACACAATCACAGAGCATGGTTTTCTCCACCATGTCCCTTCCACACTATGATGAGGATTACAGTCTGTCATTGCCAAAAACTCAACTTCTATTTTTGGTCAAAAAAATCATAAAATGGATTCCTAAAATTCAATTTTAAATCCTAAAATTGAAGGAGCTGAGAGCACACAGTGTTTTCCAAACTGAAAGTGATGGTTGTGGGTCACAAAATCAATTCAGTGAATGGCATTTTTAAAAAGCAAAATAAAGAATATATTGCATATTTTGTGGACATGTATTGCTTTACAACACTGTTGTTTTCAATACACACATATGTGTATGTCCTATACTGGGGGTTGCAGTAAAAACAAGTTTGAAAACATTGATCTAACCCAATATCCTTATTTTCTGAGTCCCATAATGGTTAAAAGACTCACCCACAATTGCATAACTTGTTACTGGCAAGTACTCAAACCTTTATAAAAATTCTTCATAAAATCTCTTTTTAAAAAAACAACACATTTTCTGTAATTCTTTTAAGTCTCATTAAATATCAGCATTTGCATCAAACACAAAATGCAGGTATTCACAAATTTTTCAGAGAACTAAGCATAAGCAATTTAAACAATTTCTCCAAATCATCTGGACTCTAAGGGTAAAATCAGATGGAGGTTAGAAACCAGCCACCATGGTTTTTAATCAATACAAGATTGGATACATTTAACACAAAATCAGGCACTTAGTAAAGGCTAGTATCTTCCTTAGTCATACATCCTTTCCTTTTCCATCATGTAGCTTGAGCCTAGATCGAGCCCAGATCATCCAATAGAAAATCTCCCACACCATGTAAGCTAACTGCCCAAAAGCCGTATCTAGTATTATTAGATAATGTCTAACTCTTCAAGTAGCTAAGACAGCCTAAGAAAACACAAAAATCACAGAAACACCTTGAGTTCTTCTGATGGGTTATAAAATTAAATGAAATGGGCAGAAAAATAAAATTCAAAATAACTATTTAGGAAGTAAGACTCAAATCAGATATATTCAAACAGAAATGTGACTTCAGAGTATTAACCATATATCTCTTCCGACACTGTTTAATTCTGACTGCTCTGAGAGATTCTAGAGGTGCCTCAACACCTTCAAGAGTGAGGAGTTGGAGGTCATGGCCTATGCCCTCAGAAAGCTGATTTTGCATTGATTTTACAATAAGGTCTCAGATTTCTCCTAAGTATTCATGCCATTTTGAGTATTCTTAAATATATTTAGTTCTTCAATAACTACAACTTATTAGGCAAGTCCATCATCAAGTAATTTTAAAATTATGGTCTATTTATCATTTGCTAGTGATTCCTGACAGATATACTCAAGTGGAGGTCTACTTTTACCAAAACATTCCAGGTAATTGGGGGATAGTCATCCCAATGTCCCACATTAACAGAAATTATTTGAAATTGAATAGAAAGAAACAGCTAATGCTAAAATAAACAATATTCGAAATATAATGAATTATAAGTCAGTCAAAATTATATGTCTCAAGAGCAGTTCTGGGTACAGAAAACCAATTTAACAAATATTTTAACAAATGCCCTCTATATGTAAAATACTGTGGTGGACTCTATATTTTAGGTAAATGCAGGAAACTTACTATTCCTGACTAAAGTCTCAGGTCAGATAATAAAAGTTGCACTTGATCATGTACCCTTAACCTTTCCCTCATCCTCTACCAATAACATAGAGGTACCTACGTTTCGGGTTTGGGAGGTTTGAGGGAGGGGAAAGATTTTCCAATCACACAGATCATAATAAACTAGTGAACAAGAGGCAGCCCTGTAAATGCACCAGCTTGAATAAACTGGTTGGATGTACATTTGAGAAGCTGCTTATTTGTTCAAGTGGCAAACAGAGAACCAATTCTCCAATTTCTAAAATAGCTACCAGACCCTAGATTAGTCAATTATCCTTCATTTCACAGCAAGTAGCTATAATAAAATAATTCAAATAAAATTCTTGAATTCAACTTTCCAGAATTAAGAGGGTTAGTTTACATACAATTTGAGCAAACCAGAGAGGGCCATCCCCTTCATCAGAGACTTTCTAACACTACTAAAGTGAAAGAACCAACATTGCAATTAGTCATATAAAACCATAACGAAATTCGGCAGTCAGTACAAAATCTAGCAACCCTATCATTTTTCAAGGTTATACCAGTTTTTATAAGGCAAGGCAAATGAAGCCTAGGGAAATATCCTGAACTAACACATTCATATTTACAAAAGTTTGTCTCTTCTACAACAATGTTTAACCAATGTCATGCGATCCTTAAATTTATGAAAGTATTCTCTCTTCCTTGAAAGAAGCAAAAAATGTTTTTTCTATCCTTAGAAATCTCTAAGAGAACCCCAGGACCACTCCTATATCCCCATCTTTTTCTCTTTCCCTTTTATTCATCTCCCTAGGTATCCATAACATGGATCATTTTTGCATTTTTCTAGGCGTTAAAATGCATTTTGCATTTAACAGGCGTTGGTTGGTCCACCCAGAAGAAGACACTGTCCCAAAGACATGCTTTCTTTTCTTCCATGGTTGACACCTAGAACACTCCACTAACAAAGAGTCTCTAACTGTCTGTGTAGGACCATTTGCCCAGCAATTGTGCTTCTTGAGGGAATAACTCTTTCTGTATATGCACTGACCTTCTTGCCTGCTGGCAGAATCTATGAAAACCCTACCTGAGTTCCCTTTCCTCTTTTCATTCCTCTACTAGAAGCAACACTTCCTTAGTTCTAAGACAAAATTCAAAGAAGCATCTGGATAGATGCTTTCAACAATAGAAAATCATGCCCCACATGCATTGGGCTCCCATCATTCTAATACAACACAGACATTTTAGTAAGATGCAGATCTCTCCAAGGCACACTGGGAAAGTAGTATCTCCGTTTAAGTCACGAGAGAATAAACAATCAAGAGTAACCAGAGCGATGTTGTCCCTCCCCAAAGCTGCTGCTCTGCAGCTACCTCAGGGACTTTGAAACTTCTTCCAGTAGTAAGGAGGGCTGCTTCCCAGTATTTACATACTTCTCAATTCGTTTAGGAGAAATTTTAAAGAAAGTTGTTGATAGACTTTATTCTGCCAGCGCACATCAGTTAAATGTGTTTTATTTCCCTTCTGGGCTGTGTGCTGGCAGAGAATAACACAATGAAGAGGTGGTAGGGTGCATTTCCAGGCCCTTTATGGTCAAGATTATGAAAGAAGGCCTTTGACGAAGAATGTTCAGGCTGACTATAATAGTTTTCTTTTTAGTACGTTATTGTTGCCATGTGTTTGCTGCTGTCTGGAGCAATAAAAAAGCTCTGAAATATTTGTCTGTGTCCTTCATGGACTCAAGAATTTCCATAAGAGAAATCACTCGGAAAATCACAATATTGCTCCAAATAAAATATTAACATAAAAAACTTGTTGAAATGTTGAGCTAAAATACTAAAGAATTATTACCACAGATGTAATTTATGAGGATCTGAGTGCCTCAGCCTCATAAAGGCTTTTCCATTCCCACTACAAGCACATGTTTGGTATTGTTCTTCATACAATATTGATGCCGCCAACCAGAATGAATTGGTTTGGGGGATCCTCGGAAGTTCTGACAGAACAGATTAGAATGACAAGGAAAGAGCACTATATGATTCAATCCTAAATAAAAGTACATTTGATAAACAAATAGCCAGCCCTTACAATTTTATTTAAAGAAATTAAAATTATTTCTCTTTCATGTATGAAAAATGTAGGTGCTTTCTCTTCTTCCCATCATCTTAACTGCAGATTGGTATCCTTGAGTTAAAGAATTTGGCCTTGTAACTGTAACAGGTTACCAGTAGTAGTAATTACCTATAGGAGAAGAGGTTAGCTCAACATTGGTAAAATAAATCATCTTTCAGTATCTATGAATTCTCCCCAAACTTCTTAGCAGAAATCTTCTCACTAAGAAAATCTCCAACAGAAGAGACTGAATTTGCATTTGAGCCTATCATTTCATCTTTACTCTTCAAATTTAAGGACAGATGGCTATACTGATCCTCAATCCCTAAAAACTGTAGACACTCAGTAAGTGTTATGCTAAGTGAACTGTGTGCATTAGCACTTAACCACGTGCAACTTCACAGTGTTCCCTGAGGGCCACCGCCTCTCCTATGCAACTGAAAATAGTCTGGAACTTTTAATGATCCTAAGACCTGACACAGTTTGACTCTTTCTTCTTAAGTATCATCAATATCAAAGAAGTGTTTATTTTTGCCAAAATTTTAGAGTGAGCGAAGTCCCTATAGTCAAGGTATATTATCTACATCGCCCAAGTTTTGTGTCCTAAGATTCTTACTGGCATTACTGTAACATAGTCTGTTGACATAAAACATTTCACACAAGTAAGGTCTTTGTTTTTCCTAACCCTACAAGAGCTGAAAAAGGAGCTTTCAACTTAACAATTAATTCAGGGTTCATCTACTTTACCTGTAGGCAAAGCAATATAGTCTATTCACACAATGGAGTGGAGGAAAGAGAGGTGGTTAAAAAGAAGGTCAAAAAGAGAAATAGTTATAATAAAACACTATGATGTGCAGTATTCAGTTTACAAATGAGAATGCTTTGGAAGAAAAAGGTCTAGTGTCTTACCATGAGTAAAAGGCTAAATTAGTCATAGTAGCAGGGATCAGAAAAACAACATGTAGTCGAGATCAGTAAAAAAACAATCCAACATAGTCAAGAGCAGTGTGTGGGGGATATGGTTAAGTGTTTAGTTAATGCTTCTGGAAGTCAACTAAAGTGACTCATTTGCAAAAAGACAGGCTGGCTAGAAGTTAACTTGCCTGAAAATGGCAATAATAGGAATCTGCTTTGCCTGTACCATAAGGTAGGCATAAAGATAAAAGGAGATAGGTAATACATGGGAAAATGTTCTGCAAAACATAAAGCACCAGTAAATGCAGTGTTCCTCCCATCAACCTTAACCTGGCTAATAAATCATGCTTTCTTTCAGCAAAGCTACCTGCACTCTCTTAGTCATTAATTCACTCAGTGAACGTTTACTGGACAACTATTACATGTAAATTGCTACATGAAGAGCCAGTGCCAATACTAAAACAAAAAGAAAGAACTCATTCTTCAAAGAGCTTATAGATTAGTTTGTAATATAGTAATCTAGTATGGAAATGAATCATATGCATAAATGGCTCTCAACCATTTCCTAGTTCCCAATACCTCAGCCCTACCTTCATATAATGAAGGAAGATTTAGCTGTGGCCAGACCACAAGGAAATCAAATGGAATTTTCATAGAGGAACTACTGAAGGATTATGAGAAAGGACTTAATTAGCCTGAACCTGATTTAGTACTGAATTTGGGAAGAAAAAATGAAATTAAAATCAACTGGAAGGATCTAAAAACAACCTGTTTGTGAGATGGTGAGGAAGGACTTAACCTGAGAACAAGAGGATCAGGAACGAAAAACTAATACTTTAAGAGTCTACAAAGCAGAGAATGATTTTCAGTGAAAATACTCCAAGCTGCAACAAAACTGACGAAGGGAGAGAAAATAGCAAGAAAGACAGAAAAGAAGGAGAAAGAAAAAGAGACGCAGTAACCGGAGCAGAAGAAAAAAGAGAAGATGTGAGAAGAGAGATTTCATTAGAAATTACTTTTTTCCTTGCATGTCTTGTTATTTTTTACTATGTGCTGCTCATTGCCTTTGTAAAATTATTTGTGAGGCCTATTTGTGGCAACTCCTTCAGGGGAGGAATTTTGTTAGCTTCTGTCAGGAACCTAAGCTTTCTACAAGTTCATGAAATCCTAAAACTAAATCCTGAGCTTAACATTTTCTGGACTACTCAAGTGATGTGATTTTGGTTTTTTTTTTTTTTTTTAAAGATTGGTACCTGAGCTAACAACTGTGGCCAATATATTTTTTTTTTCTGCTTTATCTCCCAAAATCCCCCATGGTACATAGTTGCATATCTCAGTTGCAGGTCCTTCTGGTTGTGGCATGTGGGATGCCACCTCAACATGGCCTGTCGAGCGGTGCCATGTCCGTGCCCAGGATCCGAACCAGCGAAACCCTGGGCTGCCGCAGCAGAGCACATGAAGTTAACCGCTCAGCCACGGGGCCGGCCCCAGTGATTTTGGATTACAACATGCTTGATGGCCTATTTGTGGTTACACTTTGTCAAGAATTTCCCTCCCCTGTGCTCTGCTTAGCACCAAAGCAATTTTCCTATGGAATCCCCTAGAGGTGGACATAGGGTTTATACCTAATTCATTCTAAACCTAATGATGTAGCCCTTTGATATCTGTCTCTCTCATCAACAAGACTGTCAAAATTAAGTTCCAATTTGCCAAATGGGCAAATGCTCTCAGGATTAAAACACTCTGAATGTGTAGCTTACCTCTCCTACTCTCCCATTAGTATTAGCCTGATAATTGCTTACTATCTTTTTTATTCTTCAGTTATTTTAAGGAGATTTAAGATATTTTTTATACTGTATTTTCAGTTGTTTTCGATAGCGGATTTGACCCAATCAATCTAGTCTACAACATTCCTGAATCTAGAACAAAACAATGAACTCAAATCTCTATACACAGAAAGTCTTGTGGTAAACTATGAAAATAACTGGTCAAAAATCTGCTGGCAATCAGAAGGAAACAAGTATAAGAAATTCCTATATTTAGGAAAAAAGTATTTTCAAAACTGAGATTAACATATTCATTTGATAGTTATAAACAAAGATATTTACCACTAAAAACTAAATTACTTTATTAGGCCAGCAACCAACGGATACATATAAAAGACTCCTAACGAAGTACATTCCAAATATCAACAAATCTCTTAAATTTTGAAAGCAACATTTAATCTAAATAAATAAGAATAGGTTTTTAAAACTTCTATGTTTATAAAATGACCTGTTTTACATTGCTTTCTAGGATTTCAATCATAAGCTAGAACAACAAAACCAAAAGACTTTGTTTCTCAGGCTTAATTATAGTGGTATAAAAACCAAAAGTTTTTGGACAGGTACTTTGATTTATATAGATACTAGTTCAAATTAAAACAAATATTTTAAAATATCTGAACTCTTACTACGTTTATAATGGCATAAAATAATTTGAACAACTCCTCCACAACTGAAGTGGAGTATATGCTTTAGAGTCTTAAAGAAGGATTTAGCTGAAGTTTCAAGGTTGCAGCACTTATTCGTTCAAACTATCAGCCTAACAGAACTAAAAGGAAAAATGACACTGTATTACGTGATTTAAGTATAAAACATTGCCATGACAAATATTTGGAAGTTCCAAACTTTTATAAAAGCACACTTTACGTACAATATCAGCATTCATCCCTTTAGGGATTGTACATGTGGACTGCCTCTGGGGGGAATTTATCTCATTTCATTTTCATTCTACATTCTACTTTTGAGTTGCCAACTAAATTGCTTCTTGGTTTATAGTATAGAAGACTTCATAATGTTTGGCTGGAATTCCTTACTTTTAAAGTATGCTGATAGAAAACCCAATGCGGTCTGAAATATCCTCCCCAGATGTCTGGATAGATGTGAAACCAACACATATCAAAAGGAGATCCAAAATACCATCAGCTGTATAATACATAGCCTCATACTTTTAACAAGTTCAACCAATCAAAACACATTAAAATATTTTCAGGGGAATTGAACTTAGTTCTTACATTTTCCATTGCTGGTACTCAAATTCTATCGAGTTTTTATTTTTTGTTTTTTATAAACAGGATCTCCATACATATCCAATGATAATGAGCTACAACTACAGTTTAAGCACTTAATATAAATGGACAATGGGACAGTTGGATATAGTTACCAAAAAAGGATTCCACAATCTTGGTCTGAAAAACAGAAGTTTAGTCACTAGAACAAAGAAAATGTAGTCTTACTTGTTTCCACACCAGTTAGGCCACAACCTAGTATAAAGAATTTAATTCTGAGCATTATATCTTAAGAAGGATAAAAGCAAATGGGATGCATTAGGCAGACAAGAATCAAGACAGTCATGGGACCTTGAATCTGCATGATGGAAAGAACAACTACAGGAAATAGGGTTGTATGCCCATGAGGAGAGACAGTTGGGGCCAAAGTTGGGGGGGAAGGGTGTCTGCATGAGAACAATAACCTTTTCCAAATTAAGAGAGTAGAAATATAACAAAATAATTGGATTTCTTTTGCATGAATTCTCAGGGAAAAACTAGAAACAGTGGATGAAAACAAGCTACGGAGAGGGAGATTTTCAAACAGAATTGTCTGAGGATGAAACCGATTGTTATGACAAGCAATAGCAGTGGCATAAATTCCTCTCCCAGGGTATGCATGTTAGTTCTTACTGAGTATCTCATGCACTGCCACACAATCATGCCTCAGTTTGTGCGGTTCACCCTGACCCAGTTCCCTTCTTTGACCAGCTGGTAAAATATAGCTTCAATCACTCTAGCTCAAATGTAGCTCCCTTTCTATAATTTTCCCTGACACTATCTTTTCCTCCAAACCCCTCCCATCCTTAGAAGTAACCATTTCCTCATCCAAGATCATGCAGTACTTTTTGTGTTCTCCTATTGCAATATTTACCTACACTAACGTATAGTGGATAGAAGATAGGGACTACCATAATTATTTCTATTTTCCTGGTACTTACGTAGTGCCTGGTATAGTTTTAGTGCCTGTCACATTGTACATAACAGGTGAGTTTTGAAATGCAGGGAACAGTCAAATGCCAGATGCAGAGTGAAGCTAGACGACTTTTTAAGATGCTGAGATGCTACAGTTCTAAGAAATATGGAGACATGTTATAGAAGATGTTCCATCACTGATATCCCTATCAGTGAGCACGGAAGAAAAAAATACTACAAACATATCGTTAAAATGAAATAGAGAGACTCAGAACCCAGTGCATTTCTCCTGACACTAAGACAAAAAGCTCATCCAGAACTCCACAGGTAGAAGTTGGGCATTTTACACATCCCAGAAAAAAGAACAACTTTTAATTTCATGGCAATATAAATGATGTTCTAAATAAAGCAGAATGTTTGATGGATAAGAAAAGACACTGGGAGGTTGTCAGAAAATACAGAGACGTATGTGTATTAAAACAATAGTTATCAGATTATACAAATTTATAGAACAGACATTATTCATTATCCATCTTCTGGGCTACATTTTGAACTTGCTCACTGAAATATGCCAAAACTATAAAAGTAAGGCAAAGCAGAAAACCTATAGCCTCACCACCAATTCTATTTCCAGTGTGACCAGTCTTTCCAGAGGTAACTAAATGGACTGAGAATTAAATTCAAACATAATTTAGCCTATGCTATTCCTCTCAGGTTTTTAGAAATTTCTATTTTAAAAGAAAAACAAGTCTATAAGACCATGAAACATTCTTTCATATTTAAAAGAAGACAAAGAAAACACTTGGAAAAAAATACAGATAAACAGAACAAAAAATTGTTTTTTTGCATTATGTATTCTATGACTTGTAAAATAGGAATAAAAATTATGAGAAAACAAAAACATAGATTTATCTTAAAAGTAATGTCCAAGGCATTTCATATAGTCAGCAAAGGTTTAACCTAATGCCTGAACTGGAGGGAGTAGTTAATGACTGTAACACTACCTATTAGAGATAGTCAGGGAGAGGATCCAAACAAACAAGAAAAACGCATAAGAAAGCACTTTAATTATAATGCTCGAAATAAATGTAAAGTTAAAAAACCATTCTGCATCATTCTTCAAATTGAAAGACTCATGTAAGATTATACAGCCACTGAAATGCTGCTTACCGTAAAAAAATAAAAGAATTGTTTTATACAACTTTAAATATTAAAAGGATACAAAATTGAATGCATATTATGATTCTACGTAAGTCAGCAGACTAGAAAGAAAAGCAGAAAAAAAACCCAGCAAAATGTAGGTTCCAGTGTTAATATTTTAGGTAACTTTTTTCGGTTTTCCAAATTTGCGTTAGCTGTTACTTTCATAACTTAAAAACAAAATTTCATTTAAAAACTTAAAAGACCTGGTATAATGGGAAAACAGTGCTTAAGGTGGAAGACAGATTTCTCAAGAAACAATCCTGTGATAATCCAACAATCTTCAAGCCTTGATAAAGTTCTTCATGATATTCATGTAGACAAGATAATGAAATGCAGCCCTTGTGAGAAAACAAGGAGACTCCAAACTGGCTACATGACCACACCCAAAGGGAGCAACAGATCAATTTCCATATACATCTATGGGAAAGACACTGCTGGATGCAACAAGGACTCTCTGCTGAAGTCTGTTCTGTTCAACACACATCAGTGAAGAGGACACACACTTAGAAAACATGCTGACCAAATTAGAAAATGATAATGTTAGAAATGATTACAACTATATCAGACAATGTACAATAGAATAAAGCTTTTAACTATTTAATCACTAAAGAGTGGAAGAATTTAATTTAGATCTATAAGATGGCAACTTAACAAAAGTAAATCTGAAGTGCTTCCTCCACTAAGTCAAATGTTAAACTACAAAAGTAGGGCAGAAGGAAACACAGCTAATGGGCCATAAATCTGAGAAAAACTTAGGCATTTTAACTGTCACTCAATAGCATGGTGTGACTGCTAATAAAGCCAACTATGACTCTAGATTGCATGAAAAGAGAAGATGGCAGCCCTGGAGTGCCATATGCTTGTATAAGAGATACTAATAAACTAAGTACGCAGAGGATAAAAGGCAGATTTAAGGCTACATCCAAAATTTTAAATGGAAGTAAAATAAAAAGAGGGATAGACACCTTGGTGAAGTTTGGGAGTTGAGGATAGCTAGAATCAATGGTACAGAGGTTGGAAAGAAGTGGATTTGGGTTTAATATAGAGACCTTTCTTTAGGGAAAGCACAGAGCAGGCTGCTGGCGAAGGCAGAAGGATAAATGAGCTCATACAGTCAGGGAGGAAGCTACAGAAAGGATTCCTGCACTACCCAAAAGAAGAGAAGAGACTACTAGAAAATCTCTTCCAAGTGACAGATTCCACAATTTGTTAAGCCAACTAAGGTAAGGTACAGGCAGCACAACTATACCAACACTGAAAATAAAACAGAATTCTATACAGAATTTCTCATTAAAAGTAAGACACATGGTCATTTCCTCCACTAATTTGGAAACTCAGAACAGACAGCACACTCCCTCAAAGCACTACACACACGCACCTTGCTTTACAACACAGCACAGAATGGCATATGTTCTACAGAGGATATTTTTTCACATTTTAATATCTCTAAAATCAGACTGCACCTTACAATTGATGGTATCGCATAACCGTGGTCAGCCAGGTAGTGGTCGTGCTGTAGTTGCCAATGCCTGACCTTATGCACAGGTGGTCACTGCTGTTCACGCTGTTGTTACCTCAGTTAAGTAGTGTGCATTGCAGGTATTACACACCTTACCTTTAATCACACTATCATTTAGCATTAAAACAAAAAGTTATTGTACATAGAAAGGAACTAAAATGGGACACAGTGGGACACAAATTTGTCATTAACTTAAGAAGATATTTGTCACTGGAGGAATGTCACAAATCAGTATTTTCTTACACAGTAACCAATTTATTTCACTTTATTTTGTTTTTGATATGTGCATAAGAGTAAAATTCAATGCAAATCTGTCTCGATAAATCTAAGTGAGCTTTCCAATAAGTATAAAATAAAAAAATTTTAAGTTTTTTTTAAAGAATTGTGTCATAGTTTAACCAGAAAAGCTTATCTTTTTTAATGGTACATAAAATAATAAGGCATCTGAAAATCAATGCTGTCAGATTCAATGAAATATAATGTGTCTCCTGCAAATTTGGTGCATATTTTACACTATATAGTCCTTTATTTTTAATCTCTCTGTAAATTGTAGAGTTGGAAGGAATCTTGGAGGTCATCTGGTTTAACCCAATCTACTGTATGAATTCTTTCAACAATATACCTCATGTACTGGATGACAACTTTTAAAGAAGCTGAAAGATTCCCAGCAATTGTGGAACCTAATAGAGAAAGTATGCTATCCAAAAGAGGATTTCTCAAACAAATCACATAAATCAACCCAAAAAGGGGGGTTCAATCTCAAAAAAATTTGAGATTTATCTTCAGTGAAGGACACCACAGACAAAGCACAGAAGTGACAAATTGAAAGAATGTATTAGCAACATACATAACATAAAAGATTTACAGGAATTCCCATAAATCAGCAATAAAAATGGTAGAAGAACTGAACGGACAAAGTATAGGAAAAGGCATTTCACAGAAAGAAACACCGGAATATCTAATAACTATATAGAGTTCAACCCTGTTATTAATCAGAGACACAGCTATGACATTATATAACTGTCCTCTAATTTACAGAATAAAAGGATAGATTTTAATATTTAGTAAAGTGACACAGTTTATTAAAAAGAACCCCAAAATGAATTATTTTATAAAGTAAATATTCATTTTATAGTTAAAAAATCCTAATTTGTTTTCTAAATTAAGGTTTTTATACATCAGGTTGTCTTGAAGTAGCATACTATCTGTACAGAGAACTAAAATATATTTAATGATTTCCAAATAAAAATACATATATTTAACTCATTTTTCTTCTATTACTAGAATTTGTTTAGGTTTTAAGAAAACACAACACACTTGTAAACTTGAGCACAGTTTAAGCTCAACCCAATAAGGGAAACATTCACTGTGTCTGTTCCAGAAATAAAAATCTTAATGTTAACTAATGTAGTGGAAACCACTATATTAATGGTTTGCCATTTTAAGGAAAATGACAAGTTGGGTAACAGCTGTTAGCAGGTCAAGAGCAGTTCAAAATCATTAAGAGCAATGTATGGTTAGTTCTAAAAAATATTTCAATAGGTTCTCTAGCCACGAAGTTCACATATTGCTCACTAATTCTAGGAGTAATCAAAAGCAAGGAGAAAAAAACACTTCTCACCATCCTGGGAACAGTAAAAACCTATTTGACCTGTGTCAAACAGGGAGGCTCCCAATTCAAACAGATGGGTAACAATTCTGAAGTATTGTTATCTCATTAAAATCCCAATCAAGTCACAACGAGCACATGCCATAATATGCGAGCATGAACCTTACATTTTAGTCAGGTGTGTATACACATCTAGAGACCATTTAAGTTAGTGATTGCAAGTTTTATATTTAAAAACATCCATATATGTAAGAGTCAAAGAGTAAGTTTTTTGTCTTTTTTAAAAAGACAGTTACTAAAGACAGATGCATAATGTGTATATATTGATAGACAATGTGAACCTATTTAACAGGTTTCATCTTAATGTTATCAAGCTGTACAAAGAAAATAATGCTATTTGAAAGGAAAAGGAAAAATAAACCATACAAGTTTGCAAGTTCCAGGTAATAAATGAACAAAAGAATTGCAAGAATACCCAGAAGTCCAAAAGAGGCTGTTACAGATCACTGGATTTTCGGAATCTGAAAATTTTCTATTTTTATATTTTATTATTATAGGTAAGTGTATACATAACCCCTACTCCCCATGGAATAATGCCTAGTCTATTGTTTTTGAGAGAGAGCAAAACAGATGGTTCTAGTCAAAGCCCTTTAACAACTCTAGGCCTTTACCACCTATGTACTGAAGGGAGTGGCGGTGTGGGAGATGGCCAGGAGGAGGATGAATACTGTAGGGAAGAGAAAGAGGGTGGTAGTTTAAATCAAAAATAGACAGGTAGAGCAATGAGGGGTGAAAATGAATATAAATTATGTTTGGCTTTAAATATAAGAGTTTTAATGTTTTATTAGTAATAAATCTACCTTTTTCCCCCTTAAACTGCTATCACAATATGTATTAGTGGCTCCTGACAAATCCTTGAAATCTTTGCCATCATTATCATCCAGGAAAGGCTTTGAAAGAATTCCAAGCAATCCATCCATGTCATACTTTGACAAAGAAAGTGAGAGGTAATGGGTGGAGCAGATTTAGCTCGGAATAAAGAGTAAGAAAGCCTTAACTCTAGTCCTGGTTCTACCCCACATAAACTAGCTGTTTGACCTAGGGCAACCCAAGGCAAGGAGCTAAATTTCTTTAAGACTCAGTTATCTCATATGTAAAATGAAGGAATTAGACTAGTATCTTCCAGTTACAAGAAGGTGGTGACCAGTCTAGATGGTTAGGATAGTGACAACAAAAGTAATGTCAAATAAACTGTTGCCATTAATTACAGTCTATAATTAATTTTCAGGTATTTTCTAAATTTAGTACCATAGCTTAAAAAAAGAAAAAAATTTCAATAAGCTACCAAAAGCATGAGAAAACAAAGCATAAAGCTGATTAAATATTTCCTTATATTAGTAAAAATAAATAAGCAAGGGTGATATTTAAAAAATTATACCTTATTTTTATAACTGCTCTTCAAATAATAAAAATTTAAGTCACAAAAAAGTAATCTATTGGAAAATTTTTAAGATTTTATTAAAGATAGAAAAGACAAAGACTAATCTAAGAATTTGTATGTAATTTATAATTTCATTAGAAACAAACTCTTAAATCTTTATGGTAATTACATAAAAGAAAGGTGGAAAAAAATCTAATTTTCACATGATTATGTGAGTTACACTTACAGCAATCCCTGCACAAAACTTCTAAGATTTCTACATGTCACATAAGGAAACATAAAAAGCTCACAGTAAATATTTTAGGAATGCCCTAATTGGGGTTAAAATAAAACTGGATAATAAGCTTAAAAGAACAATCTAAAAACAAGTTTGTCACCTTAAATGCATGAAATGGCATTAAATGGAAAAGGAATCTGGATGACTTAAAAATAATTGAATCTGTGCCACTTATAATGTTGCCGTCTTTCACCGGGGATGTAACATTTACATACACTGATAGTTAAGAGGAGAATACATGTTTTTATTAATATGTAGTATTATTCTCTGACTTTTATAAACCCTAGGAATAAACAGCAATTCCTTATTAAGATTAACAAAAAGGAACACTTTGGAAATTAAAACAATTATTATTTTTCTGCTAGATGAATTTGGGCTGTACTAGTGAAATTATAGTGTTATCTTTTAAAGAGACATTTTTTTAAGCTTTCACTTTTTGCCTTATAAAATTATTGTCTATATTTAACCACCACATTTCAAGTTATAAACTCCCATTTAGCACACATTTAGTAGAGCCGCCAGTAAGGATAAGTGACAAACTCTATAATCCTACGAATCAAACATATACTTTGAACTTAACTACTTCTCCAAACAAACCCCTACCCCCACCAAAAAAGAAACAATTCATTAAACAGAAATTTACGAAAAGTTGTACTTTAATAAAATTTACTTACAATATTTAGAAGCTTAGTTTCCATAATCACAAACTGCATATTCAGTATATTTAGGGCACGAAAATAGGTATGTTTGCTTGATTCCGATTAACAAGTTTGGTGCACAACAGATTCTACTGCAATTTTCTACAAATTTTAAGAAATAAAGACTAACTACCAAAGCGAAATATGGAAACAAATTAATACTGAACCTAAATTTATTTACATGCCTCAGAATCATTTATAATATATATATATTTACATTTAAGAAAAATTAGCATGTACTATTTAGAAAACCAGCTTATTTACTTCATTCCAATTTCTCTTTTACTTAAAATATTCACACATCGATTTTCTCTAGATAAGAGATTCCCACGGTCAGAGTGTGATCAACAGCCTACAGAGCACTCAAGATTAGTTTGCACTTTCTGACAAAATGGAGTATCACGCTTTTTCCATCTCAGAGTTTCTGCTCTTCTGTAGTAAATTTTTTAAAAGGTATAAGCCTACTTTAAATGAGGACTTCAAATATTTCTTGAGAAAACCATTATATACTAAAATCTGTCAACTGATTCTTCCCAAAAAGCACAGTTTTTAAAAGAGATTGAACTTTTCATCCTTAAGTTTTTATTAACACGCTTACCTTAGGCAAGACATAATTTATATTGATAAGCATAATACCACCGGAAAACAAATCACATGAACAGAATTTTAGAGTTGAAAGAGACCTTTGAGAGCATATAACCTATCTCTTCCCTACTTCCCAAAGTCTCACACCCCATTTTACAGATGAGGAAATGGAGGCCCAGAAAAGTTACGTTTTTATCAGAAGTTTGCTTTACGTGACTAAAAAGACTCTGCCAAATCTAAATTCTTCTTATTTCTCCTCATAAAGAAAAAGTACATTTCAATATGTCAATCACAGATATAAGGTAGATGAGGCTTAAATCATATATTTAGTAATTATATAATTAAAACTGGGTTAAATAAAAATACATAAATTGTCAATATAGTGAAATCCGTGGTTCGTGTGTCAACCCTGTAGTCATCTTTTAGATTTATTACAAATTTTTAAGAGATTAAACAATTTATGAATTTTCTGACGTTAACTACATTTAAGTATGTTTTCTTAATGTCTTAAATGCTCCACAATCAATATTTTCATCATTATAGTGATGTTTCATTAAGGTATCTGTATGTGCAACAAACTATTTAATTTTATGAAGCTCTGTTCATAAAGGTCTGAAGTCACAATACAATTTAAATAAACCGCAAATTATTCAGTAAGGGATTTGATATGTGGCAACAAATAAATGTCTTTAGTTTAACTAACACAGATGGAAGACTGCAAATAAGTAAACGGCAGCAACAAAATCTATACAACTGAGAAATCATGATACTACATATAGCATCAGATCACAGAGCTAATATTTAAAAAAACCTCAAACAAACGTGATTGAACACTACACGAATGTCATGTGCTAACATCTGGAATTAAGATTACTACAGTGGAGAAAACGAAATGACCCTGAAAAGGCAAGCACTAAATCTCTAAACTTTATTGTTGTTTTACACATAGAAATGTAATTCTTATCCAGAGAACTAGTTTCACTAAAAACATATTAGTATGTTCTTTAAGAATACAAGAGTAAGATGAGTAAAAACTCTTTGTAAACTTCTATTTTATTACGAAAGAAGACAAAATTAATCTGCAATATTTCTATTAAATATTTCATGAGCTAACATTGAGATTCCTTTTTTAAAAAATGCGACTATTCAAATGTCAAAATTTTACTAAAAAGTATTTACTAAAAGTATTAAATGTCATTTATACTACATTATAAAGAACAAATTTTTTACTCATTTGCAATTTAAAATCTCATACCAGATAACTGTGTAACTGGGATATTAATGCTGTCAGTTAAAATACATCATTTCCCAAATGACATATCTATAAATTCTTTCAGAATTAGCATAGCAGAGAAAGTACAAAAAAAGAAAAAAAAAATTCAATGAAGCTGTCAAAAGAGAAAACTCAAGAAAAAATTACAAGCTAATATTTCACACTTTGAAGACTTTTGTAACTGTTTTATGGATTAGTCTCTGGATCCTACGGCCAATAAAGTTGCACCACCAAGACTCATCATCATAAAAGATGTTCAACTTGATAAGCGAAATCCTCCAGAAGAAACCGAGAAAGAAAGCAGCAGGCAGAGAGAGAGAGTGGGAACTAGAGATATAAAAGAATCTCCCACAAAATGAGAGAGAGCATCTCAAATCCACGTGAAATCATTACTCAAAGAAGACAAACTATACAAGATACATTTATGAACTTAACTGTTCAATCCAAAAATAAAGATGCAGCCGATAAAAAATGAAAAAGAATTTTTAACAGGATAAATTTCGGGCCAAAATTGGACTTTAGGGCATTTACATTAAATTAACTTTTCCACTGATTATTAACACTTCATGAAAAACAATGGTCACATCAGAAAATATGCTTCGGGATTACGGTCTCTCTCATCTATCAATTTAAATAATTTTAAAAATTTATATTTTAAAATATGTTTATCAGATTTTTTTTAAAGCACAATTTCAGCATACTAAGAAAGAAAAGCTACAAATTATTTGCACAATTATTTTGACAATACAATTCCAAACAACACAGTGCACTCTATTTTTATTGATCAATGGGAATGCTACTTAATTAATTACATAAAAGTTAACACACATAAGAAAAAGAAGTATTCAAGACAAGTATTGGATAAACTATCGTTACAGTGGAAAATTTCAAATATCTAAGATTTTGTAAGATTTAGTCATTTTACAAATGTAAAGCCATCATAAATTACAATTGGTTATAAGATGACAATAAAATTTTGAAAGACCTCTATAACTCACATAACATCTGTTTTTCTAGTTTAAGAAGTGCATCAAAAATTATTTATAAAGTGCATGCTTTCTAAAATCCACTTAAAAGGTTATACAAATTGAAAAAACTTCAATTATTCAACACAATTATTTATGTAAAATATTTACAATATTTTATCAAAGAAAATTGATGTGCCAGTGCTAATATTAAGAAAATCAATATACTGGTTAAAAAAATGTTTTAAAACAATGTTTTTCTGTTAAGATTTGCCTAATTTAGACATGATTCTTTCAAACCAAGTAGTTGGAGGAAGTGGTGTTGCAATACTGTCTTTATGAAAACTACGGCAGTGAAAAAGTCACATAAAATAATCTTCATGAAACTATGCCATTAAGAAAAAGCATATAATCTAAATCTAATGACTGCCGAAGACAGAAAAAAGTGTAAAAGAAAAAGTACACTCTCACCTGCAAAAGATTATATTCTGGTTAAAAGTTGTTTTCAAATAGCATATGTTAAGTTAGATATCTAATCTAAAACAGGTATATTTGATATTTTCATAATGATTTATAAAGAAATTTATATATGATTGTGACTAATTCGAACATCTTAGACTTTGATTTGAAGAAATGTATAACAGTGAAAATTCATCTTATAAAAATACCATTTAATTAATTAAACTGAAGCCCACAAAATTATAAAACAATGGCATGTTCAGAATCAAACTTGAATTCTGACTAGGTGAAATTTTTCTTAGTTCTTGTGTTTACACAGCCTACGCTACTAAAATAACTAGAGTTACATAGACCTATCTGTGCTTACAAATTGAAGCTAGCACAATAGATAGTTAAAAACACAAAACCAGAACATATACATAGGTGTGTATCTTCTTTTTTCTACTGATATGTGACAGAGTATAGCCATTTAATCATTAATAAGTAACAAGCAGCACAAGAACATGTTTTATGCTTCATTAAAACAACACTGGGGCCCATTACAGTGCACAGTAAATGGGGCTGGAAACCACCACACACCCTGCAAACCACACTCCCTCCTAACTTCGTGTGCTTGAAGCGGCTAGAGAGTGAACAGCAAAACTCTCAAGTAAGCCTTTATTAAGTATGAGAAATAAATTATATTAAGTGTTATTTTTTGAACCCAGAAATGAGGGAAAGGGTTGTTAAGATATCAAATTTACTAAAAAAATAATTATGTGAGAAATAAGTTGCTGTCACAAGAGAGACTTGCCAGACATTGCATTTGAGCAAGTTGTTATACACACCTTTGGAATCAATTTTGTGACACACAGATTAATCTGTGGTCCTAAATCGCATGAGAGCAGATCAGAACAAACTAAAGGGTAGGGGAAATGTTCTCCAGAACAACATTATCATTACTTTAGAGGTATTAAGGAGTCCTTATTATGTTTATAAGTAGTAAGATACTGACAGGATTCGATAGTTCAGGACATGTTACAAATTGCTTTTTTATTAACTCACTTCCATATCTCAGGTTTCTAATAAATACGATTTTACTTCATTAGATCCTCATGTCTGTGATTTCACCAAATTCAATTCTAAAACTTGAAAATTACCTTGGAAGTCTGTGGGAAGCGACAGAAAGGTCCTCAGAAGCAGATACATATTAAATATTAATTATAATGATGACTGTCATCTTTTACAGTGACTATGTCATTATTTAGAACACTAATTAAGACGTAAAATGACTTGTTAATTGCAAACGCATTCTAAAGAAATATAGTTGTGCTTGTGTGTTTAACAGCAAATCCAGTGTGGGCACCAGACCATAATAGACTGCAGTTCTATTTTATAAAATGCTGACATTTGAGCAAATGTTCCCATGGAATGTTTGCCTGATTCGTGGACTGACATTTCCTCTTTGTAACTTGCTTAACTAAGAAGGAGACATGCAGGCCAAACTCTACAGTACCCGCAGGCAGCAGGCCATTACTTGCCGCTGCAACTTGTATATGGTTTCTCTTTTACTTCCCTCTTACCCTACCGCCCCCCAGCCCTTCACTGTCTCTTTATTTTGACATGCATATTATCTTAGCTGATTTCTATCATCTTACAGGAGTGGATGACATACCTTAAAAGATTAAGTTTTCCCACCTGGGATTTGTCCAGAAATTCAGTGTATTATAGCTTCTCATTGCCTTCTTCGTTCTCCTATATTCTTGTGTTATCAATAGTGGCTTTCTTTCTTATTTTATGTTTAACTCAGGACACAGGCAGCTACGTTGATAGAAGTCAGTTTATACTGTCACTCATCTTTCATTATAACTACAAGGTTGACTTCCGCTGTCTGTAACACTTTGCTGCCATCTACGTGTATAAAAGAGCACAACACTCTTTCAAGCACCAGAAACTTCCCCTTTCAAAGAGAATCACGTCCCTAATCCAGAGAGATGACAAGGAAAGCTTCAGGAATAATTTGCTTCCCCACAAAAATGCAGAAGCTTATCAGGAATTTCTACTTATTTCTCTGTGAAGCAACTTTCTAAAACTGAAAAAGTACTGAAGATTCATTATTTAACATAAACCAAAACCAACAGGTTTTTTCATTATTCCTGTTGATAAATTTTACCTAATATGTCAACTTCTACAGAGTTATGATGGAAAGAAAAAGTTAACAAGAAAAATGGAACTTTTAAGTCACTTAAATGATTACAATAAAATGATTCAATTTTTGCAAAATTGCAATCTAAATATCTTGCCAAATGATGAAATGATCATTAAGCCAAAACACTTCTATAATATTGAACATAAACTAAATTTAAAGCAACCAGATAAAAAACTATTTACTCACATTATTTAAACTACCAAAAATTCAAATATTGTGATGCAATAATCAATTAATCTCTGTCAAACACTCAAATGCTTCTTCTCTAGGGAAGATGGAGAAATATATCAGAACCACAGAAAGCCCCTCAACTTCCCTTCACTACTGACCATGCTGGCTCTGACTTGTCCTGACAAATGTCAGTGTCAAACAAACAAACAAGAAAAACACTGCAGTGTGAGCCATATTGGAACTTTAAGCAAAACAAACAAACCAACAAACTTTACTGAACCATGTAATAATCCACACAGTAAAGGTAAAGATTGATATTTCCAATCAGGACTAATGATGTGTGGTAACAGTCTGAAAGAATGCTCCTCAAAGGTTTACTTTGTCAACACTACTGATTTCTAAAAGACTTTTTACTGTTAAAAAATCTAGCACCAATAAAATACATGGGGATGGGAGCGGAAAGAGAACTCAGAAAAAGGTTTCACCCTAATACATCAAACAAAATGAAAAGCCCACACTGGCTGCCTCCCCTCTAGTAATTTGCCATTTACAATAACTGCATAATTGCTGTCAACACAATGTTTGTCATCTGGTGAACATTTCATTTTAATCACAACACTATATACCATATAGAAGTTGAGCTCATCATTTAAAATTCAACATTTTCTAAGGAATTCTCGGTCTAAGTTATTCTAATGACAAACTTAACATAGTTTAAACAAGCCAAACCAAGCCTTTAGGCACACTTACTCGTAAATAAAGCAAATTTAAATTCATCATGCATGACTTTTTCATTAACGTCCCTAAACAATGTACCCATTATGTGAATATTACTAAAAAGAGTAACATAATGAAACCTATTAATCTCTGATACCATACATTTTTCAAAAAATGGAAATCTAAATTAAAGCAATTTTCTTATAATTTATTTCTTGCTGGCAATGGTAAGGTATCCAATTAATAATTTACAGTAGAAATTAATAAAAAAAGATTTTATGCATTAAACTTCTTTGAAATAGAAAAGGTTTCATTTTATCTTACTATACCAACTTTAAGGATCAACTTTAACTTTTTATAAACATATATTTTATAAGCTCCACTTGTACTAAAATAATAAAGTAGGAATCATATTTGATACCAAGCTCTAGTAAGTGTTCTTAAAAGAGCAATTAAGTTTAAATTCTTAAAATTACACACAAGTTTTTTGTGGGGAGGGGGTCAGATACATCTAACTGTGGTATTAAACAAGGTATTATTTACGTCTACATCTTAATTTATGCAAATTACATATTTCAATCTAATTGGGAATTCAAAAAGTTTCCCATTCACCATTAAAAGACAAAAATAAAAAAAAACAAGTCTCACTCATAGTACCTTCACGGACTTACTATTTGTTTACTATCTGTCCTTATACATACACCTAGAAATTGATATGAAGGGTTCTAGGCACTTTTGCCAAAAGCATCTTTGCCACAAGCATTTTCACCACATAACTAATTGGCCGTAAGGCAATTTCGGGTAAAAGATAAAATCACGAAAAACAAAAGAGGGATATTAATTTAAAAGGCCATAATGAAACATAAAAAACTGAATAACAAAATTAAAAAGTCTTTATTGCAAAATACAAAATATTTGAACATATGTAAAACGTACGTTTGTAGATTCATTGCAACACCGCACAAAGAACTGGTTTTATTTTTGTGTGTGGATTGTGCCTAACTAAGCACTTGCCTTCGTTCTATGGGAAATGTGGGCTCAACTCAGCGCCCTCAAAGAAGAGGCCCTCGGCCCTCTTTTTCTCCTCCACTGTAGTGTGTTTCAAAATAAGAAACCAATTCCTGGGGCAAATCATCGTCATCTCTCAGCTCGATAAAGCCATCAATAAAACATGGTTAACTGGAAGAAATGCTGTTTTAAGATCACCACCACCACTGTGGAGACTATTATGAGAGCTACCTAAGATTTCTATCACATTCAATGGGAATAACTGCAAAAATTCCATCAATGGAGAAGTGAAAACAAAGTGACCCAAAAAACCCACTAAACTGTCAACCAGTGATTTTTTTTTTTAATCTTTTATGGCAAAATTGCCTTACGGCCAATTAGTTATGTGGCAAAAATGCTTGCTTGCTAGATATTTACAGCGAAAATACCAGTCACTGATATTAAGGTAAACATGCACATTTAGCTATTTGCACTAATGTTAGCTTAACTGCTGCAAAACTAAAATAATACTTTGGATTCCATTTAGTAAATAAGTCACTACTGTAAGTGGATTAAGAATGCAAAACCCAACAAACATACCTTTGTGTGGTCCACTAATTATAAGCAAAATTCCAAACATTATTAGCTGTTATCAAAATTACAATACCACCTAGATCTAATAAAACAGAACAATCTATTTGAACATGGAGAGGAGAATTTTCATAGGGTGTTCTCTCTCATATAAATTCTTACTAGACTATAAAGGACTTTTTAAGTGGTTTTAGATTTGAATTCAATTGCTCATATCTGTAACAGGCTTCCAAGAAGAATCTGAGCCAGATGACACACAGGGATCTACCAGCAGCGTAGAGTCTCGCTCTACCCTCATGAATATAAGATAAAAAATGCTAAACTTCTTCCTAAGAACCATATGAACTGATTAGCCATATTTACAACAGTGGAGTTTATGCTCTGTAAGCACAAACATTAAATTATAAAATGAAAAAGGTTTTGTACTACAATTTCGCCTTGTAAAAGACCAACGTGGTTACCAAATCTATTAAATATCATAGGACGGTGTCCACATAGGTGACCGACAAAAGGATTGATCAAAAAGCAATGAAGGCTTAGAGAGCAAAAACACAACTTCACTTAGAGTAGACGTTTGTCTCACCCCAGCCATCTACCTACAGAGAATAAAAGCATCCAATATTTGCTCCATTCGCCTTCTCACTTCACCTGTAAGGGAGCTAATTTTTCCAGAAACAGACACACTAGAGTGTGCATGGATATTAGGTCCAAATGCAAACACACCTTATTAATACTCCGGTTCTCAAAGTTGCACTCACTGCTCTTTACCAAGTAAAGCCTCTGCCCGTAAGGTACTGTTACCCCAGGCCCTGGTGACAGTAACTTCATAATTTCAATATTAGTTACTTGCTAACAAAATAGAGTGATTTTATGTTGCTCTGAGCACATGTAAGAACTACATATGAAAATATAAGAATTTTAAACCTCACAAAATACATAAGCTTATATCAACTTATATAGCTATTAAGTAAAATTAGTTATCTTCAGAGACTCAACATGGAGTTATAATTTGTGTATACTAATATGTGGACAAAAACGTATCTGCAGTATTAAAATAGAAATATTTATTTTTAAATCTTAGAAAACAGTTTGACAGCACAGTCATATAACTGACTTGGCAATTTCTTTTAAAAAAATAAGTATACGCGTAAGAACAAATTACTCATTCTGGTTATCAAGCTATTGATCTGTTGACTCCCCAAGTAGCAAACATTAGTAGCCTCCCATAGCTTCTAGGAAACTTACACACTAGCACAGTATAGGCACTCAGTATAAAAATTGTATATTGAATTGAACTAGCCTAACTGAAAGATTGTGATTATTCCTGATGAGTTAGTACTGTGGATTTCTACTTTCCCCACATATTAATTTTATTTTAGTATCACTAATGTGCTAACATTATACCTTGCATTTTTGTATTTGGGTATCTTCCTAGCTATGCAAACACCACTCATATGGTATTAACTATAACCATTTCCCTCCAAAAAGGAAAAAACAAATGTTTTGAACTCAACCCTACTACATCAAAACTTTATTTCAATGTAGTAAGTGGTGGGAATGACAAAAGAGGTAAAACTTCAAACATCAGAGTCTTGTGATGTTTCCCCTTTCCCTCATATTTCAGTGACACCTTCCCCCACCTGGATCTTCTGAGATTAGTAGTATGACAAGAAAACTGAGTGGCATCAGATCTGGGTTCCAGCCTAGACAGTCAGCTCTGCTGCTCAGCAAATGGACATTCCAGGGAGCACTTTGTGAAATAAGGGCTTAACTTGGCTCACTGCCAAGATCTCTTCACCCTCATAATTCTACAGCCCATTTAATAAAAACAAAGGTTCCAAAACACCATTTCCCCCTTTATAATATAACAAGTTAACGTTTCAGTGGCAGGAACTACAGGTATTTGAATGAGGAAAACATTCTTGCACATAATTTCAAACAGCAGCTATGGCAAAGGGCAGGCCTCCATCATAGGCAGAAGCAACAATGACTCAATGTGTTATCTTAGCATATTCATTTCTCTGGATATTTTGCCTCATGTTAGCCTAAATTATGAGCAGAGAGCACATCAGGATTAGAGTAGGGGTGGGCAGGGAGCACAGTAGCCAATTTGCATTTCCTCTCCCCATCTCCCCTGCTCCTATGACATTTATTTGCTAGCCTACTCACTCAGGATGGACTGTGCCACCATTCCCAGGAGGGTTACTATTGTGAATAGCATGGTCAAGAGGGCCTTGCTCGGCAGCTGGCATCTGAGTAAAGGCTGGGAAGAGTTAAGAGAATGAGGCAGGTGGATCTCTAGCAAAGAGTATTACAATCAAAAGCAAGTGCAAAGGCCCATAGGAGAAGCATGTCGTAAAGAGCCACAACTCGTGCTCATTTTACAGGTAAGAAAATGGAGGCTCAGAAAGGCTGAGCACTCTGCCAAAGTCACATAGCTAGCAAGTGACAGGGCCAGAATCTGAATCGAGGGAAAACACCAAGGCCCAAGGTCTAGGGTGCGCCAGGATGTGAAGTTTTAGAATGTGTCCCAGGAATTCTGATATGCACCCATGATTTGAGAACTCTCACCTGCACTACAGTGTCTCATGAAAACCTGACACAGTCATCTATTCTAACACTTGTCACAATGCACTGCATCTGTGAGCATCCTCATTCATTCTGCTGGCACAGGGCCTGGTAAAAGGCAGCAATCAGAGCAGACAGGTAGGTAGCTGTACTCATAGAACTTAATTTAATGAACTCTAACATATATTTGTGTGGGACAGGGGCTAGACCTTCAACCCACATTTAAGGATGTTCTGATAGTTTCCTTCCTAACAGCAATAGCTATGCCCCCTGCCTACTCCCCATTTTTCTGTTCTACTCACATCTCTCTGTCAGGCTCCCCAGGATCCAAAATAACTAAATGAATGAGCAAGGATACAGAAGAACAGTCCTCTCTGCTGTTTGCTCTGGGTTTTTAATAGGCTACCCCTCCCCTTGCTATAATTACACAGTAAAGGGTCACATTGTTGCAATTTTGTTTTGTTCTATAACTGAGTAAGTCAGGCACTAACCAGATGTTCAGCCTAGGCACCTGCCCTTCGCCACCATAATGCAATTCTCCCAATGCATCTAGTCACCCACACCCCACTCCTCAATTAGAGCAGCCATAAGAGGTTTAGGCTTCCTGGAGACAAATAAAGGGGTTAGCTCTCTAGCTATAAATTTCAACTCTCAGGACCAGCCAGGAAAAAGCCACTGCAGATGACAATTCTTTAATTCAGGTAAGTAAATTGCTCAGTCCCCTTCGCAGACCCATTCATTTAATTGCCATGCCTGGTTTTATTCGCAGCTGCCTTCCCTGGACTGGCTTTTCAGTCTCACCTCTTTCTGATTCTAACTTCGTGCCTGGCCACTATACTAGCTACGTGGCTCACAATCAATCCCACTTCTGGCCTAGTTTCCTGGGCTGGAAGTCTAACTATGAGGACAATTTAGACTCAGCTCCTTTGTGCTTCGATGTTCAGAATCTGCTAACTGGTCCCACAGAACTAGACAAGGAAATCTTGCTCCCACTCACTTAGCCATGTCCCAGTTCACCTTCTGGGCATTATGCCTCCTGCTTGTATTGAACGGAATTAAACAAATAATTTACAGAGAAGTGAAAAGGAAAGTAATAGAGATAATTAAAGAGTTAGAAAATGAAAGAAAAATATGCAGTTATTCAATTTAAATAAGACAAAGTTAAAGAAGGACTTCACAATGGTCTTCAACACCAAGAAGGGATTTGAAAATCCTTCTCAAAACTAAAAAGAGAAGAAGAAATGACTTTGTCTCCACTAAAGAAATAAGAAAAAAAAATAAGCTTAAGAAGAAACTTAGATATGCGAGGAAAGAAAGTACTTAAGGTGGGGACTATTTTAACATAAGAATTATTACTAGTAGAGATAATCATTTTCTTCGATGGGATACAAAGAGCTGAGTTCCAATCCTAGAACGGCCAATAACCAGATGTGTGACTTTGAGCAGGTAACTTCATTTATAAAATGAAAATCAGATTAAATTATTTCTAAAGTTCCTTTTAGCTCTAACATTCCATGATTGCATAATTTTCATTTCTGTGAAAAAGTTAAAGGCAATTCCAACATGACACTGTGAGACGAAAGGGAGTAATACTGGACTAGATTTACCATTGAAAGATCTCGTCCAACACTATGACTTCAAGAATGACGTAAGATTATTAAAGAAGCTGTGAGGAATGGTGGAAAAATCCAAAATCACGACAGTAATGAATGTTGAACAGATAAGAAATTTAAGACAAGTCACTGAGAAACTATTATTTACTCAGTAAAAAAAAAAAAAAAAAAGAACAATAAAGCAGGCTCCTAAAACATGTATGTTCCCCACCAAAATAGACAGGACTATATAATGGATAATTTGTTCCTACCCAGATGATGTCATCAAGCTGGGTTTAACTACTTCTAATAACTAGTACATTTCAGTCATCTCTCACTTTCTCCCATGTAAGATCAAATCAGCCTCTCAATGACCTACACTTCATGAGTCATAATTTTTCTGTTTATGATTCAGAAAAATGTCTTCAGTCAGTATTTCCCAGACTGCTGTGGGTTTATTCCAAGAACCAATTTCATCTTCATTGGTTTCCTACAGGAAACCAGACCAACTTCCTATTATTTTATTTTCCTTACTTTTAGCATACCATAGCCCACATCAAATTAACTGGAAGTGAGAGTGACAGAAGACTTTATTCTGCACAAAGAGAAGCCAAGACAAACAATGCCCAGTCTAGAAGTCACGGATTCAAAATTAAATACAAAATGTGCTAATATTAGAAACTTCTTTCAAAAAAGCTCCAAACCAAATAATAAAAAATGCATTTTAATTAACCTTATTGCAAGCATTTCACTGTCAGAAAAAACTTTTGTTTAAAAACTATTGCCTACGACTATAATAAACCTTACAAAGCTGATTAATTCAGAGAAATTAATTATAAGAAACAAACCATGTATTTTTCCATTCTAACCCCTAACAAGCTGCTAGGAGAAGAGGCAGACAACTGAAGCCCACTGCATAGAGCCTTGGCGTGGTGGGGGACAGAGCAACATCCCTCTGGCAACCTGGCAGTCTGCCATCACCAGCTGCCATCATGCCAGCCGCTACCCCACACCCACTTTTTCCATGACTAAGAATCAATCTGACGTTAGATCACAGCAGAAACAGTGGCATGGAACACAGGATTTTACAGAACAGTGGCTTGTGCTCATACTATTCCTCTAAAATACTAGGAGTACCCGAGAAGTTTTTATTCTCATGGAATATATACTACTCAGAGAAAGATTTCTGAATGTGAAGAATTTTGGTATAAACATATATCGGATTCTCCTTAGACACTTTCCATTCTCATCATTCCTGATTGTAGGTATAGTTTTAGGCTTTAAAAAATCACATAGTCATTATCTGGCACGGAATAGGACTATATTACATCCAATTCAAAAGCTGATACATTCAAAGAAGAAGGTCTAAGAAGCATGCATTTAAGGCACATGTTGTAGTACATGGATGAACTAAGAAACCTGAAACATTAAAGGAGTGGTTCTCAAAGTGAAGTCCCCAGACCAGGATCAGTATCACCTGGGCACGTCCTAGAAATGGAAGTTCTCAGACCTGACTCTAGACCTAATGAATCAGAAATTCTGGGGAAGAGGCAGCAACCTGCAGCTAATGTTAAAGTGAGCCTTCTCTATCATATTCTCTCTTCTTTACACTAGGAAATTTCTAGAAAGAATCTACTCAACTACACTCCCCTCACAAACCCTCAACTTCTAAACTCTGTGCACTTTGGCTAAACTCTTCTATCGTATTGCTAAAATGCTCTTTTTAAAAGTCACAAGTCATCTCTAACCTAACTGCCAAGGCCAATAACCTTTCCTGGTCCTCTTTCCCCTAGACTTATCTGAACTATCTAGCACTGCTAACATCCCCTCCTGCATGAAATGGCCTAATTTTTTGACTTCTGTGACACAACTCTACCCGTCTGCCTCTCCAATGTCCTACTCTCCCGTCACCAGTAACTACTCTTCCCTCTCCTACACTCTAAATACACGCATGTCCCCAAGGTTCAGTCTTCAGTCTTCTACTCTTCTTTCTTCCAGCTGCTGCCTTGGTATCACAAGAACTCCCAGAATGAATTTACATCTCTGTACCCCAAATCTCTCTCAAATCTCGCAGCATATTTTAAACTACCCCATGACCTGCTTCACTTGAATGTCCTTCAAGTACTGCCACTAGAGAGAATCCAAGAAGGAACTTGTCTTTTCCCCTACCCAACTCCAAAAGTCCCTCCTTGAATGTCTGCTTCTAGTATTATAGTCCCCTGGGCACTGCAGCATCACCTTCCCTCTGCCCTGGCTCCCATATCTTGCCAGCAGAGGGGTCAGCCCTACCAGGCATCCTGTTTCATCCTCCTTGTTCCCACTTCTAATGCCACCATCTTCATCCAACAGCTTCCTATCTCTTCTGAAGCCCTACCTCTAGACTCTTACCTGTAAAACTCACCTCTGAATCTATTTTTCCCATTCAAAAACATGTACAGGCTGCCCAAACATAGCCCAACTTCCTACCTAGCCTTACCTCACACTTATCCTCAACAAACTTTTTGCTCAGCTAATCTAGAATGCTCATTCATGTTGCAAACACATCCCAAGTTTTCTCACTTCTGACTCTTGGCCTTACATTATTACCTCCTTTTCAACTAGCAGTTCCCACTAACTATGTCTGTAAATTTCCTTCCTAAACCTCCTCCTTGACACCAGGCATAATCTCCTCAAACTGGGGTTCTCTCTCACCTTTCTCTAAAGACTTGAAGATATCAGCACCAACCTCTGTCACTTGCCACAAATCACCCCTATGGAAGCTGAGACCCTCCACAACAAAAGTGGATTTTACACATCTTTGTGTCCTTCACTCTACCATGCATGCAAACATTTGTTGAAGGGCTAAATGATCTTACAGGCCAAAATTCATATTCAATTAAGCACCATTTCTGCCAATTAACTGGTCTTAATTAGGAAAAACAGGCAAAACACAATGAAAAGAGATAAACTTCACATACATAGTAACTCGGAAGGCATCAACTCAATCTCCTATGCTTTCTGTAACTTATAAACTACTATTAGGCTCACTTCAAGCAAGGAAAGTGTATTAGACTTTTTGAACTACAAAAACGTTTTAGAAAAAGACTGGCTCATTTAATACTAAAATGACAGGGGGGAGGTCTTCCATAAATAAATCTTTACAAAATTTCCTGCATCTTCCCACCATGCCAGTGTATAGCTTCTAGAGGGGATAAAACTATCTACAATCAGACAGGAAACTTCTTAATCTAAAGGAAATGGAATAATGGAGTATTCATTCCAAAACATTCTATTTTGTCTGGAAGACACTCTCGTGGTTGGTCAGGAAGGCCAAGAAGCAGCTAGATAAATTATAATGTGGAAGATGGACTGATTGCTTCAGTTATGGATAAATAAGGTCTACATTCCTCAAGTGATAAAGAGTCACTGCTTCTCTATAGAAAAGACGAGTGATAATCTCTCAAGGCACAGTATGCGTAAGATACCACTTCAAAATGAGAAAATACATTTAGAAGCATTTAGAAAAACATCTCTGCTCTAACCAAAGGACCTAGATACCTTTCACAGACCAAACATTAAGCTTGGACACACAACAGAATCATTAGAGATTAAGAAAGGGAAAAATATTTTTCCAAGACAGCACAGACAGAAAAGAAGTACTTTTAGTAAGTGATATGTAGCCATCCTGCCAGGTTAATATTTTAGAGAAAAATGTATTATGAGGATTTATACTCAATTTTTATATTTGATATCAATTACAAGACTGGACTTATCATTATGTTTCTATCACTATGTTCTAAACCTAGTTTCATCTGATATAGTTTATAATTTCTCCCTTAAACTAGTAGAGATATAAAACAGGCATATAGCTTCCATTCTGCCCAAAGCTGGAGATATGGACAAACAGCAAATCACCTTAAATATTTCCTGAGATAAGAATGCTATATTCATTCATTAAACAGCAAAAAATGCTGGTAAGAATTTCCGGCCTTTGTTTTTGGGCGGGGTTTTTTTGGGCTATTTTAACTTAAAGTTATTTGCTTTTATTTCTAAGCCCCACTAACTATTCTGATTGAATACATATCTCAGTAGAACTCATATCATATCACCCATAGCTTCAGATTTCACTCACTCAAGTGAGCAATAGAATATAGCAACAAAAACTTAAATTAAGCAAATTGTGAGAACTCTGGGGATAGGCTTGGCTTCTCAAGTTTACTGCAATTTGTTCCAGAAAAAAATACTCAAGAAAAGTACATAAAGGGAAAGAAATCAACATTAGCTCCATCATACTGAGGAGACAAGAAGCTAAAAACAGTTTTTCTTCCAGTGATTTTTACTACTTATAATAAAAAGTTGGGGTCAGGGGCCGGCCCAGTGGCGCAGCAGTTAAGTTTGCACGTTCCGCTTCTTGGCAGCTCGAGGTTTGCCGGTTCGCATCCTGGGTGTGGACATGTCACCGCTTGGCAAAAGCCATGCTGTGGTAGGCGTCCCACATATAAAATAGAGGAAGATGGGGACGGATGTTAGCTCAGGGCCAGTCTTCCTCAGCACAAAGAGGAAGACTGGCAGTAGTTAGCTCAGGGCTAATCTTTCTCAACCAAAAAGTTGGGGCCCACCCAGTGGCGCAGCAGTTAAGTTCACATGTTCCACTTCAGCAGCCCAGGATTCACCAGTTCAGATCCCGGGAGCAGACCTACACACCGCTTGTCAAGCCATGCTGTGGCAGGTGTCCCATATATAAAGTAGAGGAAGACGGACATGGATGTTAGCTCAGGGCCCGTATTCCTCAGCAAAAAAGAGAGAATTGGTAGATGTTACCTCAGGGCTAATCTTCCTCAAAAAAATAAAAAAGTAAATTTCATTAATTTTAACATTATTGGGACTCAAAAAAAACTACTACTAAAAATTAATATTAAAAAAGAAGTTTTAGGGGCTGGCCCCGTGGCCGAGTGGTTAAGTTCGCGCGCTCCGCTGCAGGCGGCCCAGTGTTTCGCTGGTTCGAATCCTGGGCGTGGACATGGCACTGCTCATCAGACCACGCTGAGGCAGCATCCCACATGCCACAACTAGAAGGACCCACAACGAAATATACAACTATGTACCGGGGGGCTTTGGGGAGAAAAAGGAGAAAAATAAAATCTTTAAAAAAATAAAAAAAATAAAAAAGAAGTTTTATTGAGATACATTTCCCAACATTTTAAAAAAACACTTCATTCACAATGTGATTTGAAATAGCAGAAATACACCCAATTGGGGCTCACAACTACAAGATCAACTCAAAATAAATGAATATGCTATTTTAACATTAGCAGTAAAATTTTCTTATATTCTTCAGTAACAATACACTTTTAAATGTATTAGATTTCTATTAGGTTTATTGACGATTAAACTTGAGGACTAGGACTAGGACTTGTGGTTGTATTACTGTATTAAGAAGCAACAGATAAAAGTAAAATGCAGAACAACTCGTGAACACAGCCAGAGAAATCATGATAATGAACACTGCTTACTTTCACATGGCTCTGGGCTCCAAGGTTGTAGATCTCGGTAGGCTTCACTTCGTTAATGATCTTCACAAGGCAGGTACTGTCAGTGAGATCACCATAATGCAACTTCATGTCTTTAGGATTCAAAAACATACCATTAGATAGAAGAAAGCAACATAAACCCAATTTTTTAAATATCAAAATTGAAATGCATATTCTGAAAGTCTGAAAACCAGACTGACTCTGGAGCAGCAGAGTGATAACTGTCATCTTTAAAGAACCTAAATAGTAGAAAGATATTCACATTTGTTGCCTATGTCTATAAAAGATTTATAAAAACTCAGATGTACTTTTTAAAAAATCCTCTCATGACAGAAGTTATACAATTAACATATCTTATGGCTCCCCAGTGGTTCTATGATGTGTTACATAAGACTGAGATTCAGACAAAGAGAATCTCGCAATAATGTGTACACTCTCTAAACAAATCCGTGACACATTAAAATAGTGAAGATAGCTGTTCAGATACTTTTATCTAGGGATTTTTAAGTATTTCATAAACACCAGTCCTTAAGCCATCCACGAACTACCTGAGGCAGTGACATAACTGATTAAAGAACGACTAGCCTATAAATCTAGGCAGACCCTTAAACGATTTCATTAGTTTAAGAATTTGACACACGTAGATGGGCAATTTGCTAACTTGATCTTATCATTATTTTTACATAATATTGATCTATGTCTAGACCCAAGAGGATATTTTAGAAAATGGCAGTACCATTCTGCACTTTGCACAAAAATGGTAATAATTTTCAAGAAGGACGCATTGAATAACCTAAATATTAGGAAAGTCTTTACTGGAGACAACTAGGTCATCTTCCTGATTATGTCACTACCTGCACAAGTAACCCAAACCTTCAAATATTTGGGGCTCTGAGGTGAATACAAAATCACTTATGGTTTACAAGCTGACTAGCTCTGTCTCTTACGTGGCATTGTGGCTTTGATAAAGTCACAACCTCTTTCTGCCTCCCTTTCCTCATCCGTAAAATGGTCTCATTCACAACCTGAGAAGTTGCCGTAAAGATCAAATGAGAAAACACCATGACTGTGCTATGTAAACTGTACAGCTACATACTGGCAATTTTTATTAACAAAAATAATAAACAACTGCAAATATTGACAATGATCTCTAAAGCAATTAAATATAGTTTTGACTGCCATCTGTTTTTGGACCTGTCTTCACAAATTATTTTAAAAGTTAAAAAAAATGTACAAAGATTGCTTAACTTGACAAATTAGACCAAACATAAAAAGCAAAGGAGGTGATGTTACTTGAGGGGATAGGGACACCTGGAGAAGGGTAATCAAAGGCATGTCTACTCTTGGTCTCTCTGGCAGCATCAACTGACCAATATCCTTGTAACTGTGCCCCAGGGGCAGCAAGCAATGAAGGGTTTCCAAAGCATGCAGATAGCATTAAATGAAGGTAATTCATGAGTAAATAACTGCGACTTGATGGGCTTTGAGAAAAACGATATTTGAAAATAACTTATAATATAGGAAGTTATAAAAAGAGATTTTAGAAAAAGAAAACTACTTACTTCCTTCAATATGAGCCTGGGGGTTCTTATATAGATGTTCAATTCTACCTGTATTGAATGAACTGGATCGCCGTACGATTCCATGGACCTGCATTTTTATAGTGTGGAAAGGTAAGAATTATAAATATGCAAAGAGGATTAATAAGCAACTCAGAAGTTATTTTGCTAATGTTTAGCTTTGTGAAAAAAAAATTATATAACTATTAATTATTAACATCATTTTTAAATTATTAGAAATAGCTCCACTGCTTACTTTCTCCCCAATCACTGCATCAGCCACCAGCACCCTACTTTCATCTTTCTCCAGTGTTTTCACTGCCAATCTCAACAAAAGTAACTAGATAATTATGTGACTTCACAGCAAATGCCTAGTTGTAGATACTCAAATGTCTCCTTTTCTAAACACACACACACACTTATAGCCCTACTGCTGACAAAAATATCTCCTCAATTTGAAACCGAAGACAGACCATGTGAGGCCATATTGGTAAAACAGTCTCGTGACCTCTGTAACACAGAGCATGAGGCCAAGAGGCTCTGATGCCACCACATCTTTCCAGTGTCCTCAGGGCTTTGCATCTTGCACCTACTATATATTTTTTATATATATATATATATATATATACATACACACACACACACACACACACACACACACACACATCTCCACAAATATAATCAGAGAGCAGTTGCTCTTTGCAGCTGTGTGGAACAGTAAGAAAGTTAAACAGGACAGGTTAGGGACAAGACTTATATACCACTAGATTTAAGATGTGAAGAAAACGCAAATGAAGAGTGGATTTTGTTTTTCATTTTTATCTTTGACTTAACCATGATAAGTACAAGGGGGAAAAAAGTCGTTGGAACCAGAATGCATACCTGTCTGATATTGAAGAAAAGACTATTTGTGTCTGATACATAAGGGAAATTGTTCAAGACCTGGTCTCACTTCCTTCTTCTGTCAAGACTGCTCCTTTTGTGTTGTCAATGCTAATACCAGCTTATGTCACCAGCTACCCAAGTTCCAGTTCTACTGGTGGAAGTTTTAATCCTTCACTTATTTTAGAAGTTTTCCTTCTAATGTTGAGTAGTTTCATTTGCAGCTGAATAGACTTCTATATTTTAACTCAATCGTTTTCTGTCTATTTCAAAGCAAAATTAATCGTTGGCATGACTCAAATATTCCAAATGCAGGGGAGAAATTATAAGTACATAAGACTTTCTTTCAAACAGAAAGAAATGTCATCATTTTATATGGCATACATGAGAAATCGACTTTTACAAAGGATACAACACACCCACAATAATAATTCTATTGGTAGTTGCTTTAGCCAAAGAGAAAAGCACTCATCCACACTACTTTCCAAAAGAACTAAACCTAAGAAAACTCAGTAAACATGAAAATATTTTAAGAAAGGAACATCACAAACTTCATTAACATTTTAGGAGAAATCAGGAAAATCTAGGAAACATTAAATTGAGATTTGGGTATACATACCAGTTCTTAAATTAGAAATGGAGAAAATAACACTTAAATTAAGCTTAGAATTTATTCTACTTCATTGTCTCCAATTTTTCAAGTAGTTACTTAACTGTAAAATTGAACTACTCTACAAACTTAATAAATTTTGTCTAATAAAAACCAAGTTCACATACATACTTAAACATAGCAAAACTGGCATTTACCACCAAAGTTATTTCTGAAATATAGATTTCTCAGAGCTTTATTTCACTGGATAGTGAGGAATTTATATGTTCTAAAAACAGATAATTTAATTTTGACAAAAAAATAATAATAATATAATCTAGTCTATTTTTTCTCTTGGTTGCTGGGTTCTGGGTAAGTCACATACTCCAACAGCCCAAAACAAAGAGAAATGCTATACACATCGTATATAAACATAAAAGGCTCTGATAAAAATATTATATGATATTGATGGATTCATTATGAAAATCAGACAACTACACAAAGTTACAGCAAATAAATAACATAGAACTTTACTGTCACGCTTATAAGTAAAAGCATTAAGCACTAGTTTTGGGGGTTTTTTTTAATACAAAATAAAAATGTGTTTTAATTTCCCCTCACTCCCAACTTTTGGTATGTGAATACAAGGAAAGAAAGACTTGCCAAATGCTTAATCCATGACAGCAAGTATTATTCTAAGAACGAATGAAAGCTGAGTCTGTCTGCTTCTGAGACAGGTGAAATACAAACTCTAAGACAAGCCAAAATGTGTGCAAACTGGATAATCTAGTTAAGAATTTGAGGTTAGCAGCTTTCTCTTTACAGAAGGGATGTATGTATGGTTTTTTGTTTGTTTTTATAAAGATCTGGAGGGGGTTGGGGGGAGATGAGGAGTTAGGAAACCAAAGTGAAAAGATAAATGAGCTGAATTTGAGTCCATATTAACTTAATCAAAATCATTATTAAATCATAGCAGCTCAAAAACAAAATACAATTCTGAAAAACTGAGGTCTTAAACGGAAGTATTTTGACAAACAAATTTCATGCCCCATTTAACTAAGTGATGAAAAGGAAAATTTCAAGTTCTCTCAATGTCAGAACCAAGCTGATTTGACTTTAAAACCCAGGGTCAGATCAAGCAACATGACAGAGAATGCTTATTTATCTATTTACATATGTATTTCAGTAGAGAAAACAGAAAATGATTACCAATGGATTTCAAATTCTTCAGTGTCTAGATTTCTCTTGGAGGCAAGGATGCCTCCCAGGGATATTTAATGCCACTTGCCTTTTGAAATGTATACGAAGGTAACATCAATAGCTACCATGTACATGGCAGTCATCATGTGCCAGACGTTCTTATAGACATTAAATCACTTAGTCTTCACAACAACCTGACTCTTATTACTCCCGTTCTATCAATGGGGACACTGCCGGAGACCACACAGCTACTAAGTGGTCATGTTAAAGGATGGACATGATCCACTGCACCAACACTCAGTATGGTTTCAAAATGAAATCCATAGAAAGTTTTGCCTTTTTTCACCATGGCTCCTGGGATATCCAACAACCCAGAAAAAAAACGTTTCAAGGATTCCCACAGATCAAGAATGGAAGCACTGGAACTCCGTGTTCTAACAAATAATCTCCCAGAGATAACAACTGGATGGTCCTTACATCTCCTTTATTTTCTCTTCTCCTGATACAACCTGGTTAGAGAGTCCCTTTCCTGGAAGGGAAACCCACAATTTACCTATTCTTTATTTTAAATTCTGATATGCTGTCTTGTAGTTGTTACCAAGTATTTAATATAGATTTTTCATACATTCCCAGATATAGCTTTTAAAAGGTTTAACTTTGTCTTTTCATTCTTCTGGTTTCTCTCTGTATTTTGTGCAACATGGGTATAAAAGTATGCTGTTGGCTCATCTGCTAATGATCATGCTAGGAAGGCACTTAAAACTACCAGGACATACTAGAAGCTTCACTTTGTTGATTTTCTTTTTTCCCTTATGACGAGAAGGAAAGCACACAGGGCTAGGACCCCAGGCAACGTAACATACCTCCTTTTCACTAATGCTAATTAATGAACTGGACTAAGGAGCCCTTCTGCAAAATCTGTGTCCTGGCTTGTCAGCACCAAGCACTGTGTCACACTGTCACTCCTGTATTCCACAGAGCTCCTCTGGACTCTTTTCCATATACTGTCTTGCCTAATCTTCACAACAACCTTGGGAAATAGGTGTACTTTATCATTCCCACTTATATGAAGAAATTAAGTCTGAGAGAGGTCCAGTGACTTTTCACTTCAACAATATGCAGAACTAAATATATAAAGTTTTAAAGGGTGATTTTCTATAAGACCTGACAATTTTTAGTTTTCCTCATCATGAGATGACACCTACAGGTATTCTATAAATAATGAACAAGAGTTAGATATATACTCTTTATGTGCTCCTTAATGTTTAACCTTGAGCAAAATCCAAGAAACTAGCCACATTAAAAACTGTAACTTTAAAGTTTTAAATAGAGTCTCTTTTCTATGAGAACTGAACCAGGGATGAAACAATCCTTCACTTTTTCACATTGAACAGCTCATTCAGAACATGATAAGGTGAGTGGATTTCAGTGGCCACATTAGATGACCAGGCCCCACAGTTTCAGGAATCTAATGTGTGAGGTTATACAAGGTGTTTAACCATAACTAATCAGTCTACTAATACATGATATTCCTTTTCAAGTCATACACAAGCGTCTATTTTTGCTTTAAAGTTAGCCAAGCTTTTTACACCTTTACTTTGCGTTTTACCTAAAGAAGAAGTAAAGGATTAATAACTAACTGTGCTATGCTAACTCTATATGTATGGTTTGTTTTTGCCTATGCTGCCCCATCATCACTACCCAATCAACCTGTCTCTGCTCTTCGACTTGCTTCCCTCCAACTGACTGTTGCTTCTGCCAAGACTCCATGCTTCCCATCTTCATAATAACAGGCTGATCTTGCCACTGCTAGCCAATTAAAGTTTGCTCCTTTGTTTTCTATTAAGAACTCAGCCTCAGTATCAAGCCTATTTATAGAATTTGTAGCTCTTCTTCCCAGTGTTTATTTGCTCCTGGCTTGTACTTTGTCACCCCAAAGTAAGTTGTTTCCAGTTATTTCTGAGCCTAGTGATACTCCTTATAGAAAAACTAGATTCAAAATAACATGAGAGCTCAGAGAAGCAAGGCTCCATAAATTAAGATCTTAAGAAATATTGTCCATCTTCACCTTATGATTAAATGATCTCATGTGAACCTTTAGTTGCAGTAGTTCTCAAACTAACCAGGAAAGCAGCATCAGTAACAACCAGGCGCTTGTCAGAAAGGCCGATTCCCAGACCTCTGAATCAGCCATCTGCGTCTTAATGGGTGATTCTGATGGACCCTAAAGGTTGAAAATCACTAAGTTGGAGGCCTGTGCTCATGCAAAATTGCTGATATTGATCCTGTGGATTTAGGTCTGGATAGACGTTTCCCCCTCTTTTCCTACTGCATGCAACTTACTAACCCTGTTATTTCACTCATGGCATTAAGCAACCAGGGACTGCTGGCTGATAATTCTAGAAATTTTCCAATGCAGCCTCTTTGAAAAATCCCTCTCACAGTTACTTTGACCTAAGCACAAAAAGATAAAGACTGTGCCACCATTAGATTCCTCTTAATAGCTTATGCTCCCATTATATCAATCTATTAAAATTGAAGGCAGTACAATAAAATACTTACCTCATATTCCTTGACCTATCATATTTCTCCACGACTGCCCACTCTCCATCAAAGCTAACACAAAAATACTCAGGCTTAACTGTTTCTTTGGATCCTTCATTTCCTTATGAAGGCTCCTGTGTCACCTAAAAATTTATTAAATAAATTTGTATACTTTTCGGTTTAATTTTCAGACCCAGCCAGGAACCCTAAGAGGGTTGAGGAAAACTTTTTCCTCCACTACATTAAACTGACAAAGACAGACTAAGAGGAGAAACTTCTGTTGTTTTCTCAGACTCCTGCTATTTTCTTAAACTCCTTCTGCTGTTTTCTCAAACTCCTTTAGCTTAAATATTCAATATGCCAAGATGCTACATTTGGGGTAGCATGTCCTAAACCCCATCAACTATTACTTAGCTCCTTCTTTTGGTTCACTCAATACACAGCCAAATCACTAACTCCTCTCTAGCCAGCAAACACCTCTTAGCGGTCCCAACATCTGAAACAAAATAAGCATGTCTCCTAGCCAAACCTTTCTTTATAGATTTATTAAAGCATTAAGTTAATGTAGCCTGAATAACTAGTCTTTACCGAAAACCAACTCTTTTGTACTATATATGATCTACTCTAAAATTTTCTACTCTGTAGAATATGTATTTATCACTCATTATAGGAATCTATGTATATGAACATATGTATATCTTCATAATTACATTTGTCTTATTTTGATATTATTGCAAGATGCAGAACTAGCATCCTCAGAACTAGAACTTAGAATCCTTAGAATAGACCTAGAGCCTTATGGAATAAAGGGTACAGAAGGTGCTAAATATATCTGCTTTGACTTCTTAAAGTCTAAAAGTGAAGGCTCTCAGAAAAGATTATGAGTTATAGTAAGAAAATTTAGCTTTTCTTCAAATTCTGTTGGCGTTTAGATGCCAAATTCCTTGCTGTTGTTTTTGCATTTGCCCACAGTGCACATTTTTTAAACATGCGCCTGCAACTGGAATGAACAGCGAATCCAAAATTACTAATGTAAATACTCACAAATTGGGCCAAAGCATATGGGTCATTGTGTGGGTTTTGTTCTCTGCATAGTATAAATTTATATAGAAGTATATATCTGTTCTTAGAAAACGTAAGACGTACATACTAATTTACATCAAATTTAATACATAAAACCCTTGTTTCTTTTAAGAAAAGCAGAAAATGCTGAAGGAGAAGAAGGAGGAGAAAAAGGCGACGGCAATGACAAAAGCAGCAAACCCAGAAGTTTCAGCTCTCATAAAATACATGGCTGCCCGGCTGACTATTAGAAAGCAAAAATCTCTAAGTGTAAATTTTTCATTCAAGCTTGCCAAAGATCAGCTTAGTTTTTATTGCTCTCTGCAATTTCCGAATTGAGTGACTTCACTGTGAGTGAGACTTTTTTATGTAACACATTACATCATAAATTAACCCTAATAATGTTACAGCTTTTGGCTTACACAGGTTGCTGCTTTATCTGAGAATGTGGGAAGCGTGCAAAGCGTTTAAACACTAAGGAACAGGGGAAGCCACCAGTGCTCACCAGTAGATAAATAGCACAATGAGCTGGCATGGTTACAAGCCAAGAGGCACATTCTTCCCCTGATTTTGATTTGTTATCAGAGTTCCAGTGGAAAACACACACAGGAGGACGGCAGCAGAGGAAACAGGAGGCCACTGTGTCCAAGTGATTCCACTAGCCTGTGCTTGCTCACTGAGTCACTTACCTCGTAGCCTTTCTCCAGCAGGAACTCAGCCAAGTATGAACCATCCTGGGAAGAGAAGGAAAATTGACAAATGTCAGATCCATCACAGCTAGCAGAAAAGGTAGCCAAGACTAAGAGTTTTGAGATAAGCATTTAAGAGGCTATATGAACTTAAATTAGGGATCACGGGAGCCAAAATAAAAATAATACAGATAATGATAGCAAACACCAAACGGTGTTCCACTGCTCACTACTCCAACTACTGTCTGCATTTTCACAGACATTATTTCATTTGAGCACCACAGAAGTGCAGTGAAGTGTTATCATTGTCATATTCACAGTGAAAGAAACGGAAATACATGGAAGTAATATGGGGCAACAGAGATAACACGAAGCTTCAGAATCAGATGAATTTGGGTTTAAGTCTTGCCATTTACTAACTTTAAAATATGCAAAACATGTGCAGCAAAGCAGCGGGCCTTGGTGTGGTGCTACAGGAACATAAAACAGGAATCTAATTCTGGGGGACTGTATAAAAGGAATGGCTGGGGAGGGGAACTCCAGGGGCTTGGGGAGAGGGCAGGACAAGTATAAGAAAGTGGCAGAGAACACCAGAGTGTTGATATTACTGAAAAAAGACAGCATGGTGGAGAGAAAGAAGGTGAACACCTTTGTGCAGGAGCCTTCCAGGCCCTGGTGGGAGTTGGCTTCTAACCCAAGAGTTCTGGAAAGTCACTAAAGAAAGGGGTTTAAGGGTTTTAAGGTAGGGGTGAGGGGTTGTGGACATGATCAGATTTGTGTTATCATCACTGAATATGTATTCACGCGTATATAGATACACACACGCATGAGCTTTAAATTTGAAAAAGGTGTTTATTTTTTATAAAATAGTAAGTACTTCATTTGTATGCATCTTAAATTGTGCAGTTACAATTCTATATTAAGTCTACATTAATATAAAGGTGGCTTGACTAAACACAGAGATTCTCAACTGATTTCTAATAATTCTTTTAAAAATTTCTTGGTGGGGGGGCCTATTTAAACTAAAATAGTTTATGTGCCACTTTTAGGAAAAGAAAGCATCAGAGTCAGGTAATTAAACTATTAAGAGGCCAAAAGATGTAAAATCACCGTTGCAGAGGTACTATAAAAAGCCATCAGCCTTGCTCAGAAAATGAACTGGGCTGACATTTTGCAATCAATCCTGTAACTGCCCTTCTGCTTTTAGCTCAGAAAGGTCCCCTCCATCCCATCCAGACTTAAACATAAAAATGGGAGGCTCCGACTACTGGAAATTTGTGTACTCAAAAGCAGCTGTGAATACTTGGGTTTTCTTTGGTATCCTGAGTTTGAAAAAGCTTAAAATATGCCTTTGAGCTTTACAAGTTCCTACTGGATAATCCAGGAAAAAGAAAAATGAAGCAGGCCTTATTATTAACATTACTTGACTTAAAGCTGGAATTGGAGACATCTTATGGGTTCTGAAAATGACAGGGGTGCCAAGTGAGTGTTTACTACATTAATGTAGAAGTCACGCATAAATTAAGGCAGGGTGACAAGGAGAGGTATACAAGAAACACATTTTGCGGTTCATTAAAACCTCCAGCTGATGTTCTTCTGACTTCTTGACATAAATATTCTGGTTTATAGACTCATGCGGAGAAAGAAGAGAGATGGTTTGCCATATTCTTTTTCCTCTAAATCTTAAGATATACACACAATTGTGTGCTTTTTACCAACATGCAAACTAAATCAGAAAAGACGGCTGAACAATTCAGATTAGGACAAGTCAAGTGGGTCTCCATGACCATCAGAAATGTAAGAATACTCGGCAGTCTTATAAATCAATCAATGAGAAAACAGATTAATAGAAAAAGCTTTTGTAATAAGAAGAATAATTTTACAGTAGGTTAGAAAGCCCTAAAAAGTACATTTTGTTTTGTTTTTGGGGTTGGTGTTGTCACTTTGAAGCAGGCAACATTATACTTTTCCCCTTTTATAATTTGTCTAGGAATAAAAAGTTAAAATGCTTTGTGTTCCACTATGGTTGCACAGAATGTTTAAAAAAACAAAAAGGCAGAGGTGAAGTCCTAAAGACCCATGGGGGCAGGAAGAGCTGTGATTATTTAGAAAGCTGATGTGAAACAGACCTGACCAGGACTGAACCCTGTCAATGAGGTCTTGTTCTTCTCACCCAGGCCGCTTCTCAAACTTTCCAACCACACTGGAACATTCTGAACCAGCAGTGGCACTCACTTCCCCCTCACTTCCTTGCCAGGTCTCTCAAGTGATAGGGCCCAGGCTGCACAATGAGTGGGAAATGGAGCAGAGTAAGGGCTCCTGGTCTCTGGCCCAGGGAGCCCGGCTGGCCGCCTTTCGTCTTCTCCCCAGGCCCCTACGGGAATCCGCAGGGAGACATGGTATCTAAGCAGGCAGGCGTCTGCCAAGCCAGCAGATCACTGTTTCTGCCTCCTCAAGAAGAACAGAGCAGTTAGAGAATGCTTCAATCAGACTAATGAATGAAACGTCATGGCAACTGAGAAGTGAAACCAACACTAAATTCTGACACTTGACTCCTCAGAAACCAAGGAACACTGATGGACTCAATTGCCAACTCGTTCGCTACGAACACAATCTGGTACAAATTCCAGCCTGGGCTCAATCCTTGTTACAGAAAACTTTTTAATTGGAGAGATAATGTCCCAATTGTGACTCTTTTAAATTTAATTTTGCACATGGCTATTAAGAGTATCCATTTCATATTAAATGCTGTACAGTTTTAAGTAACCACCATGGCTTTAACATTTTCAAGACACAGAAATGTTTTCTATCTTATTCTTACAAAAACTCAGCCTAGAAAGTAAGCAGTCATTTGGCATATGAGGTAATGGAGCACATGGAGGTTAGCCAACTTGCCTAATATCACACTACTAGAGATGCAGTCAGGACTAGAATCCAAGTCTCCCATTATTCTGACCCAGGAAACAACCTCCTTCCCCATCCTCCTCTGCCTGGGACCTACCAACACATGTCAAACCTCAACAAAATAGTAAAAGACTATAATGGTTTCATTTTTCAACCAAACTGATTTAGTCATTTTCCATTACAGGGCATTTAATGGATTAAACAGTACTTCTAGTTTTAATCAAGTGACCCAAACCCAGAGCGGTCACATAATTTTAGAACACTCCAGGGCCCAAAGGAGGGAGACAGGACACAGAGCCTGAGATTTCTGAAGTCTCATTTAGGCACACATCCTAGTCAAGAAGCAGTCTAGTGTTGTTTGGAGGTAGATTTGGACTGGCTGTGGATGTATGTTTTAGGCTTTAGGGCCAAGTGGGCAGGGCCACTGCCCAGGGTCCTAAAGGGCCAGATCCAGATGTGCCTGACGCCTAGAGTCCCTATACTTGGGTATCTTTGCTCTTTACCTTTCATGAAGTACTCAGAAATGTTCTATATAAACATCCATAAAAATTAAGAGTAATTCCAGAAACTAATCGAATCATATCTTGACCATAGTATGAAAATTACCTAAAATTTCATATCTATGAAAAGCTGAAGGAAGTTCAGAAAGTTTACCCCTTCTCCCTATGCCCATAGAAGGTTGAGATAAGCACTGACTGACCCTCATATCCACCCCACGTCCAAACACACATGTGCCAGGCAGTCTACCTTCCTGCAGAGAAGAGAGTCTAGCATTTCTCTTCTCTCTTCAAACATGGATGCACTTACAGCCCAGAAGGACAAATGAAAAGGACACTTTCTTACAGGCAATTCGAGAACCAGGTCCCTCTGAACTGCATCTAAATCATACTGCATGTTTCTGCCTAAGCTCTATTCGGCAGCTTCTTTGAACAGAATAAGGTAAGTAGTATTGGGCTAAAGAAATTATGCCACTAATAAAATGTATTTGTTAAGATCATCTCAAGCATTAGGAAATAGAATACCCCGTCCGTAAGAAGAGAAAGTACTCAGTTACACTACCTTTTATGCTCTTTAACTCTATGTATTATAATTATTCTAAAATAAGCATCTTTTCAGTTAATCGCAATTACAATATCAAAGTAATCTGTTCCTCCAGTAAGAGAAATACCAACACCTACATGATTATCAGAGGGCACTGTCATGACTTACAGTGAAAACTTCCAGTGGGAAGATTAGCCACTATCTTTTATCTGGGTTTATCTGTCAAAAACCCAGAGGCAGAATATATTTGAAAAGTATTTTAACCTGGTTCATGTTATAACACAAATCACTGGATAAAATCTCTGTCAGACTCACAGAATTCAAAAGACCACAGGGATTAATTAATCCAGCTCTTTCACTTTACAGATCAGGACAGTGAGATTCAAAACACTTAAGCGTTTAGTACACAGTTACAGTTAGGAAGTAGCAGAATCTGCACAGAAAAATTAAAAAAAAAAAAAAAAGAGGGTCTCTGGACTCCCAGACCTAAGAAATTTTCACTAAAAAATACTGCAGAAAGATCCAAAATGAAGAGACTGGACTACTGTCTACCGTTGAGAACCAAGTGAAAAACACCAACGCATTACCAGAGTGAAGAAGAACAATATAGCCAACAATTATCAGTAGAGTGATAATTAACTCACTAGTAGACAGGAAACGAGGACACCATCAATATTTAAACATATAAATAACTCTCATCTACTAGAGTCTTTAAAGTTGAAAATTATTTTCCCATAAAATTCAACTTTCACTTCCTTTGATGTTCCTCCTGGTAGAGAAGAGCACAGTATCCCAGAAACTTAATCAACAAATTGTGAATAATAAAGAATTGATTATGCCCAGCAGTTTAAGATACTCTTTCCGTAAGAACCCCATCCCTCTGACCATTTTTTAGGGAAAGAGCCCTTCAAGCAGGTGCTTAGCAGTTGCACATATACCTCATACATACACATCAAGAAGTGACAGTGGCTCTGCTAAACACAAGACCTTCCAGTAAAGAGTGATGAGTTGGAAGGTTAAAAGCAACATTTTAGAAAGAGATGGGACACCTCCACCATTACCCGGAATTCTTTCCTCCCAAACATGCTCAATTTCCCAAGACTGTAGTGTTAAGTCTTGTGTCCATGGTAAATTAAAAAAAAAAAAAAAAAAAACGATTTACATATGAAAAAATATCATAGAGGGAAGAAATGACCTAAAAGATCATTTCTAAAACGATCTTAGTTTTAGAAAACATTTTTTCCAATTTGATAGGTTAAAAAATCATAGGTTTTTCTTTTCATTTTTTGATTAGTATTAAGATTGAAAAGTTTTTTGTGTTTGTAATTGTGTATGTTACTTCTTGGAATTATTTACTCATATCTTTTATATTTTTTATACATTTTTCTAGTAGGCCGTATTTTGCCAATTGGTTTGTTCTTGTAAATATTTAGAACATATACAAAATTGACTAATTTTTATCTCCAATAAAAGCCACCCAAAAAATATTTTGAAACAGGTTAGCAGATTTTCAGTGAGAGAACCCCCGTAATAACCTGGTTTAAAATACATATTCCTTTCACATTGCAAATGATTACTGTAAATTCTTAATTTAATGAGCAAGGAAAAACGCAAACATCAAAATTTGAACTCCAGGTATACTTGCACAGCTCAGCATTTGTAATATCATTAATTTCAACATAGTAAAATTTATGTAATTTAGGCAAATGCTATAGGAAAATGAGATTAAAGAGCTCAAATAAGGGAATACAGAGGAAACAATAAGGTATAGATAATTTTTAATTACATGATTAGAAGGAGGATAACACGCACAAAGATACTCCAACATAGTCCCAGAAATGTTTAAAAAGCCTCAAAAGTAAATCCAAAGGCATTTATTAATAGCCAACATGTGTGCTGGGTATAGATAATCGTAGATACATCAAGGGTGAGCCAACTTATTCACCTCCACATGAACAAAAGTATGCCTGAAGAATACTGTATCCTACTGATCTTTTCTTTTTTATATGTATGCTCCTTTAGTTTGAACATCTGTTTTTTTTTTCTCTCCCACTCTCTCACTCTTGACACTCATGCTGAAGTTTTCGTCCTTCAGAGGAAAAAAAAAAAAGTCCTAATATGACCTACTATTACTACAAATGATGAAAATAGTAACAATAACAATAGTAAACACTTACATAGCGCTTAGGATATGGCAGGCATGCTCTAAATGCTTTACATTCATTTTTAAACCTTCACAATAATCATAAATAGTTGGCACTGTTATTATCTCCATTTTACAAATGAACAAACTGAGGTGAACTGAGACCAAGTAACCTGCCCAAGATCTCAGTTAGTAGATAGAGGAAGGAGTTGAAGCATATATATTTGTAATGAATTATTTATATGGCAATCTACTCCACTAATAGGCTCAATCACTCCATCATGATGGGCCTACAGATGTTTTAACATAAAATTTGGTCTCTATAGAATTTATTAACAATGCAAAGTGTCCCAGATTGGTGACTATCAAACATTCGCTTGGGCCACTGGTGTTATGGAATAGAGGACAGAAAGGAAATAAGAGATTTAGCCCCTGCCCTAATGCTCTGAGAAGTATCTGAGAAACCAGATATTTCCTGGCCTAGACAGGATTACGCTTCAACACTGGCTCGGACCTCCACATTTCACACGCATTGGCAAGCCCACATGTGGACACGATGAGAATAGTAACCAGGTAAACTGCACATCCAATCAAAATGTTCTGCTATCAGGGAAGACCAGTAGAGGCATGAGTCACGGACAGAGGGTGGCAAGGCTGTATGGATAAAAGAAAAGCTATGAAATACTACCATACTGACCTCTTCTATACTGGATGGCACAGTGCCCTGGAGAAATAAATCACCCTACCTGAGTATGAACTCAAGGTAGGGAAAAAAAAGAGAGGAAATATAAGAATCATATCCCTGTCAAAATCCTTTTAAAGATCTGCTTAACAGGCCAGTTCAGTGCTGGTGTGAATAACTCCCTTCAAGTTTAGAACAATATACTAACTGAAAGTTTTTATAATTCAGGGCTCCAAATACATTGACAAAGATTTGTATAGATCCATAGGGAAGTTAATAAAATAATCTCTTTCTCGTAAATATATATATAAACATATATATTTACACACATATATAAATAAATTAAAACTGTACAAATTTTGAAAATAGAGCTTCTCTCTCTCTCTCTCCTTTTTCCTTTCTCATTCTCTCTCAAAGTGACAGTTCAGACAATTAAAGTCCGTTTCTTGGCAAAGTACATGCTTATGTAGTTCTAATCATCCAAATGATTTATAGAGGACATGATTTTTTGCAGGTACTCTAAGACAGAGCTGCACTTTGTCCAGTGTTCAAGACCATGCTTAATGAAAAACTTTAAATTGGGAAGGAAAAATAACTTTGTACCGAAAAGAGAAGAATTATGAAATTTTAGTATTTACCTGATTTATTAACATTTTCTTGTGCATTTATTTTTATGATTTGTATCGTGGCTAAGGGAGGAAGAAAAAACAAATGTCCTTTTGTTTACATCTTTAAAAAGGTCATAAGAACAAAAGGATATACATGTATTAATGACTATATCTTTCCCCATTTTACTGCACATTCATTTAACAGGTTGCTACTAAAATGTCACTTTCGTGACAAGCAGAGTTAACTATTTACAAATATTCTTGCTCTTTTTAACCCAATTTCTTTCAGGGATATAATTAACTGGCACAATCCAGTTAAGATTGGTCTTAAAATATGTGCATGCTATGACAGGATGTCACTTATCGGCTCCCAGATGCATTTCAGATCTGCTCTGCAGCTGTGAAGTCCCCACCTCGAGGGAGACGTCGTAAATCACTGAAGAAAGATACAAAATAAGAACTGTGATTTTCATAATTTAAAATCACTAAAAGACAAACGAAATTAAAGCATATGTACAGGAGTGTAAATGGAGAAATTTGTAAGCATTTACCCAGAAAGCTGCATATCATAAAACTAATAAAACTAACATTCAGAGCCCCAGGACAGATAAAGCTGGAGTGTTGTAGGAATGACTGTAAATCACAAAGCTCCTACAGATACAAACAATGTTGATTTCACTAGGCGTGGTGTCTGAGGGTAGGATCTGCCAGTAAAACTCAATTTTGTGGGCTAGGGAATCTCTGTATTTATTTGTTAGATTGTGCTATGTCATACATTAGCATTCTGCCACTCTGAGAAGGTAACAAAAACCATTTTGGGAGAGATGTCAGCATCATGGTGCACTAAGCTCTCCCCTTGAACTCTCCCTTCTAAAGAATAACCAAAAGGATATTCATAACACCAACAGAGGACATTCACACAACACAAAAGACATATGAGAGACCCATGCAGCCATATGTCTGAAGGTGGTGGGGCCAGATCCCCCAGAGGAAGCGGAAACTGGTAAGGGGGACTCTTCCCTTCCCAATGGCAGCCAGTGATCTTGGGACAGCACCCGACACTGAGAGGAAAGTAGGGAGGGGCAGCCCTCCACAGGAACACTGCTCTCCGAGTTCCCTCAATGCTGGAGGGAAAGGCCCACACATAGCGGAGACTGAGCTGTTGTGGGGGTGTCTCCATCAAACTAGTACCCAAGGAGAGCAGCTGGTGAGGGCCCAGGGAGAACACTGGGATCGTGCAGGATAAAGAGAGTGTCCCTCCCCCAACCCAGCACTCCAGCCCTGCAATCACCCAGAGCGGAAAGAGAAGCAGCATCTGGGAAAGGTGCACAGGTCTCAAGAATTGCTCAGAGCACAGAGGGGAGAGAGAGGCGGCAGCTGGGAAAGCTGTGCAGGTGTCCAGAATCGCCCAGAGCACAGACAGGAAAGAGAGGTGGAGCCTGAGAAAGGTGCACAGGTCTCTGGGATCACCCAGAGCACAGTGGGGAGAGAGAGGCGGTGTCTGGGAAAGCTGTGCAGGTCTCCAGGATCGCCCAGAGTGCAGAGGGGTGAGAGCGGCAGCAGCTGGGAAAGGCGCACAGGTGTAAGAAGCGGCCCTTTCTCCCGCCAGGCACTCCAGCCCTCTGATCCCGCAAAGTGCCCCAAGGAGACAGAGGCAGCATCTGGGAAAGGCACAAAGGTCTCCAGGACAGCCCAGAGCACCAAGCAAAGAGAGAAGCAGGGGATGGGAAAGGTGTGCAGGTGTAAGAAGCACTCCTTCCCCCACACAGCACTCCAGCCCTGTGATCACCCAGAGCTCTGCATAGACAGAAAAGCAGAGGATGGGGAAAGCACAAGTGAAACCACCTCTCCCCTTGCCTAGTGCTGCACATCTGCCATCCAACAGGCCATTGCAGAGAGAAAAGAAGTCAGTGGCTGGAGCTGAGGGGCCCAGATTGTGCTGGGCCCAGAATACACAGCACCTGATCCCAACCCAGTGGCAGTAGGTGGCAGCAATGACCAGATAATGACACCACGTGGAGGCAAAAGTCCACACCATCAAGCAGTATGAGAAAGTATATTAAATCTCCAGACCAGAATGAAAGTGACAAGTACCCAGAAACCAACTCTGAATACACAGAAATTCATAATCTAAATAACAAAGAATTCACAAGTGCTTTCATAAAAAAACTCGATGAGTTACAAGAAAACACAGAAAGGTAAATTAGCGAATCCAGGAGATTCTTCACAAAAGAGACTGAAACTATAAAGAAGAACCAATCAGAATTGCTGGAAATGAAAAACACAATGGATGTGATTAAGAAAAATCTGGATTCTCTAAACAACAGAGCTGACAATATGGAGGACTGAATTAGCAATTTAAGAGACAGTAATACAGAAATGCTTCAGATGTAGGAGAAGAGAGAACTAAGACTAAAAAGAAATGAAGAAACTCTCAGAGAAATATCTGACTCAATGAGGAAATGCAACATAAGGATTATTGGTATTCCAGAGGGAGAAGAGAAGGATAATGGAGCAGAAAGCTTGTTCAAAGAAATAATAGCAGTGAACTTCCCAAACCTGGGGAAAAAGCTGGAAATACAAGTGAAGAAAGCCAAGAGATCTCCTAACTTCATCAATGTAAAAAGACCTACTGCAAGGCATATAGTAGTAAAGCTGGCAAAAGTCAACGACAAAGAAAAAACACTTAGGGCAGGAAGGCAGAAGAAAAAAAGCTTACAAAGGAACCCCTATCAGGCCTTCTTTCTCAGCAGAAATCTTACTGGCTAGGAGAGAGTGGGATGATATAGTCAAAATTTTGAAAGACAAAAACTTTCAGCCAAGAATACTCTACCCAGCAAAAATATCCTTCAGATATGATGGAGATATAAAAACTTTCCCAGTTAAACAAAAGATAAGGAAGTTCATCAGCACAAGATGCACCCTCCCCCCAACACACACAAGAAATCCTCGAGAAGGCCCTCATACCTAAACAACAAAATAGGAAAAGGCCTACAAAGCCCGGAGCAAGGAGATGAATAGGAAGGCAATAATCAGAAAACGGCAGCTCTCTATCACATCAGTTTCGTCAACACTCAACTTTAACACTGAGGATAACAAGAAGGAAAACAACAAAATAAAAATAATGTCATCATTTTAACGACAAATTCACAACACAAGATGGAATAAGATATGACGTAAATAATTTAGAAGGGGAAGAGAGAAGGGACAGAATCAGCATAGTCTGAGGAAATACGAGTCTATCAGAAAATAGACTATCTCATCTACTAGATTTCTTATACAGACCTACTGGTAACCACTAAACAAAGAATTAGAACAGAGACATATATAATAAACAAGGATAAAATGAAGAAAACCATCATAGAAAACTACATAATGAAATTGGTAGTTCAAAACACCCAGAATGAGAAACACAGGAAATGTAGAAGAATTGGAAAATAAGTGATAAGATGGCAGTATTTAGCCCTCATATATCAATAATCACTCTAAATGTAAATGGACTGAATTCTCCAATCAAAAGACACAGAGTGGCAGGATGGATTGAAGAACAAGACCCCAAAATATGCTGCCTCCAGGAAACACATCTCAGCTCCAAAGACACACACAGGCTTACAGATAAGGGATGGAAGACAATACTCCAAACTAATGGCAAACAAAAGAAAGCAATTGTTGCCATACTTCTACCAGACAAAGTAGACTTCAAGACACAAGAAGTAAAGAGAGACAAAGAGGGGCAGTATGTACAACACAATAATAGTAGGGGACCTCAATACCATACTTACATCAATGGATAGATCATCCAGACAAAAAGTCAACAAGGAAATAATGGAATTAAATGAAAAACTAGACCAGATGGATTTAACAGATATACACAGAACTCTCCATCCAAAAACAGCAGAATATACATTCTTCTCAAGTGCACATGGAACATTCTCAAGGACAGACCACACACTGGGAAACACAACAAACCTCAATAAATTTAACAAGATTGAAATCCTATCTAGTATCTCTCCTGACCATAATGCCATGAAACTAGAAATCAATAACAAGAAAAAGCTGGAAAATGAACAAAAATGTAGAGATTAAACAACATGCTACTGAATAACCAATGGATCACTGAGGAAATAAAGGGAGAAATCAAAAAATATGTGGAGAGAAATGAGAATGAGAACACACCATATCAACTCATATGGGATGCAGCAAAAGTGGTCCTAAAGGGAAATTTATAGGAATACAGGTCGATGTTAAAAAGCAAGAAAAAGCCCAAATAAGCAATCTTAAACTATAACTAACAGAAGTGGAAAAAGAAAAACAAACAAAGCCCAACCTCAGCAGAAGGAGGAAAATAATAAAAATTAGAGTAGAAATAAATGAAACTGAAACAAAAAAGACGGTAGAAAGGAACAAGGAAACAAGGAGCTGGTTCTTTGAGGAGATAGACAAAATTGACAAACTGTTAGCCAGACTCACACAGAAAAGAAGAGAGAAGCTCAAATAAATAAAATTAGAAATGAAAGAGGAGAAATTACAACAGATACCACAGATATACAAAAGATTATAAAAGAATATTATGAAAAACTATATGCCAACGACCTGGACAATCTTGAAGAAATAGATAAATTCTTAGCCTCTTACAACCTCCCAAAACTAAATCAAGAAGAAATAGAGAACGTGAATAGACCAATCACAAGTAAGGAGATTGACACAGCAATCAAAAACCTCCCAAAAAATAAAAGCCCACGACCAGATGGCTTCTCCGGAGAATTCTACCAAGCATTCAAAGAAGCTTTATTACCTACCCTTCTCAAATTATTCCACAAAATTGAGGAAGATGGAAAAATTCCTAACATTCTACAAGGCCAACATCATCTTGATATCAAAGCTAGACAAGGACAACATAAAGAAGGAAAACTACAGGCCAATATCACTCACGAACATAGATGCAAAAATCCTCAACAAAACATTGGCAACTTGAATACAGTAAGACATTAAAAAGACCATACACCATGATCAAGTAAGATTCATACCACGGACACAGGGATGGTTCAACATCTGCCAATCAATGTGATACACCACACATTAACAAAATGAGGAACAAAAACCACATGATCACCTCAATAGATGCAGAGAAAGCATGTGACAAGATCCAACATCCATTCATGATAAAAACTCTCAGTAAAATAGGCATAGAAGGAAAGTACCTCAACATAATAAAGGCCATATATGACTAACCCACAGCCAACATTATACTCTATGGAGAAAAACTGAAGCCAACCTTCTGAGAAAAGGAACAAGACAAGGGTGCTCACTCTTGCCACTCTTATTCAACACAGTACTAGAGGTTTTAGCTAGAGCAATTAGGTGAGAAAAATAAATAAAAGGATCCAAATAGGCAATGAAGAAGTGAAACCCTCGCTGTTTGCAGATGACATGATTTTATATATAGAAAACCCTATAGAATCCATCGGAAAACTATTAGAAATAATCAACAACTACAGCAAAGTTGCAGGATACAAAGTCAACTAACAAATATCAGTGGCATTTATATATTCTAATAACGAACTAACAGAAAGAGAACTCAAAAATACAAGCCATTTACAATCGCAACAAAAAGAAAAAAATATCTAGGAATAAATTTAACCAAGGAGGTGAAACACCTATACAAGGAAAACTATAAGACATTACTGAAATAAATTGATAATAACATAAAGAAATGGAAAGATATTCCATTCACATGGATTGGGAGAATAAACACAATTAAAACATCCATACTACCAAAGCTATCTACAGATTCAATGCAATCTCAATCAGATTCCCAATGACATTCTTCACAGAAATAGAACAAAGAATCTTAAAATTCAAATGGGGCAACAAAAGACCCCAAGTAGCCAAAGCAATCCTGAGAAACCAGAAGAAAGCTGGTGGCATTGCAATCCCAGACTTCAAAATATACTGCAAAGCTATAGTAATCAAACCAGCATGGTACTGGTACAAAAACAGGCACACAGATCAATGGAACAGAACTGTAAGCCCAGAAATAAAACCACACATCTATGGAGAGCTAATCTTCGACAAAGGAGCCAGGAACACACAATGGAGAAAGGAAAGCCTCTTCAATAAACGGTGTGGGGAAAACTGGACAGCCACATGCAAAAGAATGAAAGTTAACCACTATCTTTCTCCACACACAAAAATAGACTCAAAATGAACCAAAGACTTGAAGGTAAGACCTGAAACCATAAAACTTCCGGAAGAAATATGGGCAGGACACTTGCTGACATCAGCCTTAAAAGGATCTTTTCGAATACCATGTGTACTCGGACAAGGGAAACAAAAGAAAAAATAAACAAATGGACTTCATCAGACTAAAGAGCTTCAGGAAGGCAAAGGAAGCCAGGATCAAAACAAAAAAACAACCCACCAAAAGGAAGAAAATATTTGCAAATCATATATCCAACAAAGGATTAATCTCCATACTACAAAAAAACAAACAACCCAATCAAAACATGGGCAGAGGATATGAAGAGACGTTTTTCCAAAGATGATATACAGATGGCCAATAGACACATGAAAAGATGTTCAACATCACTAATCATCAGGGAAATGCAAATCAAAACTACACTTAGATATCACCTTACACCTGTTAGAATGGCTATAATCACCAAGACAAAAAATAAATGTTGGAGAGGTTGTAGAGAAAAGGAGACCCTCATACATTGCTGGTGGGAATGCAAACTGGTGCAGCCACTATGGAAAACAGTATGGAAATATCTGAAAAAATTAAAAATACAAATATTATATGATCCAGCCATCCCACTAGAGTCTACTTATCCAAAGAACTTGAAATCAACAATACAAAGAGGCTTATGCACCCCTATGTTCATTGCAGCATTATTCACAATAGACAAGACAGGGAAGCAACCCAAGTGTGAATCGACTGATGATTGGATAAAGAAGATGTGATATATAATGGAATACTACTCAGCTGTTAGAAAAAAAAAAAAAGACAAAATCGTCCCATTCACAATTACATCAATGGACCTTGAGGCTATTATGTTAAGTGAAAGAAGTCAAAGACAAACACCATATGATTTCACTTATTTGTGGAACATAAACAAACTTACAGACAAAGAGAACAGTTTAGTGGTTACCATGGGGAAGGAGAGTGAGGGGCGGGCAAAGGGGTGAAGGGACACTTATATGATGTCTGACAAATAATAATGTACAAGTGAAATGTCACAATGTTACAAAACTATTATGACCACAATAAAAAAATAAATTAAAAAAAACATTTTGGGTAAACCACATTTAAAAGTCTGTGCCTCCATTGTACTTGCAGCTCTCTCTCCAGCGTCACTTCCTTTTAGGCCTTACAATCCAGGTGCATTTCTAGATAGCTTAACCTCAACAGAGGAACAGAGCGGGTAAAAGGAACGGTTTGTGAGATACTTAGATGACAGTTCAAACTTCCATAGGGCTTATGCTTTAACTTGTTTTTATTTTGTCATTTTGCTTTCTTTCACCAACAATGAGGTTTAGCTCTTATTCAACCATATGTTTTTTAAAATCTCAACTTGAAGACTGGCCCCATGGCCAAGTGGTTAAGCTCACACGCTCCGCTTTGGAGGCCCAGGGTTTCACCAGTTCAGATACTAGGTGCAGCCATGGCACTGCTCATCAAGCCATAGTGAGGCAGCATTCCACATGCCACAACTAGAAGGACCTACAGCTAGAATATACAACTATGTGCTGGGGGGCTTTGGAAAGAAGAAGAAAAAGATTGGAAACAGACGTTAGCTCAGGTGCCAATCTTTAAAGACAAACCTCAACTTAATAGGACTGATAGAAAACATTTTCAAGATTCCATTCTACTTCTGTAGTTTTCTAAGTGCAGCGAGGGGCGGGGGAGAGTGTTCTCTAAGTGAAAAATAATGTTAATCCTAAAAGGGATTGTGCACAACTCCCCATCTTGATCAGAGTAGCACGAAGCTCCAAATTCTCAAACTTGCCAGGGTCTTGGACTGAAAACCAGGTGTCTCTAATTCAGTCTAATCTGATCACATCCACCTTTTGGTCTGCAGGAGAGGAAAACAATTCCTCTACCCTCTAGGTCCTTCTGGCTGGTCTAAGAATTAAATTGACATGAGACAGAATAACAGGAGAAAATCAAACAAAGCTTTATAACACGTATACATGGGAGAAACCCACGAAAACTGGGTAACTCACCAGAATGGCCTAAGCCTTAAATACCATCTTCAGCTAAAGACAAAGGAGGATGTTGGGGTTAGCGGTTTGGGTCTTGAAAGAGGAGGAAGGCAATTTATATGGAGGTGGAAAAGCAAATGGGCCAACTACAGACAATGTGACCTGAGAGAGACATTTTCTATTACACTATAGTGTAATAGAAAGATGCCAAAACATGATGCCACAGCAGTTTTTTAAAAGCTTTTCAATTCACTAATAAATGCATATAAAAACTCATAAAGTTTACTGTAAAATAATTTTTTAAGTATCCTCAATGATTTTTGCAATACTCCATTATTAAGAATGAATGCTTACAATAACCCCTCCTTCTGTACACTAAACAAAATGCTCTTGTGTATGTACGTATATGAGTGTGTGGGTGTGTGCTCACTCAATGGGATTTCCATGCCATTATCCTGAGGATTAAAAAAAATGTAGATCTATACTTTGAATGTTAAAAGAAGATCCTGGGGCAATCAGTCAACTGATAAACATCTATTAATACCTAAAAGATTATGTAATGTAATATAGCAAATAAAAATAAGGATAAGATACATTTCCTACCCTTAAGGAATTTATAATCTAGTGAGAGGACAAGGAATCCACACATCATCATCATCATCACCATCATATTAGCAATCAAATTAACGCTAACATTCATTCACTGTGTACTCATGATATGTTAGGCCACTGCTGGCTAACAGAAATATACTGGGAGCCGCATGTGTAATTTTAAATTTTCTAGTAGCTGAATTTTAAAAAGTTAAAGAAAAACAAGTAAAAGTTAATTTCAATAATACATTTAATTCAGTGTATCCAGAATGCTATATCAATATGTCAATTAAAAACTTGAGATATTTTACATTCTTTGTTGTAGTAATGTCTCCGAAACATTAGTTTACACTTACAGCACACCTCAATTCAGATCTAAATTTTCCTCAGAAATACTTGATCTGTATTTAGATTTCATAAAAGTGACAACTGAAAAAGTAAATTCACATACCTAGGTTGTAGCAAATGTACTTAAAAGTTTTCCAAAAACTGAACTGATTACCAAGAAAATCACTTTCCTTTAATATTTATACACATGTTGGCAAAACTGGTTCACCTTTTCTTAGAAAAATTGATTTGGCGTTGGAGCAAAAGTACATCAGTTTAAAATCCACATTTGTTCAAGTTAATTTACCAACTCTTGTGTCAAGTATTAACACTGAAAAGGAGTTTTTGCATAAATTGGAAAGCAACTCTAATAGTATCCTTCGAATTTTCTTTCTAGTTTTTATAACCAGTTTATGTAATGCTATTAATAACTAAAATCTTCTGCATATGGATTTATGTTAGAAAAATATGTAAAATCATTATTATTGATTTGTACTATGAAAATCTTCAATTTCAACATAAATTCTCATATCTCCCTCGCTAGGTCATACATAAACTTTTCCTTTCCTTAGATCTTCAAATGTGAATATGAGTAAGAAAAGATAAATCACACTGTCATGTTTTCTTTACGATTACTGAATATTTAACAAGCATTCCTTTTGTTTCAAGATAGAAAAGATCTTATAATGGAGTAAATATCACAGAAATCCTTGTAAAACTCATCCATGACTACCAATGAGTGCTGGCAAAGAGCACAAGATCACTGCCTTAATTGTCTTCTACTTCCTTCAGCAAGTCTATAAATTGGCAATGATTTATAGATTTTGATGTGTAGATTGAACAATTTTAACTATGGTATCTATGACACTTTTTACAGAATTTGCTTCAGAATACAGTGGAATGAAGCAATAAGAGAAACACCAGTCTCTGTCAATTTTTCACTCATTTTAGATAAAGGGTATCTAACATATTACCACACATTGACTCATATATCATAAAACTGTGTAAAGCTAAAGAAAAGTACTTAAAATTTTTCAAATTTCAAATCAATTTATCTCTATACTGTTAGACCTTGTATTCTTCAAGCAATTGTTTAGTGATTTAATTAAATAGCTCAAAGTTTTTTGTGAAAAATGCTTTTGTCTTTTCTCATAATTTTCTAATAAAACTTTAGTAACTGAAATTATTTCTTTTGCCATCTCTCCAACTAAAAATAGTTTCCTCTTTCGTGCCATTTCAGAGATGGCCAAAGTTACAAGCTCACATTCTGTTAAAAATTTAACATTTGTTGGATATTTAATTCATATTTCAGGCAATTAAATGTGTGAATTCTTTCTTGACCTTTGACAGAAAACTTCTAATCAAATCCACTATGGATTTGTTGAAAATCTCTCTTAACATTACACCCTTATTTTCTTTAATTTTGTTTTTCACACAACAAACAGCTTTTCTGTTTTGCTCTGGTGTAGCAAATTGAAAATGCCGCTCATCACACAATTTCCTGGTCTCTTTTTGTCTTCACTTGCTCTGATCATAGTACTTGTTTCAGCATGTGCACTCAATTCTCTACCAGTAGTATGCCTTTGTTTTAAATTTTAAAATTGGTCTATACTTAAACTAGAAAAATAATTTAATTATATTTTAATTAAAATTATAAACAATTACCAATGATGATGTATACGGATCATTGGAAGTTGTGCTGTCTGCATAAAATATTCAAATAAACACATTACAATGTTAGAAGACAGAAAAAAAAATTCAAAGTGAATAAATTAGTTGACACCAACAAGAACTGTGTGAAATACATCAGAGTGAAATATAGTCCCACCAAAACAAACTTGTGTTTAACAGAATTATATTTTATATTGCTTCTGTTTTAAAAATTCATTCCTCAGTCATGATAGCCACATCTTAATTGCTCAGTAGCCACACAGGGCTTATGGCTACAATTTTGGACAGTGCAGTGACAGCCTGTGTTCTCAGCAATTTACATTTATTAACTTAGGTAATTCTCACAACTCTTTAAAGTATTTACTCTAATTATCCCCCCATTACAGACAATGAAACTTCGGCAGAAGCAATTAAGTGACTTACCCAAAGTCACACAGCTATTAACTAGGGAGCCTGGAGTTTAGACCCAGACAGTCTGACTCCAGAGACTCTTGCCCACTATCCCACACTGTGCAAAGATTAACAAGAGCACAGAGTTTAACGAAAGCTGACACAAGAGGTGCACGGTGTATCAAAAATATAAACCAAATTACTTTGTAATTGAAAGTAGGGAGCCAAGGCTGACAGGAAAGCAGTGTGAAAGAGAAGAAAGACTTGAACTTAAAGATAAATGTTGTAAATGAAAAGGAAAAGCAATTTGGGGCAAGGAGAAGTAGACATGAAAAGTGAGAGCAAAGTGCTCATGAATGGATAAAAGATGGCTGTTCAGTTACTGTGGCAGGCTACATAACAGCCCCCAAACATACAGCCACATCACAATCACTGGAATCTACGAGTGTTATCTTACATCAAAAAACAGTCTTTGCAGACGTGGTTTAAATTAAGGATCTTGAGATGGGGAGATTACCCTGGATTATCTGGGTGGGCCCTAAATCCAATCACAAGTGTCCTTACAAGAAGGAGGCACAGAGAGATGTCACACAGACAGAAGAGGAGAAGATGCAGACAGAAGAGAAGGAGACTATGCCACCGCAGAAACAGATCGTAGGGACGTGACCACAAATCAAGGGATGCCAGCAGCCGCCAGAAGCTGAAGAGCAAGGAATGTATTCTCTCCTAGAGCCTCCACAGGGAGCGCCACCCTGCTGTCACTTGGCCTCCAGAACTAGGAGAGGATAAGCCTGTTGTTGTAAGCCACCTAGTTTGTGGCAATTTGTTATAGCAGCCCTAGGAAATTCACAGTTACTACAGGACCTCTCAAAACCTTTAGCATACAAATGTACCTTGTGAACCGCCAAGAGGTGACTCTAGGAAGCAGTGTGTCCCAATTTACTCCATGACAGAATCCTCACTCCCTCTGAGGAGGAGGACTGGTGGCGAAAGAGAAGACCTGTTAACTCTGGCAGACCTGGTATTCTTCTAACAAAATCTGGGAAATCCTGACCCAAGGCACATTCTAGAAGCCGTGTAATTCAGGCAAGTAAGTATGAATTGTATTCAAACAAACCATACTGAAGGTTTTTAAGAAATGTTGCAAGAAGTTAATCATTTGGGGTGAGGAGACCTAGGACACTGTGAACGTGGATTCCAGGTGACTTCAAAGTGGCAGAACACACTGCTTTGGGAAAAACAACACGTACGTTAACAAGACAGTAGGGCTTACTGTACTCTGCCCTGATGAAACCACCACCTCTAGGAAGTGTTTCAAGTCTTCTGAGGGGCACTGACAAGCTAAAGTGGCTCTGAAGGGTGACAATGAGAAACGGCACGAAAGAATGAAAGAAGTGTTCCAGAGAACAACATTCAAAGGAGAAACAAAATAACAGTACCTTCAAGTAACTGAAGAGTGAAACAGAAAAATGAACTACAAAGGATTTAATAAAAGCCAAAAATAAAATACTCCAGGGGAGTGGGATCGGGCTCAACATGAAGCCCTCCATGGACATTTGCAGTAAAAAGCTCCTGGTCAATTTGGATCCACTTGTAGAAACTGGATGACCAGCTGTTACACTCTTGTAGGAGGAGAAAATCCACACTGGGAAGGAAGTTGGCCTAGAAAACCAGTAAGATTCCTCCAACTCTAAGATTCCATGCCCTGAACTGGCCACAAATCTGTCTGTCACACCCATACATATAGTTGGAATAATAACTGAATAAAAAAATACTGTTTTAAAGGAGGGGTGAAGTTCAAAATATTTAATAACCTGTGTGGCACAGGCACTAACCCACCAGAATGGTTGCTAGCTTATGTGCCTGCAGGTGGGACCCCACTAGATGCATTTCAGCCTTTCTAAAACTCTTACCAGTGACCTGTAGTTGAATATGGATTCTTAGTAGGCAGGAATATAGAGCGAGGAGGAAAAAATTAAGACCACTTTAAAACTGTTTATCTGAATTAACAATAGGTCCCCAGGCTTAGAAAACCACAGGATAGAAGGACGGATGACCAGGTAGGCTGGAAGCCACTTTCCATATACTGGATATCTGACCACAGACTGCCAGCAGCTACACTCACGGCCCAGATACACTGTGGCACCAGTCTCCAAGCGTCTACCTGGCACATTCTGCAAACACTAATTACATGCCAAGAAGTGTGGGTTTAGTTCTGGTTGCATTCTCTGTCTCTGTCTCCCTTCTCCTTCTCTCCCTCCACCCTCCTATAGCATAACTTTGAGTCCTACTGGTTTCAGCCTAATAATATCCATTTGGCAGCAACCTGCTAATAGGTTAATGTACAACAATGGGCATTTGTATTTTCTTATAAGGTGGAGGTAAATTGTGGCATTTGAACAAAGACCTTATTATCTAAATTTTATTGCACATTCACTACAAGCCAGTTTCAATTTTATGTTTTCATCTCTAGGCCCCAAAACAAAGGGAAGAGAAAGTTCATGTTCTTATCTGAAAGGGCTATTTTCTAAAAACATAATGTCAGGCTAAAAATAGGACGTGTCATGGGTTGAATTGTGTCCCCTTAAAAATTCACATATTGAAGTCCTAACCCCCATACCTCAGAATATGACCTTATATTTGGAAATAGGGTCAGTGCAGACGAAATTAGTTAAGATGAAGTCACACTAGAGTAGGGTGGGCCTTAATCTAATATGACTGGTGTCCTTACAAAAAGGGTAAATTTGGACACAGACGCACATGGGGAAAACATCAGGTGAAGATGAAGGCAGAGATCGCGGTAATGCTTACACAAGCCAGGGGATGCCAAATATTGCCAACGAACTACCAAAATCAAGGGGAAGAGGCCTGGAACGATTCTCCCTGGCGGCCTCAGAAGGAACCAACCCTTTATCTCGGACTTCCAGCTTCCAGAACTAAGAGAAAATAAATTTCTGTTGTTTAAATCACCCAATTTGTAATACTTTGTTACGGCAGCCCTAGCAAACTAATGCAGGACCTAAATGAAAGAGGAGTGGCAAACAAAAGGTCAAGCAGGGACGAGGGAAAAAGTTTAGAGGAAAGAATTTCCACTCTTTGCACTTCTGGTTGACTGTCAGGAACTACCAGGTTCAAAGCCAACCCAGTCCTCCCCTCCCAGTACTCTGCCTGCAGCCACACTGACCTTGTTTGGACTCCATAATCTGTCCTCCCTGGGCTTCACACAGGCTGCTCCCACTTCCTCAACTCTCCTGACTACCCCTGTTCCTCACACGTTCACTTAACATGACTCCCATAATTCTAGACGTCAGTTCAACCATCATTTCTTCAGAAAATCCTTCCTGATTTGCTCCATCCTGAGTCAGATCCCCCACCCTGGCAGAAACACTCAAAGCACACAATTCTTTCCTTCTCAGCTATTGTCACATGTCTCACTATGCATCAGTGACTGGATTATGTGCCTTCGCCAGTGGACTACAGGGTCCATTAGGACAGGAACATGACCACTTTGCTCATCATGACCCGGCACACTATTAGGTAGCTGGCATACAACACATATTTGTTCAATAAAGTAAAATTCAATGTCCTTGGGTTTCTAATCTCACAGGTCCTAATCTCCAGCAGACATGCCAATGCCCTGTCTACAACTTATATACCAAAAACTGTCTATCAATCAGTTTGGCCTCCTTGTCTTAAAACATGAAATACAAATGGGCTCTCATCTCCCATACTGTCAGTCGAAGAACACTACTGACTCTTTCTCTACACTGCCATGTGAGATCTCCCCGAGGGTGTTTCTCAGATTCACGGCTGCCATCCACTTCTACCCACCTCATTTGGGCACTGCCTTGGCCTTCCAGCCCCCAGCATCTAAGCCATCATACAACCAGCACACCAAGGTAAATGGGCTGTGTTACTCCTACAACTAAACTTCTTTTCCAGTGAAACTTAAGCAGAAATCCAATACATACAAGGGATTGCCAAAGAACTGTTTGGTTTTGAGGTGGGGAGAGCTGTGGAGGGAACTGGGAGAGATAAGAATCTCTTCCATGCTCTTGGACTCCCACTTCACTCTGTGTCACACCCCCTCCCCCAAGCCCCTTAGCTATTTACAATAGCCAAGACATGGAAGCAACCTAAGTGTCTATTAAAAGGTGAATGGATAAAGAAGTTGTGGATTATACATACAATGGAATATTATTCATCCATTAAAAAGGAGGAAATCCTGCCATTTGTGACAACATGGCTGGACTTGAGGACATTATCCTAAGTGAAATAAGTCAGAAAGAGAAAGACACATACTGTATGATCTCCCTTATATGTAAAATCTTAAGAAAAAAAAAACTCATAGAAAAATAGATCAGATTTGTGGCTACCAGAAGCAGGGGGTAGGGGGAAAGGGATTGCAGGAAAGTTTGTACAAACTTCCAGTTATGAGATAAATATGTCCTAGGGATGTATCGTACAACATGATGTCTACAGTTAACACTGCTATATGTTATATATGAAAGTTGTTAAGAGAGTAAATCCTGAGAGTTCTTATTGCAAGGAAAAAAACACATTTCTTTGTATCCATATGAGTTGATGGATGCTAACTAACCTTATCGTAGTAATCATTTCACAATATACATAAGTCAAATCGTTATGCTGTATACCTTCAAGTTATACAGTGCTGTATGTCAACTATATCTCAATAAAACTGGGGAAAAATCAGATGTTTTATCTTGCATGTGATGGTTAGGTGCAGCCACGAGAGAGGCTCAGAAAAAGTTTATTATACTCATGGGCCCAAGAAACAGGAGGCACAGCATGCCATGCAAAGCCATATGAGGAAGCTTCAGGGTGGTCAAGAGGCAGAAAGCAGGAGCAAGGGGAAAACCAAGGCCAGAGCCTTTATTGGGGTTTCCAAAGGAAAAGCAAGGCAGGGCAGGGCAGGGCAGTTTAAGTTTGGCTAGTTTGAATAATTTTGGCAGGCTCTAAACTATAGGAATGGTCCCTAGATCCCTGGTACCTGGCCCCGGAATGATTAAGACAGAGGAATATTGTCTCCTGGGGTGTACGAGGCCAGAAAGAGGAGGTGCGGCTCCGGATCAACTAGTTTCATAACAAAGGCATGCTCCCAGTTAGCCCCACAAGGGGCAGTCCCTCCCCAGCCAGAAAAGTTTTTAAGATGTCAAAACATCACAATATACAGAGAATTAAAAATATGAACAATTCACCAAACTATGTGACTTCAAACATTGCAAACCCTGTGCCTGCTATGTCCCCAGTGCAGCAATGGTGTGATACCAAGAAACCACGCACAAAGTTTGGCCCTAGCAGGGGAAACGATGACACACCCGGAAGGTTAGAAAAAGCTCCACAGAGAAGGCAGCACCTGAAATGGGTAATAAGGGAGAAGTAGGAACTTGCAAGAGAATAAGAATGGAAGACAGGCTTTCCAATAAAAGGGTCTGACCCATGAGAAGGAAAACTGGCCCATCCAGTCAGCTACGGGTACCTAGATGGTGCTAGAGCCAGAGTCCTGTGAAAGTACAGCAGGGTGAGGGTGGAGATGAGGACAAGATCTGAGTGTGAAAGGGCTGCTAGCAACCACACAAGAATCCTCAATTTTCAAGGAGGGTATAATGACAAGAAATATGAATAGATCTGCATTTTAGTTCAGTTTCTCAAGGATTTACTAAGTATTAATTATAGTCTAAGCACATTTATAACAAAAAAGTTCAGTACCCAGAATATATTCAGAAGTCTTAAATATCAATTTAGAAAATACACTCCAATAGAAATACTGGCAAATGCATGAACAGGCATATTATAGTAGATGAAACACAAATTGCCAGTAATCATATGAAAGATGCTCAGTCTTCATTAGTAATCAGGGAAATGCAAATTAAAATACAATGGGATAACATTTTACACCCACCATATTAGCCAAAGTTTAAAAACCTACCAAAATCAATTATTAGCAAAGATACCTTAGCAAGACATATTCCTGTACACTGTGGCAGGATTATAAATTAGTAAATCCCTTTACAAGATAACAATCAATTACACTGCAATGATGAAGCTCCTCATATCCTGAGATGTAAGATATGTCCTAGAGAAACTCTTGTTCCTGACATACAAAAAATGTTCACAGAAGCATTATTTGTAAAAGTGAGAAATGGAAACAATTCAGATGTCCAGTAACAGGAAAAATGAAATTAAATAGTGGTATATTCAGAAAAGAGATTATTATACAGTAGTAGAAATGAATCAAGTATATTTACTTACCTCAAAACTGATAAATCTTATAAATAATGTTGAATGAAAAAGACATGCAATATGCAGTATAATTTTTATAAACTGAAAATATACAAAACTAAATATAGTATTTAGAGACCATTCACTTATGAAAAAAAGTATAAAGAAAAGTAAGAGAATAGGCAAATGTCATGATCCTGGTTACCTCGGGGTTTGGCAGGGAAGAACACACAGGGAGACTTCAGCAGGACTCTACCATTTAAAAAAAAAGATGGGTGGTAGATTAATCTAAACTTTCATTTTATTATGTTTCATAAATTACATAGATATTACATATTATTTTTATGTATCAAATATTCCCTAATTAAATAAAAATAAAATACATGGCATAAGACAGGCCATTAATAAATGGTAAACATTATTCCCTAAGATGGAAGGCATCAGAACATGTCGACAGGCTGGGGAATGGACCCAATGGTGAGAGACGAATGAACAGACAGAAGGGAAGAGTACCAGCACATCCAGGAAGGGAACAAACCCAAGAGCAACGGAGAAGGCCTGGTCTAAAGGAAGGACAAGTGCCCCCGAAGCTGGGGAGCAGGAAGGGTGCAGATGGAGGGAATTTAGTAGTGAGAAAAGGGGAAGGAAGGATGCTTCAAAAACTGAAAAGCAAGGTTATTGGCAAGGGGCCAGGAGCTCAAGTTTGGCTAGGGAGCTTGAGGAAAGACACAAACTTAAGAATACTTATTGTTTGTTTTCTCCTAAATGTAGTCTATATCTAGGAAGAGAGTTAACTGTCAGGTAGAATTTACCAAGAAAGCCTTCCCAAAGATGAATTTGGGCCAGCGTATTGAAGATGTAAAGGAACTTAATGAGCAAAGAAGAGGAAGGAAATATTCTTGGTAGAGAGTATGAAGACGTGAAAGAGGAAGTCACTGGTAGATCTGGTATAATCTTAACTGAAACTGAAGGACCAAAAGGTAAAAGAAAATAGAGTCCTATTTTGATTTATGCTTATTCAGTTAATTCTTAAATTTAGAATGTCTATATTCTTTTGATACGTTAGAGTCAAAGACAGTATTATGAAATGAAGAGCGAAAACAAGACACTCAGAAAACTCTTCAGTTTTGATGAAACCTGAAAAAAGTTACCAGTTGGCCAAATGGCAAAAGTGATGCTCTGAAACAAATCACGAAGATAATCAAATGGTTACCATTAAACCTCTGATAAAGCAGGCTCCGCCAAGATTAGAAAACCAATCTCACACACACACATGTTGAGAGTCCCTAATTTCACTGGTAGACATTGGTTGCTAGCCCAGAAGAGATGCACGAGATTCTGAACCTGAAGTTTCCAGTGACTTTGACAATATTCCAAAAGGAGGAGGAAAAATCTAGACATCAGATTGATAAAACTTTGAAACCCTAGAACTAATTATCTCTAGTCTGGCATTAAGACACTGGAAGCCTTTACATCATTCCCAGGTCATCACTCTGGAGTCCCCTATATTTATCAATTTATCCCTCCCCTCGCCACATACATGCATGCCATCACCATCTATCAAGTGAGAATAGCAACAATCTCGTACTTTTCAGAGATTCAATTCTTAATGAAATGCTTACAAAAACATCATGCGAAGAAACACAGAAGTTTTCCCTAAGAGTCTCAAAAAAATACAAAGACGTCTCTAAGCCTAGCAAACGCTTCAGAGAAATTCCCCTGAGCATACTAGATAATTCAGAAACTTAGAAACTAAAAGTAGTTACATTTTATGCATAATGAAATAGATGTGTTGCTGACAAGATGTCTTAACAAAATATTTATATACTGACTCACATTAGAAATATGTTAGAAGTATTCCCTATTTAAAAGAATCCTGTGTAAAAGCCTCTATAAAGGCGGCTGTATATTAGACATTCTCAAAGTGGGGCACCCATACCATAGAACTAAGCTCCCTGTTTTCAGTCCAGTGTTTTGAAACACATTTTTACTATTCCTGGAAACACTTCCACATTTTTGTCAGATGTGGAGTGAGCAACAGGGTAAATAACATTTCAAAAGCATTTTTAGAGCAGTAAAATCTTACGTTCCTTGCTAAAGGGGCTGATCCAAAATAAATTAAATACTGGTGTGACTAAGCTGAGTGTGGTAAATTCTGATTTGTAGTGTGAAAACTTCCAGTTAATAGATCTATTCAGTGACTCAACATGTACTTCGAAGTCATAAGTAGGGCAGCAGAGTATAAATACAAGACTTAAAAGCATCCTCTGGTCTCTGGGTTTGTGTTCATATCTAAGAAGTTGGTAGCTGGGAGGAGGGTTTCTCAAAGACCTGTTGTCACACTCTGGTGTGCTGCATCATTTTTGTGAAAGAGGCGGACTTTAGGGAGCAGTGCTTCATGAAAAGCCCAAAGCTGCATAAGTCCACGGGAGGAAGATTCATGGATGTGTAGAAATACAGTAGGAAAGAAGGTAAGAAACTGCTCATGTGGATTATACTGGAACCCCTCAGATGCAACACCTAAGGTACTGTTGACACATTGGGCCTCCAAAGCACCACTGAAACAATTATGAATCATAAAATTAGACTTGTAGGGGCCTTAGAGACCAATTAAATCTAATTACTTCACCAATGAGGAAACCAAGACCTTGACAATATGAAATAGAGAAAATTAAAAAAAAAAGAAAAACTGTTCTTTTGCTTGCCTCAGGTTGCCTCAGACAGTTTAAGGCAGGTAGAGGCTTTACCTTAGAGTGATTAACTAACAGGAAAAAGGTAAATAATTATTTTCTCAGTAATTGGGAAAAATCATTGAAGAGCCAGTGGTTTGCTTTGAAGAGATAATCAGTTTAATTGACTTCATTAAAACAAATGTAAGGACAACAAAGTGTGTTACCTTTTTATTTATTAGCCAAACTGCTACCAAATATTGGGTCACTTATGTGTTTCCTTCTGTTTGGAACCTAACAGGTGGACAATATAACCACCACAAAATTCCAGTGAACAGGCACTCACAATGAACGTGCACATAAGGATTATGTAAGGCGTGTATCACAGAATGGCTTTTTCAGTCACCTGAATTTAGGTCCATTAAAAAACCACCATGCAGTGCAGAGCAGAGCAGCTGTCCCAACACAAGCAGTTACAGAGCTGAAAATATTCCCACGCCAGTTCTCCTGAATCCAGTCTATTTTATGCTCTTGCGTGGATTCAAGAAAACAGAACTACTATTTAAAAGTGCATTTACAAAGAAGCCTTTAAAAAGCGTCAAAATAAATTACTTTGAAGTGTTTTTCACCAACATGCCTCCAGCTTTCCCTTCTTTTCCTATTTGCTGTTCCACAGAACCCAGCTGCAACTATATTTAACTGACTTTACAAGCTGTGGGGAGATTGAGTACACAGGGCAGATCCCAAACAGAGCAGTGTGCCTTAACTAAGTCTGAAGGATTTTTGGTTTGGGAGTTTTCTTTTTCTTCTTCATTCTTTTAAAGTGTTTTAAAATTACATTACATCCTGGAAACAAGAAACACTTAGAAGAACCTCTATCTCGTTTTGCTATGCAGGTTGAGCCCTGAAATTTATTTTTTGTAAACAATAATAAAGCGCTCAAGGGAAACACTGCTATGACACAGTATTCCTAGTTAAAGTTTGTATTTTATTATTTCTGCCAGAAAATGCTCATTCCACCTAGTACGTTTTTTAAGGGAAGAATAAATACTCGTCAAGTGATTTTCTTTTAGTTACAGGTATACAAAGATGAACAGTACTAGGAACTGACTTGGACGACAACGAAATGAAAACTCCCTAAGCGGTGAAGTGAACTACTGGTCGCACAGAGGGGCCCCTCTGGTTCTAAGTCTCCTTCTCCCACCAGCACAAAACTGTCTCCACGGAACTCTAGGGACATGGATCTGGCGTCCAGCTGGCTTTATCATTTATTATGTTGCCCTGTGGGAAAATCACTTACTGTTTTTGGCTTTAGTTTTCTCATCTATAAAATTAAAACTTGAACTCTGAAATAATTTATGAAATTATTTCCACCTATAAAAAGCAATTATTTCAGATTAATAATTCACAATAATTGACACTAAATAACATTCAATAGACTGGATGTTTCTGCAAACATTGTAGATATTGGCCACATACCGAGTTCTAATCATTCAGTAAATTTAAAAGTGCTATGGTTAGCTAATATTTCTAAGTATATCAATTACCTCTTTAATTACTGTGTGATACCTAAGTTGTCTCTTTCCATTCCACAAAAAATTATATAGACCATAAAGTTCACAGCTTGCAACTAATCTGAATATTTTGCAATTGCAAATGTGAATATGAGACAATGCATTTTTATGTTTTTGTCTATAAGGTAAAGCTAGCCTTAAAACGTTTAATTTTATTTTCATTGAAGATTCCCAAAAAGAAGTATGACTTTCAAAACTAATTCTGTTGTGTAAATACGAATGAGTCAGAGTGAATTCTGAGTAAATATAAAGTTTACAGTGAATGTGCAGGATAGCCATTTGCTAACCATATAATCTTGTGCAAGTAAGCTGCATCATTTCTTTGAGAACATAAAACTAGGAAGATGAACTCTTATAATCAGTATATGAAATAACATATAAAAACCTCTTAGTGTATCTCAGGCTCACAACAATCTTCAGTAGTGTTATTACCTGTATTATTATTTATCAAGATTGCTATTAACAAAATACATAGAAAACTGCTCTTGATCTCTGAAAATGTATATACAGTATTATTAATCTAAAATTGGATTTTCCAAATTTCAATCAATCCCTCACTCTTTAAGAGCTTTACATTTATGCAAAGATCTTTATGACATTGATGCACTGTTTTTTACTTTTTTCTCTAAATCATTTTGCTTTGTCTTTAATCTCATTCTAAGCAAATGTCAATCACGAAAATGCATGTTAGAAATGGGGTAAATCATTCTTTCCTAAGACAAATTAAAATAAATATATAGCTATTAATTTAAAATGTACTCCTCAAAATATTTCAAGTTATCTTACCAAGAGTTTTGAGAAACACTGATCTAAATTGGCATTTGCTAACCTGTGCTAGGTTTCCAAATTAAAGTTCACATCTTCTTGTAGAAAGTTCACCATACCTAAGGGCCATATATAAGCTGACAGGTCAATGTCACAAACATAGATAGTTCTCTAATATGAAAATATTACTGTTGCGACCTAAATCCATATTTTTATCTCCTTATAATTTGGCTTTATTTCCTTAAGAATGGTATTTAAAGTCCCATTATTAAAAAGTAAACAATAAATTCAAGAGTGCCTTCCTAAAAGAATTGTTTACAATCAAATTAAATGTATTCAAAGTACTTTATTGGTCAATTTGCAAAGTATTTAAAAGGCTAAGAATTGTTTCCTGTTACTAGTGAATGTAATTAGATGAGAAAGAAGAAAATAAAAATTGCCATTTTGCAGATGATGCGATTGTATGCCTAAAAAACGAGAATCTATTAAGTTAGCTGGTTACAAAATTATTATTCAAATTCAATAGTTTTCCAACTTAAAAATAATAATATGTAAGAAAACTATACTGAGAAGAAATATCCTATTTATACTAGCAACAAAATGTGAATACCTAAAAATAGAGTTAACAATATATTAATACGAATCATATAAAGAAAACTTAAAGCTCTTTAAAGATGTATAAACAGAAGGCATTTTAAAATACCAGAAAACAATTCTTGCTCTTAGATTAGAAGATTCAACATTATGAAGACATCCACTGTACCCTAATTAACTTTAAATTTTATTCAATACCAGATTACACAGCTTTGGACAGAAGGTGACAAAATTATATGCTAGAATCAAATAAACATGCAAGAATGACCCGGAAATCCTGAAAAAGATTAGTAGGAGGGATGAAATCCTGTTAGTCATGAAAATTATGTATTATAAAAACATAATAAAGCAGAGAAACATCAATAATGCAGTCAAAACCTAGACATAGTCCCAAACACATGCAAAAAGGTACTATAAGATAAAGGTAATATATTTCAACCAATGGAGAAAAGATGGATTATTGTAAATGATGCTGGGGGATGGTATTTTAGGAAAAAAATAAAGCTACAGCACTACCTCATTCATTACACCAAAACAAATTTCAGGCACAACAAACAAAGGTTAAAAATGAAATTTTAAAAATACTAGAAAAAGCATGGATAAATGTATGTATAATCTTAAAGCAGTACACAAAATCCAGATCATAAAGAAAAAGACCGACAACCTGACTGACTACAGGAAAATTAAAAATTTCTCTAGGGCCAAAAATACCAAATAATGAAAAAGCAAATGAGAAAATGGAAGGAAACACACTATCTTCAACATGACAAAAAGTGCTAATGTTCACATAAAGAATATATCAAAGAAGAAAAGTAAACAGTCTCGTAGAAAAAAAAAGATATAGTTATATTTAACAGAAAATGTATGTATAAATGAAGAATAAATATATATGCAAAGATATTGTCCCCTACTTAAAATAAATATATATCAAAGTGAGATATCAATATTATCACTCAGTTACACACATGTGCATGAACTCTTGTTCCAGCAAGAGTATATTCCAGCAAGGGACAGAACTGTATGTAGATTATAACATTTATGCAAATTTTAAAAGGATATATACTTGTCTGTGCATAAAAATATTTCTGAAAAGATGCACCAAAAACTGTACTTTGAGGGGAGAATAGAGCACTAGGGATAAATGTGATGAGATTTTCTATACAATTTGATTTTTGTCTTGTCCATATAATACTTGTGTATAAAAAGTAAGAAAGTTATTAAGGCTGCTTTTATGTTTTTACATGTAAGTACTCTATAACTATTCTTCCCAGGGATGCAAATAACTCCAAGTTACAATCACATTTACTGAAAATTTAAATTAAAAGATTTGATATTTCATGGTAGATTTTAGACGAAGAAGTGGGAAAAAACAATGAAACATATTTAGTCTTTCTTCTTGTGTCCAGTCCACATTTTTCTGAACTTAAAAGAAAAATGGCAGGGGCCAGGCCCATGGCCAAGTGGTTAAGTTCTCGCTGTGCTGCAGCCCAGTGTTTCGCCGGTTCAGATCCTGGGCGTGGACATGGCACACCTCATCAGGCCATGCTGAGCCGGCATCTCAGAGCCAGAAGGACCTACAACTAGAATATACAACTATGTATTAGGCGGCTTTGGGGAGGAGAAGAAGAAAAGAAAAAAAAAAAAACAAATGATGGGCAACAGATGTTAGCTCAGGTGCCAATCTTAAAAAAAAAAAGAAGAAGAAGAAGAAAAATGGTTTGTGAATACATACAATGATCCTATTTGGGACATCTCCTACCTCTATTTCAGAAATTCTATTCAATATCAAAATGGCATCCTAAATAAATTTTCTTTTCTGTTCAGATTGTTCTTAATAACTTTCATCAAGTAATATACAAAAATAATGTTTGAAAAGCACTCTGACACTCAAAATTAAATTAAGACACCGGGAAGTGGTTAGGATCTATAATTCTAATTTTGGCACACAAAATAGGAAAGAAGGTCAGTGACCACAAGTATGCACCAACTCTCTTTCCAACTCAAATTCAGTAAAAGGTTTTTTCCACCTAAACTTACGCCACTCAATTTCCAGACATTTATTGTCTGGTGCCACCCATAACTTGCTCTCTTGACTAATTATAAGTTTATAGTATTAGACTAATAATTATAACATATCAACAAATGTGTGCCCTGAAATACAATTATATGAATGATCAGAGTGAAAGCTGAATTTTTCAAATTATTTATCACTAAGGACCTGAACTTCTAGTCAGACACAACTCTGTATTGAATTTTATCTGGCTAAAGGAAAGTTCAATAAAAGCCTCTTATTGAGGAGATGCAAAAAAACTCCCCCCAAATGTTTAGCTTAGACCAAACCAGTTAATCCCAAAAGAATACTGTAATAGCTTGAACCATATTGTATTCAACAGTTTACCTACAGTTTTTTTACCTATTTCATATGGCTCAACCTAACATTAAACCTTAAAGAGGCTGATTACTTTAATTCTTTTGTAACATTTATTTTTTTCAACTCATAATATATGTAATCATACTTTATTTTTAAAATACGTTTTCCAAACCAGAGGTGAAGCTTTTCAGGTCCTTCCACAATACTGGCACAAGTACTCGATAAACGTTGACAAGTTAAAAAAAGAAACAAACTAACTTCTTTAAATAAGGCTTTATATGCCCAATATGATACAATGCAGATGATTCAAATCATAAGGATATATTTATTACTACCAATTAAAAATGTATGTATAACCAAGTTTATCTTTACTATTTCCCAGTAGTTATATTTAACAAAGCAAAAGGAGATGAGAAAGGACTAAAATGACAATGATTTTTTCTTTTAATGACAACTAATAAATCCGAAAATTGGACAGTTTCCAAAAATTAAGGAGATTCATAGACTGACTTAAAAGGTAATTTGGGTGGATGTCTTTTGTGGCTAAATCTTGTGACCAAATGCCCAAAATTTAATCTGGACCTCTTTCATAAATGGTTGCCCTATTTACAAGGAAGCATTAGACTTCCTTACCACCCATATATGACAGGTCAACATTTCAACCTAATCGCATTGGAGGACCGACAGAAGATTAGTGTGTCCCAAGCAGATGATAAGAAGAACGGAACTGCTTTACATTTTTCAAATTCAGGCACCATGTTCATAGGAGTTCCCTATTAAGGAGGATTTGAGGATACCATATCCTTAAGAAAAATAAAGTGTGAGAACAGCCACTATGCTAATTTCCTCTTAAGCAACAGCTCCTTCAAGCTGTTTTTTCTTTCTTGAAGTGGGGGGTAAGAAGCAGTGTTTCTGCTGAAAGGTGTTTTTTAATCAGGTTATGAAGATTTTACAAATATGAGTTGAAATTTATGTATATGAAACCAAATACAATGGCCATAATTTGAAAAGATATTTTAAACCAACCTACTTACAGAGTCAAACTGAGTTATAAAGAAATAAACCAACCACAAAAGAAAATTAAAATTATTTTTGGCATTTATTAGAACTGAGTACTAGGATTACTCTTTCTTAAAGAGTCAAGGAAAGTAGGATACTTACAAATTGTTGCTAAATGTTAAGAAAAAATCTAAACAGTATCATGCTTTTTTTCTTTTAAATCTTTTCAGTTGATACCACTTTCTGCCCCAGGGCTTAGAAAATTAAATATATTATTCAGTACCTTAAAAATGGTTTACCCCACATTTGTAAGTTGTGTGTCATAATTTCAAGGCAAAAGTGTGGAGGATAAATACTAGGAGCAGAGAAATTTTCAATCACTCGCAGAACATCTTTCTGTAGTAATTCAATTACATGTATGTTCCTATTCCTGCAAATTGGAAAGAAATGCTTATTAAAAAATATTTTTTTATTAAGAAAATCTAAAGAATTCTAAGTCCTAGAAGGGAAAGGGCCATGCCTTGCACAGGGTCTCCCATAGCAAACAATAAATAAGTGAGTAAACTAATGAGAATTAAGCACACCACCAAATACTGACTTTCAAAATAACTAAAAAGCCTTTTGTTTTTAAAAACATAGTCTTAGAACATGTCTTTGATAATAGTAAAATAAGACTATATTGATACTTCAGCTTTTTTTTAATCAAAAAGTTTTAAATTTCATAATGCGACCAACAAAATAAATTACTTTCTTCTTATCCTAAAGTCAGGTAAGGAAGAGAGAATATGATTCAAAACATCATTGTAAAAAAAGATAAACAGAGTTGGCCCAGTGGCGTAGTGGTTAAGTTCGCATGCTCTGCTTCCGCGGCCCGAGTTCACAGGTTCGGATACTGAGCACGGATCCACACAACACTCGTCAGTTGCCATGCTATGGCAGCTTGCCACATAGAAAATAGATGAAGACTGGCATAAATGTTAACTCAGGGCTAATCTTCCTCAAACAACAAGAGGAAGACTGGAAACAGATGTTAGCTCAGGGCCAATCCTCCTCACCAAAAAAAGATAAACATATTTGGGGGTAGATATTATTTTTGTCTCTGTGCATGAGAGCTTTCTAATTTCTACTCTGAATATGCTTCTATTTTCTTTACACACATCAAATATCAACCCATACTTTCTTCAATGTACTACTAAAATGAGAAGAAAGCAAAAAGCACTCAGGGTTTTAAATAAGAGAGCCAAATGCCACAGCTTTGCACACATTGCTAAACTTGTAGAAGAGAACATAAAACTATCGCCAAATTGTTCATATTAAAGAAAAACACAGAACTAATTCATATTTTTTTCCCTACCTACACATAAAATAAACCTTTACTTCTTTGTATTTCAGAGGAGTTTAGCATTTGTGGAAAGTGTAGAAATGAGTGAGAAACCCACTAACACCACCATTTGTAACAGTGGTACAGCACAGACTGTCTTTATAGACTCAATACACTTCAGAGCAGAGCTTCTCACACGTTACTGCATAAAAATAACGTGACATCTTATTAACATGCAAGTTGTGATTCCATGGGACTGGGGTGGGGCCAGAGACTCTGAATGCCTAAGAGGCTCTCAGGGGCACTGCTCATCTGTGAACCACACTTTGAGAGCAAGGTTCTAGAGAGACCTCCCCTAAGACAACTGCTCAAGTGCATTCAAATTCTTTGTCTTCTTTCTGAATGAGGATATTATGATACAGTAATTTTGTGGTGGAATGGGAGCTATCAGTCTCAGATTCATTTTAAGTAAACCAGGAAACGAGCAAGTGGCAAGAACTCTCTATGTATATCTCAGCCCACTGACCAAGAACAGCTAATCTGGTGCTCTGAGTACAGAAGATCACCCATCCTATGGCAAATCTCAGCACACAGATGTTGCCTCAACCAGAGATGCCAGTGCTCATCCTGTCATGTGAGTAAATATTTTTCCTGCCAAAAGGAAATCTACAGAGAGGACTTGCCAAAGAAATTAGGGCTTCAATAATTAGGAAACCACAAGCCACTACGCATCTTGCATCAGTCGGAGATGAATGGGAACACTTGCAAAATTATTTCACCATTAGCCTGTTTAGTGAAAGAGAGCTACAGGAAAAAAACCAGGAGTTTCTAAATTCCTTTATTACCCAATACAATTATGTGTTTCTGCCTAAATTAATGCTGGCACTGTTCAGCAGGATTCCTTCATTCTGCAAGGGTAAAATGAGAAGCAGAACAAATAGACTGTCTACGTTAGCCTTTGCCTGTGTATCTAAGAGAGACATCTCTGTTTGGAAATGGGCATTAAAACCTGCCTGCCTGTTACAGTTCTAATTCACTATTGTCTCTAAAATGGTAGCTGAAACAAAAACAAACCTCAGCCCCAAACCACATCAATACCTCCCCTCTTCTTGAAAGCACCATTCTTTCATGTTCAACTCCCACAGTGGCCTTTTTATCCCCTGCTGGTTCCAAATTTCATTTTCCCTTCATAGTACTAGCAATGTGAAAACACAAACAAAAAAACATACACAACGAGTTAGATGCATACATAATGGAAACATAGAAACAAAAAGGCTCTCTCAGTTCATATTCCGGTAACTCCTCTGGGAGGGAGTCCTTAATTCATAGTAAGAAAACACTTTCTAGAGTATCGTGAGAACACAAAAGTAAAGCATAAATATGTCCTGCGACAATTGTTTGGTTTTCTTTTTTTTCCCCCTGAAAAATGAAGTGTGAAGCAAAATTTCCAATTAACCTCAAATACGTACCATCTAGATGCCAAAATAAAATGGTGCTTCACATGTGATAATGCTTCATGAGGGAACTTAACACGGGAACTTCCAACCTCAGTAAGAATCACAGATCACAACTGGTCACTCCTTAGTAAAAATCTCCATTGGATATCTGCTGACCATTTGATTGCTACTAAGATCACTGCCCTGACTTTCCTTTACTGCTAGGAGAAAAAGGCAGGGATGGGGGCTTAGCAAAATCCTTTCCGATTACTTCCCCAACCTTCACTCAAACCCGTACAACCAGATACGGTCAGTGTGGCTTCTTCTTCTCCAACTGGCATGAATGGGTGTTTCTTTCCCTCCGTGTGTCCATCCGAATTAAATCCCTATACTGCCGTAGGTAGTAAGACAGTCCTTCCCAAGTCCTTACTTGTTTGTGACAAATATAGCTGCTTATATCAAGAATTTTCAAGGTTACTTCTACAGGAAAAGAAATCATTGAAAATAAGAGTAGAGGGCAGAGGGCGGATCAATAACTGTGTGCTCTGGAGAAGCAATAACAAACACAGGTACTTGGCCATATTTAAAAAAAGGGATTGCATTTTCCCTCAATATTTTAGAATTTTGATTTTAGACTTTTGGTTGTATTTACAAAATACAACCAAAGTCTCTCTACCACCTGTTAAGTTAAACCAATCCCAACTTTTGGGATATATAATAACTGTAGGCCAAAAGTTACTTTAAAAAATTCTTTGTAAGTCATATGTACAAATACACAGTTTTATAGTCACATTACATTAGTACCATCATAGGTGTGTATGTGAACAAGGAAGCCAACAAAAATTTTTTGACTACAAATATAATTCAATCTTCTTAGAGTTAATAGGTGGCAATTATGATCTATTTAAGCCTAAATATTAAAATATTTTTATATAAAATTTAGAAGACAAATGTATATTTCTCTACCTATAAAAAACAAGTAGTACTGTATTTTCCAAAATATTTTTACAATAGTTTTCATCTTTATAAATTGAAACTTATCCCAAAATACTACATCTGAACGCTGAGAAGAGTGAATTTTGGATAGTAATTCTTCACCAGAAAAAGAATGGGAACAGCAACAGACATTTAGGGAGAAAGTAGAGGTACTATGCAAGCATGTCAACAAACACAACTTCTTTCATTTAATCTTCACTAAGACCTGATGAGTGAGCACTATTATGATCTCATCATTAAATAGGTAGAAACCATCTCAACCAGAGAGAACTCAACCCAGGTCTGATACCAAACTCTACATTTATTAATTCTTTTATAAATATATATTTTTAATTAATTCTTTAAAGACAACTCAAGGTACCAAACCAAAAGAGATTACAAATATTCTAATAAATATCACTTCCATAATATGTGCTGTTATTCTTGCAACCTAAATAAAGACAATACCTTGCAGATCTTTGAAACATTTTTAATAAACTTTGTCAAAAGTATTATGCTAAGATAATTTTTAGAGTATAATCTTGAATTCTAGATAAACATTAGTTTCACTCAATGACTGAAACAAGCTATTTAAATAGTAATGAATAACATGAGTGACAACAGGTATTCACAGAGCACTTACTGTATCCACCATCCTGAACATTATGAGTATTAGGACAAGATTTACGAAGAAGGCAGAGGATAGAATAGTATCCTCAGGGAGGTTCGAAGTGTTCCTCTGAGGTTTTTTGTTTCCAGCTGGGTGTACTTGAGGCTCTGGAAATTCATTTTCATCATGGTAACAAAGCTGTGCTGTGAAGTGCTGACCCAGAGGCAGCTGGGAAGACCCCAGTTCCCCACCATGACCCTCAAGCCAGCTTCTCCAGGACAGAACAAGAACCCATGTCAGGCTCGTGAAAAGATGAAGGACCTCAATGGACAAACCAAAAGCACCCTTGTAAGAAGAGTTGCCATTTCCCAAACTCTCCCTGCAACACAAATAAGGGCTAACGGTTTGGTTTCAAAGGACGTCCTGACTGCAACTCAGGCTGCTAAAAAGTCAGAAGAAAAAGAAAGCCAGGACCTGAATCAAGCAAGTCACTAATGACAGGAGTTGCTGTCAATAAACTAAAAAGCAAGATTTCCCACAGATAAGCTACAATACAGCTAATTCTCTCAGGAAAAACAGAGAGCTGGCTCTGTGTTTGTGTGTTTTACACCAGAATATATTCACCGAGAAAAATAATATTCTGCCAAGGAACATCTTAATGACACAGGAAATTGTCTATGCCTGATAAGCTCACGGCTTTCAAAGGCAAAAATCCCTTGAGACTAAATTGGCCCCAGAGCCACACCAGAATATATACTCTAGTGCTGATTTTAAATAAATAAAAGAAGCCCATTTTCCAAGGATGGAAAGCACACCTGACCAACAGCGTGGGCACCTGGGATCTAGTCACTGTTCTACCTGCAATTATCTGACCTTGAAATCTTGAGTAAGTCACAGTGTATAGGAGTAGAGAAGCCAGTTTTTGCACCAATGAAAAGGAACCGATTAGACAAGTTCAGTGGTTCTCAAATTCTCCTCCCACGGAACACCAGTGTTCCACAAATTAAAACTGTGATTTTCTGTAGCTAAAATCAAATAATAGACGTCTGTTTGCAAAGTTCTTTCCCATATTTTTTTTCTTATGCCTCTGGGGCTTGAAACTACTTGTCCGCTATGAGCAAGCAGAACCCGACTGCTAACAGAAAAGAGTAAATTTTGTTTTTTGTGTTTTCTAGTCTCCTGTGTTCAATGTTGGAATTTTAAACTGCATATTTAAAATAGTTATATTTATTGCTAGTAAAATTATTTCTGGCTCAAAAGATAGAATCAAAGATATCAGGTTTTCATGTTACACTACACACACACACACACACACATCCCTTCCTAGTGCTTTGCTAGGTGATCAGATTTCATACTCGCTAGATTACTAACATCTGAGAAGCGGCCCTGGGTTGAGAGGAGACAGCAAAAGTGAAGGTGATACGTATGTATTCCTCACACTGCTTCCTGGGGCACAGCATTCCCTCTTGATGCCCAGCTTCTGGGGCTACTACAATTTCACTTCATTCCCACTATTCTAAGAACAAAAACTTAGAAGAGCAACAGTCCATCAATTTAGACAACTCTCTAATTTTCTGATACTAGCACTACAATGCTGATGTTAAAACTGTTGTAAGGAGAGTTTGAGCAAGCTCTTAAGAGGTCCAATTAAGACTGATGACATGTGCCTTTGAGGCTAGGTTTATAATACTGAATAATGGTGAGTATGTGCCCTAGATGACGATAACAATGAACAGGGACTGGAAAAACTGGCAGAGGAAGGATATGAAATCATGTCATCTGCCTTGATTCTCAGGTAGAAAAAAAATCATCAATGAAAAGTCAGATTTCCAAACCTAGCCATACGTCATATAGAATTCTCGAACTCAAGAGATGCAGACACTAAGTAGCCTGTATCAGTCAAGAGTTCTCCAGAGAAACAGAACCAAGTGTGTGGGTGGGTGGGTGGGTTTGTGTGTATGTGTGTAGAGATGTATTATAAGAAACTGATTCACACGATTATTGAGGTTGAAAAGTTCCAGGATCTGAAGCCAGAAAGCTGAAAACCTAGGAGAGCCAATCACCATTGTTCCATAGTTCTCGTCCAAAAGCCTGTAGGCTCAAGACATAAGAAGAGCCGATGTTTCAGTCTGAGTCGAAATTAAGGAAAAACTGCTGTGCAAGCTCAAGGCAGTCTGTAAGGCAGGAGGAGTTCTCTTACTTGTGGGAGGGTCATCCTTTTTGTTCCATTCAGGCCTTCCACTGTTGGGATGGGACCCACCCACATTAGGGAGGGCAATCTGCTTTACTCAGTCTACAGCTTCAAATGTTAATGTCATCCAGAAACACCCTTACATACACCCAAGAATAATGTTTAACCAAACGTCTGAGCACCCCGTGACACAGTCAACTTGACACAAAAAATTAAACATCACAATTTCATTCCCTGTCAAGTTGGTACCCATATGCATCACATCTCCTTAAATCAGAATTAATCTCCAACTAAAGATAGTAATAAAGTTGTAATTCAGCCTAACACGATAAAACTATCCTATGTCCAACTGAAAATGCACTAATCCCTTCCCCAGAAGAGGAGGTAAAGTCCTTGAATGAGGTTGGTTCTTGATATCTCATAAGTTAAATACTATGATGTAAAATCAATAATAATAAACACTATGATATAAAGTCAATACATCTTAAGTTACATGATGAGGTAATAAGAGAGGGAAGAAAACAAAGATATTTGCTATATAATATATATAGTGTGTGTACACATACGCACACACACATATTCATAACAAAGTAAGAAGGAAATACTCATGACAATTACAGTCCTTGTTTCTATAATAACCATGTCATTGTAGCTAGTATTTATAATTACCAATTACCCTCTTCCGATCCATTCTATATTCCTTTGCCTTCAGCAAGCACCTCAGCTCATCATGGTTCTTTACCTTGTGAGGTGACCTAAACCTTCATTCCTGAAGGGTCTGGACCATTAGTAGTTCTGCCTGGATTGGGTTGTTGGTTTTCCACTGACCTTAATACAGGACATGGTGATACTAAGAAATGCCCTAAGGGATCTTGCATATTCCAGACATACTCTTTCTTACCTCCATTGTGGAGTAGCAGTACAATTTCCCCTTGGTAGTCAGGATCAATCACCTCAGCTAACACCTAACTCCCTTCTTTGCCTGTTGAGTCAGGATGAAGAGCCCAAAGTGGCTAGGTATCAGTTTTAACTTCCAGTTCAATGGGATCATTGCTGTGTCTCCTAGTGGAATCATTCCTCCCTCTGGTACTAAGACGTCTAGGCTGCAGAGCATAACATCATGAGAGAAGGAATAAAAAATTTTGCTCGTGGGTCATTAGGGGTGGTACCACTCCCATTTCCAGCCCTTGATTCCCGGACCTCTGAATCTTGGCCATGAGAGAAATAGTACCACATAGCGGTTGCTGATTCAGAACATATACAGCCTTCTGGAGAACCTGGCCCCAACCATGCAAGATATTGGCACCTAGCTGGCATTGTAACTGACTCGTCAAAAGGCCATTCCACCCACCCTTCTAGCAAGCCAGCTGCTTCAGGATGACATGGAATACAGTAAGGCCAGTGAATTCCACGAGCACTGGCCCAAGCTGTGAAGAGAGTTCCCGGATCAGAAGCAATGCTGTGTGGAATACCCTGATGGTGGATAAGGCATTCTATAAGTCCACACTGGACAGTAGTTTTGGCAGAAGCACTGCATGCAGGGAAGGCGAATCTGTATTCAGAGTTAAGTGTCCATTCCAGTAAATGCTCTCCCTTCTACGAGGGAAGCAGTCCAATGTCATCAATCAGCCACCAGGTAGCTGGATGATCACCCCGGGGAATGGTGCCAGATGAGGTGGTCAGTGTTAGTCTCTGATGTGGGCAGATTGGGCACTCAGCAATGGCCACAGCCAGGTCAGCCTTGGTGAGTACAAGTCCATGCTGCTGAGACTATGCATAACCTCCGTCCCTGGCACTATGGCCACTTTATTCATGAGCCCATTGGGCGATGACGGGGGTAGCTGAGACAAGGGCTGACTGGTATCTACAGAATGGGTCACACCCTATCTAGTTGATTATTAAAATCCCCCCCCCCCACTGAGGTCATCCTTTGGCAAGCATTTATATGTGACACAAATATCTTCACATTTTGCCCATTCAGAGAGGTCTACTCACATAACTCTTCCTCAAATTTTCTTGTCACCAATTTTCCAATCCTGTTCCTTCTAAATCCCTGACCACCCAACCAAATCATTGGCCACAGCCCAAAGGATCACTATATAATCATACATTTTGCCATTTCTCCTTCCAAGCAAAGTGAACAACCAGGCATACTGCTCAAAGTTCTGCCCACTGGGAGGATTCCCCTTCACCACTGTCCTTCAAGGATGTCCCAAAAAGATGCTATAGTGCTGTAACTGTCCACTTTCAGGTGGACTTACAGAACCATCTGTGAACCAGGCCCAAATTTTCTCTTCCTCTATAACTAGTTACGCAGAACTCCTCATTAGGCCATAGACGCGTGCTGGGAGACAAAAAGCAGTGTAACGGAAGTGAGACCATAGGCATTTGGGGTACTTCTTCATGTAACCTCTTTGTGCCCTCCAGCCCTGCTCAAGCCGATCTTATATATATATACCACTTCCATCCAACGATGGAGCGCCACTGTGCATGCCCAACATTATGGCTTGGTAGGTCAAATAACACCTAGCTCAGGTTATATGGTAACCTGGTGGCCTATGGTTAAGTGTTCAGTCTCTACTAAGCTCCAGCAGCAGACCAAAAGCTCTTTCTCATGTTTCTCAAGAGAAGAGTAGTTATTTGTGGAGGATGGCAAGGCTTTGCTCCAAAATCTTACAGACTCATGCTGCAATTCACCTATAGGGGCCTGCCAAAAGCTCCAAACAGCATCCCTATCTGTCTCTGAACTTCAAATGCCATTGGATCTGCCGAATCATATCACCCAACAGGCAGAGCAGCTTGCATGGAAGCCTGAACCTGTTGCAGAGCCTTCTCTTGTTCTGGGCTCCAGTCAAAACCAGCAACTTTTCCAGTCATTCAGTAAATGAGCAAGAGTAACACACCCAAATGAAGAATATGTTACCAATAAAATTCAAAGAGGCCCAGCAGGTGCTGTGCCTCTTTCTTGGTTGTAAGAGGGGCCAGATGCAACAACTTATCCTTTACCTTAGAAGGGATATTTTGACACAGCCCATACCAATAGACCCCTAGAAATTTCACTGAGGTAGGACTCTGAGTTTTAGTCAGATTTACTTCTCACCCTCTGACATGAAAATACCTTACCAGTAAGTCTAGAGCAGTTGCTCTTTCTTGCTCACTAGGTCTAATCAACATAACATCATCAACATAATGAAACAATGTGATATCTTGTAGAAGGCAAATGCAATCAAAATCCCTAAAAACCAAATTATGACACAGTGTTGGCGAGTTATATACCCTGAGGTAAGACAGTGAAGGTATACTGCTGGCCTTGCCAGCTGAAAGAAAACTGCTTCTGGTGGTCCTTATGGACAGGTATGGAGGAAAAAACATTTGCCATATTAATAGCTGAATATCAGGGGATGTGCTGATTTTCTCAAGCAATGAAACAACACTGTACAGCAGCTGTAACTGCAGTCACCACTCGGTTAAGCTTACAATAATCTACTGTCATTCTCCAAGATCTATCTGTCTTCTGCACAGGCCGAAGGGGCAAGCTGAATAGGAATGTGACTGGATCCACCACCTGTGCATCTTTCAAGTTCTCGATAGTGGCACTAATCTCACTTGGTCTTTCCCGCCCTCACTCCACAGGTCAAGGAACCAATGTAGGGATTCCGCCAGATTCTCAGTATGTCTGTTCTAATTATACATTCCAAAGCACAGGATGGGTTGAGGGATCCACTGGGCCCACTGCGAGATGGAACTAAGGTAAAATTTCATTATCATCTGACCTTCATAAGCCTCTACTCTGACTAGTGAACTGCAGTGACATTGCGGGTCTCCTGGAATTAGCGTCACGTCAGAGCCAGTATCTACTAGTCTCTGAAAAATCTGATTATTTCCTTTTCCCCAATACATACATTCCCTAGTAAAAGGCCATAGGTCCATTTGGGGAAGGCTGGGAGGAAGACTAACATTATAAATTTCTGGCAGTATACTGTGGTCCTTCCTCAAGGGGACTCGGCCTCCCTTTCATTCAAGGGGTTCTAGGTCTGTAAACTGGCTCAAGTCTGGGAATTGATTGAGGAGAGAAGACATTCTGTGTTTATGATTCAGGTTAGACTTTTGTTCATTGATCTAGAACATTTCTGCTTATTCAGGTCACATAAGAATTTAGTAGGCTTCCTATCTATTTCACTTCTAAGAACACCACGATGAACTAACCAACTCGTACGGGACTGTACAAGTCAGACTATTCTGATTGCTGCTTTGACTCTGCTGTACATTACAGTAGTCACACCTACTTTGCTTTTGGTGACTGAGTGTTGCCACTTGGCCCCTACTACCACAGGATGCAATTATTCCCACTGCATTTAGGTTCCCCTATTCAGTGATCACAATTCCCACTGTAAGGTCTGGCCTACAGACAAGAGTGATCACAAAGCTCTTCAAGGCTCTGGGGCTCCCATCACAAATTTATTTCTCATGATAGTGGTGAAAGGTATGTCTTCTTGATCCTCCCAGAGTGAGTGAGTAGGTCTTAAGTAACAAATCCACTCTAATATTCCAATCTCTCTAAGCTTTTGAATCCCTTCCTCTACATTAAACAAAGACAAGTCCAGCATTTCTAACTAACTCATTGTGGGCCACTTTTCAGTCCATACTTCAGCCAAGCAAACTGTCAGACCCCTTTCTAACTTCCCAGGCTGCACATTAAATACAGGCTCTACAAATCTATCACATGGGATGGTGTCAAGATAGTGGCATAGACAAATTCTGAATTCACCTCCACCCACAGACACAACGGATTTAGAACTACTCTTGGAACAATTACCCCTGAAAGAGAACTGAAAACTGGATAAAAAGAAGCCCTGCAACAAAGGACAGTGCCGACTGGGGTGGAAGAGGCAGAAATTTCTTTCTAGAGAGGAAAAAAAGCCACCTTTGAGCTACAGCACTTCACAGCTGGCTGGGAGCAATCCTAAGGTACAAAGCCTTTGCTGGAGGAGTGGGGGATCTGAGCTGGGGAGCATTACCACTATAAGCAGCTTTTGGACTCAGCACAACTGAGACAAGTGTTATAATAGCTGGCTCTGCTGGCTATTAACAACAACAGAAAATACCCCTAGAAAAGCTATCGGACATAAAGAGGGGAAGGCTTGCTCTTAAAGGGCCCACACACAAATTCACCCATTTCTGAAAGCAACCTAAAATCACCAGAAAGGCGCACAGTCCTTTGGTGAAAAGAGACTCACTTGATAGGCTCTGAGTGCATGTGAGTGACAGGTGAGACCTCCCCAGGGACTGAGACATTGGCGGCAGCCACTATTGTGACCTAGTACAGGCATGATGACACAGACACTAGCAGACGCCATTGGAGTTCTTCCTCTGGCTTGTTAGTCCAGGGATCTGCCCCACTCACTAAAGCACCAATTTAATCCAGCTCAGCCAGGGGAGGCAACCCACCCTAGGGACTGGCCCCAACCAACAGCAAACCCTCAGGCTACCTTGGGGTGGTGCCTGGAACATCTGCAGCCTGGTGAGCGGGTCCATCTCTGTGGGGCAGGGCATGCATGAGGAGCGGGTGGAGTGTGTGGGGCACTGGTAGAGTATGTGGGACCTGTGCAGAGGGGCAAGTGGGTCCACTTCAGTGGGGTGGGGTGCATGCACAGGGCAGGACTGTGTTGACAGGGTGTGCAGCCCTGTGGGCAAATGGGGCTTGTCAGCTGCAGCAGATTTGTACTTCTCAAACAGGCACATGGGTGATCAGCCCCACCTTCCAAAGCCTGAAACAAGTGGGTGTTCCCATGCCTGGGGCCGGCCCCGCTCAGGTGCAATCCTGAGAGAGCTGACAACAGCCTTGCAGGACAGAAGCCTACAGCAACTATAAGCAACCAGCCATGCTGGGGGCCTACTCACTTAACAGAAAAACTGGAACAGGAATGTGCTATTAGACCTTAAAAGCAACCATCCTGGCACTCCCCATGCCCAATAAAGTGACTGAAAGGTATAGCAGCCACAAGCAGCTGTGCATTACAACCAGCCGGCCAGGGAGACAGCCTAGCCTCTTTGAGCACCTGCAGCAACAGCAACCCTGCCACAACATAACGACCCCACACCAGGGACACTCCTAGAACATTCGGAAATGGTGACAAGAAGGAAGCACACTGCTGGGCCTCATAAGGCATCTCTTACATAAGGCCACCTCTCCAAAATCAGGAGATGTAGCTGACCTACCTAATACACAGATATAACAGAGAAAGAGGGGAAATGAGGAGACAAAGGAATACGTTCCAAGTAAGAGAACAGGATAAAACCTGAGAAAAAGAACTAAACGAAACAGAGATAAACAATCTACCTGACAAAAAGTACAAACCAAGAGTCATAAGGATGCTCATGATCTTGGGAGAAGAATGGATGAATTCAGTGAGAACTTCAACAAAGAACACGAAAATATAAAAAAGAACCATACATAAATGAATAATACATTACCGGAAATGAAAAAATTCACTAGAGAGACTCAATACCAGAGCAGATGATACAGAAGAATGGATCAGTAAGCTGAACAAAAGACTAGACGAAATCACCTGAGCTGAAGAGGTAAAAGAAAAGAAAAATTAAGAAGAGTGAAGACAGTCTAAGGGACCTCTGGGACAAGATCAAGTGCACTAACATCCATCTTATAGGTGTCCCAAAAGGAGAAGAGAGAGATAGAGGGTCAGAGAATCTATTTGAAGAAATAATAGCTGAAAACGTTCCTAACCTAAGGAAGGAACAGACATGCAGTTACCCGAAGCATAGAGAGCATCAAACAAAAGAAACACAAAGAGGCCCACACCAAGACACAAAATTAAAATGTCAAGAATTAAAGATAAAGAGAGAATCCTAAAAGCTGCAAGAGAAAGGCAACAAGTTACATATAAAGGAAACTCCATAAGGCTATCAGCTGACTTCTCAGCAGAAACCTTACAGGCTAGAGAGGAGTGGCATGATATATTTAAAGTGCTGAAAGGAAAACACCTACAGCCAAGAATGCTCTACCTGGTAAGGTTATCATTCAGAATGGAAGGAGAAAGAGTTTCCCAGACAAACAAAAAGCTAAAGGAGTTTATCACCAAGAAACCAGTTTTACATGAAATGCTGAAGGTTATTTAGAGTGGAAAAGACAAGACCACAAATAGAAAAAAATTATTTATTTCTATAATAAGAAGGTAACAGATACACACGCACAAAAAAGAGCTTAGATACAATATCAAAAACATAAAATATGGGAGGAGGGGAGTAAAAGAGTAGAGCTTTTAACAAGAGCTCAAATTAAGACCATCAACTTAATATAGATTGCTATATAAGTGGGTTATTGTATATGAAACTCATAGTAATCACAAATCAGAAACTTACAAGAGATACACAAAAAATTATGAGAAAGGAACCCAAACATAATTCTAAAGAAAGCCATCAAACCACAAAGGAAGAGACCAAGAGAAGAAGAAAGGAACAGAGAAGAACTACTAAAACAACCAGAAAAAAAGTAACAAAACGCCAATAACTACATTCTTAGCTTAGTCAATGGACTAAACACTCCAATCAAAAGGCACAGGGTGGCCAAATGGATAGAAAAAGACATATATATGCTGCATACAAGAGACACACTTCAGACCTTAAGACACTTACAAACTGAAAGTGAAGGGAAGGAAGAAGATACTCCATGCAAATGGAAATGAAAAGAAAGCTGGGGTAGCAATACTTATATCAGACAAAGTAACTTTAAAACAAAAAATGTAACAAGAGACAAAGAAGGGCACTACATAATGATAAAGGGAACAATCCAACAAGAGGATATAACACTTCTCAATATCTACGCACCCAACAAAGTACCACCTAAATATATAAAGGAATTATTAACAGACATAAAAGGAGAAATAGACAGCAAAACAATAATAGTAGGGGACTGTAATACTCCACTTACATCAATGGATAGATCATCCACACAGAAGATTGATAAGGAAACATTAGCCTTAAATGACACATTACACCAGATAGACTTAGCACATATATACAGAACATTCCCATCCTAAAACCACAGAATACACACTCTTTTTGAATGCACACGGAACATTCTCCAGGACATATCACAGATTAGACCACAAAACAAGTCCCAAAACGTTTAAGAAGAAGGAAATAATATGAAGCATCTTTTCTGACCATAATGGTATGAAACTAGAAATCAACTACAGGAAGAAAATCAGAAAAGCCACAAATAGGTGGAGATTAAAGAAAATTCTACTGAACAACGATTGGGTCAATCAAAGGGGAAATCAAAAAATACCTGGAGACAAATGAAAATGAAAATATCACAAGCCAAAATTTATAGGATACAGCAAAAGCAGTTCTAAGAGGGGAGTTTATAGCAATACAGGCCTACATAAACAAACAGGAAAAATATCAATCAATCTAACAATGTACCTAAAGGAACTGGAAAAAGAAGAACAAAGCCCAAAATCAGTAGAAGAAAGGAAGTAATAAAAATCAGAGCAGATATAAAAGAAATCGAGACTAAAAAAAACAAGAGAAAACATCAACAAAACCAAGAGCTGGTTCTTTGAAAAGATAAATAAAATGGACAAATCTTTAGCCAGACTCGCCAAGAAAAAAAGAGAGAATGATCAAATAAATAAAATCAGAAATGAAAGAGGATATATTACAATGGAAACCTCAGAAATACAAAAGATTATAATAGACTACTACAAAAAACTGTACAACAACCATTTGGATAATCTAGAAGAAATAGATAAATTCTTAGGATCATACAACCTTCAAAACATGAATCAAGAAGAAACAGAGAATTTCAACAGACCAATCACCAGTAAGGAGACTGAAACAGTAATCAAAAACCTCCCAAAAAATCTAAGTCCAGGACCAGACAGCTTCCCTGGTGAATTCTACCAAACATTCAAAGAAGAGTTAATATCTCCCTTTCTCAAACTCTTCCAAAAAATTGAAGAGGAAGGGAAGCTTCCTAACTCATTCTATGGAGCCAACATCAGCCTGATACCAAAACCAGACAAGGACAACACAAGAAAAGAAAATTACAGGCCAGTATCACTGATGAACATCAATGCAAAAATCCTCAACAAAATACTAGCAAATCGAATACAACAACATGTTAAAAAGATTGTATACCATGATCAAGTGGGATTTATTCCAAGGATGCAGGGATGCTTCAATAACCACAAATCAATCAACGTGATACTCCACATTAACAAAATGAGAATAAAAATCACACGATCATCTCAACAGATGCAGAGAAAGCATTTGACAAGATACAGCATCCATTTATGATAAAAACTCTGAATAAAATGGGTATAGAAGGAAAGTGCCTTGATATCATAAAGGCCATATATGACAACCTACAGCTACTATCATTCTCAATGGAGAAAAACTTAAAGCTATCCTTCTAAGAACAGGAACCAGACAAGGATGCCCACTTTTATGACTCTCATTTAACATAGTATTGGAAGTCTTAGAGCAATCAGGCAAGAAAAAGGAATCCAAATTGGAAAGGAAGAAGTGAAACTGTCACTATTTGCAGATGACATGATTTTATATATAGAAAAGCCTAAAGAACCCACCAAAAAACTTTTAGAAATAATAAATGAATACAATCAAGTTGCAAGATACAAAATCAACATACAAAAATCAGTTGCGATTCTATACACTAACAATGAAGTAGCAGAAAGAGAAATTAAGAATACAATCAATCCGATTTATAATTGTAACAAAAAGAATAAAATACCTAGGAGTAAACTTAACCAAAGAAGTGAAAGATCTGTACACTGAAAACTATAAAACATCATTGAAAGAAATTGAAGACGATACAAAGAAATGCAAAGATATTCCATGTTCTTGGACTGGCAGAATTAATATAGTTAAAATGTCCATACTTCCTAAAGCAATCTACAGATTCAATGCAATCCCTATCAAAGTTCCAGCAACATTTTTCACAGAAATAGAACAAAGAATCCTAAAATTTATATGGAACAACAAAAGACCTCAAATAGCCAAAGAAATCCTGAGGAAAAACAACAAAGCTGTATCACACTCTGATTTCAAAATATACTCCAAAGCTACAGTAACCAAAACAGACTGGTACTGGCACAAAAACAGACACACAGATCAATGAAACAGAACTGAGAGCCCAGAAATAAACCCACACATCTATGGACAGCTAATTTTCAATAAGGAAGCCAACAACATACAATGGAAAAAGGAAAGTCTCTTAGATAAATGGTGTTGGGAAAACAGGACAGGCACATGCAAAAGAATCAAAGTAGACCATGATCTTACACCATACACAGAAATTAAGTCAAAATGGATTTAAGACTTGAATATAAACCTGAAACCATGAAACTTCTAGAGGAAAACATAGGCAGTATGCTCTTCAACATTGGTCTTAGCAGCATATTTTCAAGTACCATGCCTGCCCGGGCAAGGGAAACAACAAAAAATAAACAAATGGGACTACATCAAACTAAAAACCTCTGCACAGCAAAGGGAACCATCAACAAAATGAAAAGACAACCTAACAATTAGGAGAAGATATTTGCAAACCATATATCTGATAAGGGGTTAATATCCAAAACATATAAAGAACTCACACATCTCAACAACAAAAAAACTAACAACTCAATTAAATAACAGACAAAAGATGTGAACAGACATTTTGCCAAAGATATACAGATGGCCAACAGGCACATGAAAAGAGGTTCAACATCATTAACTACCAGGGAAACACAAATCAAAACTACAATGTGATATCACCTCACACCCATCAGAATGGCTATAATTAACAAGACAGGAAATAACAAGTGTTGGAGAGAATATAGAGAAAAGGGAACTGTCATACACTGCTGGTGAGAGTGCAAACTGATGCAGTCACTATCGAAAATGGTATGAAGACTCCTCAAAAAATTAAGATTAGAAAGAACTACCATACGATCCAGCTCTTCCACTGCTGAGTATTCATCCAAAGAACATGAAAACACAAATGTGTAAAGATGCATGCACCCCTATGTTCACTGCAGCATTATACACAATAGCCAAGATTTGGCAGCAACCTAGGTGCCCATCAAGGGACAAAGGGATAAACAACATGTGATATATATACACAATGGAACACCACTCAGCCATAAGAAACAATAAAATCTGACCATTTGTGACAACATGGATGAACCTTGAGGGTATTGTGCTAAGCAAAATAAGTCAGAGGGAGAAAGTCAAATACTGTACGATCTCACTCAGAAATAGGAAATAAAAACAACAAACAAACTCATGGAGACAGAGACTGGGTAGGTGGTGACCAGAGGGGAAGCAGGGAGGGAGGCGGGTGAAAGGGATAATTAAGCACATGTGTATGGTGATGAACTATAATTAGTCTTTGGGTGGTGAACATGATGTAATCTACACAGAAATCAAAATATAATGATGTACACCCAAAATTTATATAATGTTATAAATCAGTGTTAATAAATAAATACATAAAACAAACTCAGGTTTTAAAATAAATATGTTTAAGAGATAAAGAAAGGTGGCCAGCCCCGGCTGCCTAGTGGTTAAGTTCAGCACACTCCACTCCAGTGGCCCAGGTTCAGTTCCTGGGCACAGACCTACATTGCTCTGTTAGTGGCCATGCTGTGCTGGCGGCCCACATACTAAAAAACAGACATGGACTGGCACAGATGTTAGCTAAGGATGAATCTTCCTCAGCAAAAAGAAAAAAAGAAGAAGAAGAAGAGAGAGATAAAGAAAGGAATCAAATCTACAATGCAAGAACAGGACAATATGAAATAAAGACAGGTAGCACTGGAAAAGAAACTTGGAAATTCCAGAAATTAAAATATATAGTCATTAAAGTTAAAAACTGAAAGACAGATTGAACAGTAGACTTGACAAAGGTAAATAATAATAATTAGCAAATTAGAAGTCATACACAATGACTCATAAACAGATAGAAAAACAGAAAATATATGACAAGTTAAGAAAGGTGAATGGTAACTGAGCAAGTTCAACGAACATTCAACAGGCATATTGAGAAACAGGAGTGAGAACATGGAGAAAATGAGTATTCAAATAAATGCCGGCATAACATTATCCAAAACTAAAGACAGATAGTCCTCAGATTGAAAAAATAGATCAAGTATATAGCAGAATAAATAAGAGCAAGTTCAGTCCTATACATATCTTACTGAAACTCCATAAAGTAACAGACAAATTCTTAGGGAAAGAAAGTCCCAACTGTTCCTAGTAAAATTACAACAGTAAAAATAAGAATATTATTATTGTTACCTGTCACTTTCTGTGCTGTTACTCTGTGTCAGGCTTTCTATTAAGGAAACATTACAATTATAATTTTCTTTTTTTTTAACTTTCAAAATTGCCTGTGAGATAACTCTCATTCTCATTTAACAGATGAAAAAACAGGCTCAGAGAATTTAAGTAAATTATGCAAGGTCCCTCATCTTAAATTCAAATACAGATTTGACTCTAAATCCCAGAACCATATTCATAGTACTAATAATAACCACTTCCCCAAAATAGCTGTTACTAGTTTCTTCATCTGGAACAGGAGGATAAGAAGATTTATGTGGACAATGATTTTTAAATAACTTTCCAGGGTCACAGACTCAGTAAGTCGCAGTTTCAAATCTAGATCTATCATACTCCAAAAGCAGTGCTCTTTCTGCTATGATAAATCACTTGCCAGTAGGCCTCAGTTTCTTCATCTGTAAAAGCGTGGCTAATGCCGTGTGTTCTCCCAGTTTCTCCAAGACCCTGCCACCTTGCCCATCTGTCATACCTACTGGGTAAAACCCAACCCTAACATTCCACTCTTTCCTCTTCAGCCTCTAATTTACACTCTCTGTTCCGAATCCAAGGCAGCTGACATGGGCTGAGGAAAATCTGAATGCTTCTACAAATAAAGATGCTCAGATTTCAACTACATGGTCAAGACTGCTCAGCAATTCAATGACATCTTCCAGGCTACTGTTTCTCCCAAGCAACTTTAAATTGTGACTGACTCATTAAGCTTTCCCATTTCAGTGAATTCATCAATGACTTCCCAGATGCCTAATTCTGCGGACATTTTTTTAGACTTTTATCTTGCCTGGAATTTTTGCAGCATTGTATTTGGTTGTTCACACAGTTAATGGCAGAAATACTCACCCAGTCACCAAGACAAAATGGGAAAGTCATCCCAGATGCCTCCTTTTATGCCCTCCAACCAATCAATAAATTTATCTATTCTGCCTCCTCAATACTTATATCACACCCATTTCCTCAATATTCTCTGCACAGCCTCACCTAGCTCCTCATAACCCCTAAACCTGAACTATTACAGTAGTTTCCTTAATGGTCTTTCCACTTACAGTTTCATTCCTTACACTAATTCACTGTCCACCAGAATATGATCTACTAGAATGACCTTTTAAAATTTAAACTGATCAGAACCAACCCCTCTTCAACTTTGCAGTTCCTCAATACAAAAGAAACCTGCAATTGATAGGAAAACATACAAGATCCTTACAATTCCACCTAATGTCTTGCCATTCCCCCTTCCTTACTCCCGACATGTAATATGTCCTTTCATATCTTTATATGCATCCTCTGCCTACAATGCCTGCTCCTAGCTAGTCAGCCTTGAATGAGTCAGCCCAAGCATTCCTCCTCTGAGAATTCCCCTAGCTGCTCTTTACTCCTTGCTCTCATCACAGTCACATACACTTTCATTTCACCAATATCCCACTCTATTAAGCTGCCTATACACTGTTCTCTTCATCAGTCTATTTATTACTTGGAAACAAAATTCTTGTCTTTTTCTCTTTGTATCTCCAATGCCTAGTAAAATTGCTGGATTCACACTGCAGGCAGTCAATAAGTAGCTCCAAAATGAGCAAACACATGACTGGATGACTAATGAGCCTTGATTAAAGCATTTGTAAGGTCCCATTAATTAAGAAACTCCCATAAGGTAAGTGTTAGCCAATGCCAAGGCAGGAAGTAAGACAATACCATGGCTCTACTTCCTGGGCATCCTTTCATGTCGCTGCACTGAGCAGGCACAACCTTTTCTAGGGTGCCTCTTCCATCTCTGTTTTTTCTACATTCTCCTTCTCTTTGCCTTCCCTCCTCAGAAGGACAGATGTATTATCAATATTGATGATATTGATGTTCCAATTCTTTCCATTTCCCCTCTTCAGCTCTCTGAGGCTCTGCAAACTACAGGGAGGGGAGAGCACTAAGACTGCTATTTACCATAATAGTATCTAAGACCAAAACTACCTTCATACCTTACAGCTTCGCTTGTACCATTTCAAGACCTAAGGTTCATGAGCAGAAGAAATTGGAAGGAAAGCAAAAGGTCACTTGACTACTAATAAAATGTGAGCCTTGGAATGTGAAGCCAGAAAATTTACATAATTTGAATGTCTCACCTGCTGTCAGCTTTTAGGCTACAGAATTACAAGTAAATGTTAAATAACTAGCACATTCTTTTTGTAGAATGTTCAGAGAGAGGATACTCTGTAGAAAAGCCTAAACTATGCTTTCATTTCATGTATCACAAATTTTAGATCTCTACTATGCTTTTCTTTTCTTTGCTGCACTTTCTGAAATTGAATGAATCAGTTACATTCTTCAAATACTAGCCAGAACACATCAACTGCTTATTTTTAAACAGCCCCTTCAAAATGGGGCAAAGCAGATGCCAAATAAGGACTCTGTTTCTAAATATAAATTTAATATAACCACTGTAGGCAAGATCAAAACTATTAAAGGAACTCTACTTCTGAATATTTAGAGGAAAAATGTTCACTCTCAATTTTCATGAATTTCTAAGCCTTTACAGTCAACAAAAGAACAAAAATAATCATTGATAATTTTAATTTTATCTGGATATATTGTATTGACAAAACACAATGTAGAGAATAGGGACTGTATCACGTGAATACTGAAAGTTTTAACTCATAGAGTATTTGAAAAAGATACTGAGATTCAGAGAGAACTTGTGGATTTCATTTTAGACTCAACAATCAACTTCTAGGAGTGAAAAACTAAAAATCAGTCCCTTTTATAATATCTGGAATAATTTCAAACACAGGTAGAGCTACATTCATCAGATACATATCAGGGACAAGTTAAGAACTGGAAGGTATTTTAAGAAACTGAAGAGAGAAACTGAAGTTACCATGACTATAAAAATAGTTAACCAAAAGTCCAGTTGATATTAAAAAAAGCAGCTTAAAAATCCTCACAAGAAATAAATCACTCAACAGTAGTACATGTAACAGTTTAAAGCAACCAGGCAACCAAAAAAAAAAAGAAAAAAGCCAATATAGTTTTAAATCACCTAGAAAAACAGAGGCATCAAAAAATTAATGATCACAATTGCAAATTGATGAGGCCATTGAGAGTAAGTTATTTTTCCCCTTACTGTCATAAAATAGTTGCCAGGACCTGTAATTTTTAACTCATACCCCTCCTCCAGCAGAACACTATCCTCAAATACAGATTCAGAGAGAGCTCAGTCATGTCTTCAGTTGGCAATGCTCAACTCTAGCTGCTGCCTGGAGAGTCCTGGGATAGTGCAGAATATGTTATCCAGTGGTGTAATAGAAAAGAGGATCCCATTTCTCAATGAAATTGTAAGAAAATCTTATTTCCAGATTGTTTTAGGTCCTTCATCCTTCTTACTGTATATTCTAAACTACATAAAAAAGCATAATTACATTAAAGACTTGCCCACTTGTCCAGTTACCTTTTCTGGAAGACTTAAAATGCTAAAAACCAAAACACATCAGACTGACAAAAAATACTACTATTAAGGATCCTATCAGTCAAAATGATGGCATTAAAAATTACAAATCCACATCGGTAAGGAAATTCAGGAACTCATGAACCTGAGTTCAGCAGTCCATGTTTTTAATCTGAGGAGTAAAGTACATGAGACTGTCACACAAGTGTCAACAGTCTCATGAGCTTAATTAAATGGAGTGATGAGTTCTTACACACATACAAAAGATACTAAGAATAACAACAAAAGAACAAGGGGGATGGAGAACGAATTTAAGTAATTTGTTCAACATGGAGCCCCTTTGGCAACAAAAAGTGACATTTTTACCACCATCTATTAATCTATCAGATAAATTCCACTAAAACTTGATCAAAAAAGGAAGGAAGGAAGAAAGAAAGAAAGAAGCAGGCATGCTCAGCCATACACTATAAAGACCAAAAATATAATACAGAGAGGATTATTGCAGAGTAAAGGGCTATGATTTTTTAAAAAAACAAAAACACAGCTTAAAATTAATAAACAATGAAAGTTAATAAATAAAATTATGGTGAATGTGCCAGAAATCACAAAATACACATCCAGAAGTCTTGAAATAAAACATGGAAAGACTAGAATTAAATAAAGATTAGATTAAGGCAGAAAGAAGAAATCTTATGTTCAGGCTGGAAAATGAGCATAAGGTAGTCATCACCAATATCACTGTGATCAACATTTATTGACTACATCTTTCAATGCTATTTGTTGGGAAATAGCTCTGCATGGCTCTCTAGTGTTTCTGCACATCTTGCAAGTAGAGGCACTGAACGTCCTGTTGTCCCGAACTATCTTTCCAAAGATGTTTGTATAGTGAACAGCTTTAGAAGATAAAGTGTCTCCCTCCAGAATAAATTTGCCTACTGTCTATCATAAAAGATTTGTGTTCCCTAAGCTCAGGGTTCCTCTCCTGTAATGTAGCCCACTGCATATGCAGATCTCACTTTGCCATCTTCATATTGCCCTGTGAAAATTGGACCTCAGGAAACGAGAGCAAGAAAATGTGATACTTTGGTTTCTGCTATCGCTATGAGTAATAAAGCCCTTTGATTCTGACCAAAGAGTCTTATGCCTTCTGCCAGTACCCATGAAACTGGCAGGATAACTTGTTAGCTTTTAAGTAGGGCAAAATCTTAGACCATTCCAAGTACTTGACAGCTATAAGCATTTTATAAACTTTATCCCCTAAGGTTCCCATTATCCTATAAGAAGAGTACTCCAATTATTTTCATTTCATAGATATATTTATCAAACAAATATTTATCAAGTGCCAATTATGTGGTAGGCCCTGTTTGAGGTGCTGAAACCAGAGCTGTGAAAACTACAGAGAAAGTCATTGCCTTCATGGAGCTTATACAGCAGCTGATGAAATGAGCTATAATGATGAAATTAAGGCACAGAGAAATTAGATACCTTGGCTAAAGTCAAGTAAGTAATGCTTGGAAATAATGGAACCAGGTTGCGTCTGGGCAATATGACTTGCCGGAGCCCACAATCTTAATTAACCACTATACTACAGTGCCTCCCACATTGTGGTGATAAAAAGGCCTAGCCATAAGGTTTCCAAAGATTACTGTGCTCAGAATCATCTGGCACTACATCCCACTAAAAGAAACTCCTATAAGGATTCTTGGAAGAAATATCTGATTGCAGGTCTGGAGCAGCAACATAGGCCTAGAACATATTGTTCTAGAAGGATGCAAGAAAGCTATCCAAGACTACTGGGATTATATGTGAAGGACTCAGGAGGAACCTAAATAAGCACTCAAAAGGCCATAATTGAACATCACTGAAGATTAGTGAAATGGATTAAAGCATATGAAATATGTTGATCATTAAAAAGAGTCCAAAGAGTGATGTCAGCATCATGGCGGAGTGAACTTGCCTGGGACTCTCTCCCCACCAACATACAACAAGAAGGGGCATCCATACTCCAACAGAGGACATCCTAACACAACACAAAAACATCACAGAGACAAGCAGCCATATGCAGGAGGGCGGAGAGGCTGAAGTCTCCCTCAGAGAAGCTGGAATGGGGTAAGAGAGAACTTTGCTCCCTCCACTAAAGACTGCGATCTTGACTGCGGGAGGCCTCCAAGAGGGAAGGAACAAGGGAGGGGATGTGGGGATGCTTGTTTGTGAGACTATCAAGGACTCCCTAGGGCCCTTGCAGTCTAGAGGGACACCCACTAAGGGTGCCAAAGCTTTAGTGGGGGGGGGGGGGTGACATCATCAAGCCAACACCCCAGGAGAGCAGACAGCAAGAGCAGAGCGAGAAAGCCCTGGGAGGACACAAGAGATCGTGCCCCTCCTCCCACCCACAACACACCTGCTCCACTGCCTGGGATCTCGGCTGAAAGTAGGGAATTCAGAATATGTGGCTCTCAATCCCACCCAGTGGTGATAGGCAGTAACTGCGACCAAATACTATCAGAATGCGTAAGACCCAACCCACCTCTAACAACATCAGACACTACATCAAATCTCCAGACCAGAGAGAAAACAACAAGCAACCAGAATTCAGTGCTGAGAACACAAAAATATGTAATCTAAATAACAATGAATTCTAAATAGTTACCATCAAAAACTCAGCAAGGTAAAAGAGAAGGTACAGAAACAATTCAACAAGTTCAGGAGCTACTTCACAAAACAGATTGAAACTATAAAGAAGAATCAATCAGAAATATTAGAGATGAAAGACACGATGGAAGAGAGAAAACAAAATACGGATTCCCTGAATACTCGAATGGACACCATAGAGGAGCATATCAGCAAAATCGAAGAAAGAAGGATAGACATATTGAAATGCTCCAAAGGAGGAGAGAGAACTAAGACTAAAAAGAAATGAAGAAAGTCTCTGAGAACTATCTGACTCAATGCGGAAATGCAACATAAGAATTATAGGTATTCAAGAAGAAGAGAAGGAGAATGCAGCAGAAAGCATGTTCAAAGAAATAATAGCAGAGAATTTCCCAAACCTAGGGAAAGCGAGGGAAATCTGTGTGGAAGAGGCTTCCAGATCTCTTAGATTTGTCAATGCTAAAAGACCTACTGCAAGGCATATAGTAGTAAAACTGGGGAAAATGAATGACAAAGAAAGAATAATAATGGCAGCAAGGCAGCAGAATATAGTCTACAAAGGAACCCCTATCAGGCTTTCAGCAGATTTCTCTGCAGAAACCTTACAAGCGAAGAGAAAATGGAAAGACATATTCAAATCCTTAAACGACAAAAATGTTCAGCCAAGAATGCTCTAACCAGCAAAAATATCCTTCATATATAAGGGAGAAATAAAACCTCTCCCAGACAAACAAAAGCTATTTTTTTTAGCCACGAGACACTCCCCTACAAGAAATCCTCAAGAAGGCCCTCATACCTGGGGCAAAAGGAGGGAGGAGAAAGGGGCCACAAAATAAAGAGTACGGAGATAAATAGGTAGACAGAATCAGAATAGGAGAGCAAATACTCAAGTATAGTATTAAGCTAAATGGAAGGCAAACACCAAAAAAAACGATAATCCTGTCATTTTAACCACAAACTCACAAGATGGAATAACATATGAGAGAAACAACTTAGGAGGGGAGGAGGAAAGGGACAGAATCGGTTTAGACTAACGAAATGAGAGGCCATCAGAAGAGGGACTATCTTATACAAGAGATTCTCAATACAAATCTCAGGGTAACCACTAAACAAAACAGCAGAACAGAGACACAAATAATAAATAAGGAGAAAACAAAGAAACACATCATAAAAAACTACTTAATTCAATGGGTAGACCAAAACACACAGGACGAGAAACAAAGGAAATGCAGGAAAACAAGAAAATGAATGATAAGATGATAGCATTAAGCCCTCATACATCAATAATCACCCTAACATAATTGGCTTGAATTCTCCAATAAAAACACACAGAGTGGCAAGATAGATTAAAGAACAAAACCCAACAATATGCTACCTCCACAAAACACATCTCAGCTCCAATGATAAACACAGGCTCAGAGTGAAGGGATGGAAGACGATACTCCAAGCTAACGGCAAACAAAAGAAATCAGGTGTTATAATAATTATATCAGACAAAGTAGACTTCAAGATAAGACAGGTAAAGAGAGACAAAGAGGGGCAGTATATAATGATCAAAGGGACACTCCATCAAGAAGAAATAACACTTATGAATCTCTACGCACCCAACACAGGAGCACCAAAGTTCAAAAAGCAACTATTAACAAACATGGAAGAAGATATTAATAATAACACAATAATAGTAGGGGACCTCAACACTGCACTCACATCAATGGATAGATCAACCAGACAGAAGATCAACAAGGAAATAGTGGAATTAAATGAAAAGCTAAACAAGTTAGACTTAATAGACATATACAGAACACTCCATCCAAAAACAGCAGAATACACATTCTTCTCAACCACACACAGAACATTCTCAAAGATGGACCATATGCTGGCAAACAAGGCAAGCCTCAATAAATTTAAGGAAATTGAAATAATAACCACCATCTTTTCCAATCACAATGCTGTAAAGCTACAAATTAATTAAAAGAAAGAAGCTGAGAAAGGGACAAAGAGGTGGAGACTAAACAATGTGCTACTGAACAAGCAATGGATCACTGAAGAAATTAAAGGAGAAATCAAAAAATCTCTGGAGACAAATGAAAATGATAACATACCATACCAACTCATATGGGATGCAGCAAAAGCAGTATTAAGAGAGAAATTCATCGCAATACAGGCACACCTTAACAAACAAGAAAAATCTCAATTAAGCAATCTCAAATTACACCTAACTGAATTAGAAAAAGAAGAACAAACAAAGCCCAAAGTCAGCAGAAGGAGGGAAACAATAAAAATCAGAGCAGAAATAAATGCTCTTGAAACAAAAAAGGCAGTAGAAAGGATCAAGGAAACAAAGAGCTGGTTCTTTGAGAAGATAAATAAAATTGACAAACCCCTAGCCAGACTTACAAAGAAAAAAAGAGAGAAAGCTCAGATAAACAAAATTAGAAATGAAAGAGGAGAAATAACAACAGACACCACAGAAATACAAGAGATTATAGGAGAATACTACAAAAAACTATATGCCAACAAAATGGATAACCTAGAGGAAATGGATAAATTCGTAGACTCCTACAACCTCCCAAAGCGGAATCAAGAAGAAACAGACAATCTGAATAGACCAATCACAACGAAAGAGATTGATACAGTAATCAAAAGCATCCCAAAGAATAAAACCCCAGGAACAGAAGACTTTCCTGGGGAATTCTACCAAACTTTCAGAGAGTATTTAACATCCATGCTTCTCAAGCTATTCCAAACATTTAGGGAAGATGGAACACTTCCTAACACATTCTACGAGCCCAACATCACTCTGATTACAATACCTGACAAGGAAAACATAAAAAAGGAAAACTACAAGCCAATATCGCTAATTAACATAGATGCAAAACTCCTCCACAAAATTCTGGCAACCCAAATTCAGCAATACATTAAAAGGATCATACATCATGATCAAGTGGGATTTATTCCAGGGACACAGGGATGGTTCAACATCTGCAAACCAATCAATATGACACACCACATCAACAAATTGAGGAAAAAAACCCACATGATCATCTCAATAGATGCAGAGAAAGCATTTGACAAGATCCAACAGCCTTTTATGACAAAAACTCAACAAAATGGGGATAGAAGGGAACTACCTGAACATAATAAAGGCCATATATGACAAACCCACAGACAACATCATACTCAATGGGCAAAAACTGAAAGCCATCCCCCTGAGAACAGGAACAAGACAAGGATGCCCACTATCACCACTTTTAGTCAACATAGTACTGGAGGTTTTGGGCAGACCAATTAGGCAAGAGAAAGGAATAAAAGGAATCCAAATAGGGAGTGAAGAAGTGAAACTCTTGCTGTTTGCAGACGACTTGATCTTATATAGAGAAAACCCCAAAGAATCCATGGGAAAACTAACAGAAATAATTAACAACTACAGTAAAGCTGGAGAGTATAGAGTCAACTTATAAAAATCAGTTGCTTTTCTATACTCCAAAAACGATCTTACAAAAAGAGAACTCAAGAATACAATTCCATTTATAATCGCAACTAAAAGAATAAAGTACCTAGGAATAAATTTAACCAAAGAAGTGAAGGACTTATACAATGAAAACTGTAAGACATCACTGAAAGAAATTGATAATGACATAAAGAGATGGAAAGAGATTCCATGCACATGGATGGGAAGAATAAACATAGTTAAAATGTCCGTACTACGCAAAGCAATCTACCAATTCAGTGCAATCCCTTATCAGAATCCCAATGACATTCTTCATGGAAATAGAGCAAAGAATCCTAAAATTCATATGGGGCAACAAAAGACCCCGAATTGCTAAGGCAATCCTTAGAAAAAGTACAAAGCTGGAGGTATCACAATCCCTGACTTCAAAATGTACTACAAAGCCATAGTGATCAAAATAGCATGGTACTGGTACAAAAACAGCCACACAGATCAATGGAACAGAACTCAAAGCCCTGAAATAAAACCACACATCTACGGACAGCTAATCTTCGACAAAGGTGCCAATGGAGAAAAGATGGTCTCTTCAATAAATGGTGATGGGAAAACTGGACAGCCACATGCAAAAGAATGAAAGTAGACAGACCATTATCTCACGCCACACACAAAAATAAACTCAAAATGGATCAAAGACTTTAAGATAAGTCCTGAAACCATAAAACTCCTGGAAGATAACATAGGCAGTACACTTTTTGACATCGAACTGAAAAGGATCTTTTCGAATACCATGTCTTCTCAGACAAGGGAACCAAAGAAAAAATAAACAAGTGGGAGTTCAAGACTAAAAAGCTTCTGCAAGGCAAAAGAAACTAGAATCATAACAAAGAGACAACCCACCAATTGGGAGAAAATATTCACAAATCATCTATCTGACAAGGGGTTAATCTCCATAATAAATAAGGAACTCACACAACTGAACAACAAAAATCCAAACAGCCCAATCAAAAAATGGGCAGAGTATATGCAGAGTTTTCCAAAGGAGATATACAGATGGCCAATAAACACATGAAAAGACGCTCAACATCATTAATCATCAGGGAAATACAAATCAAAACTACACTACGATACCACCTTACACCTGTTAAAATGGCTATAATCACTAAGACTAAAAACAACAAATGTTGGAGAGGGTGTGGAGAAAAGGGAACCCTCACACACTCCTGGTGGAAACGTCAACTGTGCAGCCACTATGGAAAATAGTACGGAGACTCCTCAAAAAACTAAAAATAGAACTACCATACGACCAAGCTATCCCACTGCTGGGTATCTACCCAAACAACTTGAAATCAACAATCCAAAGAAATAGACCCACCCGTATGTTTGTTGCACCACTATTCACAAATGCCAAGACATGGGAACAATCCAAGTGCCCATCAACTGATGAGTAGATAAAGAAGATGTCGTATACATATACACAATGGAATACTACTCAGCCATAAAAAATACAAATTCATCCCATTTGCAACAACATGGAAGGAGGTGGAGGGAATTATGCTAAGCAAAATAAGCCAAGCAGAGAAAGACAAACACCAGATGATTTCACTCATATGTGGAATATAAACAAATCCACAAAGAAAACAGTCCAGTGGTTACCAGGGCAACAGGAGTGGGGGGTGGGCACAGGACATGAAGGGGAGCACTTATGACAGTCAAGAAATAATGTACAACTGAAATCTCACATTGATGTAAACTATTGCAAACTCAGAAAAACACAGGTGAAACTATTAAAGAAAAAATCGTAAAGTGAGAACAGTAAAATGCAGGGAAATGTATATAATACGACCCCAGTTTCATAAAGCAGCCTACCACCATACATGTGTGTATGTGTCTATCTATCTGTACCTGTGTGTATAACGTACATGTAATAATTTATATAGTTACAGAATATGAAGTATCCTACAGAAGCGTATATATGAGGTTTCTGGAGGCTGGGGCAGTCAGGAGGGCACCTGATTTAAGGCAGGCAAAGCAAAAGAAAAACACTATGGAAACCCAGTGTGCTTGCTAGGATCTCAGTTATGTAAAATGTTGCACAGGTATTTGAATGAATAAATTAGAATGGATTTATAGGGCTGTCCATGATATGTTTTCAAGGGAGAGAAAGCAAGGTGCCAAGATATATAATATAAAAACATCAAATAAAGTAAGATTTTTAAAATTAAAAAAAAAAGATTCCACCTTTGCAGGATGCTAGGTGTTACGGGATTAAGTGTGCCTCCTTCCCAAATTCATATGTTGATATCCTAACTCCCAGTACCTCAGAATATAACTATATTTGGAAACACAGCTTTTAAAGAAGTAACTGAGGCAAAATGAGGTCATATAGGTGGGCCTTAATTCAGTATGACTGGTGTCCTTATAAGAATGCATTAGGACATAGACAACACGGACCAAGGGACCACCATGTGAAAACAATGGAAGACAAGCCAAGGAGAGAGTCCTCAGAATGAAATCAACCCTGCCAACATCTTGATCTCAGACTTCTAGTCTCCAAAACTGTGAGAAAATAAATTTCCATTTCTTAAGCCACCAAATCTGCGGTATTTGTTATGGCAGGTCTAGCAAATTAATGCACTAGGAAACCACTTCCTTAATTTGAAAGCTGGTAAATAAAGAATCAAGCAATTATTCCATCCTTCCTATTTGATCTTTGACATAGGGTAATCAAATAGTTGATAAGCGGAAGCTCCTTTTTCTGTTTTTATAGAAGAATTGTAGCTAATCAAGCCAGAAGGAATAACAGAAAAACATCACCACTTGCAATACTTCATGAATTAATAGATCTAGACAATGAACATCAGCAGCTGAAAAACGTCACAAAAAGAGAGAAGACTGGACATTACATTCTTCCTGCTGGAAGGATAAAACACTACATTTGAAGTTTCACGGTGGGAAAAAATAACCCAAATGTGATCAAACCTCTAGATTTAACTACCAATGTACAGAAAATATAAGAACATGTTAGATGATGCCACAGGGCTACAATCAGTGAAATCCAGATGTAGGAAACCCTGTAAGACAATAGATCTGATTTCTTCAACAAAAAAGAAAAATCCCCCAAAAATAACAAACAACAATAAATACAGGGAAAACCAATCTCAATGTACTTTATTTACATACTAAATTCAAACAAACTGACACAAAGAGATAATTAGAGAAATGCAAACATAGATTGGATGTTTGATCATATTAAGGAGTTGTTATTCTTTTTAATTTTTTAATTTTTAGTTTTTAATTTTTAGGCATGATAAATAGTATTGTACTTTTTCTATAGAGCCTTTTATCTTTTAGAGATATATACTGTAATTTTACAAATGAAATAAATGATATGATGTCTGAGATTGGCTTCAAAATAATCCAGGATGGAGAGAGAAACAGGAGTGGGTATGGATGAATTAAGATTAGCCATATAGTGATAATTAGTGAAGCTACTTAGATGATGCATATGTGGAGGTCCTAATGCTATTCTCTCTACTTTTATATTTCCATAATTTCCAATATGAAAAGTGAAAAAGATCTTGGGTGCTTGTTAAAAATACATAGTCTGGGCCTTCAACCCCCACCTCCCCGCCAAGATTCTTATTGCAGAGTTGGGCCTAGTTATTTGGATTTTAACCATCTCACCTGATCATTTTAACATAGGTGTGTGAAAAACACCAGGCAGGAGGTCATAGACTTGAGGGCAAGCAATGCCTATACCAAAAGCACACACAGGCTCCTTAGCCCCCAGCAGCAACCAGGTTAGTCTACAACAGCCAATGCTGATCCACTCTGTCTTCGCCAGAAAAAGGACAAGGGCCAGATCTACCAACAACCCACTTAAATCAGCCTAAAAGGATTAATCCAGTTTTCTTGCACAACAAACCACCCATGTCTAATGTCTTTTAGGGGGTCTCCTATCCCTTCAAGCTGTCTCCCCATCAGACTTCAAATATAAAAAGCAACCTGAGACCCTCTCCCAGCTTTCCAACCATCTCTGAAGGCAATAGAAAATGACAAAAACTCACAACAACCCTGACAGACAGGCAAATGCCAGAAAGTGGCAGACATATTACAATAAGATAGGTGGAATTAGCTGAATTGAGAAAAATTAAAATTCAGGCTTTCACTAAGAAAACTAATTTATCTCTGCATCTCCAACAGGCACTCAATAAATGCACTGGGTTAATAAAGAGAAAACAAAAATAAGAAACAAAACACTGTTCCCACAGAGGGTAAGGGAGCAGCAGGATGAATACCACAGGAAAAGAAAATGTGGTCATCATCCTAAAGACTCAGAAAAACACCATCTAAAACAATCTACCACAGGAGCCAGCAGAAAGTATTAGAAAACTCTTTAATATCCTCAAGAGAATCCAGAAAGCCTTTTATGAAAAAGGTGCAAAAAGCCATAATGAAAGAAGCAGCTAAAGTAAAAAGATAATAGGATAAAATAAAAAGGTAAATGAAATAAAGACGGAAAATAAAATGGCAAGAGAATTTAAATCTCCACTGAAAGCAGTGAAGGGCCAACGGACACAATAAAGGGCAGAAAAACAATTCAAATGGCAGACAATTTGAGATGCTTTCTCAAACTGTAGAATTAAAAACAGATTATCTTCCAAGAGAGAAGACACCAAAGAAAAGACCAAAAAATAAACCTCTCAATCCCCATACAAGGCAAGAATACATTAAAAATAAAAAATCAGAAGGCAGAAGTATGTCCAAACTTATCTGTTATGACAATCCTTATAAATGAATCTAACTCTCCTCTATTAAAGTTTCTCAGATTAAGGGAAAAAAAATAAGATACCACTTCTCAAAATAATCAGATTGGGGCCAGCCCCATGGCATAGTGGTTAAGTTTGGCATGTTCTACTTCGGTGGCCCAGGTTCGCGGGTTCAGATCCTAGGTGTGGACCTATACCACTCATCAGCCATGCTGTGGAGATGACCCACATACAAAGTGGAGGAAGACTGGCACAGATGTTAGCTCAGGGCTAACTTTCCTCAAGCAAAAAAAGAAGATTGGCAACAGATGTTAGCTCAGGGCTAATCTTCCTCAGCAAAAGAAGAATAAAATAAAATGAAATAAAATAACCAGATGGTATATATCAAGCAGATAAAAATAAAAGAGAGAAGGAGTAGCAATATTAATACAAGACAAAGGAGATTTTAAGGATAAATCATTAAGTGGAACAATGATTAAGACGTAACAGTTGTGAATTTCTATGTGTCAAATAACATAGCATTGAAAGAATAAAAGGAATTGAAAGAATAAGAGGAAAAGTTATTAGAAGTGCACAGAAAACTGTTCCTACAAAATCTAACTGCACTAGAAGAGCACACATCTCTCAGTCTGATGTACTCTGTAGGAAAACATTACAAAGCACAGAGGATTGGAATTATGTAATTGTAAAGTTAATGGATTTGTACCAGACTTTGTAACTCACATATAAAAAATATATCTTCCTTTTAAGTGGCAATGAAACATTCATAAAAATTGGTAATATATCAAGACACAAAGAAAACCTCAGAAAATTCCTAATATAAAAGGCACATAGCTGTAGTCTCAAAATTTCCAAAGCAAAAAAAAATTGGTAAGCAATTTTAAACAATAAAAAATATTTTGTTGTTAGTGCCATCAAGTTGATTCTGACTCCTAGCACCCTATGGACAGCAGAGTGGAACCCTGCCCGGTATTTTTGCACCATTCTCTCACCTTCCAGCACTCTATCAGACAATGCTCCACTGCTATTCATAGGGTTTTCATGGACAATTTTTTCAGAAGTGGGTGGCCAGGTCCTTCTTCCTAGTCTGTCTAGACTGGTAGCTCCGCTGAAATCTGTTCACCATGGGGGATCCTGCTGGTATTTGAAAAACCTAAGGCATAGCTTTCAGCATCACAGTGACATGCAACTGACAAAGTATGACATCCGACAGACAGGTGGTGTGGTTCCCTGACCAGGAAATGAACCTGGGCCATGGCGGTGAGAGCACTGAATCTTAACCACTAGACCACCAAGGCTGGAAAAAATACTAGAAATTTAAAAATACTGTCCTAAGTAATTCATGGTACAAAAAGAAAAACAAATCTGCAATTACCGGTTATTTTAAAAATAACAAGACTACTACTTATCAACACTTAGGAAATATAATCAGATATACTCCAAAGAAAATGTATGGCCTTAAAGCCTTTCATTATTAAACAAACAAAGAAAAATCTTCCTGTCCACTTGCTAATAGTTTCTTTAAAAAAAAAAGGGGGGGTGTGGATAAGGGTGGAAATTTTTCACTCACACTAAGAAATTAAAGGAATTAAAGCACAAGTCCATAGTTTAACATAACATACTTCAGAATGAACCAGTTTTAGGCCACCTGCACCCAGCTGATGGATTGATAAAATTAACTAATACCAGATGCTTCCATGTTTTTATAGGGCATGGAGGTAGAGAGGGCAGGAAGGCAGAGTCACAAGTTTAGAAGGGTTCAAAAAGTAGAGATTGAGGACACAGAAGATAGTTTAATATGTATCCATTTTTCTTAGTATTAGTACTTTAATTCTAACTGAGTGGGCATAAATTGAAGCTATACAGACAGGCAGTGCAAACAAGAAGTTCTATTTTACATCAGTTACGTAGGGAAAATGAATTTATCTAATTTCCTATAAAGGCTGTGGTTGCTAGTAGTTCTCATAACCAACAGTAAAGGAAAATATCCTAGGTTTTTGAACTTCTGCAGTAGCAGTTTTCATAAGGGAAATAAACCGTGTATTCTGAGATTATAAAATGAATGGTTTCCATGTCCACTGAGTATTAGGCTAAGATTTCATTAGACTAGATTTAGGAACAGCTACCATTCCTCAAGCACCTGAGTGTGTCAGGAACTGAGTAACAGTGCCTCTCATCCTAAGGACCAGAATGGGTAGGCTGGCATCACCAATTTAGCTAGGAGCAAACTGAGTTGCATAATGGATCAAAGCCCATATAACTAGCAAGGGTGCAAGTTGGAATTTCAACCCCATATCTCAATACATTACAATTATTAAGTAGAACTATGTGGCTTAGTATCAGGTTATAGACAAATTGTAGGCTCCCAGCTAACACTAATTAGTCATGTAAGCTCAGACACTCTCACTCATTCAATAAATATTTATTAAGCATTCTTCTGTGTGTAAGCTTCTGTGCTTAGATACTGGAGGCTCAGAGTTCTTCAATTTCAATAAATGTGAACAAAAAAACTATCTACCTCAAAAAGCTCTGGGGATTAAACGAGTAAATGCTTGCAAATGCAATTTTTAAAAGGATAAAGTTATTTTCTTGAATCCCATTCTTCCCTACTGAGGTATCTTCAGGTCTTACATAGAAAAATTTAGAACTCCATGTCTAAACTCACCCATTTCATTTTTTTAAAACTACGCCTGCAGAGTATTTCACATTTTTCAGGATAAAGAAAATTCTTCTGTTTCAAGGGTATGACCAACATATTTTTTTATTTCTTTTTTCATCTTAAATATCATTTAGATAGTCACAGAAAAATATAATAAATGGAAGTAGAACTAAAAGCTACCTAGTTTTTAAAGGCTTGATGACATATGCAAAATACAGTTAAAGACCTGTAGCCAGAGAGGAGGGCAGGAGCTGGAGGCCAGGTCTCCAACCACTGCGGGCAACAGAACACTGCAGGCAGGCTGGCTTCCCAGTGCCTCCCGGTAAAGTAGAGAAGATTCTCTCCACTCAGCTACAGCAGACCAGAGCACCTGATTCACGACCATAGTCACCTAGGAGCTACCAACATGAAAGGCAACACAGCACAATCATTTCAAAGACCTCCCTCAGGATTCTCACAGTTGGCCAGATGTGGGAACCTAAAAAATCATCACGTTTTTGCTTCTTGAAAAAGATATTCTAGTTATTAACATCAGTCAACTTAAACAGCATTAACTCAAAAAGAAAACAGCACATCTTAAGCCGTTGAAGAATAGCAACTTTAAGGTGACTAAAACACTATTAACCTTTAAAAAGGCTCAGCAAATTTAAGCAGTTTAAGAATAACAAAAACATGGTTCCTGGGCTTGGCAGAACTAAATCAAAGTACTGTTGAACTCAAAGAGGAAATTCTTTGCCAAGGAGACATGCCACCTTGGCCTTGAGGAAGATAAGTTTCCATGTAAAGAATGTTAAGCAAAAGAGCTATCAGACCCACTACTCTGCAGACATTCCTGAGGGAATTAACGTGGATAGAAAAAAAGAGAGCAGCGTTACCACACTTCAGCTCTACGAAGAACCAGAGAAGGGCCACATCATTTCACTCAATGAATTGCCCCACTCAAACCTGACTTTCCTATCACACACACCCTGTAATTATCCAAGCCTGGAGGAACAGAGCTCCTGAGAAATGAACCTGCTTTTGTTTTAACACACAGTCAGGCACACTGCCCCTCCCAAATTGCAATAAATAAAATATCCAGTAACAGTCTCTATTAACGATAAAAGCAATCACTATTTCATATCTAACACTTATACAGCCCTTAAAACATATTCCAAGCTCTTTCTACTTAACTCACAAGTCCACATACACAAACCCTCTAACTGTTTGATAATAAGGTACTATTATCTCCATCTGATAAGGTAGTACTATTTTTCCCCCCTTTTACAGATGAGGAAACAGAGGCAGTGTTCCCACCAAGCTGCCTACATACATAACTCATACTAAAGTGCCTTGGAGCAAAGATGTTCAATTTGTCCTTAAGCAGCTGAAGGCAACAGATGTGACTCCAGGCAAAATGTAACATTAGCAACCTTTGACTCTGGTGTCACAGGCCTCCCCATCTACCACCAGGGCTGACTGGCTCTCCACATCAGCTTCCCAAGATAAAATTCTACTTCTGCCAACTAACAAATAGTACCAAAACAGAATAGACTCTGATTCACTATATTTGTTGATGATTTCATATTAGCAGTTTTCCTAAACACGTTATCCAAATTTCTTGTTTTAAAATTTTACCTCACTGTTGAAAGAATTTTAAACACTAGAATTTTAAATAAGGCAATGCAACAACGGTTAAAAACCACAGATTTTGAAGTCAGAGGTTTGGGCTTTTACTAGCTGTATGACTTCAGCTAAGTCATTTCACTTTTCTGCACTTCATCTGTGAAGTGGGTACAGGTCTTTATGAAGTAGAGCAAAAATTAAAGCATGAAGTTCCCAACACAGCGTCTCGTAAAACAACTTAGTTTAGAGGAAATCGGGGGTGGGGGTGTTTAGGGAACAGACCAGAGAGGAAGCAGGGGAATGTTCACAGAAACCATACAATGGCTTACTTTAGGGCCAGGTGTAGAGACAACCATGATCTGCCTGGTTTAGGGCGAGGAGAGGGGACACTGAAAGCACCAGTGGAAGCAGGAGAGGTGGGAGAGAACAATTCTAAGGAGAGATCCTTCTGTCATGCCCTGTCCTCAGAAACCTACCCCAGGGGTACAGTGGGAGTCGGCCCTTCCCCTGGACTGGCATCTCCTAGCACTAGGGCCACATGTAACTCTGTGCATGGGCTACAGTGCAGGGCTCAAAAGTGAAGGATGGTCAGGTGAAAGGCCAGGCACAGAGAGGACATCCTGAACAGGTATGGCCATCAAGGCAAGGAGAGGAGTAGTAAACAACCTAAGCAGGTATGAGAGTCAAAGGAAGAGATTTTATTTTAGAAGATGGACAATCTCAGAAAGCTTGTAGGCAGGTGGAGAAAAGAACAACAGGAAAGGGTACAAAATAAATGGAGATGGACCCAGAGAGAACAGTGTTTGGTAAAAAGAACATGGCTGGAATGGCCAGCCTTGGTGAGGAAGAGGCATGTTTTCCTTTTCAGAGATCGAAGAAAAGACAGACCATCAAACCACCGTGAGATCTTAAAGAGATAAGGTATGAGTCTCCTAAGAACAGGCTTGATCTCAATAAAGGAGAAAAAAGATATTTTGCTAAAAGTGATGGGTCTGTGGTAAAACCTGAAGAGATCAAGAAAATGGAATAGGTTTGGAGCAGTGGCTATGAAGACTAAAACAAGTGGACAATGCTATGGATAAAAGTATAGGAGGCACTGTACATCAGATTTAATCAAATTTTCCTATAGTTCCCCTTTTCAAAGTCTGTACATCCATATGCCCTGACTTCTCCCATTAACAATGATGTCCTGATGCCAAAACATATCCTTGGAAAAACATTCTTTGTTAAAAGATAATCTATACCATGACTAGGTATTATCAGAACAGAAAAATTTGAAATCTCTCAACATTCTTTCATTGAATAACTACTTTGTACAAGAGACACTTTTACTCTGTATGTGGAATAACAGTGAATAAAAGCGCTACCCGCCTTGAAGAACACTACCATCTAGTCCAAAAGATAAGAAATAAATGCAAACCACCCTAGAATACATAGAAAAGCATCATAAAGATGGTAAAACACAGCACAAATATTATGGAACAATTCCAACTTAAAGCCAAGATAACTCCTTTGTAGAAAGAGACAGTTGGTCATCGTAACAGGAAATGTAAAAGTATCTTTATCAGGGCCGGCCCCACGGCCGAGTGGTTAAGTTCGGGCGCTCTGCTTCGGCAGCCCGGGGTTTCACCGGTTCGGATCCTGGGCACAGACATGGCACTGCTCATCAGGCTGTGCTGAGGTGGCGTCCCGCATGCCACAGCTAGAAGGACCCACAACTAAAAATACACAACTATGTACTGGAGTCTTTGGGGAGAAAAAGGAAAACTAAAATCTTTAAAAAAAAAAAAAAAGTTCTTTATCACTTGATTTCAAGAAGTTGCAGTATCAAGGTCCATAGAGAATACAAAAGGGTTATGTACCAAAAAAAAAAAAAAAAATCATTCTAAGGTTCTCTATTTTGAAATTTTGATTAACTGCCAAAGTAAGACTTAATTAAATTCTCACTTAAAATAGAAATAAAATTTAAGATAATACGTTCATCTGATCAAACTCAAAGATGAAAAAGATACAACAATGGCACAACTTCTTGACAAGGGCCAATAACGAAGTACAAGTTAACTGCAGATGGATTAAGCAATTCTTCTCAGTCTGTGGTCCAAATGACAGCAACAGGAGCACCTCAGGACTGCTCAGAGGTGCAGGATTGAATCAATGGAAGCCAGAGAATGGGCAAAACTGGCTACCAGTGTAGGCAGAGATGCCAGAGGTTGGGCAAAGTCAAGACCCATATTTCAAAATATCAAAGGACCTCTCTCAGGGAAATAAAAGAAGAATAATGTCAGGATATCACCTTACAGAACCCAAACCAAATAAAAAACATCTGGATCTTTCTGGAGAGACTCTAATGCTGCAGATAAAGGTATACACCAGAACAAATCTGTCTTCTCAGTTGTCCTCCTGACCCAGGGGCTAGGTCCAGTATGGTAATCCCAAATTTGATTATATATCTTGATCTTTTCATCATTAGAATTTACTAAGGAAAAAAAAAGGTGTTAGCAAACACAAAAATGGTTCGGAAAATAAAGTTCAGGACCTAAAAGTTAATATGAAAGTTGAATTTTTCCCTCTTTTTCTCATTGCCTTAAGGACCACTATGTGTATTAAAGATATATGACTGCTCACAATATCCATACTTTACTATTTGAGCAACTTGTTCCTTTTGTAGAACGAGTAGAGATATAAACACATGGCCAATTAAATAAATACAGAGCAGGATGTCACTTTAGAATAAATAATAGCCAATGTGGACAGATCATCCCATTATTTCCAAAGAATTTTTCTGAGAGTTTCCAAAGTATTTGATAAACAAAAAGATGGTTTTTCGTCAATGTTTTTAAACTATGAGAAGCTGCTGGAGACTTAAAAAAAGCCTACTTCTAATTCCTCTCCAAGTCATTTGTAACAATATTACATAAGACAGACCCATGAAACTCCACTTTTGTGTTTTCTTAAGATTTTATTTTTTCCTTTTTCTCCCCAAAGCCCCCCAGTACACAGTTGTATATTCTCCATTGTGGGTCCTTCTAGTTGTGGCATGTGGGACGCTGCCTCAGCGTGGTTTAGATGAGCAGTGCCATGTCCGCGCCCAGGATTCGAACCAACGAAACACTGGGCCGCCTGCAGCGGAGCGAGCGAACTTAACCACTTGGCCACGGGGCCAGCCCCAAACTCCACTTTTAAAAGGATTCATTAAAACGGTACATAGGAACAAGGAAGATAACACTTCTCAATTCTTAATTCCCACCCACTCCTCTCTTCAAAAAGCGTCTTTCCATTCAATAAATGGCATTTCTATTGATCCAAATGGTCAAATTCCTCCCCTCCTTACAGTCTCCAAATCTAATCCATCAATAAATCCTATCAGTTCAACTTCAAAATATCATACAGATTAGTCTACTTCTCTCCATATTCCCTGTCAATATTGCTGTCCAATCCACCATCAACTCTTACCTGAACTATTATACTAGTCTCCTAATTGATACATTGTCCTCCACTCTTGACCCCTATAATCCATGTTGTAAAAGTGATCTTCTTAAACTAGGAATGAGATCACACCACATCCTTGCCAAAAATCATTCATCAATTGGCATTTAGAGTAAAACCCAGCCTTGTTATCAAGGTCAAGAAGTCCTGAGAGGATCTGGCCCTCCCCATCTCCTAACCACCTCTCTCATCACTCTCTTATTCATTATGCTCCTGGCCTCTTTCTGTTACTAGAACATACTAACTAGACCTGTTGCTGCCTTGAGGGCTTTGAACTTCTGTTTCTTCTGTCTAGAAAGATCCCCGATATCTTAAGGTTTCAACACAAATTTCATCTTCAGAGAGGCCTTCCCTGCCCTAAACTTACATCCTATCACCATCCTGTTACTGCGTAGCACAGTACTTCTCAAACTATCTGCAATGAAAGGAGCCTTTTCTAAAAAAATGTTTGGTCTGTCATGGAACTATTCTTTGGTAAAATATAGTAGAAATGATCTTCTTCAAAAAATGGAATATATAAAAAAGACACACATGGGGCTGGTCCAGTGGCATAGTGGTTAAGTTCGTGCACTCCACTTTGGCGGCCTGGGATTTACAGGTTTGGATCCCAGGTGCAAACCCACATACCGCTCATCAAGCCATGCTGTGGCAGCATCCCACACAAAATAGAGGAAGAAGGGCACGGATGTTAGCTCAGAGACAATCTTCCTCAAGCAAAAAGAGGAGGACCGGCAACAAAAGATATACAAAACATAAGCTCAAAATTTTAATTAGCATCAATGGTCAAAAATTTTCTCTATCACATTACTATGAGTCTCATTTTCTGTGCTTATCCCACTGCAAACTGGCACAACTGTCAGCTGATTAGACTTTGACACTGCTCTAGCATGCCACCACACTTTCCCTTTCACGGCATTTAGCACAGTCCAGAATCGTTATTTATGTGGGTCTATGCCAGACACCATTCTGTGCACTAGAGTTGCAATGATGAATGGAAGAGACAAGATCCCTCCTCTCACAGACCTCACATTCTATGGGGAGGCCCAGGGAGGGCGGGTTATTGGTCAAGACCACAAGGCAAAAACAGGATTTGAACTCAGGTCTGACTTCATGGCTTTTCCTGGGTTCTGAAAAATGCTGAACACTTAGCTAAGCAGTGAAGTGTGCAAGTTCATATGTATCATCATCTGTTCCTGAAAATACTGCACTCCTGTAATTGTATATTCTTCATAACAAACAATGGTCAAATATTTCGATCAAAATAATTACTTCTACATATATATCCATTCAAATGTCAACTTTGAGGATCCAACAATGTGGAAGAATTAAACTATATCTTCAACCAGTGTCTGGAGCCAACAATAATGATACTCTAACAGTCATTTACTCATTTCCACAACTAACTGCCGAGATTTCTACTAAGTCTCTCTTGCTAGCATTATTCCACCCTAAATGCAAGTTCCTTCACTCACTTCCCAGATCAGTAGTAAGGACAATTAGAATTTCTCCCAAGATATAATCAATGGCTCAGCAGTAAATTCCAGCTGCCACCCTAGGGCCATTTTTAGAGAACTAGGGTCAGGATGATGTTATACCTATTAAACACAATTAAACTCAATTTCCTTATGCCTCATTGGCTTGTGATTAAAAATAAAGTCCCATTCAAAACACATTGGCCAACTTCTATATAACGAGCAGATCTGGGACTGCAACCTGAACTGCCTAGGAGTATCTCACATATGCTTACATTCTTGCCACTCTTGTTCAACCAACTCACCACTGCCTCCCAAACTCTCCATATTGTTATTATTCCCATTTTACAGATGAGAAAACTGAGAGCTAGATTTAGTAAATACCTATCCAAAGATGAATCAATTAACCCATATTTACTAAAACTTCATTCTATTAAATACAGTGTTATATCCTTACAAATGATTCTTAAACTTGGCTAGGCTTCAAATCACCAAAGCTGTCATTATTGACGCCAGGTGGTTCTAAAGCAGCCAAACCAGCACTGGGAAACAACGAAATTCACCATGTAAAAACCAAGTGTGCACATGGACAAAAAGATGAACAGAATGTAGGAAAATGAAAGCTTGCTCATTTTTAAAATTTATGGGGACCGCTGTAATGTTTCAATGTACAATGTTATTAGAATATTATTTGTGTAGCAATTCAAAAATCACTTGTTTATGTTACTGCAATGTAGGACTGGGCCTATTCCTTAAAAATAACAAAAGTGCCAATAAACGGAACCTGGCATAAGCCTACCTATTCAGTTTAGCTAATTCCAAAATAAGGCCAAGGGCACTGTCCAAAGATTTCTATTAAAGCATTTGAGCATCTGAAATAACTGGGATGGAGTAGATCTGTAACAAGCCCCTACAGTTACTTCTACAGAAACAATGTATTAGCTAGCCTTCCTATAAGAAATTAAACATGCTAGAAAAACTTCAGCTCTATATTTGGTGTCCCCTTCAGCTGCCTTCAAGCATTTACTCTAATACACACTGACGACCATTTAGTTTTGTTTACTAACTTAAAGGGGAAAAAAATCCATTCTATCAAGCAAGGACTAAAAACCACACAACCTCCTACATTGATTCACTTATGAAGATCCAACCAATCAAGGTATAGGACTAAAATTACTGAAATTACTATGTCCTAATACTCTCTAGCTGTTGGTGTTCTAAACCAAATGGGCACCTAAAAGAAGTCTTCACTTGAACATTTGCCAGATTTCACAAATAAGTATATATACGTATATATAATGTTATGCATGTGATAAATTTGATACTTTCAACTAAAAGTGAAGTCTTCTCTTAAACATTAGTGATATTCTATGTTTAAGAACAATACTTGTTTTAAAAGTTTTGCCAGATCATTAAAATACCCTAAATGATTCCTGCTAAGTAATAATACTTTATATCTTATTATATATCATGTCTGCTTTATTGATTTTGCAAAGGCATCATTTAAGACCTGAGATATTCTTCATTCACAAGTCAAATTCACAAAAGAAACGGATGAATAGTTGGTTTCAGCTGGTCCTTTCCACACTGGGGAAGGAGAGAAGGTGCCTCCATCTGGTCAGTTGGTAAAGCATTCCAGATTTAGGCCAAGGATGGACCTTTACATGTCTTCAGATTCTGCTTCAGCTCCACCCTATTGGTCTAGGACGAAGTCATAGTGACTAGCAAGACCTATAACATGCTTGAGAAACAAGCCCCATTCTTATGTTCATCACCCAACAAGCATTCATAATTCTCTGGATTTGATTTACTTGTGGCCCCATCAGTCATAGTCATAAGCTTGACTCTCATCCAGGGAGACCTAAGCTACTCCTTGGAGAGATATCAAGCTCAGAAAAAATACAAAATGGAAGAAGCACAAAAATGCCTCGCAGTGTTCCATGTAGAAAACACCTACATCGTGAGAGATACAGTGCTAAGTGTTTGCTATCCATCATTTCATTTAATCCATCCACAGCCTATGAGGGCAGTACTATCACTATTCCCATTTTCCAGAAGAGAACACTGAAGTTTAAAATACAGTTAAGAAGGCTTTGCCTAAGATGACATGTCAAGCAAGGAAAACAGTAAAGACTTAAATCCTGGGCTGTATCTTTTATCTGCCTTTCTTTCATTATAATAGATAACATAAAATGGGATCCACATTAGGAGGGAATGAGTAAGGGTTTTCAAGCTGAAACTGCTTTATTCAAAGGGATTGTTATTTAAAAATGTTTTCAATACAATTACTAAGAGCAGAAAACTACAAATTTAAACCAGCACTATCATTTCAGAACCACTGAATTCAATTCTTTCCTCTAAAACACTAGAAAACAATACTCACAAGTAATTTGCCCAGGAAACCAGAGAAGTCAAGTCTCCAGGCTCCTTGCAGAGTTTCAGTTTAGTAGCAACACAACCAGCACCCTAATCCAGGTCCATTCATGACTGACAAATTAACTACCTATATACTCGGGGGGTGGGGGGGGGGTCTCTCTTCAGGCTGACGGCATGCCACATTCTTAGAGGCAATACGTCATTTCCCCAGAGAAGGGAGGATTTAAAGTGAGGGAGTAATGCGGGTGCACAAGGGCTCCTGACTGCATACAAGCGGAATATGGATTTGATGATTTTACCCAAATGCCCAGAATTCTCTCCTCAGACATCAAGTCCAACTTAACTATGGTCATCAATGGTCAGAGTAATTTTAGCTTTTCCATATCTAATACTTTACTTCCAAAACCAAAGGTAATTTAAAGCTGCCTATAAAAACACTATCAAGAATCTTCTTTTAGTCTCTCCAGCTGCCCCATTGAAACATCTGTAACTACTCTATAACGGTCACATAATCAACCACCCCCTTGAGTTCCAAAAAAAAACGCTGCATTTTTGATATCAATTGGGTTCATTACTGAGGTAGGAAGAGGTTTCAATTTTCAGTTTTTGCAGCAATGGAATATTTTCCAGGTAACTTCAATTCTAAAGAATTTAACAAATAGGTATTGCCTCATCCACAATGGTTGGGGTTCTTTACTAAAGTGCTGCAGGGGAATCAAGATGAGCAAGTCTCAGTTCTCAAGGAGCTTAATGTCGAATAACAAGGACAAGTCAGTCACTAAACAGCTGTAACATGCCACATAGGGTTCAGAGGGCACATCTGGTGAAGGAGGGACCAGGAAACCTTCCTCAAATAACTGACAATTGAGCTGGGTCATGAGGAACAGTGGGAGAGCAACAGGGTGAGGACCCAAGCAGGAGGATGCCATTCCCAGAAGCAACAATGTAGATACATGAGAAAGGTGTGGCAGGGTAAAAGAATAGTCAATCATCCATTGTGGCCAAACTTGCCATACACAGAAGAGACAAAACTGTGACGATACCACGGAAGAACTAAAAAGCTAGGTTAACGTGTCTAAATTAACTCACAACATCAGCACCATGTTCTAAGAAAACAGCCCTCATATTTATACGAACTGGTGGAGAAGACTGAATCCAGTAAAATCAATAAGACTGCAAAATCCCAAATGAGGGTGAATGAAAACACAGACAGGAACAATGGTGCTGAGAAGGGACACGGACAGATCAGAACAATGAGAGAGACAGAACGTATGGTGGTAACTAGTCTGAGAGGAAAAAGGGGAGCAGAAAATTGTTCAAAGGGAACTAATGTTTTGAGCCTGGGTAACAAGGAGACAAATCAAGCTAACAGCAGAACTAGGAGTTAGGGTGAATGGGGAAGATCAAGAGTGTAGATGTTTCTTTTTAGCTGTATTGACTTCGAGATTTCGGGAGAACATCCAGGTAGAGATATCAAATGTACAACTAGAAATGCAGGCTAATCTTATCTTTGGAGGGTTAATTTTCCAATCCATAATGATGATTCCCAAATCTATATGACTGCCAGGTCAACTGGGGAATCTATTCAAAGCAAAGACCTCAGGTCCCATCCTAAGAAATCCTAACCAAGTAGATCTGGATGGGGCCTAGAAATCCATATTATTTAGAAGCCACAAATGGGAACTGCTGCTCTAGGGCACTCTGCTCACTTTGCAGTCCATAATCTACTGCCTTTATAGTTCTGAATATACTTCCAGAACATATTCACTTTGATGGCATTTGCAGAGAGTGAAAATAGTACACCTCTCTGGAGGATTGGAAACATACTTTCACATCTGAAAATAATTCTCTCTTAGTCTGTATTCCACTGGTTATGGGGAATGGCTTTGATATTCCACTACAGAACTTATGCCTTAGGTCTACAAGTACCAACCACTACAACACAAAGATCAATTCTGCTCAAACTTTCTGTGACCAAGATAACTGACGACTCCAGGACTACGAGGTTGATGATAACATATAGTAGGCAGTTCTCTTTTTAAATGGTGGAGCTCAGTGAGATTATGCGGTAACTTGCATAATTGAATGGAAACCTTTTATAGACTTCAATAACTTTAATATGTATTTCATTAGACTTCATTCTCACTCCAAATCTTCCCACTGCTCCTATCTCCTTTTCTCCTCAGGTTCAAGACAGAGGTGAGGTCATTAAGCTCAGGAAGGCAACGCAGCCAACTGAAAATATTCAACCTGCAAGTTTTATTAAAAGCACAAAATGCTCTTTATGTTTTATTTCTAAAAAAAAATAACCAGGCAAGGGAAAAAGAGCAGGTGTGGAATGAAAATCTGGTATTACAAGCATGAGAATTTTATTTTTTAAATGTTTGTAATAAAAGAGCAAACATAGTTTAGTGTTAGAGTAACCCTAACCCCATTTATTGCCTGTTCTCTCTTTTGTTAAAAAAAATAGTACAAGAATCTTTTACACACTATCTGTAAGACACTGTGCTGTCTTTATACAACGTTTCTCATTTAATTCGTAGTCCTCTTACTATGTAGGTAATCTCACTATCCTCATTTAGACAGATGAGACAGCCAACGCTTGGACAATTTAAGTTTTCATTCAAGGTCTCACCTCCTGGAAGGGACAGAGCTGGAATTTCCATACAGTGCTTCCTGATGGTAGTGTCCTCTTGGCCATGATCTAAGGGCCTGTCACAGTATGAGAGAGAATGTAAACGTAGGAGGAAAACAGCTTATCTTTGAAAGGATCCATACATGATTTTTTTCTGGATCCCACCTGTGACTAAGTTACCTCACTTTCCCTTATACAGCACACATATGTGTTTTCTCCCACACAAGATTAAGCTCTCTCAGGAAGGAAACAAGCTTCATTCATCCTCAACTCTCCAGCACCTATCACTGCCTACCACAAAGGTTCTTAACAGTGTTGTTGAATGAACATAGCCAAGTAATTTGTTAAGGCTTTGCCACTGGCTCTCATAGTCCATGTTCCTATAGCCCTAAAGGGGGTTTTGGAAATTTATGGAGGCACTCTGGTTGACACAATCATCGCGGGATGCTACTGGCACTAAGTAGGTGGAGATCAGGAATGCTAGAGGTACTGCAACACCCAGGACAGTCCGCAGAGCCAAAGACTGTCCTGCTTCCCTTACAATTTTCCGAAGTCCTGCTGGATATTCCTGTGTGTTTAGAAAAAACAAAACCAAAAAAAACAAAAAACAGTTTCTAGTTATCTGAGCATAAAACCTAACTAGGTTTATACATAGGCACAAAATATATGTAACAAAGTAGTGTTAAGGAAAACTACTATTTTATTCCCAATGTAACCAAATTGGACCATTTCAAAAAATGATGACACCAACAGCATGACCACTAGTTTGCTGAATTGCCACTGTCACTATACCATTTGCATCTGTAGTCATCATAACTGGGATTCTACATTAAGTGCATCCATCTGAGTGCTGCATCAAATGTTCTAGTGCGGCAGCGTCTACGCATTTATATATAGAAACACAAAGTCTCTATTTCTTTTTTTGGTTGCAGTAAAAACATTATATGGATTTTTTTAATAAACAATGTGTGCAGTTAAGATACATTATCCATGAATTTCATTTTAAGATTGTAAAAGCATCAAATACACATGAAACAGCCATATGGACCCCTGAAATAGTGGAAGCTTAGTGAAAGTGCTTTTTTAAAAAAGCACATAAATATTACCTGTCCTTCTCAATTCAGCATGAGGCAAGTCAAGCTAGGTAGTTCCCAAGCCTCAGGAAATCCTGACTTAATCTCAGCTTTGTCAGCAGTTTGGACTATGTGTGTATGAGGGGAGACATCCATTGATCAAGGCACTTTTGTATTCTACACTTAAGTTCTCTCCATATCAAAGTAATTTTTAAATTCATTGTAATTTCTGAAGTAACATACAAAGTAAAACTAATTAAAAAGCATTTTAAAGCAGGAGGAAATGGCATTAAAACATTTACAATGCAAAATTTTTTGAAAACCTTGTAAAGAAATATGAAAAATAAAGTTGGGGAAAATATGGTTCCTGATTCTTAAAGATCAATCCTTTATGGGATATTTTTTAAATACATACACAAATATATATATAGTTGTTTAAATCCAATAAATGAATATTACATCTAAAAGTATTATGACACTAAACTGTAACTTTGAGCATTTTCCACCAATGTCACTTCCTTACTTTATCAACTTGTTTTACATCTCTAATTCCTTTATCCTTATGACAAAAAGGATTCCATTTTTATACCAAGCCACCAATATAAATAAAAGATAACTAGAATTAAAAAGTGCTAAACACACACACTTTTTTTGTTGTTTTATTTTCCTAAGCACGGGGGAGAAGGAAACTTGCAGAGAGCTTCCTCTACACTATTCACACACAGGAATAGTTTTTTAAAATCACATCCATTTCCTCGACAAAAATTAATACCTTAACAAAGATCCATTGTTTAAGACTCTTGGGTACCACATGGCTAACTATGCACAGAAGGGGAAAACTAGTATAGTTAATTGAACATATATCAAGACTGTCAGACATAGTAACACTGCTTCTGTCCAAATACAATACAGCGATGTTCAATAAATGCTATTCTGTTAGTCACAATCACTCTTTAAACAGTCTTTGGAATTATCAGCCTCCACTTCACTAAAAAGGACAAGAAAACATTACATTTAATAATAACAATAAAGACTTTCTGAGGTAATTATATTTACAAGAAGTTAACAAGAGTAAATAGAATCATGGTAATTTTAAAACATGTTTTTAAAAACTTAGTTCATCTTTTCTCCAGCAAGTTTTAATTAGTACAAAGGCAAAAAGTCTGACGTGAATTTCACCTTCTTTTCCCTTTTTCTATTCTGTAACAGAAATGATAGTACCTACTTTGTCCAAAAATTCTGAAGCAAAAAGAAAAAGACCTAGATAACAGGAAACTAGACATTAAATTTTTGAAGAAGTGTTTTATTTTCCAATATGCCTTAAGGTTATCAGAAAAAAAATCCTAATTCCAGGAAATCTGTGATTGAAAAATAAAAAGTATACAAACCAAAATTAAGATGTTCTGTCTTGATCTGCTAAAAAAGCACGTATCGTAAGGGTTAATTTTACTTGAACTTTATTGCACATATATTCTAAAATAAAGCAAAATATTTTGGCATTTTAATCTTTTTTGTCCAATGTTAGTGGGAAGCTACACAACAACTTTCTTCTGCTGGAATAAAATAGCTTTTGAAATTCTTCTTGGAAAACAATAAGTCCACAAAAATTACGAGTTGATTTCTTAGGTGTTGTGTGTCCTTCATTTTCTAAAAACTAGAAGCATAAAATAAGACAATATAAACCAGCTTATATTTCAGTTCAAAAGTGAAATTAAGTATTAATTTTACTTGTAACTATGGAAAGTTTCTGTCAAAATAAATTACCATAATACCCTAAGATGACAATTTGGGGGCACTTACTTCAAAGAGAAATAATATTCAAGCTTTTATATAATCTAAGCAAAACACAGTGTTTGGGTCCAAAACTTGTAAATACTAGTCAATGACACAATTCAAAAAAAAAAGGCAATCTTCTGCTTTAACATTCTAAGATTGCGTGAAAAAAATCAGTTCTCACAATGGTTTTCATTAAATGGTCTCTCTGAAGTGCAGAGCAACTGCTAAACTTAAGTATAATTATCAAGGACTAAAAAGTGCAGATGCTATATACTTGAGCCACCTGGTGGTTTATTTCCCTCACTACACTGAGAAACACCTTGTGCTATGCACACAACCTTGAATCAGATCCTAGATTATGTTTTTCTACTTTCCTGCCAAGACCAAAAAGAATTTACACTTCCCAAAACGTAGTAACAGTGTAAGTCACAAGGCACAACTCCTCTAAGAAGCACTTAAAAAAATTCACTGTTGCTAAGCATGAAACCCACTCCTGGAAATTTACCATAGCAGGTCTCTATAATTGTTTTTATGTCTTTTCAACAGTGTTCGATGCCTACACTAAGTGTTGAATCCAAAACATATTCAAAGTAACTGTGGATCACACGGCAGGCTTGCCTGCGGTTTATTTACCTCTCATCCAGGTCTGGGCAGTTCAGAATAGAGCAAATTTAACTTGTAACAGGCACTGTCTTAACTGTCAGCAAGGTGGCAATAGGTACTCAGAGACATCAGTTAAAAAACACAGAAAAATAAACGAGGTATGCTCTGTAAACAAAAGGAAAGTTACCAAATGCCAATATTTAGGACTCACTGTTTGACGTCAAATTATGTCCACCAAAAGATCTCCCAAAGAGATTCTTAAGGTGCTCAAATTTTGTAAAAGTGGAATATGTCCAAAGTATACCTTTATCTTAAAAATAATAGCCTAGCAGCTACAGTGCATTAGACAATAGCCCTGCCAATCCTGATGATGATGATGATGATGATGATGATGATGATGATGATGATGATGATGGTGGTGGTGGTGGTAAGGATTATATAAAACTTGTCTCTAAATGGATACTTTCAAGCAACCAGTGACAATTTAAGCCTTTTAACTGGTAAACGGGTCAGGGAGGTGAACTTCTATGTCTAGTAGTCCCACATCCTCCTAGAAGACACAACTTCCTCACTTTAATTTTCAGTGATCTCTCCAACGAAGAATCAATAAAACTCAGCATTAAAGAAAACCTATTACCAACTCACACAGACATCATAAGCACTAGTCCCGTTGCTGATTTCTTTGGGAGGTGTACTAGGCACAGTGACAGAGGCTCTTTGCCCTCACGGCAAATGCTCAGATCTCCTGACTCGTCCCAGTGACTCAAGGCCACACAACTTGCCCAGTGGAAACACTGAATAGATAGGAAGCTCTCAAAGGATGGCTCTATCCATCTTCTAGCCCAGGTTCTTGGTGGAGGCTAGGCTGCTATTAAAAGACTAGTTTCCTGAGGAAGGTAGATAGTTTTAGGAAAAGACCATTTGGCTGGAAGGCGGAGGCTCTTTTGCCAGCTGTTTCTCCAGCGGCATGTGTGGTCTTGAGTTAAGTTGCTAAACCTGACCACGTCAATGGCCAGGTCTATAAAAATGACTACATTTCCCATAAAAAGGCCTGCCTGGTTCTGCACCATTTGCCTTCACAGGGGAGTACCACAACTTGAGCAGCTCTGGCTTTGCTATGAACACATCAAAAAGTGAGACAGGGGCTCAGGACATTGTCACGGGACATTTTCCTCAGTCCAAATCAAAGGGTCCCATTTCCTTGTAACACTCTAACAAGATAATATGACTTTTAATTTTTAAAGCTTCCTAGTTCTAGGCACTACCATGAAATAAACAGCACTGTGAGAGAAACAATGGCACCACTTTTATATGAGGTCTGCAGCAAAGTAGGGATGATAAAGGAAAAGTACTCCTTAAAGAAGCCATCCTTCTCTGAGTCTCTTCTCAGTTTGCAGGGCCAAAAGGGAGATTTAAGTTTCAGTCTTTCATTCATTTCTTCAAGAAATCATTATTAAGAAACAACAAGGGTATCAGCAGAAGGATATGAGCTTTAGAGTCAGAAGGCCTGGGTTCACATCCCAGCTCTGTCATTTACCATCAGGGAGATGCTGCACAATCATGCTTGTCTCCACCATCACAAGGAAATAATGCACATCAGGCTCATCACCCCACAGCAGGTGATGAGAAGGTGTGTGGAACTTACCAAATTAAGCAGCCACTGGAAGCTGAGACCAGGACTGGCTGATGAAAGGAGGAACAAAGAATGCAGAATTTTCACCAAGAGCTAGAGGGCTAATTTTCTTGACCATGATGAGAAATCTAGATATGTATTACATATGTACATGTTTATATACACATATATACACATATATTTATAAGAGATTATACATTTCCTGAAGAAGCGGCTGTCTTGTTAACAGGTATCCATCACAGCCTGTCTCATAACAGGAAAAATTATTTGTTAGGAAATAAAATATGTCCAAAATACTAAGAGAGGCTTTGAGTGTCCTGATATAAACTAACGTACTTTGTTTCTCCTTCAATGACACAGCTTTCAATCTGTTTATTTTTCTTTTCTACAATGTGAAAGCATGCTAGGACTCTTCAATGACTAGAAGGTCCAAGGTTATATCGATTTTTAATCATGCCCCAGAGATCACTGGATTAGAAACAGAAAGAATGAGAGAACTGAGCAATAAAGAAAAGTAGAGCTGCAGACAAGGACTAAGCAAGAAAAATATTGTTTTACTGATACAGGGTATTCTACAGAATCAGAAAATTATGATCGACCATGTGAAACTAAAAAATATTAGAACTGCTATAACTTCTTTATCATATGAGACTCATCAAGTTTGAGAAAAACTAAGCATTGTGTACTTCTCAGCATCTGGAATACAAACAGCAGAGATCATGGATCCTAAACCAGTAGAATTACACTAGTCTATAAGGTGCCTCTAACCTATCTCTAAGACCACTCAGAACAAGAAGTCACAGGAAAGAGCCATTTATGAAGTCGATACTTCAGGTGAGGCAAACATTTGCCATTGCTACCCTAGAGAGAGAACATAGTATCCTTATTCATCAAGTTGAATCTCTAATTTCTAACAATCTATTCATCCAAAATGCACTTTCAATATTTTAAATATTCAAAAATGCCAACTTGAAAATGCAATTTCCTACATCATAGAAAAGACTATAATCCAATATTGTTCAATTCCTATTGGTCATAATGGTATAAATATTTAGCCTAATTTACTTTGTGTTTTTAACTTTCATATCCACAATACATAGTATTGTTTATTTAATAATTAAGAATTTCCGAAAAGCTATTTAATGAAAAAACTCTAGTTTTATGGAAGGCAATAAAAATTAAGCATTATACTAAAATCTCTTTATTAGACCTTAACAGGAACCCAAAACAAATTAACTCCTGACACAAAAACTCACAGGCAGCCAGAGATTTTTATAAAATATAAATCAGATGTCATTCCATTGGCTTCCCATTTCAACTGGAATATAACATAAACTTGATACCAAGGCCTACAAAAGCCAGCACAATCTGTCCCCTACTTACTTTCTGCCCTCACAGGGCTCCCTTCTCTCCCTCCCCTCCCCAACACCTCCTCCGGGCTGCCGGCTCTTTGTCTCTATCTTCAGGTCCTATGATGCTTCCTCAAAAGGCCTTCTTACCAAAACTCTAATGCAGCACTCCAGCCCCAAGTCCAATTTACCCTCTATCCTAAAATTTTATTCATGGGATTTATCATTTGTTGAAATTATCTTTATTTATTTCAGTCTCCTTCATTCAAATATAAACTCCTTAACAGCAGGACTCTTATCTGCCTGTTAACCACTTTTCAGCAGTACCTAGAAATAACCAAGTACAGAGCAGATACAGGAAATATTTGCAAAAAAAAAATAAATAAAAGTCTGATAATTAAGGAATTCCAAAAGATAAAGGGTAAAAAAATCCCAAACAATATATTAAATGCTATTCCAGCCCACATCAGATTAGAAATATTACACAATTGTCTGTTACACATATGAATGTCATCATCTGGAAACCTTACTCTAGGTACAAACAGCTCTGGAATACATTCATTCATATATTAAACAAATATTTATTGCACACCTACTATGTGTCAGATAGTATTCTAGGCAATAGGGATTCCAGTAAGAAATATAATCAAAGTCCCTAAACTTGGAAAGTTTGCAGTCTAAACAAGAGAGATGGGCAACAGAAATACACCTCAGGTGATGAAAAGTACTACACAGAAAAATAAAATAGGGTAAGGGAGTGGGGACGGAGGGGACTGATATTTAAAACAGAATTCAGGAATGGCTTCATGAGAAGATGACATTTTAGCAGAGACATGAAGGAAGAGAGAGAGCAAACCACATGGTTATCTGAGGTAGAATGATCCAGGCTGTGGGAACAACTGATGCAAACGCCCTGAACTGGGAGTGTACTTGATGTATTCACAGAACAGCAAGGAGGCCAGTGTGGCTAAGGCCAGCAGGAGAAAAGTGGTAGAAAACGAGGAGGGGATGACATGACCTGACTCACACTGAAAGGGTCACTGACCTCTACATACAGACAGATGATAGAGAGCTAGGACGAGAGCAGGAAGACCAGTTAGAATCACCACAGTAGAAGTGAGGGTCTTCGCTATGGACTAAGTGCTTGGGACACAGAGCATCTATTTTAGTGACTTAGAAAGCTTTGTGGGTTTTTGGGGGGTTTTTGTGTGTGTGTGAGGAAGATTCGCCCTGAGCTAACATTCATTGCCAATCCTCCTCTTCTTTTGCTTGAGGAAGATTAACCCTGAGGTAACATGTGTGCCAATCTTCCTCTACCTTGTATGTGGGATGCCACCACAGCATGGCTGACGAGTGGAGTAGGTCCGTGCCTGGGATCCAACCCCACAAACACCGAGCCACCGAAATAGAACACACAGAACTTTAACTACTTGGCCACGGGGCTGGCACCAGAAAGCTTTATTTTTTCCAAAAACAAAAGCTATTTTCCACATAACTAAGATTTCCATGAGTCTAACCTCTAAATAAATAGATTAGGCTATTAGTATGCTATGAATCTCAACCCAAAACATTTTTAGATACACAATACAAACAGTAACACTAATAAGAAAACTGAGTGGCTAATTACTAGCAGACAAAGTAGACTTCAAAATGAGAAATATTACCAGAATAAAGAGGGACATTTTGAAATAATAAGCAGGTACCTTCATCAAAAAACACAGCAAGCTTTTTAAAGGGGTACACAAACCCAAAAATGACAGGGCTTCAAATACACCAAGCAAAAAAAGATGCGTGAATTCATGCAAGAGATGAGTATACCCTGGAGGGAGTGGGAACAGTCTCTCAGAGGCACTCCTGGAGTTTGTCAGTCAGTGTTGACTACATGGGGTGAGAACCTCAGATCTAGAGAAACCCAGAGCCACAGGCTACTGCTTCTAGCACTCTAAGCTGGGCAGGTACCACTTCATTACTCAAGGGTCATTGCCCTATAGGATTCCATGAGGGTCCACAGTTACATACTTCCGTGTCCTGTTTATAGCTTGTCCTCAAGTCAGTGGCAGGCCTAGCCATGGCCCACTACAGCATATTAAATGAAAGCTGGGCAAATTCTTTTTTTTTTTTTTTTTTTTTGAGGAAGATTAGCCCTGAGCTAACTACTGCCAATCCTCCTCTTTTTGCTAAGGAAGACTGGCCCTGAGCTAACATCCGTGCCCATCTTCCTCTACTCTATACGTGGGACGCCTACCACAGCATGGCTTTTGCCAAGCACTGCCATGTCCAGACCCGGGATCCGAACCGGCGAACCCCGGGCCGCTGAGAAGTGGAACGTGCGAACTTAACTGCTGCGCCACCAGGCCGGCCCCCCAAATTCTTAAATGAGTGAACATAAGACCTACCACCTAAAATCTTGAAACTCAATTTTATCTTGAGCCAGACAATGTTGTCATTTTTATGGGTCAAAATGACTGAATATTGGTAATTTCACATGGTTTAACCTACTATGTTGAAAATAACACAAATCATCTCAACTGATGGCAACTTCATTTTTAACTGTAAACAAGCACTCACAATACTCAGCCTAACTTTTGGTGTGATAATTCAGCAGTACTGATCTCAGAGAACTATCCTCAGGAGGCCCTCAGCCTCAGGCAGCCTGTGTATTAGGCCCATGCTCTTTTCACATGTTCTTTAACATTCAGCTTAACCTGCTGCAGATGTTCAGTGTGGTAACAAGAAAAATGTCAGACCGGCACAGAAAATACTTAAGTATTCTGAGTATGAAAGAAATGTAATTTTTTAAAAACTATGAAGCCTGATAGAGCAGTTTTAAGGAAAAAAACTTTTAAAAATAGTAATCTTGGTTTGCACTCAACTCATACCTATTATGGGCTACTTGCCAATGCTATTAATGTCAGCCATCATTATTGTTGTTACTTAATATAACCTTATAATAAATAATTACATTATGGCAAAACGCCAGTTGTACCTCACTGGCTCTGGGTAACTCAGATGTGGACTTCACACAGTCCTGGAAGACTACTGCCATATTTTCAGTTTATCTCTCTCTCTTTGACAAACACAATTTTCTCTGACATTGGTGGGCTGGAATGTCTGGTTTCAACTCAAATGTTTGTTTGACTGTCTTGTAATTCTCTGTGCCCTTTGACTGGGAGAAGGGGCCTAGTCATATGTATGGGAATGGAGTTAACTGATGAAAACCAGGTAAGGTGGAAACAGTCATCATAGCCCATAGGATCAGAGACTAGACCTGTGACATATATCCTGGCAAAGGAAGGGAGGGCCAGAAGAAGCTACTGAATTGAACATGGAGCCATCTGTTGTGGTTTATCTCAACAGAATATACTGCCTGACTTGACATTCCTCTTACTATAACAAAGAAGAGCCATGCCCTTGGTTCTGGACCATAGTGGACAGAGTGGTTTGGAGCGGAGGAGGAAATAAAGAAAGCCCCTCAGATCATGTGCAGCATGGTCCTGGAGAAGCAATCTCAGCCTTTTACATTTGACAGGTTCTGCAGAAAGTCAGCTTGAGTCAAGGAGCAAAGGCACCTGGATGGGGGCTGTGCACTCCCTGTTGCCAGGAGTATTCTGCTGCATTTTTATTTGAAAGTTTTCTAAGAACATTTCTTGGTGTGTCTTGAATGGTTCATACTTGTTAACTTTATAGGAATGTGTGTTCATAGGAAGCCTGTTAATCAAACTGCCAACATAAATTACTTTTCCTCATTTTTGAAGGCTTGTCCAGTTAATAAAAGGCTGATGCTTATGTACTGAAGTTATTTGAGGCCACTCAGGGGCTGGAGAGAGTTACATTTATTGATTCAACAAACTCTTTCCTGTCACTTTGAGGACATTTATTCAACTTCAAAATGAAAAATGATGGTAAAATTGGAAAAGAATATGTAAGAAAAGAAATTTATGAAAAACAATTCTCCAATTTAAAAATAATACCACCTTCCCTGTCAGGCTTTGCTGCCAGCTGTTATTTAAACTTGTGTGCTCCTGCCCAATGCAAGTCAGCAGTGGAGAGCCCTGTATTAGCAGGAAACCAGGGCATTTATGATTGAGTTCCTGTTATTGACTTATTCTTAGACAAATGCCAACTTTCTTTAGACACAGTACAGTAGGCCCACTGTGCAAGCCCTGTGTAAATACCACTGTGACATTTAGGCTGCAATTTTTGTTTTACATATCAAGATTTTTTTAAATGACTTTTAAAACATCCCTACAATGTTTTCTGTAATGATCTGGAGAAAGTGGTTGACTCTAAAAAGAATTTTTATCTGTTTTTAAAATAGTGTCTAACTGGTATACCAAAGAAACATAAGTAGTTTAGGTTGATCTCAATGATTCTGCCATGTTTTCTTCCTAGATGGCACATTTGATAGAAAACCTTGCAGTGGCACTTTTAGGTAGAGGATGGGAAGGTAGAAGGCCGGAAGGACAGTGGAGGAAACACTCTCAATAGTACAAGAAATGAAAAACTTTAAATGGTCACTTAATTTCTTAGGAAAACAAATGCATTTTGTAAGACTAAAAATTATCAGTAAGATAAAATTAGAGTGAACCAATATATATCATCATTTAATATTTTTCTTAAAGTGGGTGAGGGGCTGTGGGGTGAGGGTGTCATTTCTCTTGAGAAGTCAAGGTATCTCTGAACAACTTGACTTTCAAACTTCCTTAATTTGAGTGGCATGCATTCTTAAAGAAAACTGTTTTGGGCACTGCCAAAACAATTAGTACCTTAGGTTGTCTTTGTTTTGATAGGCTTACCCTTCATAGCATTTTCTCTACGTGCCAAGGCATGCATCATGTATTACATTCCCCATCACCAGAGCTGTGGACTGGTCCATAATGCAGGTCATTTTCCTATCTTTATGATAGATAAGAAATCATCTTTATGATTTATATTGGCCTTTCTGCAAGCGGAGGTAATTTCTGTACTGATGGCTTGGGATCAGGTTAGAAAACCAGGGATCATCATATATCTGTCTCATCACTCTACTGCCAAAATGTGGCAAACTACTTAGCTCTACAACTTGACTGTGGCACTTTTCCTTAGCCCACGGTTGTGTCAGGGCCATGCATCTGTTATCTCCTCCATACTTACTACAAGGCCTAAAGCTATGATGACCATTTGTTTCCATAACAAAAGTCAAACTACAGCATGTGTGTTTTGACAAAGAGCTTTTTCTAATATTGACATTTTTTATGTGTAACGTTTTACAAAGGAAGATGGTAACGACTAATATGTATTGACCATTTACTATCTTGACAGGTATTGTTCTAAACACTTCCACATACTTTTTCTCATTTAATTCTCCCAGCAATCTCCAAAGTAGATGGATCTCCACTTTGCAAATGAGGAAGTTGAAGATACAGCATAAGCTGGCCAAAGACAAATGAATCTAAGTGACAAAGGTAAAACAACCAACTCCGAGTTGTATGGTCTGTGGTCTGAAAAGCTATTATTATTTATCCTCTGCTTAAGGCACCACTAGCTTCACAAAAAACCCCCTCGTTGAAAAGTTCATCTCTTCAAGTCCAATCCTGTGGCAAATCCCACAGATTCCGCTTCCAAAATGAGTTCCAAATCTGACCTCTTCTTATCATACCCTCTGGTCCAAGTCACAATGTTCTTGGGTCAACACTATTCTAATAGCATGCTAAGTGGTCTCTCTTCTTCCACTGTTGCCCTCTACAGTCTATCTTCCATGCAGCAGCCAGAACAGGCTTGTCAAATCTCAAATTAGATCATAATACTCTTGTAGTTAATACTTTCCCTTTGTTTCTGGTTTCGAATAGAATAAAACCCAAACATTCTGCCAAGTTCTTAAAGGTCCCGAATGATGTGGCCCTGGTACACATCAGAGATCTCACCAAGGAGGTTCTTACATTGCTGCCTTAGCACTTGCTGTTCTTTCCTCCTGCTTACTTGCCCCAGATCATTCCACAGCTGACTCCTTTTCATTGTTTAGTCTAAGCCTTCAGGGTTTTTGTTTGTTTGGGGGGGTTTGCATGTGTGTGTGAGAGAGAAGGTTTTTGATAACAAGATCAATTTCCTTAATAGATATACTACCATGCATGTGCTCTGTTTCACCATGTGTCAGTTTTGGTAGACTGTCTTCTTCAGCAATTTGTCCATTTTTCACTGAAATAGTTTGATGGTGGAACAGAGAACATAAAAAGCAGAGAACCAAATCTGAAATCAGATTTCCCATTCAAACAAAGTGCTGTTTCCTTTACCATTGGATGGCTCTGGCTTCTTACCTCAAGTGGACTGCACTGACTGGCAATCTCCAAGGGTGCCTCTAGGAAGCACTAGAAGGCACTAGAAGCTGTGCCTGCTCCCTCAAGGGGTATACTTGCATGAATTCATGCATCTTAAGCACTCATTTGTCAGTCCCATAGTAAATAAAGGAAAACATCTTGAGCAGAGTCCAAATGGTCATTTCTGTCAACTCCAAACCCAACCAATCCACTGTTGCCTGGCCAACTTCATACACATATGCCACTCTGTTTGAGTGACAAGATGCTAAGATCCTAAAGCAGTGGTTCTCAAACTTTAGCCCGCACTGAGGCATTCATTAAAACACAGATTGTTGGGCTCCATTCTCCAGAGTCCTACTCAGAAGGTCTAGGGTGTAGGCCCGAGATTGCAAACAAATTCCCAGGTTGATGCCAGAGCTGCTGATCTGGAGAGCATACTTTAAGAACCTCTCTTTAAAGTTTTTCCAGACATATTTGTTCAGGGACAGTACAGCTGATATTCCTTAATCTGAGAATTTTCTTACCTGCAATCTGGAATAACTGTTGCCAGGGGCCACAGTCACAGGGAGTCACAGGGAGTTGATAAGCACAGTGGCGAACCCCCAGTAGTCTGTTCAGTGATGGCATTCACAATCATGCTGCTAAAGTTGGAGATGACCAGGAAAACATGAGTTACTCAGTTAGGATGAGGTATAGCTGCATATAAGTTAAAACCTAACACACGTCACATAAAAGAAGTCTGCTGGTAGTCAGTCCAGGGCTGGTGTGCCTGTTGATTACTGGTCAGCAATAATCAGGGACCTAGGTTCCTTCTATCTTTCTGGCTTCTACCAAATTCTTCAAGTTTATCTCATCATCCAAAATTGCTGTTGGAGCTCCAGACATCACATCCACATACCAGAGAACAGGAAAGAGGAAGGTAAAGACTAAGGGGTCATTTCTCCCAACTCCCTTTATGCAGCCTTTCCAGAAGTTCCACAAAGCACTTACACTTATATTCATCGGCCAGAATTCAGTTATAGGGTGAGAGTGAATGGTAAGGAAACTGGAAAAGGCCATGCTTTAACTAGGCACAGAGTTAACTCCAAATAACACAGAGATTGTGTTTAAAATGAAGTAGAAAAGAATAGTAAACAACTAACTGGTTGTCTATGCCACAATGAGAACAAAATATTGAGCTTATAATAAAAGAGTTTAGAATTGTAATCAAACTTACAAAATTTGTATCTGATTCAAACTGTCCCTTAGCTTATCTACATTGTTCCTAGAACTATTTCATTCCTAGTAGATGCTCAACAAATATTTGTCAAAGGAATGAACGCTATCCATGAGAGCAATTTACATACAACATTAAATAAAAATAAAACTGACTCTCATATTAGATCCCTCTTTCTCTTCTATGATGGAAGGCCTTCCCATCTGAAGGTTCTCCTGGGAAGACTGCAGTATTAACACTGCCAGAAGCAATTCTCTTAATGACTAAGGGGACTTGCAAAAGTAAATTCCTCTGGGTAGGAAAAAGTGGAGAACATTTCTCTGAAATAGGACCTTGGGAACCAAGAAGTTAAGGATATATGTACATGTTTGCCAATTTAGTAGCTCTTGTCCAGGCATGTGAAAGACCTGGGCAGGGGGAAGTGAGGTGGTAAAGGTGGGCAAGTATTCCCTTTCCAAAACTACAAAGAATCTATCCATCATTTTAAAAATGTGGCCTGTTCTGTCTCCAGCTGTTTCACACCTGAACAGTGTGCCTAGCTTATCAGCATTCACCATTCCCAGTTTCATGGATAACAAAATTGTCACAAAGAAAGGCTGAGCAACTCACCTAAGGATAAATATTAAATCTACAGCAAAGCCAAAAAGGGAAGCTCCTACTGCTGAGCCCTAGTCTATACACACCTTGCCGTCACCAGAGTGTTGTACAGAGGCTGCACGCGTCATCTCCCCACTGCTTTACAGGGCCACAGAGAGGTGGTACTGATCGCAGTGCACACACCTCAGGTGCTTATAGGAAACTGTCTACATGATTATTCGAAACATTTTCCCATAGACTGATGGCAGTCCAGACTGTGGAAGAACTCAGGGCAGCTGAAATACCCAAAGGGACGTAAGAGTACTTCAGAAAACAGCATGCCCGAGGTGTGGTAACTAGAGAACCCACAATTTTAGATAGACCACTTTTCACTATTTTCTTCAAGTAAAACCTGCACATATTTGTTAAATAAGTATCACTAATTGACTTCTAAGGAATGCAGAATGGACTACATTAAGAAAGATATGAAACCAAATGAACACTCACTAACACCATCCTTATTTAAGGAAAAATAAGAGTGTCTTGGGCGCAGGTGATCTAACTTTCTCAATAGCACAGGTAATAACTATGTGGCGGCGGCTGGCACAGACACTGACCTGACCCTGCAGTCCTGTCCCAAGGATCACAGCAGGAATCTTACTGAAACCTCAAGATCAGTTTTAAGAACCCCTCCCATCACTTCAAGATCACCGGCATTTTTGGATCTTCTTCCCTTAAACTGTTCACCACGGACCTGCTCCTTAACAGCGCAGCTCCCTGACTGAGTGTTCACCAGGCCATTACAAAGCAGAAAATTAAGACAATGGCAGATAAGCCTATGGCATATAAAATCTTCTACTTTTGAGATTACTTCCTAACTATTCTGGTGTTAAAATATCTTTTATATTAAATGATGGCAATATTTATTAGTAGTATATGGCCGAGTTTTTGTTTGGTTGGTTTTGGTTTTATTTTAAATATCCCAAGCTGACAAAATAAGAGCACTGGTAGCCCTGTATTGAACCCAGAATTAACATATAGGGGGGAGTAGGTGTGGCTAAACATTCTCTACCACATGTGATGTGTCACGTATCCTCAGCTCTATGACTAATTACAGAATTTCTTCCCCCTGTAGGGGGAGGGCAGCCCCTGCACAACAAGCCAGTGTCCTTAGCCAAGACCTCCTCAGTAACAGGCAGGCATCAATACACCCGTAGTCTGAGATTTTACAACTGCTAAGTAAACACATAAAAGCCATGTTCAAAACCTAAAGTACAATGTATCTTTAAGACACACAATAAAAAAACTGAACTTAAGAAAAACTTCTACTGCTTATATTACTTATATTTAGCATTAGCAAACATGTGTTTATTAAAACCTCTATAAATCAGATAAGCAGTCCTAAAAAAGGACAAGGCAAGATAAACTAATTCTAAAATTAAGGGAGAAATCTATCTTGGGGGTTTCAACACATGATTTATCACAATGTTTAATACAACGCTTAAGATTCTTAAGCTGTTTTGATAAAACAAGGGCCACAAGCCACGTAAAGACAGACAGAACATATGCTCCTTACCCATCAGGACCCAAAAATCTAGTGGATATACAGGAGAGGATTCCTAAACAAGACAGCCTGAACTCATATATAAAAGTGACATATTCTGATTTATATGTAATTAGTGAAAAAAACAATAATTGTTCCACACTGTAGAGAAACAAGAAGCTTCATATAAACGAGTTTTCTAGCTACTGAAGGTTGAGCAATTTAGATCCTCAATTCCTTTTTTATTATAATTAACAAATGTGTATAGAATATTTCAAAAATACATTTCCTATTTTCCAGAGATGTTATTTTGATAATGCAAAGTCTGGGATCAGAGTACTAGGTTAGTATCCCAGGTCCGCGGTGCAAGGGTGCCTAAATTTACCTCTACTACAGCTCAGTTTCTGCACCTACCTTAGCACGCTGATAAAAGGATTAAATGAAATGATGCACATGAAGTACTGAGAACACTTAGCCCAGCACACAGTAATTGCTCAATACATTTTAGTTATTATTAAACAAAATTGTAGTGGTCCGTGTTTGTTAACTACAAAGTTTTCTAAGGAAACCCCAGATATGTTTGTCCATCCCTTCCCAGTGCAACTCAGCCCCAAGAGTGAGCCGATGGAGGGGTTGGGAGTACACACATGGTCCAGTACAGACCAATGAGACGAGAAATGAAGTCAGCTGGGGACTTCCAGGAAACATTTTCTTACTCCTAAGAAAGAGACAGAAAGTGGCAGGGACAGAGAGTCTCTTTCTCCTAAACCTTCATCTCTGGACACAGCACCTGGAAATGCTTTAACCACCATGAACCCTTCGCATATCACATGTGGTTCATCTCTTTCAAAGTGCTTGATGACTATCTAAAATAGCTTTGTTTATTTACTGGTTTATTATATGTTTGCCCTCTTCTATACCATTCCAGAAGTGAGAAGAAAGTTGTCTTTTGGGATATACATGTAATGTCCCTTGCATGAGTACTTAATTACTGAGGCCAGTCTCTCTGACTGGCTCCTGCTGGCTCCTACATCCAGTCCTTAGCAGTGGGCCTGAACATGGTGGATGCTCAACAAGTATGTGTTGAGGAAGTAATTAAAATAATCCTATTCCATGGTAAGAATATTTGACAAACTATCATTTTTCAAATAACATCTGATTATTTTCAGTGTGTTCTGATAGCACTTTCAATTACTTTCACCTACAATTCTCTAATTTGCATTTCAAACTTCAGACAAGACCAATTCAATAGTGATATCTGCCCTACATGTATTTTTTTTTAAAGATTGGCACCTGGGCTAACATCTGTTGCCAATCTTCTTTTTTTTTCCTATTTCTTCTCCCCAAAACCCCCCATACATAGTTCTATATTCTAGTTGTGAACGCCTCTGGTTGCACTATGTGGGACACCGCCTCAGCATGGCTTGATGAGCAGTGCCATGTCCACACCCAGGATCCGAACCAGCAAAACCCTGGGCCGCAGAAGTGGAGCACGTGAACTTAACCACTCAGCCACGAGGCCAGTTCCTGCCCTACATGTATTTTAAATGAGGCTTATGTCCAAAGATGCTCCTTGTCAGTGAAACCTCTCCCCCTCAAGAAAGCAGTAGGCGATTTTTCTTAATCTCCCAAAGGATATGTAAGGCAAAAGAAAAAAAAAGCCAATATTTTTCATGTTAGTATTCTTAAAATCATCTGTTAGCTATAGGATCAGAAAACAGGCATTAGTGGAAACGAGTACAGAAAATTACTACAGAATTCTAAATTCCCATAAGTTATTCCATATGAAAACAAGACTACTAAGTTAAGGACTTCTAATCTTTTAGGTAAGAAAAGCAGGAATTAAGTACTCTTGTAAGACATAATACATAAGCATTCCAAAAATATAACTTTCCTACCATTTTTCCCAGTTTAATCACCTAAAATTTAAACTTTCAACAATTGACAATTTAACCCATCCCTTTTGAATTATAGTTCATGCAATTAAATATAGCAGAATTGTGTGGGGAATTTTAATATTATAGTACCAACATATTTTTCATTTAAAACCTGTGTTACACTTCTCTGTAATTCAACTGATTAAACAGCCAACTAGATGTGATATTTTGTGATGTGATAAAGAAAAGTTATATTACCTCTGACACGAACTTTTTTAAAATCTGGATTCAATTATAAAATAGCAATACCTCAACTAACTCACTCCTTAAGGGGCTCAAATGTTATTTTCTCCTTGGGAGAGCTGGAGTTCAGGAAGGTCTTCGTCAATGACTTAAGTAGGCAAGCATATAAACATGTTAACGATTTAGAATTTTCCCAAATTTACACAAAACATTGCTCTGGCCTCCAGCACTTGCAGGGCTACTATTTCAAAGAATTTTTGCCTGACAGAAAAAGAAATGAAAATCAAAGGGACAAAATTCCAAGAACACTACAACAATTTTTAGATAATAATACAAGTTATAGGACACTCCTAAAACACACAGAGTTTACACTTAAACATGCATATTCTCTGAAAATTGCTCAGCCCCAAACTCACGTTTGGCAAGGGAATAAAAACAATACAATTCTAAAAAGACTGTAATTGCTGGAGAAAACATCCTTGCTAGCATTTACATTAGAAAGGGCCTGCTTATTCTTTTCCTTGTAGTTATCACCTTTTTCAGTATACCAAAGTTATATTAACTTTTCAAAAAACTTAATTAGAAACTGAATTTACTACTTGAGAATAATCTTGAAATAATCTTGTACTCGTGCAGCCCAACATGGACTCTGACCTCAGTCTGTAAGAGCACACTGTCATCTTCTTGAAAAGTAAAAAGAGCAGTTATTTTCTGAATAGTTAGTTCTGTTAAAAAATAAAATAAAATCACTGTGTAAAATTTTTTAAAGAAAAATATCACCTTTTCTTATAATTTCTCCTGTATGCCCATGTCATTTTTTACTTAACTTCTAAAGTTACTCCCTCTCAGGTGACTTCAGAACCTCAGGGACAGTGATGTCAAAGAGTCCCTACTGTACACTATTTCCCAATATTTTTGAACTCAGTAAAGGGAGCATGGGCTTTCACTGCAAATGTCTGTCCACAGTATCAGAAATAATAAAACAGGGGGCCGGCCCATGGCCGAGTGGTTAAGTTCACGCACACTGCTTTGGCAGCCCAGGGTTTTGCCGGTTCGGATCCTGGGCACGGACATGGCACCACTCGTCAGGCCACGCTGAGGTAGCGTCCCGCATAGCACAACCAGAGGGACTCATAACTAGAATATGCAACCATGTACTGGGGGGCTTTGGGGAGAAGAAGGAGAAAAAGAAAAAGAAGATTGGCAACAAATGTTAGCCCAGGTGCCAATCTTTAAGGAAAAAGATAAATAAATCATAAAACCATAACACAAAGCAAAAACTCATCACAAGGGGGCAAATATAACTCAGGATAGCGCTGTAGACCGTCTTGACCCAAGAACGCCTCAAAATATTTGCAAGGAGGAGTCCCTTGATTCACTGTAGTCAGTGAAGCACAGCAAAAAACCTCTGCAGTTCTAAATTCTACTTCCAGCAGATGATTAATTTGTCATTTACTAATGCTGGGACCCTGGGCCAATTAAGCTTTCTGGGCTTCCATTTTCTTCAACCACAAAATGAACCATAACACTACAGACTCACCAATGGTCTTGACAGAGCAGTTGTAGGAATTAAATGAAGTATCTGATGTGAACTCACTTTGAAAAAAGAGAGTAAGAAAAATACAAATTAATTTTGTCATAGAGGTATACAAAGTAGTTCTATGGGGCGGGGTGGGGGAAGCACATGTAGAGAAAAAGACAAAACAAAACAGCAGGCCTAGAAGATTGCCAGGCCATACCCCAGCACCCCAGTGCAGTCACAGCGCCGGAAGAAGCAACATTCAACAAGCAACCCCAGGAGGCAGCACCTCAGGAGACTATATTGGTCAGAGTGTGCTAGGATGAGGAAAGAGGGCACAGGAGGGCCAAATGCAAGGGAGCCGTCTCTTATATTGTTTTCATACACATGTCAGCAATCTCATCATGTCTGAACCTGGGATGACAATCACCGAGAGACTGTGGAGGTGACCCTCCCGTGCAGACAGGGAATAAGGAGTGATGGGCTAAGAATAATTTTAAAGGCTGTACAAAATAGAGATACACAAGCATTTTGTGATGACGGAGAATCACTAGATGTGAGAGACCTGCCAGGCTCAGCCCTCTCAGATAAGGCATGGGGGTCATCACCGAGAATAACGATGAGAGAGGCTAGAACTCAAGCTTAAAGAGGGAAAAGGACTGAACTACCACTATTCACCGAGTTTTCAGTCAAATAAAACATCTGGCAAATATTTATCTGCCAAATATTTGGCAATATTTATTAAGCTCCTGTCATGCACAAAACACTGCACTAAAGGCCTCGACAAAGAGGTGAACAGACAATACTCCCTACACTGCGAAGCTTCAACCAAAATGAGTGCTTTAGCAACAGTAGCATGATAAACTACAAGCTGTTAATTTTTTACTTAAAGACTTTTAAAATTAAAATAAACTTGCCCTCAAGCTGCTTGGAAAAATAACTGATTGCAGATTGAAGCAGGAAAAATACAAGAATTGTCTTGTCATACCAGAATGCAAGGAAGCAAAGACTACCGAGGCTGCATCAAAAGGATGCAGAGGCCAAATTAAAAGGTGGCCCTGGCCAAAGATTAGGCAATTTGAGCATCAACAAGATACAATGGACTGAAACACATCAAAAATACTTAATTCCGTGAGTTCATATGACACTAAAAAAAAAGTGGTCACCATTGGAGGATGGTATGGACCAACTCATTAAATACCGGTAAAGGGGCTGGCCCCATGGTCGAGTGGTTAAGCTCACACACTCTGCTTCAGCAGCCCAGGGTTTTGCCAGTTCAGATCCTGGGCATGGACATGGCACCACTCATCAGGCCATACTGAGGTGGTGTCCCACACAGCACAACCAGAAGGACCTACAACTAGAATACACAACTATGTACACCTGGGGGCTTTGGGGAGAAGAAGAAAAAAGAAAAACAAAAAGAGTGGCAACAGGTTAGCTCAGGTGCCAATCTATAAAAAAAGTGGTAAAGAAAAGAATTGCTAATTTATTTTTCCTTTCCTATACCCCACGGTAACCAAATATTTACAAACTTCTCCTTTTAGAAGTATTTCAGCTAATCAGTGAAGAAGGAATTACAGAATTCAATTATCATCACTTGGCAACCTCTAATGAAATAATGGATCCTGACAATCATCTTCAATGGCTGCTATTACAAGAAGAAAAACAAAACATTGTATACCCCTTAATGGAAGCACACAATGAAGTACTGTCCCCCTCACCACGCCCCAAAAATCACAAGACTGAACTTAATCAAGCCTTTAAACCTAATTACCAATTTATAGGAAATACAAGGGATCAAAGAACACTGCAGGAATGAAATTAGCCAAAGTCAAACTATGGAAACAAGACACAACAAATGACCCAGTGTCTTCAACAAATAGATTATGACCCAGAGACGGAGGGGGGAGGGGATGAAGGAGTGAAAAAAAGAAAGAGGGAGGAAGGAAGAGGAGGGAGGGAAAGAAATTGGGGGAAAGACTTAAGAGATATCAACCAATTGTAATATATGGACCTTATTTGGACTCTGATTCAAACAAATTATTAAAAACAATTATAAGACAATTGGGGAAATTTGAACACTGATAGATATCTGATTACATTAATTATTATTAAATATGATAATGGCATTGTAGTTATTTTTTAAGAGAATCTTTTAGAGATATATACTATAATAAATATACCTGTCATAATATGATACCCAGAATTTACTGTAAAAAAAACTTAGGGGAGGGGGTCATGGAAAAATAGAGCTACACATCAAATAAATTTTGCTATAAGTTAATAATTGTAGCATCTAAGAGACAGGTATGTAGAGGCTCATTATACTATGATTTGTACTTTAGTATATACTTGAAAATTTCCTTAATGAAAAGTTTAACAAATAAAAGTGCCTTGAGTGATTTTCGGGATAAGGCAGAAGATAAATAAAAATTTAAAAGATTTGAGATTATTAAAATGCTTTTCTAAAGAGGACAATATATACTACCTAAAAGGACTCATATCACGAAATAATTTTAATTTCTAATTTTATAATATATCAGGTTCAGAAATATGTGGATAATGTTCTTAAATTCTGTAAAGAGAACAATAGCCAATTTCATTTCATAATTACTAGATTTAAGTAAGATAAATTATTTTGAACATTTAAGACAAACATGATCTCTATTGGCTTAAGTTAGTATGAAACAGATCCTAACTTCATCAGACAAAGATGCATATGCTTCAGTAGACCTGTGAACCTCTAGGATTCTATGGAGGGTATGTGAGTGTGTGTGCCTGTGTGTGTAAGTATGCACATGCATACACTTATTGCACTGATGTTTTTCTGTGGGGAAAAATCTAGGTTTTAGTCAAAAGGGTAACTAAGAAGAGTTTAAAAAACAATTGGCTCACTTAGAACTGCTTACTTTCAATTCTCATACACAAAAATTTTATTTCTAAGGATAAAAGAGAATCACTAAAATCACGCATATTCCTCTACAAGAGGCTCTTCCACACTACACTTAACACACGCTCCAAAAACACTGAACTGCTTTAACTTGGTTGAAGGAACCATGGCTGTTTCTCACCCCGCCTTTCCTTTCCTTTGTGCAGTTGCCTCTGCCTGGCATGACCTCTAGCCACTTCCTCCTCTTTGCCAGCTAATTCCTACTCCTCTTTAAGGAAACTGGACTCAGCTATCACCTACTGCAAGATGCCCCCACCACCACCAACCTGCCCCTAGGGCCCAAGTTCAGTATTTACCACCACTCTTATTGTGCACAGGGACTTACACAGTGTCTGTCTTCTTCATGAGCCTGGGAACCCCTAAGGACACACTTGTCATTAGTTGTGCAGTGGGTCCTAAGGGCCAGGCAGTGCCTAAGGCCCACCCACTGCAGGGGGATGTGGATTACACCTGCCACTCCTGTCCCACTAGAAGAGCACCTCTGAGCTGCAAGCAGTAAGTAGGTAAGCAGCTCAACAGTAGAGGGATAGCCAACATTACAAGCCAGTGTCTCTGAAGCCCAAGCTATGACACCTTGTAATCTGTTTTAAAGCCCTCTAAATCTCTCTGTCTCAGCTGCCTCCCACCTGACTCAACCCTTTGCTTCCATCCTACTTCTCTTCCCTTCTCAGCAACCACCCCAATCCCATCACTAGGAAAAATGCCCTTCTCTTCTCTCTGGATTTTTTATTTCCCCTCACGTTAATCTCCACTACACCAAGAGCTGGAGAGCATTGTTACATGTGTTATCCCATAATAGAGGCCTGCACTATATTTTTAATACACTGTAATGTTTTTATAATACAACATAATATTTACATAATAAAAGATAACAGCATATTGTATATAATATAATGTTTTAACATTGGGTGAAGGTTTACATTTGTGGTTTGTTTAATTTTAAAGGGGATATATATAAGTTCACCAACTTGCTTTTGAACTAAGCCTTTACTGGAGTAAGGTAGGAGAAAGGTCTCCAACCCTGTCTTAAACAGTAAACATCAAACTATGTTTATAATAATCTTGTAAATGGTTTATAAAGTGAAGGTACCCTTGTGAGGATTAAACATGCAAAGATCTTATTAGCACATACAGGGCTTGGCACATTAAGTATTCAATGTTGTAGCTATTGTTATTAATCCTAGTAGTAGTCAGATTATAAGTAAAATGGCTTGGATGCTAATTAACTGAAATTTGAGGGTATTTTAATACAAAGAAGTGAGCTTGCTGAGCAAGGTAGCTCTTACTCTTCTCTGAACTCACCAGCCCACCAGGGCTCTGCGCACACAGGCTGAATGAATGGAGTTAACTGGAGCCTAGGCCTACCAAAAAACAAGAGACCTGCACCTCCTTTTTTGAAAGAAGGAAAGACAAAATTAGCTTTACTCCGGGTAATAAAAAGCCAAGCAATATTTTAATCAAGTTCATTTAGACTCTGGAATTATTCTAGTGTGCCTGAAAGATAAACTGACTGAAAACAAATGCTCTCAGGTTCCAAAGGAACTGAGAAACGGTTTGTAAAACTCCCTACTTATACGTGGCCTGTGGGCATGCCCTAAGTCTCTTCAGCACCTTTTCCTGGAGCACCTTCTCACTGGCAACACAATAACCCCATCCCAAGCCTGATATTTTCTCATTTACCCCTTTCTTAAAAAACATCTGCAGGGGCCAGCCCAGTGTCACAGTGGTTAAGTGTGCACGTTCCACTTCGGCAGCCCAGGGTTCACCGGTTCAGATCCCGGGTGTGGACATGGCACCACTTGGCAAGCCATGCTGTAGCAGACGTCCCATATATAAAGTAGAGGAAGAAGGGCACGGATGTTAGCTCAGGGCCAGGCTTCCTCAGCAAAAAGAGGAGGATTGGCAGCCGATGTTAGCTCAGGACTAATCTTCCTCAAAAAAAAAAAAAAGTCTGCAGAGTGGGAATGAAAATCTTAGGGAAAAAGAGGAAAAGAAAGTTAAAGTGCTATAACAAATCCATCTGAATACCAAGATATCCAGAACCCATCCTCTGGAAATTCGGAGGTTAAAGGAAAGTTAACATGATAAGCAACAAAAACGAATCCCATCTTTCTGTGCCGCCAGTCAACGTAAGTTCCCTCTCCTCTTAGTTATAACAAGGGTTTTCAACAGGAGATGGAAACACCTTTGCCCATAGGAAATGCAAGAGGAGGGCAAATCAGTTAAATCAGATCATTCAGGAACTGCAAGATATTTGAATTTATACACTGTTTCTTGGATTAACAGCCTGTTTTTGCCAGAAATTAATGATTCACTTTTGCAACACACTTTCACATCCTGGAATGGAAAGCAGGTGCTTTTTTAATCTACTTCAGAGAGTACAGGACATTAATATTACCTTAATTTTTATCCTTCCCATGTGACAATTCTTCAATATATTTAAATATGTAAATTTGTAATTCTGAATCTTTTACATATTTTAATGTGTGTATATTTTAAAGAGTTTCAAATTACAAATACCATACCATTTACTGTAAACTATGATATGTGCCAACAATCCTACAATGAAGTGTTAATTATCCTCATTCGATAGATTGAGAAACTGAGGTTCAGAGGGTAAAGTTTATTCAAGGTCGCAAGGTCCTAAAATCAGACCTAAAGCCTTCGCTCTTGATGGGACACCATGCTGCTTTCCATTCCACCTTCTACCTTCTGTACATTCTTCATTAGCATACATTTCCTGTTAATCTATCCTCATAGTTGTTAGATTAACTACCTTGTTAAAAAGAACAGTTAACTCCCCAATATAACAAGTCCATGCCTTTGGGTACTCAGGCTACATTTTTGGACACATCTTAGAAGATGAACAAGAATTTTAAATTGCTCAGAATTAAATGTTCTACAGGTGTTTGCTGAGATTATCTCATAGCCAACATTATGTAATATCCACTTTAAAAATCTTCTAGACTAAAATTACTACAGCTATATTTTATGAGGCAAAACTTAGGGCCCCTTAAGATCAATTTTTCTACTTGCCATGTTGGACACTCCTTGAGAACCTGAGACTGCCCTTGAGCCCAACTCCCCGCAAAGGGGAGGTGCCCTTCTATTCTGTGACTGCCCCCGTCGCCTGTCAGTTTCCAGAGTCTACCACTCCCACCCCAACAGTAAATCAGGAAACATAAAAGACAGTACCTCTTTCTTCTCATCATTTACTTGAAAGACAACTGTTTGTTTGAAGCAAAAGAAAATCCTCTGCACCTAATAGGCAATACAGAAAAGCTGACTCTGGGTCTACACTGCTGCCCCATATTCATTCAAAACTCAAAAAGTTCTCACAGAGGATTATCTGAAGGACATCCACTCTGACACTGACATACAGATAACACAAGACACAGGCTACAGAGGTGGCTCCTCTGAGAAAAGGAAATGGGCAGGTGGGGGGCAGAGCTGGGAAGGAGATTCACCTGAACACTCATTTGCATTTTTTGTATTTTAAATTAGGTGAATTATTACCTACTCAAAAAAATAAATAAAATTTTTTAAATAAAGCAAAATCTCAGTAAAAGCCAGATTATCAGAGAGCTGCAAACTTAAGTCCCTGCACAACTGCTTCAACTGCAGAGCATGCTGACAATGCCATCTGCCAACAGCACAGTACGTCCAATGAGCAGACAAGGCTGGACTCCCGACATAGGCTCCTCTAAAACAGTGCTTCTCTACCAGCTGTGGTGAAGACCATGGTCCCTCATTGTTGTTTTAATTTCCAGTCCATCATGAACTAGTTCATCTGTAAACACAATTCAAAGTGAGTTACTAGGAAATTGATCAGACGTGTATGTCTAAGGAATGTCAACTTGCTATAAAAGCCTCTAAAGTTATTATCATCCTCTGTACTTACTTTGTCACAGACCAGTAACTATTAGCTTGAGGACCACACTGGTGAACAGACCACATCTTCTGGGCACTGTCTTAAACAGGGAACTATAAATGAAATTCACTCTGATTTCTGTACAATGAATACTGCTCCTGAGCAGCCTGGTTACCTTCTTTTTTCTTCAAATACCATAAATTATTCAAGTAACAGTATTTCCCTCTGCGTTTTGGTTACAATAAAGCTTAAAGACAAAACTGTGGCCTTCCTCTAAGAAAGGATGTACAGAATGGTGTGATGTAGTTAACCTCCCAGCTTTATACCTGGCTTCAATTTAGAATTCTGCTTCTCATTTTTAATGTCACAATTTACCCATCCATTTGACTTCAGTTGCATTTTATCTTGTAATATGCATCAAGCTCCTTTAAGTACAATATTACATTATTAAAAATACTGTCATGTAATACTTTTTTTAAATAAAGTGACCTTGGTGAATTTTACAATATGAATAAAATAGTTAATTAGAAACTTTTATTCAACATTATAGTAGCCCCAACCAAAAACAAAACAAAACAAAAAATTACTTTCAGAATGTGCCACGCAGTATACAAGAAAAACAGAAACCATAATCGGCAGCCAATGCCCAGAGGGCAAGCAGGAAATTCAGTGCTGCCCCTTTAAGAAGCTGCCAGGTCATTAGGAAGAAGAAAAAGAAAATGAAAGCTGAAGAGCCATAAAGAGATAGGCTTTCTTAAATAAGAAATACAAAATTATACAATAATTCCACCTAAATTATTCTCCAAGATAACGAAAAACTAAAGAAAGACATGTTTCTGACAGGGCTCACTTGCCCAGAGGTGATCAGCAAGAACCATCTAATACGCCAAAGTTTGATAAGTGAAGGCTTTTGCATGTTGTCACAGAGTCATGGTACGAGAGTTGCAAATTCTCAGGAAATTATGAGACCACCACTCACCAGAAGTATGCACTGGTGCTGAGTCTTGGAGCTTCTCAGAGGTTCAGTCCGATGTTCTTTTTAATTTGACTGCAGACCTAATTTTCTTTGGCATCTATAAGCACTCCCCTGGGGATTCCAGATCTCACCCTGGTGCTGTGACTAGCAATTCCTCAATTTCAATATGGTTCCAAAACCTCTGCGTCCTCCTCAACAACTGCTTCCATCACTACTCCGTGTCTCAGATCCTTTGGCCCCAAATTCTCCACTCATTCATTAATTCATTACACAATTACTAAGCAGACATCATGAGTTTAAGCCATGGAGACTGTGAACAAAACAGACATTCAGTCCTTGAGACGTTTTTATTCTGTTAGGGAAGACAAGCAAGTAAAGACACACAGCAAGAGAATAATCCTGTAATAGAGGTAATTATCAGTCAATGAAGAAAAAAAAGAGGAAATGCTGTACTGCTTGGGAAGGGTAAGGCAGGCTGAGAGTTGAGTATGTGAGTAGTAGCACTTTTCCAGGTAGTCAGTGGGCACCACAGTGGGTGTGGGGGGCAATCTGGACAATGAGAAAAGCTGAGAAAGATACCGTAATAGTTAATTTTATGTGTCAACTTAGCAAGGCTATGGTACTCAGATATTTGGTCATACAGCAGTCTACATGTTGCCGTGAAGGTATTTTTTTTAATATGATCAATATTTAAGTCAACAGACTTTAGTAAAGCAGATTACCATCTGTAATGTAGATGGGCTCCATCTACCCAGTCAAAGGTCTTACCCATAAGAGGGGATTCTGCCTCCAGACAGCCTGGACTCAAGCTGCAACAATTCTTCCCTGGGTCTCCAGACTGTCAGCCTGTCCTGCAGATTTCAGATTTACCAGACTCTACAATCACTTGAGTCAGCCAATTCCTTAAAATAAATGTCTCTTTCTGAATCAATACAGCCAACTAGTTCTGTTTCTCTGGTGACCCTGACTAATACAGATATGGTGAGTTTCCATATGTCAGCATACAAAATGGTGGATTATGAAGTGCACACACAGAGCAAAGGGGCAGAGCTGCCAACAGAGGAAAGTGCTGGTCACAAAAGGCCTGGATGCTGGGAGATCACACTTCACCGTGGGGCAAGAGAGAGCCACTGAGGGTTTTCAATAGAGTGACATGATCATACAGTCATTTCAGCTAGAACTCGCTGACAGCCGATGAATAGAAAAGAGAGATTAGAGGTTGAAAGACCAGGTAGAAGGTGACTGAAATAGGCCATGCAGGACAAAGGGACCAATTTGGGCAGTGAGAGGACCAGAAGAAATAGCTACCAAAGCTATGTTAGTGGGGTAAAATCACCAGGACCTGCTGGTAAAGACAAGAGGGGTGAAGGACGGGGAGGAGAACAGGGTGACGCCTTGATTTCTGACTTTGGCTCTTGAACGGATTATGGTGCTGCTCTGAATAGGATAGGAATAAACAGAGAAATGAGCAGGAGGAAGAGGATGAAATCATCTTTGGACATGTAGAGTAGGAGATGCCTATGAAATATCTACATGGAAATGTTGAGGCATTTGGAATTAAGGGTCTGGAACTCAGGAAACAAATCTGAGCTGGAGACAGTGATTTGGGACTCACAAGAGGAGAGCAGCTGCAGCTGTAGGCACAGAAAGTGGGTAGAGCAGAAAAGAGAGTCAGGAGTGGGATTTTAAGATGCACCAGGTTAGGGGAAGAACAAGAAGAGAAGGAGGCAGCACTGACAGTGAGGTAGAAGGAAAACCAGCAGAGGGTAGAAGGTCAAGAAAAAGTGCCTTGCAGTGATAGCAGGTGTCAAGAAAACAAGACAAGGACCAAAGTTATGCTGGTTTAGCAATGAAAGGTCTTTGATGATCTTAAACAACAAGGTTTAGGGTCTGATAGGAAAGTAACCAAATAAAGTGAGTTGAATAGTACTTAGAGAAAAAAGTAGACGCACTGACTGAAGATGCTCAGCTGTGACACAAAGGCTATGGGAATATCAGAGGAGTAGCTTTTCTGGCAGCCCTTTGTGGAACCCTAGAACCTGTCCATCCCTGTTGACGCTGATGCTAGATTACTGCAATTATTCTTAATTCGGCTTTCACTGCAGGGATCTCTAAAGCAGACCACTGACCACAGAGCAACAATGATCTCTGGGAATTAGACTCAGATGACTGGGCATTTTCAGTTGGGGTAAGATGTTAGAAACCCTGGCAATACACCAAAAAGTTGGAAACTATTTTCAGTTTGCAATCAATTGCTTCCCAATTAAAAGATCTCAATGATGCTTCTTATAGGAGAAACATACTTATTCTAAAAAGAGTGTATCAAGTAGTTGTAACTATTTTACACAGAAATTTAGAGTTAAAGAAGCAAAAGGAATCAGTGGTCAAAAATATTGTGCGTACAAGTTTGGTATTATGTCTCAATGAATGCTGACAAAGAAAAAGTGATAAGTACAACATTTGTTGACTAACATCAAGTACCTTCATAAAAACATGTTTATTTGGACGTGAAGAGACGAGTTAGTGGAGTACTGCCATCAAAATTATAGCATATCTTCAGGAAAAGAATTCTGGGGCAAGGTAGACTAATGTTCAGGATGATAAATAGTAAAATGTTAATGCGTACTTATTATGTGCTAGGCACCGTGTCCTTAACATGCATTATCTCATCTAACCCTCACTCTATCAGACAGGGAGTATTATTATCCCCATTTTACAAAAGAGAAAACTGAGGCACAGAGAGATTTAATAACTGCCTCAAAGTTACAGAATTAGGAAGTGGGAAAGAGGCCATCTGAACACAGGTGTGTGTGTACAACTTCAGATACTGGCTGAGGTTAACTATGAGCCTTTATCCTATTGATTTTACTAAAGACAGAGGGGCAGAGCAAACTGTCCCTCTAAAGGTAGTATAAAGTCTTACACTTTCTTCTGTTAAGTGAAGACCCTACTCCTCCACCACAGCTTTCTTCTGCGGTTCCTTCTGGTTGGTCCCACACCGCCCTATGTAAATAATGAATCATTTGCTAACCCTTAGATTTTCCAGCTTGCATCCGGATCAGGGTGTTTGCTATAGACCAACACTGATGAGGAATACCACAGCAAAGAGGAAGCAGAAGAGCACCTGTAATTACACAGTAAACGAGAGATGAGAAAACAATGATTGCAAAACCCTAAGATAGAGTAAAATAAGGAAATGCTTCAAGGGTAAAATGAAAGGGGTAAATTCAGAAAAGTATCAGCTTCCATCTGGACCATGACCTACAAAAATCATTAACACTCCTTCCAGAACTATTTAAATAAGATTCTACTGTTTGTTTTCTAAATTCCCCTAAGGCAAAATTACCACCCACAAGGCAATTAGTCAGGACTGCAGAAGGGCGAGGACAGCCTTTACAGCTCTCCTGCCATTCTTACTTCCTGGTGTTTGAACTGTACCCAGATGATAAACTCTTGCCACTCCAATCCCTGAAAGCCTAACCTGAAGAAGGGGGAAAAAGGAGAGTGAGAGGGAGTAGAAAAGGAAAGAACTGTAAAAAGAAAGAAACAGGGGGGAGAGAGAAAACAAATAATCATGCAAGGGACAGTTTCTAAAAGACAACACCCAGCCACATTAGCAATCAAGATTTACACTTTGTGCTTTTTTCACTAGTGCTTTCCAACATTTCACCATGCCTACTGACAAATAAAAATGGCAAGTAATAGGATATATTGGAATATATGAGGAAGCCATTTGGTGTAAACCTAATTCCGGCCTGACCTTCTCTTTCCAAAACGGCCTGACGGAGGCCGTTGAGCATGCATTGTATATCTGCTTTAGACATTCCCTATGGCAAGAGCAAAAGGCCCCTGAGATAAAGGTGCAACTTCCCTCCCCCTCCCAACGTTGGCATCTCCTTAAGGATTAAGTATCTTTCCTTAGGCTAGAAGCTGATTGCTGCGCTCACCTGTGACCGCCCAGCTGGAGACGACAGACTTGCCTCCTGCTATGCCCACCAAGATAGCAGACCCACTACCTGCTGTGTCCATCAAGTGCTGTGCTGACAGGGCAATCTTGTGACTAATGTGGGAGGGACATTTCAATCATATGTGAAACACCCTCTTTGAGGGTATATAACCACCCTTATACCCCCACTTCTTTGGAGTGCTCTGTTCCTTTGTGGAAAGACTCTCCCGGGTTATAATCCTAAAATTTAAGCTCAGAATAAACTCACCCAAATTTTCATTTATAGATTGGTTATGGATTATTTTCGTCAACACTACATAACACAAGACCAACTTTCAAGAGGAGAAAATCAATTGAGAAATCCAGATAGAACCTCATACTTCAGCCAGGTGAGGACTCTGTATCTCAACACAACTTAGATAAGGAGCCATTCCAGTGGACACTCATCAACGACATACTTGAATTTGCTCAGAACGGGCCTTAGGCACTGAATCCTGGTTCTTGGGTAGAAATAATGTAAAACGTATGAAGTTAGAGTCTCCTCTACAGTAGTGGGCCAGAATGCAGTCCAAAAACCTTGAAAGAATATGTCACAGTTGTTGACCTATGCGATCAAGATCAGTTGGATCTAAGGGTTAGATTTATATATGATAATTGTCCATGAGAGAAAAAGTACAACTAAATTTTGGCATCACTATGAGTCAAAATTAAATTTAAATATTAATAAATCAAGTTAACAAAGTGCTTTCACAGAGTGTATCATTAGCAAAGTTAACTAAAAAATACAAGAGCAATATTCCCAACAACAAAAGTATTCTAACCTCCCTATTGGGATGAGCAGTAATGAAATATGAATAATATCTGGAATTGCAATCTTCAATAAACATCACAGAATTTTTTTTAATTTTTGCATACATATTGTCAAAACTTAATGACTCTGATTCTATTTGCGTTTATTCCCCAAATCACATCATCTCACTCAAAACATAAAACCAATAAAGAGTGACATCAGCATCATGGTAGAGTGAGTTCTTCCCTTAGACTCTCCCCCCTACAATACAACAAAAAGGACATTTGAAAACCAAAAGAGGACACTCACACAACACAACAGATGTCTGAGAGACCCACACAGCCATACGTGTGAAGGTGGAGGTGCTGGAATCCTGGAGGAAGTAGAAGGAGGTAAGGGGATGTCCTGTCCCTCTCCCACCGACAGCAACCCAGGGCGTGGGACTGTGCACAGTTCTGAGAGGAGGGGAGAGGGGCAGCACTCCACGGGAACACCGTTGCTCTCCAAGTTCCCTCACAGCCCACGGAAAAGCCCCACACAGAGGTAGATAAGCTACTGAGGGCGTGTCTTCACCAAGCCAGCACCCCAGGAAAGCAGACAACGAGGACAGAAAGAGAATACCCCCAGGATCCTGCAGGTGAAGGAAAGTGCACCTCCTCCCACCAGGTCTTCCTAGCTCAGCTGACCAGCCAGGGTGCCCACACATAGGTTACATAAGCAACAGCTGTGAGCAAGCAAGAGGGGATTGCAGTGGGCTCAGAATAAACAGCTCTTGACCCCCACCCAGTGACAGCATATGAAAGCTGCGACCAGAAACTATCATTATGCAGAGGCATAGATCCATGCTATTAAACAGTATGAAGAAATATAATAATACTCCAGACCAGAAGGAAAATAACAAGCACCAGAAGTCAATCCTGAAGGCACAGAAACTTATAATCTTAATGACACAGAATTCATCGTAGCTATCATAAAAAAACTCAATGAGTTATAAGAAAATACAGATAGTTCAATGAAATCAGGAACAAAATTAATGACGAGAGGGAATTTTTCAAAAAAGAGATAGAAACTATAAAGAAAAAGGGATCAGAAATATTGGGGATGTAAAACACAATGGAGGAAATAAAGAAAAATCTGGACTCCCTGATTAACAGAGCTGATATTATGCAGGAGAGAATTAGCAGTCTAGAGGGCAGAAATATAGAAATGCTTCAAATGGAGGAGGAGAGAGAAATAAGACTAAAAAGAAATGAAGAAACTCTCAGAGAAATATCTGACTTAATTAGGAAATGCAACATAAGGATTATGGGTATTCCAGAGGAAGAAGAGAAGGATAAAGGACCAGAAAGCATGTTCAAAGAAATAATAGCTGAGAACTTCCCAACCCTGGGGAGTGAGTTGGAAATGCAAGTGAAATAAGCTAAGAGAACTCCTAATTATATCAGTGTAAAAAGATCTTCTCAAAAGCATATAGTAGTAAAGCTGGCAAAAGTCAACGACAAAGAAATAATATTAACAGCAGAAAGGCAGAAGAAAATAACCTACAAAAGAACCCTATCAGGGTTTCAGTGGATTTCTCAGCAGAAACCTTACAGGCAAGGAGAGAGTGGAATGATATACTCAAAATTTTGAAAGACAAAAACTTTCAGCCAAGAACCCTCTATCCAGTGAAAACATCCTGCAGAGATGATGGAGAAATAAAAAATTTCCAAGATAAACAAAAGTTAAGGGAGTTCATCACCACAAGAGCCCCCCCCTACAAACAATGCTCAAGAAGGCCCTCATACCCCACCCCCCAAAAAAGCAAGGGGCTACAAAGCTTGAGCAAGGAGATAAATAGGTACACAAAATGCTAAAATTGCAGCACTCTAGTGAAGAGGTTAGGAAATACCTAATTATCACATTAAACATAAATGGAAGGAAAACACCAAAAATAAATATAACCACAACACAAGATGTAATAAGTTGTGACAATAATAACATAGAGGGGGAAGAGGAAAGGTTCAGCTTAGTCTAAGGAAATAAGAGGCTATCAGAAAATGGACTATCTCATCAATGAGATTTTTTATACAAACTTCATGGTAATCACTAAACAAATAGTCAGAACAGAGACACAAATGATAAATAATGAGAAAATCGTCATAGAGAACCACCAAACTGAAATGGCAGTCTGAAACACACGAGACAAGAAACAAGGGAAATACAGAATAACCAGAAAACAAGTGATAAAATGGCAACATTAAGCCCTCGTATATCAATAATCACTCTAAATATAAATGGATTGAATTCTCCAATCAAAAGACACAATTAAAAAACAAGACCCAGGGTTGGCCCTGTGGCCAAGTGGTTAAGTTCGTGTGTTCCACTTCGGCAGCCCAGCATTTCACCAGTTCGGATCCTAGGTGCGGACCAAGCACCACTCATCAAGCCATGCCGAGGTGGCGTCCCACATGCCACAACTATAAGGACCCACAACTAAAATATACAACTATGTATGGGGGACTTTGGGGAGAAGGAAAAATTTAAGAAAAAACAAAACCAGAACCCAACAACATGCTGCCTCCAGGAAACACATCTCAGCTTTAAAGACAAACAGAGGCTGAGAGTGAAGGGATAGAAGATGATACTCCAAGCTAATGGCAAACAAAAGAAAGCAGGTGTTGCCATACTTGTATCAGACCAAACAGACTTCAAGATAAAACAGGTAATGAGAGACAAAGAAGAGCAGTATGTAATGATAAAAGGGACACTCCACCAAGAAGACATAACACTTATAAACATTTATGCACCCAACACAGGAAGACCAAAGTACATAAAGCAACTATTAACAAACCTAAAAGGAGATATCAACAACAACACTATAATAGCAGGGGATCTTAACACCCCATTTACATCAATGGATAGATCATCCAGACAGAAAGTCAACAAGGAAATAGTGAATTTAAATGAAAAACTAGACCAAATGGACTTAACAGACATATACAGAGCCCTCCATCCAAAAACAGCAGAATACACATTCTTCTCAAGTACACATGGAACACTCTCAAGTATGGACCATATGTTGGGAAACAAGGCAAGCCTCAATAAATTTAAGAAGACTGAAATCATATCAAGCATCTTTTCCGACCATTAATACTATGAAATTAGAAATCAACTACAAGAAAAAAGCTGGGTAAGCAACAAATATGTGGAGACTAAACAACATGCTACTGAACAACTAATGGATCAACGAAGAAATTAAACAAGAAATCAAAAAATATCGAGACAAATGAAAATGAAAATACAACATAACAACTCCTACAGGATGTAGCAAAAGTGGTCCTAAGAGAGAAATTTACAGCAATAGAGGCCCACCTTAACAAACAAGAAATATCTCAAATAAGCAATCTTAAACTATACCTAACAGAATTAGAAAAAGAACAAAGCGCAGTCAGTAGAAATAGGAAAATAATAAAAATTAGAGAAGAAATAAATGAAATTGAAACAAAAAAACCTGAAAGGATCAATGAAACAAAGAGCTGGTTCTTTGAGAAGATAAACAAAAATGACAGACCGTTAGCCAGACTCACTAAGAATAAAAGAGAGAAGGCTCAAATAAATAAAATTAGAAACGAAAGAGGAGAAATTACAACAGATACCACAGAAATACAAAGATTATAAGAGAATACTTGAAAAACCATATGCCAACAAATTGGACAATCTAGAAGAAATGGGTAAATTCTTAGCCTCTTACAACCTCCCAAAACTGAAACAATAAGAAACAGAGAATTTTTGAATAGACCAATCACAAGAAGGAAGATAAAACAGTAATCAAAAACCTCCCATAAAGTAACAGTCCAGGACCAGATGGCTTCTCTGGAGAATTCTACCATTCAAAGATGTAATACCTACCCTTCTCAAACTATTCCAAAAAATTGAGGAAGACACAACACTTCCTAACACATTTTATGACGCCAACATCACCCTGATACCAAAGCTAGACACAGACAACACAAAGAAGGAAAATTACAGGCCAATATCACTGATGAACACAGATGCAAAAATCCTCAACAAAATATTAGCAAACCAAGTACAGCAATACATTAAAAAGATCACCCACCATGATCAAGTGGGATTTATATCAGGGACATAGGGATGGTTCAATATCCGCAAATCAATCAATGTGATACACCACATTAACAAAATGAGGACTAAAAACCACATGATCACCTCAACAGATGCAGAGAAAGCATTTGACAAGATCCGATGTCCATTCATGATTAAAAACTCTCGATAAAATGGGTAGAGAAGGAAAGTAACTCAACATAATAAAGGCCATATATGACAAACCCACAGCCAACATCTCACTCAATGGAGAAAAACTGAAAGCCATCCCTCTGAGAAGAGGAACAAGACAAGGGTGCCCAGTGTCACCACTCTTATTGAACATAGTACTGGAGGTTTTGGCCAGAGCAATTGGGCAAGAAAAAGAAATAAAAGGAATCCAAACAGGCAATAAAGAAGTGAAACTCTCACTGTCTGCAGATGACATGATTTTATATATATAGAAAACTCTAAAGAATCCATTGGAAAACTATCAGAAATAATCAACAACTACAGAAAAGTTGCAGGGTACAAAATCAACTTAGAAAAATCAGTCACATTTCTATTTTCTAATAAAATAACAGAAAGAGAACTCAAGTGCACAATCCCATTTACAATCACAACAAAAAGAATTAAATATCTAGGAATAAATTTAATCAAGGAGGTGAAAGACATAAAATGAAAACTAAAAGACATTAATGAAAAAAATCAATGATGACATAAAGAAATGGAAAGACATTCCATGCACACGTAGAATAAAGCATTCTAAAATTCTTATGGGGCAACAAAAGACCCCAACAGCTAAAACAATCCTGCGAAAAAAGAACAAAGCTGGAGGCATCACAATCCCTGACTTCAAAATATACTACAAAGCTACAGTAATCAAAACAGCATGGTTCTGGTACAAAAACAGACACACAGTCAATGGAACAGAAATTGAAAGCCCAGAAATAAAACCACACATCTACAGACAGCTAATCTTCGATAAAGGAGCTAAGAACGTACAATGGAAAAAGGAAAGGCCCTTCAATAAATGGTGTTGGGAAAACTGGATAGCCACATGCAAAAGAAGGAAAGTAGACCATTATCTTTTGCCATACACAAAAATTAACTCAAAATGGATCAAAGACTTGAAGACCTAAAACCATAAAACTCCTAGAATTTCTTCTGCCTATATTTTCATATAGGCAGTACACTCTTTGACATACGTCTTAGAAGGATCTTTTCAAATACCACGTCTATTCGGACAAGGGAAACAAAAGAAAAAATAAGTAAGACTTCATCAGACTAAAGAGCTTCTGGCAAGACAAAGGAAATGTCTTTTCATTTTGTTAATGAAAAGACAACCCACCAACCAGGAGAAAATATTTGCAAACCATACATGCAACAAGGGGTCAATTTCCAAAATATATAAGGAATACACACAACTCAACAAGAAAAAAACAAATAATCTGATGAAAAAATGGGCAGAAGATATGATAGACATTTTTCCAAAGATGATATACAGATGGCCAATAGGCACATGAAAAGATATTCAACATCACTCATCATCAGGGAAATGCAAATCGAAACTACACTATGATATCACCTTACACCTGTTAGAATGGCTATAATCACCAAGACAAAAAATAATAAATGTGGGAGAGGATGTGGAGAAAAAGGAACCCTCACACAACTGCTGGTGGGAACACAACCTGGTGCAGCCACTATGGGAAACGGTATATATATTCCTCAGAAAATTAAAAATAGAACTAGCATACAACCCAGCTAACCCACTACTGGGTATTTATCCAAAGAAACTGAAATCACCAATTCAAAGAGGTACATAATGGAATACTACTCAGCAATAAAAAAGGACAAAATCATCCTGTTCACAACAACATGGATCGACCTTGAGAGTATTATGTTAAGCAAAATGAGCCAGACAGAGAAAGACAAACACCGTACAATTTCACTCATATGTGGAAGATAACCTAACACAGGGACAAAGAGAACAGTTTAGTGGTAACCAGAGTGGGTGGGCACAAGGGCGGAAGGGGCACATTTATATGGTGACTGACAAATAATAATCTACAACTGAAATTTCACAATGTCATAAACTATGATGACCTCGATAAAAATGATTAACATTTGAATCAAAATACACAAGTAGATGTCTGCGGCAATTGTAATAGAGGCCAAGGAGGGGCTACATGGATTACGTGATGCGAAATCTTGAAGATGGGATCGTCCTCATCCCTGCACCCTAAGGTGTGCTCCACAGCCCGCTACAGTCCCTTGTACTCAATCTGTACTTGCTGACTCCTAAAGAAGCATTCAGGAAAGATTCCAGATCCACTATCAGATCCATATCCTATTCTAGGCCAGTAACACTCGCTGAAAACAGTGAAGCAAATCAGAAACAGTTTAGTCAAAACAACGAAAAAAAGATAATAATGCTGCCGGTGATTACCTCTGAGTGGTGTGACTATGGGTGTTAGTTGGGTTTTTTCCTGATACTTTATACCCTCCTATAATTTCTAATTTTTCCATTGTAAACACGTATTATTATTTTTAACAATTGAGAAAACATTAAGGAAAAAAATCACTTCAACTTCAAGTCACTTCACAGTCCCCTTAAATGAGCAGTTTTCTGCCTGAGCTCACTTTTGAATCACTGGGAACAATTTTTAAAACAGCCAAGTCTAAATCCCACCCTAAACCTATCAGATTGAATAGAGGAAGAGCCAAGACTCTGTCAAGCCACCCAAGTGATTCTATTGTGGCACCAACACAGAGAGCTATCTATGCTTTGTAGATGAGTTCCTACTTAGCTGCAAAAGGTGAATTTCTTTGGAGAGGTTTGAAATCGAAGGTCAAAATACCAAAAAGAAAACAGACTGTTCTTTTGGAATGAGCTCCAAATCTAGAGAAATGACAGATTCCGGTGAGAATTTCAGTAATTCCTAGAGAGTGAAGTGAGAAAAAAGGAGACCTCAGCAAGAAATACCAAGATGGATGCAGTGAATGAGGCAACAGATGAACCACAGTTGGAGCTGTAGGACTGGATGGACAGGACAGGGCTTGGTTCCTTGGGATTTCAGAATAAAGGCTGTTATGCAGAGGTGCACCCTTGGTCACAATGACAGCTGGATCTCAGTGGCCATGCAAACAAGTGAGAAAAAGGCAGGGCCAGATCCCTCTGGGCACAGTCACGTGTGTACGGCTGCCCAGAAATCGCCGCAGCTCCCCAAATAGAGGCTCTCACACCTGTTTCTACCTTCAAAATCCTGGGCAGGATTTCCAGACAACTTGGGAAATCTGCACATTCCCATAATTCAGTGAAAGCCTAGGCACTGCCATGCGAGTAAAGAAACAGGAAGGGCAGACAGACACCATCTGAGCATGCTTGGCTTTTCTTGGATACAAGCAGAAGACTGTGTCAACGAAAATGGCACTTAGCATTAAAGTTTATGACATCTTATCACTGGTTTAAAAGGATCTATTCAGAGTGGGAAATGACTTAAAAGTCGAGAGGTTGAGCACTAAAAAGCCAACACCACTCTTCTATGCTTCTTAGCACTTCTGTGGCCTTCTGCCTCTCTCCTCTTCCTCTTCTACTTTATAAGCTCTCCCTCTTTCTTCTCTGTCCACTCCAACTCCTCTCCACCCACACTTTAAATGGTCTGCCTTAAGCTTAGACCATGTTAGAATAGGAAAAACTGCATTTAAGAGAAGGAGCCACTTGTTGCAAAGTGCCATCAAGAAGCAGCCCTTCCCCACCCCCACAGCAGTCATGCTTCAACCTGTCTGGTGGGCTTTTGGACTGGTAGTCCTAACTGATCAAAAGGGTGTGCTTTAATAAATTCTTCCAAAAATACACTTGCAAATACGCTATTTGAAACTTGCAACCCATTCCTCCACAGGAAGAACACTCTGCTGAACACAAATTTAGTTACTGAAGCCCACAATATGTAGTGGTAAGATTAACCCTTAATAATGCTTTTTCTACATGGAAAAGCTTTCTTGGTTCCAATTAGGCTGTGCTGAAGAGCCCCCTCTTTGCCCTCCAGAATTAGCCTCACACTCTCTGTTAACAACTTCATCATGAGGGGGGTCCAGGTATGATGTCTGAGGAATGGGGTAAAAGGGGTCCCCAGGCAACAATGCAGGACAGAAGGGGACAGCCAGGCTCTTGGCAGCAACAGCAACCCAGAGGCTCCTGGGTCAAATTTTATGGCTGGTGTAATGGAGAGGAAGCAAGGGGAAGGAGAAGAGGGGAACAGCAGGAGTCCCTAAAGCAGACTGGGGGGGAGGGGGGGGCCTCCTGTGGCTCCATCCCCACCTGGGGCTCTACTGCAGACAGGGGTGGGAAAGAGGGGAGGGAAGTATCTAAGCCAATCACGTGTCAAGAGATAAGGGACTGCCTGAACGCTGTCTGGTACACCAGAAAAACCAAAATAATCCTCTAGGATAACGATGCTCCCATCTCCTGAATGCCATTGCACTTTCTTACAATTCAATCCTCATAGCACTCTGAAGTAGGTTTATTACTTCCCAGCACAGATAGAGTGGTGTAGAGAGACGCAGAAATTTGTCCATGGCACCCAGTATTGAGGTCAGGATTCAAACCCATCTTCATCCAGCTCTCCTCTTCCTTTAGGAACAGATTTCTCTCAATTCCAAGGCCAAGATTAGGATACCAGAAATGGGTACCTTGCCAAAATCATCCCTGACAAAAATATTTGCAAATTAACACAGTCGTACTCCAACTAAATAGAAAATAAAAACTGTCAAATTATAAACTTTCAAAGCACACTCAGTTGTTCTGCCTGAGGAAGACAAAACTGTAACCCAGTCGGTCCCTCACGTGCCTCTACCTCATAAACCTCAAAGGCTCACTCCTTCCCAGAGCCCCTGAGGAGCAGCCTCTGCCACCACATTCACTGCAGCCATAATTCCAAGATGCTATGGGAACAATACTGCTACCTCTTCCACAACAGCCTCTGTGACACTGAAAGACCCCTCTGAAGAGCCAACAGCTGACTTTCTCTTCAGAATCCTGTAGCAGGCTAATTCCTGAAATCCTTCCCAAACCCAAACAACATTAAAGATAATCCACATTAGTCAATGTCCTACTAAACTCTAGTTTCCATTATACATGCTGTCAATTTTAACTTAGGAAAGCAAAAAGAAAATTTAGATGTCTTTATACGTGTATTTACATCTACTTCCTGAAATGTATATTTAAAGAAAAGAAAAAACAAAGCCATAAAGGTTAAGTGATCTGCACTGTTCAAAGAGCTAAGTAGTAATTTCAGGTTTCCTGGACCCAACCCTAAGCCCTTCACTGTTTGTCGTGCCCTACATAAAGAATCAACCTTCTAAGATTTCCATTTGAGTTCCCAATCACTCGCCTGGTCTAGATAAAATAATTCCTTTCAAAACACTCTCTTGTCTTTAGCAATTAAAATCAAAATTCCCATAGTAACAATCTGGCAACAGCATAAACTTTTGACTACGCTTAGCTTAAAAGCTATATGTTCAAATGCCAATAAAGATTACAAGATAACTCAATGGAAAGAAAATACTATATGTTAAAATAATTCAAAACTTCCTAAATTAGTCAAAACAGCAAAATGAGTGAGGAGGTGAAATGAAAAACCACTATAGTCCACAAAAAAAGCTGAAAGAAACACAAAAACAATAGAGGCAGTTTCAATTCCTGTCTTCTTTTCAAGGTTTATATTTAAATGTAGAAAGGTAAAATTCTGTGAAAAATCCATTATGTATTATCACTTCCTCTCAAAAACAATTCCCCAAAATCTTTCCATTCACCCTTAAGAAATTCAATATTTTTTTTTCTCCATATACCCAAGGTTGACCAATCTCATAAAACCTAGTTGAAACGACTCAGAAGCTCCCCCAAAACTTGATTTCAGTTTCAGGCCCCCAAGTTAGAGTTGAAACAACAAAACAATAATTTGAATATTCCTTCCAAGCACACTCAGAGAATAGGGCCAGCTGCAAAAACAGAGCTATTCGGGTTAACTGGGGATCCTGACTCTACTAACTTCTGCTGGTATTTTCTTTGTGAGGTATGAAAATTGCCTAAAGAGTCTGTCCAACATGCCAAAGGAAGTGGCCAAAAACGAAATCTCAAACAACTAACTAATGCTTACCAAGCACTTTTTATGGTGCTCAACATCAAATGGGTACCAGGAACGACAAAGTATTATAAAGTACAGTTACTCCAGACTCTTCCACACAGCCCTAGTTTCCAATATTCAGCCCCACTCTAGATCATACAGTCATGAGGTCATGTGTCCTACTTGGGGTCCAGAAAAAATGGCGACTGCAGGCTAGGAAATTTATATTTGAGTTCTGAGAATCAGACAAGTGAAGAATTTTTCAAAATAAAACAATATTCAACAGTGGTTCCCAAATATAGTCAATAGATTAACACCAACGCATAACACATTTATAACCCATTCTTTGACAAAATGAGAAAAAGAGGTATATTAAAGCAGGTCACATAGCCAAAAGTATATAATCTTGGAATTGTTCTTTATTCTGACAATATATCCTTCTTACATTTTAGTGTGTAAAATGTCTTTTTTTAATTAAATGACTGATAGCAGGTAGGAATTTGCTATTCTTAAGGTTTTTACTTTCAAAATAAAACTTGGCTTATGTGAATAATGCTACAATCCATATATCAATCTCAAGGCTTTATCAGTCTACGCAATCTAAAAATCTGGACTCCTACTCACTCATTCTCCTAGACCTGAAAAAGGGGTATAGCAAGAACATCTTATCCTCAATTCCTGACGCCACTTCTGAAACATCAAACCACAATACTGTTTGCTTCTGAGAACTTCTCACCATGAAATGTACTTACACCACCCCTAATTAAATCACCACAGTTTCACTAGCGTGATCCACTCACATGCGCTTTCATGTTTCTTAGGAGACTTCAAAACCTAGTTTATAATCTCCCTGTCCACACCCTCACCCACCATTATATGCTATCACTTTCAAACCTGAAATCATTTAGAGATCTTTCTGGCAAGCCATACAAACCATTCCACAGCCAACTATATCAGAAAAATTTATTAAAGCTACTGCACAGACTGAAGAAGCTGAGAGGCTTCACAACCAGGAATGATAACCAAAATCACATCACAGAACGGCTCTCACAGGCACATCGCTGCTGTGGGCAGAGACAGCAGCCTCGGCACTAGCAACACCCATGCAGGACTGGATGCTCTTCCCCATCTCAGGCATCTCTGTGCCTGTGACCCTCCCCACTTCAGCCTCTTCTACAACCACACTCTCCTTTCCTCCACTGGCTCCACTATGACTGAAAAGAAGCCTGTTTCCCTTCTATCAGGAAAAACAAAAACCTTCACTGACTGGATACCCTTGACAGATAAGAAGCTACGTCCAGTTCTTCTCAGCCAAACCTCAGAAACTTGTAACCTATACCAGTAGTCCCCACTGCCTAGTCTTGCAGTAACTCTGTAACCTGACTGCCGCTCCCTTCTTTGCTCTAGCAAAGCACACCAAACAACTTCTTATAACCAAAATCAAAAAGCCCTTTCTCAGTCCTAACTCTTCCTGACCTCCCTTGAAGCATTTGCAATACTAAGCCCTCTTACTCAAAATTCAGTCCTGCAATTCCACTCCAGGATATACACCCAAGAGAACTGAAAACAGGTATTCAAACAGGTACTTGTACATGAATGTTGATTGTAGCATCATTCACATAAGTCAAAAGGTGAAAACAATCCAAATGTCCTAGAACAGATGAATGGATAAATAAACTGTGGCATATCCATACAATGGAATATTATTCAGCCATACAAAGGAATGAAGTTCTCATACACGCTATAACATGGTTGAACCTTGAAAACACTATGGTAAGTCAAAGAAGCCAAATACAAAAGGTCACATATTGTATGATCCATTTATATGCAATATCCAGAATAGAGAAATCCAGAGAGACAGAATGTAGGGCTGGGGAAAGGGGAGCATAGGGACTGACAACTTAATGGGTACAGGGTTTCCTTCTAGGGTGATAAAAATGGTCTCGAACTAGATAGTGGTAATGGTTGCACAACATTGTGAATGTAATGGTAGATGTCACTAACAGTAAATTTCACAATATGTGTATTTTACCACCAAAAACAAACACCTCCATCCTTCCTCAGATTCCATGTAATTATCCTGTACCCTGTTCTCTTTCTCACTGGCCCTTCCACTCCTGAAATGTAAACATTTTCTCCATCTCACCCTCATTCCTTCTGTCTCCACATTCTCCCATTTGGAGATATCATCTATCCAGAGCAAATCAACTGTCTACTTCAAGAAGATAACTACAGCAAAGGTTGGCAAACTTTTTCAGTAAAGAGCCAGACAGTAAACATTTCAGGCTTTGCAAGCCACACAGTCTCTGGAACCAGCATAGACAGCAAGTAAAGAAACAGGTGTGGCTATGTTCCAATAAAACTTTATTTAAAAAAACAGGCCACAGCTGGACTTAGCCTATGGGCTGTAGTTTGTCAGCCCTTGCTCTATAGTATGATATATTGCACATCTACATTCCCAGCGCTTTTTTTATGCAGTAAATATTTCATCCAGATTTTTATAAAGGAGATATTAACTCCAGATATCATTCATTAAATATTTACTGCGAGCCTATCATGTTCCAGGCACTGTGCTAGGGACACTGCAGTGAAATGCAGTCCTTGTCCTCACAGATACTGACTAAATGAATGTCACTGGCACCAACCACAGAAAGAAACACTTCTCCCCTAGTGGTCCCAACCCAACAATCCAATCAGTAGCTAAGTCCTTTGATTCTCTTCTCACAATCTTTCTTACTGTTTCCTTCCTAACTACTGCATGCTGGGCTCATATTACGTGCTCAGTAAATATTTCTTAAGTGAATGAATAACTATCACTTTAGTTCCCATTCTTATCTCCCCACACCTGTACTACAGAAATAAGTAGTCTTTCTTCCTCTTCAAACTATTTTGTCTACCACTCTCTCCCCCAATTAATATTCTAAAATGATAACTTCTACCATACCACTTCTCTATTCAAAAACTTTTGATGGTTTCTTACTACTTAATGGATGAAGTTCAAACCCCATGGTAGATCTAAGCTACAAGGCTCACCATAATCTGGTCTGTCTAATCTTTTTTTTTTTTTTTTTTGAGGAAGATCAGCCCTGAGCCAACATCTGCTGCCAATCCTCTTTTTGTTGAGGAAGACTGGCCCTGAGCTAACATCCATGCACATTTTCCTCTACTTTATATGTGGGACGCCTACCACAAGATGGCTTGCCAAGCAGTGCCATGTCCACACCCGGGATCCAAACCAGTGAACACCGGGCCACTGAAGCAAAACGTGGGAACTTAACTGCTGCACCACCAGGCCAGCCCCTGGTCTATCCAATCTTGATAGCCTATCCTCCACTATTTTTACATGACCTCTACATTTCAGTCAAATAATCTGATCAACATCTCTGGAACAAGCTTGTATCTTCCACCCCATACCTTTGGTCATGTCCCCCTACCCAAAAAAGTCTATCATCTCAAAGTCTGCCGTCTTATGGAGTACAGTTCAGAAGCACCTCCTCAGTGAGGTTTTCCTTTACTTCCCAACCACAGTCATGACCCCTGGATGACCACAACACATTTTTACACTGCTCCTGTAGCTTTTACTTTATTCTGTCTTACAGCTATTTCGGCATATGTTGTGGCAATATGTTAGTTCTCATATTAGTTATCTATTGCTGCATATTACCACAAACTCAGCAACTTAAAATGCCACACATTTATTAGTTCACATTTTCTATAGGTCTGGAACCTGGAACACTTAGCTGGGTCCTCTGCAAGGCTATAAAATTACATCTATCTAAAGCCTGAGTGGATCTAAGGGTCTGCTCTACTTGTCGGCAGAATTCAATTTTTGTGGCTCTAGGACCAAAGGCTTTAGTTTCTTGCTGGCTGTCACCTAGAGACAGCCCTCGGCTACTAGATGTCATCCATAGTTCCCTGCCAACATGGCCACTTGCTTTCTCAAAGCCAACAAAGGAGAACTCCATTTTTATATAACAATAATGATGGTGATGATGATAGAACAGCTTTATCATTAGGAGCATACTGGTATAAATTCCATACATATCCTTACAAATTGTGTTACTTTTCTAACCAGTAGCTATTAAAGTACCTATCGCAGAGCTCAGTGTTGAATAAATATTTGCTAAAATGATACATTAATGCTCCTCATTAGATTAAGATCCTTGAAAGCAAGGACATCTGGTATTCTCCATAACACCAAAGGAAAGAATACCTTACTTACTGGCCGAAGGCACTCAGAAATATTCGTTGGATAATTTAAAATGGGCAAAGAATTCCAAGATGATGGAAATGAGAAGGAAGGGTAGAATTTAAGGACAGATAAATATGAATAGGCAAAAGCAAGAGAGAAAAGAGAATTCTAAGTAAGTGAAAAGTATGGACGAACACATGATCTGTGTATTACTTTCTTATTGCTGCTGTAACAAATTACCATAAATGTAGTGGCTTAAAATAACACATTTTTTACTTTACAGCTCAGTAGGTCAGAAGTCTGACATAGATCTCAAGGGGCTAAAATCCAGGTGTCAATAAGGCTCAGTTACTTTCTGGACGCTCTAGGAAGGATTCATTCCCTTGCTTTTCCCAGCTTCCAGAGGCTGCCCGCATTCCTTGCCTTGTGGCCCCTTCTTCCATCTTCACAGCCAGCAATGGCTGGTTGAGTCTTCTCACAATGCTATCTTTCTGGTTCTGACACTTCTGTCTCCCTCCTCCCCATTTAAGGACCCCCATGATTATATTAGACCCATACAGATAATCCAGGATAATCTCTCCACCTCAAGATCCTTAACGTAACCACATCTGCAAAGTCCCTGTTGCCACGAGAGGTAACACATTTACAGTTTCCAGGAATTAGGATGTGGACATCTTGGGGTGGGGGTGGCGGGTATTATTCTGCCTGTTATAGTCTGTTTATGAAACAGTAAAGAAAAATAACAGTGTAGAGTAAAACATTGATGATAGAAAGTAGAAGAAAATTAAATTATACATAGTAGACTGTGGAGATCTGGAAGACAGGGCAAAAAAGCTTGGAGTTATCATGGTGGACAACCACTAGCCCTGAGGCACTGGCAAGTCATTTGATCACTCTGGGTCTTACTGGTCACCATATCTGTAAAATGAAGTAATACTTGCCCTGCCTGCCCCACAGAATACTACTAAGAACAATGGAAACAATTTTTTTAAATGCTTTGAAAACTACAAATTAATATACAAATGTAAATTCTTATAGCTAATAAAGGAGTGAAGCCAAGTTACACATCAGCAATTTGGAACTGTAAACCACACTGCTCCATTCCAAACACCCTTTGATCTTCCTGAGCAGAGTCATCTGAGGCCTGACTTACCCAGAAAAAAGCATTCCTTGTGTGCAAAAGTCAGACTCTGTTTAATAAAATATGTAAGTTGAATATATTCTGATGATAACATTAAAACACATAAAAATCAAAACAAGACTTTAGGGAACCATTAAGAAAACCTGAAAAGACCTAGTTTCTTAACTTGAGGGCAGGGCCTATTAGCACACAATAGACAGACACTAGATAAACATTCTCATAAATGATAGGAGTAACCTCAAAGTGAAGCTGAGAAAGTTTAAATTACGTATGATTTTAAAACCAAGCAAGAGAAAGCATTAAAATAAAGAATTTTACATTCATTCATCAAGTAAATTATAAACAGTGAGTGATGGCATGTGTTTACACAGGGGCTCAATGAGGAAGACAAGGTTCTAAGCTAACTGAGTTAGGATCATCCAGTTGGGATCATCATTAGGGGAAGTATGGATGTGAGTTCTTCTCTAGGGCTGGAAAAAAGTTCTTCCGAGTTGGGGTTCTTCAGCCCAACTGAGACTAACCTATCAGATTAAACTTACTCAATGTTTCATCAAAGGCACTCCTACTATACTATCCATTCCCACACATACAGAAAAATATAAATGCATCCCCCAGGGGCAATGCCCATTCATCTACTCTACACTAAGCACCAAGTCTGGGTCTTATCATTTTGTTCTTCAAGTAAAAAGGATGAAAGAAAATGGGGATCCAAAATTAAGTTGAAGGGATTTTCATAGAGATGTGCAGAGAAATAAGAGGGAAACTTCTCTATGTTATCAGACTGACTGAGCTTCCGTTAATGAAGGTTAAGAGGCAATTCTCCGTGGTTCTCAGCTGTTTCCGCAGGTCTTATGAGCAGACTTAGTGACAGCTTTTGTTCAGTACTATCTTTTAAAGGATATTTGTAAAGTAGACAGCCTTTTAAGCTGGAAATGGTGTCTCTCTCTCTGGAGCAGAGGGAAGATTCGTTTGCTATCCAGAAGAATAAAGATAACATCTCTCTCCCAGGCAAAGGTTGGTCAGGCTTGCTAGCAGCCCCCTTATAGGTTAGGGTTCCCTAACCTTACAGTTTCTCAACCATGATGAATACCCACTGCGTTTGCAACATCTACCTAACCCTACCACCATTTTGACCCCAAGGGACTTGGGGGGCAAGAGGATGCATGCAAAGAGAACTGCTGCAAACATGAAGATCATGCTGCCTACTGTGCTTTAAGTAATAAAGTTCTTTGTCTCTGACCCAGGAGCACTGTGTCTCAGACCATCATCCAGGGAACCGAAGGAGGCTCACTTGCCAGCATGCAAGCAAGGTGAAATCTCAGGTCTCACAATTCCTGACCAACAGTGGTTCCCATTCTCTTTCCTTAACTCAGGTCACTCCAACAGGAGGATACGCCAACTTCGCAGGTCTCTTGCAATCAAGACTACATTTTGAGAGATTCTACTTTAAGCTAAAATAAATATGCTTATGTTTATCAACATTGGTCACCAAAAAATATTACTACAGCCTACACATATCTGTAAAATTCCAATTCACTTTTAAAGAACAAACGTAAAAACATAGTTTAAAAAAATACTGAAAAACCAACTACTTTTGTGAAAAGTACAAAAATAGAGTCCTCTTCTAAAAAACAGAGGAAATCATGTTATTGTAATAAAAGACTGCTAGAGGTGCAAATTAGAGGCCTTTTCACTCTGCATTAAAGAACATGTTTCTGTTACATGTGACTATGCAATTCATTTCAGCATTATAATCAAACCCAATGTTTAAGCACATACAATATGACCAAGCTCTATGATATACTATGACCAAGCTCTGGTGGTACTGAGTATAAATACTTTCTATAAAGACTTAGTAAATATCTTTATTTTTTTCAACCTTGCAGTTAAAAAAAATTAATATGAAAGTCAGAGAACGGGGGCCAGCCCTGTGGTTGAGTGGTTAAGTTCACACGCTCCACTTCGGCAGCCCAGGGTTTTGCGAGTTTGGGTCCTGGGCACGGACATGGTACTGTTTATCAAGCTATGCTGAGGCAGCATCCCACATGCCACAACCAGAAGGACGCACAACTAAAAATATACAACTATGTACTGGGGGGCTTTGGGGAGAAAAAGGAAAAATAAAATCCTTAGAGTTATTAAAAAAAAAAAGAAAGTCCAAGAACAGATTCCCAAAAATTCACAAGTAGTGAAATTCTTAAAAGGCACAGTATTAACAGTCTGAAAAAGATAAGGCAAACACCTTTCAGCAAAGTCACTGCATATAAAATCACCTAACGTCAATTCCATGTAACTTGGCTCTATGTAACTGAGAACCAAAACAATCTACTGAAAAGCAGAGTCATTTCAATGAGTGGATTTACATAAACAATTAAGATACTACTTATGGTAAATCACAAGCTTTGGCAGGAAAACTGCTCACTGGCTCGCCAAAGACTTGGTTTGGCACACTGGTGACCCACTGCCAGGACCATTACTGATAATTTGCTCTCTATCCCACAGTATTATCTTCCAAGTATGCTTCAGTCGGTCATTTCACATGTACCGAGCCCCAGTGGGAATGGTTAGTGGAACTGAGCACCTTGCTTCCATTTAGTCTGGAAATGTGGGATTCCCAAAATTCCTCAAGAAGAAACAGGTGACAAGCTGCAAGCTGGAGAGATCTTCCACAAGGGTAGGACATTAGAAAAATTTAAATAATAAACAAAAATAAATAAATAAAAAGGGAGGAAGGGAGAACTGAAGTATACCAGAAATACCTGGTTAACTTGAATCATGAAGCTAGAGGGAAATATGTTAGTTTTGATGCCAGATAAGTGACAGCCACAGAAAATTCTGGGGGGTGGACAAGAGGACTGGTGAAGGAAGGGTACCATAAAGCAGCATGGACACATATAGGGCTTTCCCACTCCACAGTTGCTGTCCAGGTCATTATAAGAGACTATGTGGCCATGATCTCTCAATTGCACTCAAAGCTTACATTTTAAATAGCTAATAGATTATTTGAACTGGAGGAACAAAACTAAATTCACCATTCCCCAGAAAACTGGTATTCCTTCCCAGTAACTGCATTTCCGGCCATGGTAATACCATCCAGCCAGTCCCCAAAATTAAAATAACCTTAAGATCTCCAACTCTTTCCTTTCTCACATTCCCTATGCCAAACTGATCACAAAGTCCTGTTGTCTCTTTGATTCCCTTTCCTTCTCCACAACCAACATTGTTTGTATCTATATCCTCATTACTACAAGAGGCTCCTCGCAGGTCTTCCTGTCTCCATTGTTTTACTACTCAAATTCATCCTGCATATCTATACCAAACTGCACTCTTAAACCACTTCTCTATTCTTCTCTCATTCCTCCCCATCTTGAGAACTTATTATATGTAATAATTTATTTACTAAATTTATTACACGTAATAAATAATAAGCACTGTCATTTCATAAACAGTATGTGTTGGGTACTGTGCTAGGCATTACTATAATCATGATATCTAATCCACACATCAATTTGTGATGTGGCTATAAGTAACTGTATTTTAAAGAAGAAGAAACTAAGGTTCAAGGTCAAATAATTTACCTAGGGATTACTCAGCTAGTAAGTGGCAGACATTTTTAAATGCACTTTTTTTTAAAGCAGGATTTGAGTCCAGGTTTCAAACTGACTCAATGCCGAGCTCTGTCTGTCACACCACATTGTCTCTGCCTCCCCAGTGCTTATTTCATCAAATCCAAGCACCTCTATCTGCTTTTCCAGGTCTTCCATGATCTGGACTTCTGGACCTTCAATATATTATTTCCCAGTACTCCACCCAGACACCACTCTGTCCAGTGAGGTTAGTTGCCTTGCTGAACTCCAAATACACCACACGCCTTTTCTCATGCGTTTCCATTTCTCTCTAAATCTGACCTCCTTGAGGCCAAGCCCACAGAGCTTTCTCAACTATTCCAGCCTCCAGTGACCTTGTTTTTTTCCCTGTTAAAACCTACACAGTCATTTCTCTTTCACTGACCTCTTACCCCTAAAAGCCGCAGGCAAATCATTATTTCTGGGTTCCTATACATTCATTTTCCTTTCCTATCTAAGCTCCCCAAGTCCAAGCACCAGGTCTTACAGTCTGTATGTTAAGTGTTGGGGCTACGACAGTGAACAAAACATTTAACAACATATACTGGTTCAATAAACGTATACCTAATATTCTAGCACAAAACAAAGTTAACTGATTTTATACTCATCTCTGGCTACAATACTGACTCAAAAATTAGTTATCGAAAACTAAAACAAATATTAATTCCCTGGCTGACACTAAGTCACCATTAGGGGCTATACTTAGAATGTTCTGTTGAATTGAAGTTTAATCAGCCAAAAGGAAAAATTTGACCTGCCCATCGAAAGTATGTCATCGCAAAATGACATTTCATCAAATGCTTCTTCACTTGGTCTACGATTTTCATATGCATACATAAATATAACTGATCAAATAACTGGTAAGGTCTCCAACTGGAATAACTGTTACAAGCTGGAAACACAGCTTTTGAGATAGAAAAATGAGAATGAAAACAGTAACATCTTTAACCATCCTTCACTGAATACAAGACTATGTAAAGGACTTCCAAGTCAAAAAAAAGAATAAAATAGCCTATAAGTGGTCCTTAGGCAGTTCACCTTCCTACAAAAAGGCCTCACAACTAACTCTTTTAATACAACAGCATTTACAACCAGAAACTTTCAGGGTAAGTGATGTTCAATAATCTCTTGAATTAATGATACTTTAGAGCATTTTTATTTAAGGAAAGATCTTCCTGTGATTCAACGACTCATTTATTATTATCATAGGACTTAACATGCTATAAAACTACTTGTCAAATTTCTTGTCCCCAACTAGACTATCAGCTCCTTGAAGACAAAATCATGTCCATCTTGGTGATGGCTATGACCCCAGCACCTAGCTCAGCACAGAATAAATCTCACCAAATATTTACTGTATGAATAAAACCTCAACTATTAAACACGAAGCTCAAAATATAGTTGCTTATATTTTTTAATACTTCTATCCAAAAAGTAAATAACAGGAATTTAAAAATTCTTCCTCACAAAAAATCACTTCATTTGGTATAACCTACAAGGGCAGACAGCTCAGATTTTTCACTTTAACCTTACAAATTCTGGCAAAATACAACTCATCTGTGAATTTCTTCTTAGTTTACACACTCAATTATAAATTCATTAAAGTTAATCGATCCTCGTGTCATAGCATTTTACATTCTGAACAGACTTCGGAGACCACCAGGTAATCCCTTCGCATTATGGATCAAGAAACAGATTCAAAAAAATAAGGCTATACGATTAACTGGTGTTAAAACGCAGCCTCTGATTCTCAGTTCCATGCTCTGTCCTCAATTCATCAATTAATTACATGTAATGCAAAGACATAAAAAACCTTTTTATCACATAATCTTTGATCAAAGTAGGACAGTACTCAAGACATCTTTCTCATTTCCAATTATGCCAAATCTTTCATCCCAGGACCGCAAAGCACAGTAAGGCAGATTTAGACTGAAGTCCACTGCCCACAATCCTCTTACATGGGAAGATAAGACCAGATCCCAGATCTGCTTTGCACATTCAGTCTGTAAGACTTACCAAATATCAAATCCGTTGGCCTCCTAGTACTTTAAAGCCTTTGTGGTTGATTCCAAATACTACGGAACTTTCTACGCCTAGATAATAGATTCCCTGTGCAAAACAAGTAGAAATATTAATACCCTCCATATTCAACTTTCTTTCCTAGAATTCAAGAAATCTTTTATTATCTTGTTAACACTGTGAGGAGAAGGTCCATTCTAGCAACAAAGAAAAGGTCTCTATTTTATGTGCCAGATTTATTTTCTATTTGGTAGGAATTACTCTTCCAACCTGGCAGCAAAGGTAAATAATTTGCCCAAAGCCACGCAGCTCCTAAGTAGCTAAGCAGTAATTCAAACCCAAGTTGACCTAGAAATTCAATTCATTCTCCTTCACTTCCTCCAAGACAGAGTCCCAGTCTTCAGGGAGTTTGCAAAATAAGTCACCAACATGGGCCCTCCAAAAAATTAACTCAAGATAAGACCCAAATGACACTGCAAATAAAATAAAATGAAAGGCATATAATGTAGTAATGATTAACACAGGCTTATTTTACTCCTATAATCTACCCTTCCACACTGCAAAAAAACTCCTGAATATGCTTTATTTTTCAAATTTTATATACAATTTATTTAACTCTCCTTAGAATTTATCTGTTGAAACGAATCACAAACTTTACAGAAAATAAAATTACTGGGATTTACATTTCAAATCTGACCGCAAACAAGAGCTTGACTGACCTTTGGGCAATATACTTGACCTCTGTGCTCCTTGGGGATAAAAAGAAAACTGCCTCATAGTTGCTTCTGTTGTTTCAATAAGTTAATAAACGTAAAGCCCTTTGAACAGTGTCTGGCACAAAGTAAATGCTCAATACTTGTTAATTATTGTAATCTACCATAATTATCATCACCATCATCATCATCTAGAAGATCAATGTTATGATGTTACCAGAACATGACATTACTAGAACATCAATGTCATAAAGATGTCATTTTTGTCTGTTTTGTTCACTGCAGTATCCCCAATGCCTGACACATAGTTGACACTCAAACATTTGCTGAATTAATTAATTATGATTACTAGTACTTCTATTACTAAATAGAGGATGATTTGCACTGAAATGTAACTGCCTCTGGGGAAAAAAGATTAATTGAGCATGAAAAACAAATTGCTACCTGGAAATTTAGGAGCGGTATGAAATGAGGAACTGCTAGTAACCCAACTGCAATGCTTATTGGAAGAGAGAAGAGGGGAGGCTACTTCCAAGTCAAGGAAGCATCTCTTCAGGTTAAACTACCCCACCAGAAGAAAAGTCAATACAAAAGTATTTGCTAAGAGCCAAAAGGTTTTCAAGCTTAGACAGGCTTCTTTGTTCATAACTGGGTAAAAGAACCTAAAATAGGGGACTTCCGAATCTCCTAAAGAAAATCTAACCTGGGCCTTGACAGCAAGGACTAACCCCACTCTACAGAGAGGAAAGGAGCATCAGAGAAAGGAATTAATGTATCTAAGGGCACAGCAAGCAAAGTGGGAGCTTTAACTCTCAGATCTGAGTGCAGATAGAAGGGTCCCCGAACAATGTGTAGTGGCCACACAATCAAGCATCTCAGCCTCTCACCCGCCTCTCTCCACCACAGTGAAAACCAGGACTGTCCATGTGCTTATCATGGCTCATGGGCAAGTTCTTCATTCACAATTTTCATCGAGATAACCCATCAGCCAAGCCACAGCCCGAGGGACCTACCTGCTTCTGAGGATCCCATGAATTGGCTAATGGCTCTTGACCCTCCACCAGAAGAAGCAGAGGTTTATGGCAGGAAAAGGCACTTTAATCATTTTCATCTCTTACTGTGAAAACCCTCAAAAGAACGAGAACACTGGGGAAAGGAGCCACTAGGAGTCCTGAACAGGCCTCAGAGAACATAGCCCTCTACCTCCTTTCCCCATCCATATTCCAGACTTCCACTAAGACATACAAGCTAATAATGTTAACATCAACTAATGGGCACAGTAAAGCACTAATCAAAATATATAACAGCCTTTAAAAACAACTTATTTCTTGAGAGCAGTGAACTTCTGGTTTGTAGACAAACTGGCCAACAGAGCTAGTCAGACTTGACACGGGAGAGAAGGTCCTGAGAAAAACTTAGTGCATTAAGAGTTCCTAGGCAAGTTTCAAGTTCCCCAAATCTCAGTTTCCTTGTAGGATATAAGGTGAACAGTAAAAATACGTGGCACCTGAGGTCAAATGAGATAATTTATATAAAGTACTTGGCACATTGCCTGGCACAAAGTAATCATTCTATCAATGTAAGTAAATTTTTTTCTGTACCCTCCCCCAAATAATTATCTACCAAGTATCCAGAATCCTGGTTAAAAGCAAACATTTTGCCTCATTCCTTAAGCCTGATTCTTTACATGGCAGCACAGCCAAATAATTCTGGTTTAGTGATAACTTCTGTCTAACAAAAGTTTAGGAAAGGCTGTTTCAAAGGATAGGCAAGTTGAGAATTCTACCCCTCAAAGAAAGCCATTCAGATCACAAGGACAATTAAGAGAACTTTTAGTTCATCTGAGAAATCAAGTCAGTAACTAAAAAAACTCACCCTCAATTCCAGCCTTGGAGTCCAGAAGCCAAACCTGGACATGTGCAGCACTGGGTTTTCACACGTCAGGAATGGACAAAGCAGCGCTCAACATGTCTGGAGGCACTGAAGGCAAACTACCAGCTCAGTCAGCATATGGCCTTGAATGAACAGTGAATGTCTAAATTCTGTTGTCTAAAGCTAATCTCCCTATAATCTTGTTAATTTTCCTTTGTAGATCAAATACCAAAGATTTCTATTTAATTACCCTAAGCCTCTCAATCTCTTCAAAGTGCAAATATTTTGTTAAAATAATATGTTAAATGTTATATAAAGTTAACCTAGTTATCTTTTCCTTAAATATTGGAACAGATTTGATTATTTATTCAGATGTACATTTATTATTACTCAACTTTATAGAACACTACAATACACATTTTACTACTACATATAGTCTTTTACTCCAATTTTCTGGCTCAAAGCAGTCTCTCTTTCTTCTTGTTAGTGGAGGACAGTGTTGATTAGAATCCCAAAACAATGGAAAGACAAGAGTCTAGGGGTCTAATCCTAACTGTAGGGCTAACTTGCTGTGTGACCTGGGGAAATCACATCTTCTCAGTCTCCTTTCCTCCTCTACATAATGATGCTAATTTAACTCTAGTTCTAAAATCCTAATATAGATGCCAAGCGAATTTTTTTTAATTTAGTGGTTAAAAGGTGTATAAAAATAGTTGAAAGTTTATCACACAAAACTGGACAGGTTATTTTTCCCCCCTTAAATGTCTACATTCCAAGCTCTTCAAATCTGAAGTTATAACAAATCATTTCATCTCTGAAATTGCAACTTATCTGCCAGTTATATACCATACAATTCTCCCCAGTACACTGACAATGTCTTGCTTCTACCCAATCAACAAGGAATGGATCATAACATTTTATTTCCATTTCTATAGACTTCTCCAATTTCCAGGCAAGTTTTCTGCATGACAATAAACATCAGTAACCAAAGATTAATTTAATTATCAAATATTTTGAGTACCTAATCTGTGCCAGTTATGCCAGATATAGGGGATAAGTGATTAAGACACTTCTTTCTTATCCTCAAGGAGCCACAATCCTGCAAAGAAACAGCACGTGTGCCATCACTCTAACCCCTCTCCCAGGCAGATATCACTAATCAGTCATGGGCCTCTCCCTTGAAATGAATACAGCTTTGGCTCCAGGATTCCATGTAGCCATTACTAATCAGATGGGCCTGTTTTAACAGACCTCATCACAACTGTGAAGAGAATGGTACTTCTTGCCAATTCTCAATTACCATTTTCTAACATTCTAAATTAATTCTTAAATGAAGAGAATGAAGCCTATGAAAGCCACCTTAGTCTAGATCAGGTTATCCATTTTACATATGTTCTCTTTAAAGGCCAGGGTTGTTTCACGGCAGCTAGTACATGCTCAAAAGAAACTAACGAAATTAGTGAAAATAAAAATAAGGCCATAAAATTTTGAAACAAAATAATATGGCTTAAATAATCTGTCCCTGATAACTCAAAGGGTCCAACTCTTTCATCTATGCAAGAGTTATCAAAATTGTGTTGTCTTCAAACTACAGACAAGTTAACTTCTCTTGACCATGACCAGCTATTCAAATATTCAAAGATAAATGCTTTGTCTTCCATGCGTGCATCATGGTGCAGGACTCTGGAAGCTTGAACTGTACTTACCTAAATGTTTGACCAACTCTAAACCACTTCCTAAAGAAAATCTAGGCCTACCTACAGGTGGGAAGGACCTCACCAAGTCAAATTCTTCCATATTTAAAACAATAATAGTAATCTCTCTATCAAACACACCTGAGAAAGTAATCTACAGTTCCAACTTGCCCGCTCTCCTGGCAGAGAGCAGCTTGAAACAACAAATATTAGAAAAGGAAAAATCCACAAATATTAACTATTCAATTCTCCAAAGTCTCTACCTACCAAAAAGTATGCTTTAGCCACCCATCAGGGGGTAATGAATGTGTGTCCTAGGGAGATGATTCTGTTGTCTTTAAAAAACTACTATCATGCATCATGTTGTTCAAGTCTGTCGTTTAAAAGCTATCCCTCTGAGTTTAGTATTAATAAAAAGTTTCACTCATCTATCCACTTTGTCTTGACAATCAGGAAGCTCAAAGCTGAATTTCACGCCCAACCAACAACAGCTATCCTTTGCTCCGGGTTCTGGTATACCACATCCATCTTCCTATTGCCTTCACTGCAAACTCGTGTTTCTCTGTTTTTCATGCTTTTTATGATAGTCCCATGATGTGTTTCTTACTAAAGCCACATCAGAATACTTTTGGAAATGAGCAAGGGGTATAAATAATTTAATAAAGTAACTTCATTACTAAATATTTGCCCTCACTGTCCCCCAAAACCCTCCCCTCTCTGCACTCCTGTGCATGCTGTTCACCCCGAACATAATCTCTGCTATTTCTAGCTTTCAGTGACTTCTCCCAGAGTCCTGAGGTTGAATGGACCAATCATTTGGCCTCTAACATACTAGTACAATACTAATTTTTCCATATGCACTGTCTGTTCATGTGCATTGTCTTAAGTTCCTCAAAGACTGTGAGATCCTAGTGGGCAAAGAGTACATCTTACATATTTTTATATTCCCAGCAGCATCAAAACAAGCCTTGCACACTGCAGACACACAATAAAAATGTGTTCTGTTAACAGGAAGAGTAAGTCAACATTTTCGAAAGCCCACTAGATGAAACCATGTAGGACATAGGACGTAAAGGCTGAAAGGGAGGTTTCTGTTTTAAAGCAGTTTACAATCCAAAGAACTAAAATATGTAAATTATCTATGTAGCCCTCAGGGATTGCATATATGTAAATACAAAGAAAGTTCCGGGAATGGCTGCATTTGGCAGGGTTAGGCAGAGTACAAGGCAGCTTTCAGTTGAGTTAAAAGGAGTAAGACTTGTGAGGGCATTCAGCCACACTCCAAAGAGGTACAAGGTGGTAGTACTCAAAGAACAGCAAAAACATCTCCATGGGTGTAGCAAGGAACAGCCAGCATCATTAAACAATGGACGTGAACTTTGGGGACAGCTGGCAGAGGGCCCAGAGGCAGCAATGCAAAGCAAGAGCCTGGTTTTCTTAAAGGTGATTTAATAAAGTAAAAACTTGGGAAAATAGTTCACAACTACTGTGTCAAGAACAGATAGGAGGGGGAAAGCTAGAATCAGAAGTCTGACAGTAAATTCTAGAAATGCAGATCAGACAGGGCACCTTGGCTATCTGCACTCATTCTCAAGCAGGAATTTGGGACAACCCATTTAAGAGCCTATCTCGGCACACTTGCCATGACAGCCCCAAGTGCTAGAGCAAGGGTTTCTACCTCACCTTTTTGATTCTGAGACCTCTTCTTAGAGTAAAATAATGTCTCTCCCTGTCACACACACACAGAGCTGTAATTTAATGTACGTGGCTTACCACAGAGGCAGGATAACAAAATGGCTTAGAGCAACTCCTGGATTCAAATCTCAGCTCTGACACTCTTTAGGTGTGCAATCTCAGGGAACATACTCAACCTTACTTAGCCACGTGTAAATGGGGGATAAAAAATTATACCTGCCTCTCAGTAGAGATACATAAAATGTTTAGAAGAGTAAGTAGCTTGGTAAGTTCTCACCCAATATTATTAAGAAAATGAACAATAAGGTATGAATTTTCAGACCCCCTGTATTAACTTCAGTTCTCCAGAGGTCCTTGATACCCAGGTTGAGAGTCACTGTCCTAAAAGATAAATGCAAAGTATAGCAGAATAGCAAATTCCATCAGCAAGGACTCATGTGGCAGCCACAGAATTAAGCACTGTCCCAGGGGCTACAGAAGTCAACACAACACCCAACAAATAAGGGAACAAAGCAGAGGGTGGATGTTGGAGGAAAAGGAGAAATATTGATGCAGAAGTTAAAAGGAGCCTGAAACTCAAGCAGGAGCTTAAAGTTGGAAACGAAGTGGGGAGCCAAAAATGTCTGGTCAGGGTGTGGCATATTGAACGTGTGCTTAAGGAAGACTTTCCTGTTGGAGCCTGCAGGACAAGCTAGAATGGGGGCGACTTCTGCAGCTCCCTCACCCTCAGCCTCAGCCAGACAACTGCAGTCAAAGCTCTAAATAACGTTCTATTTCTAACCTGCACTGATTCACACTGCTGGTCACTTAAATTGGTAGAAGCCACATCAAGAGTTACATTAACAGCTTAACTAATTTCTTGATAATACTAAAATCTCTGCCTTAAAGAGCTCATGTAAGCTTAGTAAACACTTGAGCTTCAGATCCAGGCTAAGAAATCAGAAAAAGGGGAACCATCTGCAGAAGGGCCCTCAGCATTAGTATAATTAGTATACATACTATATATATATAAGTATATATAGTATGTTGGCCTTGACCTGACTTACTGCCTGAATTTAAGGGTTCTCTTCCTCAACCTCAGATCCTTGTCCTACCACCTCTCCTACCAGTTTTCAAACACTTGCTACCTTTAACAAAGTAAGATGCATGAATAACTAGAAACTAATCCGGTAACAAGTAGTTAAAACCATCTGTCTAACGGGCTTTGACTTTATGCCTCGCCAATTTCAACTTTTTACTAATGTTGGAGAGCGCTGAAAGGAGAATCTGAATCCCAGCTGGACACTTGCTAGCTGTTTGACCTCAGGCGAACCAAACGTCCATGCCTCTGTTTCCACATCTGTAAAGTGGGGATCATAAAAGCACTCCCTCAAAGAACAGTTGTGAAAACTAAATGTTATTATTAGTCAAGTGACTCACATAATAAGAACAGTATGTATTAGCTATTATTACCACATTTACTTCAGAGTAATACTGGCCACCACCAGGAGATCTCCAGGGGCACACAAATCACATTTTTTCTACAATAATACGTGGGCAAAATTATTTCATCCCCACTGAATCTAAAACAGCACATCTCGGTAAGACACAGTGGTCTAGCCCTACCTATTGCAACACCTCTAAAAGATGATGTCACAAAACGGCTATGCTCAACCTGTGACCTGGGGTTCCAACACTCGGGACAGTTCCTCGTGATTACCTCAATCAAGGAAGTCATTTCTTTGGAAACAGAACCGTAGCCTAACTTTTGGACCAGTCTGTCACATCCACTTCAAAAGTGTGAGCATGAATCTCAGAAGTTCGTGTGATTAAAAGAAGTTTTTGTGAGGTGTGTTTTTTTAAACAAAAGACGTTTCCTGGTCTGGGACTCCACAGCACTACTTTCTTTTCTTTATTCCGTCTGGAAATGTGGTGAGGGGGAACCAAACAGCACGGCACTCCCTCCCCTGCTTCCGAAGCCTTGGCAGGCAGGCGGCCCTAACGCGCCGATAAAGCAAGGGGACCGCTCCGCACAGCTTCACGGACAGCCGGGTCCCTTCCCTCCCCGGGCACTAGACCCGCCAAGAACGGCCTTTCAGGTGCCCCCCAGAGGGCCTGGAGAAACGAGCGCTCCGGTCACCTGCCGGACAGGTGAGAGAGGGTCGTCCTCCTCAGGCGTGGGACCACACCCCTTGCAGAACACACGCTCCCCGCCCCCGAGGAAAACGAGAATCAGCGCGCGCAGCGCACTCCCCACAAACCACCTTGTCCCCGACTCGGGCGGCAGACACCTTCCGGGACACCCGGAAGGCTGCTCCTGGAAACCAGGCGGCCCCGAGCGCCAGGCGAGGCGCACACGTGCCCGGGCGGCAGTAGGCCCGGCTCCGACCCCGCCTCCGCACTCACCTGGCCCGTGATGCCAGTGATGAGCGCCACCTTCCTGGGCTTGCCCATCTCGCCGTCCCCGGAGCCCCGGGCGCCGGGGCAGCGTGCCGGCGCGTGTGCCATATCCCCGTGGGCGCGCGGCGGCGGGCAGGGCAGAGCGGAGGCAGCAGGGCTGAGGCAGCGGCGGCGGAGGACGTGGGGGTGTGCCCGCGCGCGAGTCGCCTCGCCCAGGCTGCAGGCAAGGAGCGCACCGCGCGGCCGGCCGCCACGATCTGACTGGCGCGCTCGGGAGGCCCGAGGGGGAAGGCCGGGGGCGGGTCGAGGCGGGCTCGGCGGCCCGGCAGCTGGGCTGCGGCCTGGCGGGCGCCGCGTCATCCGCGTCAGCCCGCGACGCGCCCGCGGCGCCGGCGGCAGGCCCCGCCCCCTGACAAGGCCGCGCTCCACGCCCTCTCCGCCGGCGGCCGCGCGGGCGGGGCGGGGCGTTCGTGGGGCGGGGCGATCGTGGGGCGGGGCCTGCCGCCAGGCTTTGCTGCCGACGGCCGGGCTCCTCCGAGCCTCAGGGCGAGGGAACTGACAGCTGGCGTTCCCGCGTGACTTGTCCACTCGCGAGGGCGATGGTGGGTGGCGCGGGCCATCGGCGGCCTGGACTTCACCGTCCTACCCTCCATGGAAGCCCCATGTCCTCCCCTCCGCCCTTCCGAATCTCCCGGGAATCCAAATAGTACCCGAGGATGCCGGGAGGAACTATGGGCTGACTTTTCCTTTAGGAAAAAGCCATGAATTCCAGATCGACGCGTCACGGGGCCTGGGTCACCGGCTTTGATAAATAATTCGTGGAAACCTGTTGCAACGCCTTTTGAGGAGTCTGGTTTTATGTTACTTGAAGGGCACTAGCGTTACAAGGCCCCTGAATGGGGTCACAGACGTGGGAAATGACTAACCTCACCTCTAGCCTGGCTTTCTGGTTCTTGAATTTCCCTGAGGCTTGAAACCAGCACAGAGTTCCTTGTAACTCCGTTCCACGCATTCTACTTCGGAGGACTAACAGGACACAACAAGAAAGTCTCTGGCCCCACCCATGTGCAGCATAAGGAAATATTGAAAAGACTGCACGGATCAATAAACTTGGATGTGGACAATTTCAAAAAAAAGTAATTCAAATGCAAGGTGGGGTCCTAGCTTGATGTCTTTTGAATTTGACTTCCACGTGGCAGCTGCACATTGCACTGGGAAAGGGGCAGAGTTGACAGACAGTGGGAGGATAGCAGGTGTATGTACCTAAGCCGTTGACAGGAATCCAGGAAGGAGACAGAAACTTCCCTATCTCCACTGCTCTGCTTATCTGTCCATATTCCTCGCCCCAGTAGATCACCTCAGATCGTTCACTTCAAATCAATTTGAGTGACTAGGAGAATGCCCAACCTAACATGCAAGATGTATTACAGAGCTCAAATCCCCAAATCAGAAAAGCTTGGGATTAAATTAAACATCTTCCTGTCTGAGCTCCTCAGGAATTTTCCTTACGTTTATGAATAGACTTATCTGGTTTCACACCTTGCCTCTCCTCTGTCCATTTTATTCTGAGAACGACAATAAATGTCTGTTACATGCAGTAGCAGCAGGCTGCCTCTGAGACGTGAATGAAGAGGCCCTAACACAGAGGAAAGTAAACACTTTCATTTAGGAGAACTCACTGTAACCAGGAAATGGTTTTGAAATCTATTAGATTATCTTAAAAACTTATATTTGTTTTAATATAAGTATGCTTTGAATTAATTTTCAGATAAACTATTTAACCTTTTCCCCAAAATCAGTGAAAACAATGGGTACTCAGGGAGGACATGCCAAGTGTCTCTGCAGCAGTGAGACCTCCTCCCACACCAGACATTTGCCTGTCCTAGTTAGAAGTGTAGCAGTAGAAGACCCAGAGAAAGAAAACTGATAGTATTGTAGGGCCTCTAAATAAAATAATTACAAAATATTGAGGGAAATGGTAGTTCAGGAATACGGTGTAAGGTTGAAAAATGAAGGCTATTTCTCTAGAAAACTTCTCTGAAGAAAGGTGGTAGGGCAGTGTATTGGTCTGCTACGACTGTCATAACAAAGTACCACAGACTGGGCAGTTTAAACAGCCAAAATTTATTCTCTCACAGTTCTGGAGGCTGGAAGTCCAAGATCAAAGTGTCAGCAGGGCCGGTTTCTTCTGCAGCCTATCTATTTGGCTTGTAGATGGCCATCTTCATGTTATATGGCATTCTCCCTCCATATGTGTCTGTATCTAAATTTCCTCTTATAAGGACACCATCCAAAATGATCTCATGTTAACTCAATTACCTCTTTAAAGGCCCTATCTCCAAATACAGTCACCTTCTGAGTTACTGGGTGTTAGAACTTCAACATATGAATGGGAGTGGGGAGAGGGGCACAATTCAGTCTATGACAGGCAACTAGAGAGAAAAGAGAGATTTTCCTTGTTTGGTTTTTTTGAGCCGAAGGGGAGCTGGTGGTTGTTGCCATCCTAGTGGCATTAGGGCAACTTGAAGAAAGTCAGCACAGGGTCTGGGGCAGCAAGTAGATTATGTTAGAAGAAAAGCTACAGGATAGTGGACAGTGCAAAGGGCAATGGTCCTAGTTGTATTTTACTCTAAGACAGTGGTTCTCAACCATGAGTGATTTTGTACCCCAGGGACATTTGGCATTGTCTTAAGACATTTTCCGTTTTCACAACTGGAACTCTGCTACCTACATCTATTGGGTAGACACCAGGTATGTTGACAGCTTGCCTTAACAAATAATTATCTGGCCTAAAATGTCAATAGTGCTGAGGTTAAGAAACCCTGCTCCAGGAGACGGTAAAAGGTCAATAAAGGACAATTACAAGCACACGGTTGAACCGACAAACACTCTGGCTATAATATTCAGTGACTTTAAGGTGTGTTATGAAGGAAGCTAATAAATTTAGTAACTAATTGATGATGCTTATACCTTCACTCACAAACATTGCTAAGCTCCAAAAACATGCTAGCTGCTGAGGGTAGAGCAGTAGAGAAGAAATAAGCTTCAAGGAGCTTATAGACTAAAGGCGATGTGACAGTGTATCATTTCATAACTTTAATACCATTTCATGTCCATTTTAACATGATACAACATATGAAGACAAGGGCAAGGCCACAAACTCCAAGTTCTCTAATTAGATAAAAGTCAACTGTATTAGTCAGCTCAGGCTGCTAAAACAAAATACCATAGATGGAGTGGCTTAAGCAACAGAAATTTGTTTCTCACAGTTCTGGGGACCAAGAAGTCCAAGATCAAGATCAAGAAACCCAAGATCAAGAAATCCAAGAGTTCTCTTCCTGGCTTACAAAGGGCTGTCTTCTTGCTGTGTCCTCACATGGTGGAGAAAAAGACATCTCTCTTGTGTCTCTTCTTATAAGGGCAATAATCCCATCATGAGGTCTCTACCCTCATTATCTAATTACCTCCCAAAGGCCCCCTCTCCAAATACTATCGCAATGCAGTTTAGGACTTCAACATATGAATTTTGGGAGGATACAATTTAGTCCACAGCACCAACCATTCTATACAATACTTAATATGTTGAATAAGTGTTTTTACTTCTTTATTTCCCATTTCTTGACATTGAGTAGATGCCAATTATTCGAGAATAATTCCTCTGCTTTCCCCTCCAAATTTTCTCTTCTTTTTAAATTTTTCTTTCCTTTGCTTTTCACTTATGGGACAGTTGCTAATCTTCTTTCACCACACCTCAAGTTGGAAAACCATTGATAATGGCTAGCATGTATTGAGTGAGCATGTAAGAGGTGCCAGACACTGTGCCATATCTCATCTAATTCTACGAAGTAGGACGAATAATTATCCTTACTCTGTAGAAACTGAGGATCAAAAAGTTCATAAACTTGCCCAAGGTCACATAGCTAGTAGTTGGTTATAGTAGATATAATGATTGGCTCTTTCAATCCCCATTCCATGTTCTATTTGGAAAAACCGAAGTGCTAAAACCCACATTTCCCCAGATCATTTTGCATCTAGCATTTTGGAGGCAAAGTGAGTTCTGCCAATCAGATATGCTCCTCCTCAATCTGGCAGGTAGAAGTGAAAGGGAAGTCATCTTTCTACTTGTGGTCAGACTGACCTCAGAGCTTTTGGCAACTAGACACTAAGTCTGGGTCTAGTTACAAGTTTGATGAGCAAAAGACCCAACTGGGGTGGTGGCAGCAGCAGTTTCCTAAATTCTGGCTTAGAGCTGTGGTAGTGTGCCCTTGACATCAACAGACCAGTGATGGTCCTCTGTTCCTCCACCCCTTAGAAAGACTTTTTTTTTTAACTGAAAGTTTATTGAGATAATTGTAGATTCAAATATATTTGTAAGAAATTATGCAGTGACATCCCATGTACCCTTTACCCAGTTTCTCCCACAGTCACACCCTCTGAAACTATACTGCAATATCACAAGCAGGATATTGACATTGATAGAATTCACCAATCTCATTCAAATTTCCCCAACTTTGCTTGTACTCATTTGTACATGGGTGTGTGTGTTTAGTTCTATGCCATTTTATCATGTGTAGGTTCATTCATCTACCACCAAAGTCAAAGTACAGAATAGTTCTGATGACACAAGTGTGCCTCGTGTTGCCCTTTTACAGCCCATTCCTAACACCTGGAAACCACTAATCTGTCCTCCACTTCTATAAGTTTTGTGTCATAAATGGAATCATACAGCTTGCAAGCTTTGAGGATTGACATTTTTTACTCAGCTTAAGTTTCCTGGAGACTCATCCAAGTTGTATATATCAATAGTTCGTTCCTTTCTATTGTGGAGTAGTATTCCATGGTATGGATGTACCACCATAGTTTGTTGAGCCATTTACCCGTTGAAGGACATCTGGGCTGATCCCAGTTTTGGGCTGCTACAAATAAAGCTGCTGTGAACATTCATGGACAGGTTTTTGTGTGCATATAGTTATCATTTTTCCCAAGAGCACAATTGCTGGGCCATATGGTAATCGCATGTTTAGTTTTATTTTTTTAAAAAATCCAAACTGTTTTCTTGCAAAGTTTGTAAACAGAATTTCTTGCAATAAATCTCTTTCTACTTGAAATGCCTGCAGTGGTTTCTGCGTCCACTCTCAACTCTGACTGACATGGCAGCACAGACAAGACAAACCTCAGACAGACTCGGGACTGTTAACTAAGACTGAAGACCAAAGAAGTGGTTCCATGTGTGGGAATATGACTGAGAGAGAAGGGTTGTAGCAAGACACATACAAGGGAGAAGTAGAGACCATTTCCTTTTTACTTTTCCTCCACATTAAGATTTAGACCAGTTTTCCAGTACAGGAAACAAGCCGAAGTAGCGAATTTTTAAGTAAAATCTTATTAACTCCAATGCTGTTTGTGATGAGACAACTTAGATCCCTGCTTTTCCACTGTTTCTCTTTGAAATAAAATTAAATTGTGTGAGTCTCCTTTCTCAGAATTTATGGCATAAGCAGCACAGTTTTAGAAACAGAATTGGAAGGTGATGAGATAGCTCTGAAGTTTATAAGGACTTTCTGAAATCTGTCATCTCAACTTTAGGCTATATCATTCTACAAATGGAATTATACTGTGGCAAGTTTTTTAGACCATGTTTTTAGAAAAGGAAAAAGTATTCAAAATAACTGAAGACATGTATTTCTCATATCCTCACTTGTGTAATTTTCCACCAGATAGCTCTCTATCTTCAGGCAAATGAATTTCAGAAGTTGGAGCTCTGGGCCCTCTATATGTACCTCTATCTCTAGTCGAGTATGGATGTCTAAAGTCATGTTGCCTCTACCTCTTTTGTTTTTTAATTTTCAATTTTTTTAGTTGGACTAATAGTTCTCAAGCTAGGAGAGCTATTCATTGGGAAAGTTTTCCACTCTGGTAATTTTAGTTTCTTAATTCACAAACTTCTGGGAAACAGAGCCTTGGGATTGTTGCTATACCAACTAGTTAGAATCTCCGCTCAAGGCACACAATGTTGTTTTCCCATTAGCGGCATCAAAGCCGGGGGGAAAGCATGTGAAGCTTTAAGTCTTCCTTGGCTTCCATTTTCAGCGTTCTCCTCTCCAGATTTCAAAACGCATATGTGCTCACTCCTCTCCTTGTGATATTTCCTAAAGCTTTGCTCAATAAAAAGTGAATCTCCAATGACACAAAACACTAGAGATGAAGTAATACATTATTCTTTAAGTTAGATGAGGTAATAAAACACTCTTACTGTCTATGGAAACTTTCCAGTTCTTGGCTACTTGTCTGATCCTTATACTATGTCAAAATTGTCTCAAGGTTAAGATATAGGTCTCATTTTTAATTCTAAGCATTCTAATTCCAGAGAAACTTTACCCTTTTGCACTAACATGTTTAACATATTCAAGATGCTATCATAAATTTCAAACTCCTCTAGGCTGAGTCCACGTTAGTAATGGTTTCCAATATTCCTTCTAGTACATAGATGCCTAGTAAAGGTCTTGCTAGGGACCTAATCTGTATAGGTAACAGAGGAATGCTAGGATTATAAAGGCAAGCACCTCAAATCGTATGCATTAGAGGATTTTGTACACCTCCTAGGAAAAATGGTAAAGAGAACTTTGATCCTTATGAACTTTTTAAATGGCCCTCTCCTTCCCACCAAGAGAGAGCTCCCTTCAACCTCTGGGAGGCATGTCTTAAGGAATTCAATCTAGGACAGAAGAAAGGCTGAAGGGTATCTGAGCTCTGTCCTGGATTGTGTCCTAATCATTAGTGAGAAGACTCACTTTGATGTGACAGTGGATGGAGCCACTAAATAATCCTGAGATGTTGCTCTAGGGTAATATGTCCCAACTTCCCAAAGCAAACTGTGAGCCCTAAAAAAGCAAGCTGCTTTTCTGGGAACCTCATTGAAAAGCAGTAAGCACTGATGGAAACAGAAGCTTCAGCAGCCCGTGAGCAGTAGAGATAGTTGAGGTTAAATCAGTACCGGCTGTGGGCCTGGCATGATGACTGTGGCAGCAGATAATCATTATGGCAGACACCATGGCTTGACTTTCAGCACAAGGAGTGTTCAACAAGTTTTCTGGGAAAGAAACGTCAGGGGGTGATTAGTGTGAACTCATCATGATAATTCCATTCCCCTTGTCAGTGAAGGACTAACATATACATAAGATGCAACACTATCCAATGAGAGGTGATGGGTAAAATTGTTCTGATATTGAGTCCACCCTCCTTCTACTCCCCATGGGAGATATCCTCAGGTTAGTGTTGATGGTGTTCTGTCCTTCCTGGAAGACACCCAACCAGATCATGCCTGATTACTGTGTAACAAACTGCCAGTGATTCTGTGAGTCAGTTAGTTGAGTGGGGCTCTGCTCGGCAATTCTTCTGCCCTTCATGACATCAACTGGGGTCACTCATTGGTACTCAGCTGATGGTTAATATGGTCTAAAGGGTCCAAAAAGTCTTCACTCTCAGTCTGGTACCTTGGCAGGACAGGCCGGAAGGGTGGTCTCAGCTGGTATCTAAGATGGCCAGGCCTCTCTCTCCATCTGGCCTTTCTATGTGGGGATCTCTCCATCTGGTCCTTTTAGCAAAGTAGACAGCTTACACAGTGGGTCAGGACTACTCAGAGTAAGAGTTCTAAAAGACTTAGGAAGAAAATTCAAGTCTCCTTATGATGACTTTAAGTCTCAGAATATCACTTCCATCACATTCTATTTGGTCAAAGCAAAACACCAAGTAAGCCCAGGCCAAACTCAAGGGGAGAGAATTAGATTCCACTTCTCAATGTGAGGAGCAGCATGAATGTGCAGAGAGGAATTGATAGTGGTCCTCTTTAGAAACTATCTACCTCAGGCCATCCTTGGGCCACTCAATTCGCATTCCTTCCTTATGCAAAATACACTCACCCCTTGCATTAGTTTTCTACTGCCGTGTAACAAATTACCACAAACTTAGCAGCTGAAAACAACACACATTTACTATCTCACAGTTTCTGTGAATAGGAGCCTGGGCACAGGTTGACTGGGTCCTCTGCTCTCAGGTCTCACATGACTGCAACCAAGATGTCAGCTGGGCTGTGTTCTCATCTGGGGGATTGACAGAGGAAGAATCTGCTTCAAAGTTCATTTGGTGGGTGGCAGAATTCATTTCCTTGTGAATGTATGACTGAGGGCCCTGGATTTTTGCTGGCTGTCAGAAGAGGCCAGCCTCAGTTCCTAGAGACCACCCACAGTTCCTTGCTATGTGGGTATCTTCAATGTGGCTGCTCACTTCATCAAGCCAGTGAGGAAAATCCCTCACTCCAGTGTGCTAAGACAGAGTCTAACATAACCTAAATGAAGGAGTGACATCCCATCACCTTTGCCATATTGTGCTAAAGCAAGTCATAGATCCCACCCTCACTCAAAGGAAGGAGATCCTATGAAGGCATAAATATTGGGAGGTGGAAATTATTGACCCTAGGGTCTGTCGACCACACTCCTTCTTTGGAGGCCCCAAAATTTGGTGGCTTAAACAAAAAATCATTATTATTGCTTATAGTTCTGTATTTTGACTGGGCTCAGATGGAAAGTTGTCACTTAAGCTCACTCTTCTGGTTGAAGTCAAATGGCATCTGGGGCTGGAATCATCTGAAGGCCTTGACTGGGCTAGAAGTCCAAGATGGCTTCTTCACTCACATATCTCATGGCTGGGTTGGGGTAACTAGCATGCTAGAGCCTGGTTTGGCATTTCTGTCCCTCCATGCAGCCTCTCTACATGGCTACCTTGGGCTCCCTCACAGAGTGGGAGTCTCAGATTTGTTGGATTTATTATATGGCAGCTGGCTTCACAAGAGTAAACATTCCAAGAGTCCCAGGTGGAAGCTGCAAGGCTCTGTATGATCTAGGCTCAGGAGTCATGCAGTGTGACTTCTGTCACATTCTATTGGTTAAAAGCAAGTCATAAGGCCAGTCCAGATTCAACGGGTGGGGACTACACTAGATCATGAGTACTTGGAGGCCTGGCTCATTGGGGGAGCCATTTGTGGAGGCTAACTTTTAAAACCTAAAATATATCAACCTGGAAAATCAACGTAATTACTTTATACTGTTTTAAAACTATCTCTCACAGGCATATCACCTAGATCCATATCCAGATTCCAGATGCAATTTTGACTAAGCAACCAATGCCACGTTGGTGCATTATCCACTGACTGTTTAATAAAGACAAGCATCAAACACACATAGTCACCCTGAAACCGTGTAACCATGGCAAGCCATGTATATACATCATCCATTATCTCTGATGGCTCAAGACCTAAGAGATCAGGACCTATCACAAAAGAGAGTCTGCTGAGAACTTCTGGAAAGGGTTTTTGCCCCTGAAAAAAATGGACAAAGGAAAACTCACCTTTCTGCTTTTGGGTGTTGTTATCTGAGGGTATGATGCTTGGAGCTGCAGCAGACATCCTGTGTCTATGCGGGGAAAGTCAAAAATTGTAGAGAAGCAACTCAGAATCCTGACACAATGAGCAGCTGTGGTAACTAATTCTGAAACTTCTTACCTCCAGGCTTTTTGTTATATGAGATAGTAACTTCCTAATTTTTAAAACAACTTTAAGTATTCTGTTACTTGCAACGCAACGTATTCTTATTGTTACATATCTCCAGGCCATGGAGCAGAGAGGTAAGGAGCCTGGCAGCCACAGAAGAACTATAATGGCCACTAAGATCGTATAATCATCTGGCACACTGCCAGGGAAAGTTGGGGCCTTTGGGTCTTCCTGGTTGAGAATCCGCCCTTTAACTATCCTTTCTGAGGCCAGGTGGCCTGAGAAAACAAGTTCATTGTTTTGTTTCCTTAGAAATTTTTTTTACCCATCTAAGCTTTAAATAGTCTCCCCTTTTCCAAGCCTGGCTTCATGTTGGAAAACCAAGATTATCTTTTAGGAAATTTATCTATAATTATCAAAAACCTGGTGTTGCTTCCATCATTCCACAGATTATTACTAAACCCAGAATCAGAGTCAAATGACCGTTGGTGGGGCAGTGTATTAGTCTCATAGGGCTGCCTTAACAAAGCACCATTTAGCCTAGAATAAATGCATTCTGTCACAGTTCTGGAGGCTGGGAGTCTGAAATTAAAGTGTCAGCAGGGCCCTGTTCCCCCTGAACACCCTAGGAGAGGACCTTTCTTTGCCTCTTCCTAGCTTCTGGTAGTTGCCAGTAATCCTTGGGGTTCCTTGGCCTGGAGATACATTACTCCGATCTCTGCCTCTATCATCACAAGGCACTCTCCCTCTGTGTGTCTGTGTCCAAATTTTCTTCTTTTTATAAGGACATGAATCCTATCAGATTTAGGGCTCACCCTATTCCTGTTTGACCGCATCTTCACTTGATTACATCTGTAAAGATCCAAATAAAGTCATTCACAGGAGCCCAGGGTTAGGACTTAAACATATCTTTTGGGGACACACAATTCAACCCACAAAAGGTAGTGATGGTGAAACTATTAAAGGACTAATGTGATAGTAAACATCCTTAATTGGAAGAATCTAATGAACTGTTGGTGGCACAAAAGACAAGAGCCTATGGACAGATTTGGGAAGGCTGGATTTAAGTAGACAGATGATTGGATGATGAGGAAGGAGAATGTAAAAGGAACCTGGGTAAATTTTTCTGAGGAGGTGGAATTCTCTTGGGTCGCCAGGGAAATCACGTGGGAGAGAATAAAGTCTTTCATTTACCTAGCACTTATAACTCAGCAGCCATTGGATGAAACACCGCTAGTATTGTTTCATTACTTCTCACAACTCTAAAAGGTAGGAAGCACCTTCATTTTTTAGAAAAAGAAGTTGGAAGATAAGAAAGTTAAGTTAATTGCTTAAAGGTTACTTAGCAAATAAATGGCAGGGCCAAGAATAAAATTCAACTGTATTTAAAAGCAAAGTCCATGCTCTTTCCATTCACATAAGTAACCCTGCGTTGTCAACAAATAATTATCACATGCCTACCAAATACCAGATACCGGACTAGAGGATATGTTTCAGTAGATGCTGCCGAACTGCCTTCAACAAGGGTAGTCAGAGTTTACATTTCCATTTACAGTGCTTAAAGGTTCCTGATTCTCCAGCCCATTCCCCAAACCAAATATTCAATCTGGAATTCAAAATCGGATGGTATAAATTGTATCTTGGCTTAATTTGCATGTTTTTGATTATTAGTGAAGCTGAGCGTTTCTTCAAATGGTTATTTTACCATTTTTATTTATTTTTCTCCAAATCACTTTGTCGTACATTTCATCCACCTTGTGTTGGGTTGTTTATCTTCTTACAGATTCTTGAAGTTTTTATATATGATGAATATTAACATTCTTTTATTTTATATGTTACAAATATTTACTCCCATTAAGTTGCTTTTCATTTCCCTTTGTTTCTAGTAACTTACTTGGAAAGATATTCCCCACAGCAGGATTGTAGAACTGTTCCTCCATTTCTGCTACATTGTATTTTTATGTAAAATGTAATAAAATATATTTTTCTCAAATGGATAGCCAATTATCTCAAAGCCATTTATTGATTAGTCTATTTTCCTTTGTTGTGTATGAAGTTACAATTTATATATGAATCTTATACTAGAATCTCATTTTCATTGATTTAATTATCTATTCCTTTTTCAATACCAAACTCTTTTAATATAATAGCTTTATCTAATACTTTGTATGTTATAATATTTTCCTCTTTACGATTCTTTGTTTTTAAAATTTCTTCTCTATTCCTATACATTTTCTCTTCCTGAATAATATCAAAACCATCTTGTCAAATTCTTTCCACTGAGATGTTTTGGGAGGAATAACATTAAATTTACAGATTAATATAAAATATTTATATCTTTATAGAGTTGTTTTCCACCCTTTAATTTAGGACTGTAAAATTTTATAGTTTTTGTCACATAGCTCAAATATTTTTATTATCTTCATGCCAAGATTTTATAATTTATGTTGTTATTGTGAGTGGGAGTTTACTTTTCCCAATATTTCCTAATTGGTTATTGTGAGAAAATAGGAAATCAATAAAATAGGAAACAAAGAAACCATCGATTTCTATATCTTGATTTTTTTTCTTCACTCTGTAGGGTTGCACCATAATCTGTTCTTCTTTACATATTCATGTGTATATATGAAAGTATTTATTTCACATATATATATGAAAATAGGAGGAGTAAATGCCAAGGGGTTATGAAAGGGGAAAAGTTTAAATTATCTGGATTGGGCCCTAAAAGCCCCATTAGGCCTTGAATGCTAGTGTAGATAAAGATCTACCATATTAAGGCAGTTTTCTGATAGAAAGCTTTGGTAAAGAGAGCATGACAGCCATGTAACAAAGCCCATAGGGTACATATATCTGCCATTTTGTCACTCTTATAACAAGCTGGCTATATGGAGGTAGGACAAATGGACAAACAGATTCTCCACTAGTGATTAAGGACGAGTGTGCCTTGAGGAGGCAAATGTGGTGGAAGGGCATGAGGTCCTTCAAATGGGTAGGCTTGGGATTCTAGGAATCCTTATGTAGATGAGTGGAGCCCAAATGAAAATGTCAGAGCCCAGACTCATGTACAGGATCTGTGCATGAAAGAATACAAAGCATAGAGTCCTTATCTACTGCTCGGGTCTGGCTCTCACACCTGTATGAATGTGGGTAGAGCCTAGATAAAATCATCTCATGAAAGTCCAGGAAGTAATCTCTCCCCACTAATGGAAACTGGGATTGATGGAATCCATCAGTCAATCTAGTTGTTGAGTATTCACTGTCTGCCAAACTAATGGTAAGTAAACTACACCTGAGAAGAAGGTGAAAACTCTGGTGGTAGGAAACTGTCACGTGTTTATCTAACTCATCAATCTGCAAATCAACTTCTTTCCTCCAAGACAGTAAAGAAACAGAGCCTAAGGAAGGACGACAAAAGTTGTGTCCTTTCTCATTTTTAATATCACCCATGTTGTCAGAGGTAAGTTTAGCTAGTCTCAATAATCAGTGGGAAAAGAATCTCAAGAGGGAGGAGGGAAGAAGGTGGAGGTGAGTAGAGGATGAAGGTGGGAGGAAGTTGGTGCTGGGAGTCAGCTCCCCAAAATGGAAACAAAGAAATTCATCTCATAACTCAGATAAATATATTGTACTCTATTTCTGGAGGAGGTGTCAACTACACATACTGTCATCATTTTGGACCTGCTCCTTCCAAGTCTTATGAGATATTGGGTTATTCTTTGGAGGACCTCACTCATTCCCACAATTTGGAGAAGGATGCTGATTTAGCCAGGGTTACATACCAAAGTATCTTGTGTCCGCCTCAAAAATAAGACACTGATTTGCTTTCAGATCATAGGTCGTGTTTGATCTAGGACATCAGAAGATACTTAAAATAAAAGGAGAGACAAAGGCAGCCACTACCTCTACCTCTGAGGGAAGTGCCCCAGCTGGATGAGGTGTGAGATGGGAAAAAGCAGAGTTATCCCCTACTTATCCTGGCACTGGTTCATCACTAGTAGGGAGAAACACTTCTAAGTATGAGAGCTGGTGATGATTCTTACATATCTCTTCACCATGCCTCCTCATCAGCCCTCTCCAGAGGTTACAGTAAGAATTTAAGGGATAATACCGATCTAAGAGAGCCAAATTAAAAGGTACCTCATACTGAAGTGGAATAGCACCTAACGTGCATTCACAAGAACAGCAGTGACCACAACGATATCAGCAACAGTGACATCAATTACAGCAGCAATGATGACAAAAAGTAGGCTGGCACACTCTATCAGAAATGGACTGATCCAGCAGGCAGGAAATCAATAAGGACGTAGTTGAATTCAACACCACCACCAATCAACTGGGTATAATTGACATCTGTAGACTACTTCATCCAAGAACAGCAGAATGCACATTCTTCTCAAGCTCGCATGGAAGATTCACCAAGATAGACCATATTCTGGGCCATAAAAAACACCTCAATAAATGTGAAAAATAGAAATCATATAACTATATTGTGCTCTCAGACCACAATATAATTAAATAAGAAATCAATAACAGGGGACAGACCAGTGGTGCAGCAGTTAAGTTCACATGTTCCACTTCAGTGGTCCAGGGTTTGCTGGTTCAGATCCCGGATGTGGACCTATGCACCACTTGTCAAGCCATGTTGTGGCAGGCGTCTCACGTATAAAGTAGAAGAAGATGGGCACAGATGTTAGCTCAGGGCCAGTCTTCCTCAGCAAAAAGAGGAGGATTGGTGGCAGATGTTAGCTCAGGGCTAATCTTCCTCAAAAAAAAAAAAAAAAAAAAAGAAAAAGAAACGAAAAGAGAAATCAGTAGCAGAAAGATAACTGGAAAAATCCCAAAACATGTGGAGATTGACAACATACTTCTATATAACACGTGGGTCAAAGAAGAAATCTCAAGAGAGATTTAAAAATATTTTCAACTGAATGAAAATGAAAGCACAAATTATCAAAATTTGTGAGATGCAGCAAAAGCAGTGCTTAGAGGGAAATTAACAGATTGAATGCATATATTAGAAAAGAAGAGCTCTAAAATCAATAATCTAAGTCTCCACTTTAGGAAACTATAAAAAGAATAAGAAATTAAATCCAAAGTAAGCAGAAGAAAAGAAATAATAAGAATTAGAGAGGCTAGCCCCGTGGCCGAATGGTTAAGTTCGTGCATTCCACATCAGTGGCTGAGGGTTTCGCCAGTTCGGATCCTGGGTGCGGACATGGCACTGCTCATCAGGCCATGCTGAGGCGGCGTCCCACATGCCACAACTAGAAGGACCCACAACTAAAATATACAACTATGTATTGTGGGGATTTGGGGAGAAAAAGCAGAAAAAACAAAAAAAAGAATTAGAGCAGAAATGAATGATATTGAAAACAGGAAATCAACAGAGAAAATCAATGAAACTTAAAGCTGGTTTTTTGAACAGATCAATAAAATTGATAAGCCTCTAGCCAGGCTACTAAGTAAAAAGAGAAAGGACACAAATTATTAATATCAGAAATGAAAGAGGGGACATCACTATGAATCTCATGGATATTAAAAGGATAATAAAGGAATATCACGAACAACTCTATGCCCACAAATTTGATAACCTAGGTGAAATGGACCAATTCCTTGAAAGTCAAAATCTGCCAAAACTCACAAAAGAAGAAATAGACAATCTGAATAGGCCTATATCTCTTAAAGAAATTGAATCAGTAATTAATAACCTTCCAAAACAAATAGCACCAGACCCAGATGGATTCCCTGGTTAATTCCACCAAACATTTAAGAAAGAAATTCTACCAATTCTCTACAATCTCTTTCAGAGGATAGAAGCTGAGGAAATACTTCCTAACTCATTCTAGAAGGCCAGGATTATTCTAATACCAAAACCAGACAAAGACATTACAGGAAAAAACAAGCCAACTACAGACCAATATCTCTCATGAACATACATGCAAAAACCGTCAACAAAATATTAGCAAACCAAATCCAACAATGTATAAAAAGAATTATATATGGCAACCAAGAAGGATTTATCCCAGGTATGCAAGAGTGGTTCAACACTTAAAAATCAATTAATGTAATTATCAGCTCAGAAGGCTGATGATCACATGATCATATCAATAGATGCAGAAAAAGCATATGTAATTAGCTAAGCTAATGTGATAAGACAAGGAAAGCAAATAAAAGGTATACAGATTGGGAAAAAATAAATAAATCTGTCCCCTGTTCACAGATGACATGATTGTCTATGTAGAAAATCCAAAGAATTAACAAAAAATATTCCTGGCACTAACAAGCGATTATAACAAGGTTGCAGGATAAAAAGGTTAATGTGCAAAAGTCAGTCACTTTCCTATTACCATCAATGAACAAGTGAAATTTGAAATTAAAAACACAATACCACTTACATTAGTGCTCCCCAAAATAAAATACTTAGGTACAAATCTAACCAAATGTGTACAAGAACTATATAAGAAAAACTACAAAACTCTGATGAAAGAAGTCAAAGAAGAACTAAATAAATGGAGAGATGTTCTGTGATTTATGAATAGGAAGACTCAATATTGTCAGGAAGTCAACTCTTCCTAACTTGATCCAAGATTTGATGAAATCCCAATCAAAATCTCAGCAAGCTATTTTGTTGATATTCACAAATCAATTCTAAAGTTTATATGCAGAGGCAAAATACCCAAAATAGCCAACTCAATATTGAAGGAGAAAAACAATGTTGGAGAACTAACACTACCTGACTTTAAGACTTACTATAAAGCTACAGTAATCGAGATAGTGTTGTATTGTCAAAAAAAACAGACAAATAGATCAATGGGATAGAAAAGAGAGTCCAGAAATAGACCCACGTAAATAGAGTCAACAGATCCTTTGACAGAGGAGCAAAGACAATTCGATGGAACAAAGACTGTTTGTCTTTTCAAATGGTGCTGGAACAGCTGGATATCCATATGCAAAAAAGTGAATCTAAACACAGACCTTATACTCTTCCCCAAAATTAACTAAAATGGATCATGGACCTAAATGTAAAATGCAAAACTATAAGACTCCTAGAAGATAACACAGGAGAAAACCTAGTGATAGGGGTATGGTGATGCTTTTTAGATACAACATTAAAAGCACAATCCATGAAAGAAATAATTGATAAACTGAACTTCATTAATATTAAAAACTTCTGCTCCGTGGAAGACAATGTCAAAGATTGAGAAGACAAGCCACAGACTGGAAGAAAATGTTTCCAAAAGACATATCTGATTAAGAACTGTTATCCAAAATATACAAAGAACTCTCAAACCTCAACAATAAGAAAATAAACAACACAATAAAAAAATGGCCAAAGATCTTTACAGACGCCTCACCAAAGAGGATACACAACTGTCAAACAAGTATATGAAAACATGCTCCATATCATATCTCATTAGGGAAATGCAAATTAAAACAACAACAAGATACCGCTACACACCTATTAGAATGTTCCAGATTCAGAACACTAACACCAAATACTGATGAGGACATGCAGCAACAGGAACTCTCATTCGTTGCTGATGGGAATGCACAGCCACTTTGGAAGACAGTTTGGCAGTTTCTTACAAAACTCTATATACTCTTACCATGCAATCCAGCTATCACACTCCTTGGTATTTACCCAAACAAGTTGAAAACTTATGTCTACACAAAAACCTGAACATGGATGATTGTAGCACCTTTATTCATAATTGCCAAAACTCAGAAGAAACCAAGATGTCCTTCAGTAGGTCAATGGTTAAATGAATTGTGGTACATCCAGACAATGGAATGTTCTTCCGTGCTAAAAAGAAATGAGCTGCCAAACTATGAAAATGCATGGAGGAACCTCATTAAAGACACGGAGTGGTGAAAATTACTAAGTAAAAGAAGCCAATTTGAAATGGCTACATACTATATGATTCCAACTATATGACATTCCAGAAGAGGCAAAACTGTGGTGACACTAGAAAGATCAGTGGTTGCCAGGGGTTGGAGGGGGAGGGATGAATAGGCAGAACACAGAGGAATTTTAGGGCAGTAAAACTACTCTGTATGATACTATAATGGTGGATACATATCATTATACATTTGTCCAAACCCACAGAATGTACAACCCTAAGAGTAAACTCTAATGTAAATTATGGATTTGGGGTGATTATGGTGTGTCAAGGTAGGTTCAATTACAAGAAATGTACCACTCTGGTAGGGGATGTTGATAATGTGGTAAGCTATGCATGTCTGGGGACAGGAGGTATATGGGATATCTCTATAACTTCCTCTCAATTTTGCTGTGAACCTAAAAAATTAAGTCTTTAAAATCAAAGGCCTATGCAGATCCCAGCAGGAGCAGGATGGTAATTGTCTTTCAAGGTCTCCAAGTAGTTGAACATCTGTGACCCTGGTAAGAAAAATACAGAAGATGCCAAAAATAATGCACGAACCACCTGGAGCACTCACAGAGAAAGGAAAGGGACAGGCAGCTTTGGATCCCGTTTGGATCCCTGCTGTTGGGTGGAAGCCAAGGGGAACAAGTGTCACACTGATGTTATTACTGTCTTCTTGTTGTTGCTGTAATTGTTAACCCCAAGCCTTAACTGCCATCCCTTCCTCTCTATGTGTCCTAAGAAAGTGAGAGGTACATACAAGAAAGACTTGTCATTTATGAAAAAGAAGATATTTAATGGTTTAAAAAACTTCTTAGTGGTACTGAAGGAAAAGTATTCACCATGAATTAACGATTGTTGGGGTTTGCGGATGAGTACATGGGAATTTACTAAAAGTATTCTGTCTGCTTTTGTAAACGGTGAAAGTTTCCACACTGCAAAGTTAAAAACAACAACAAACAACTCTTCTGACATAGCGATACTGTTCTGTTGGAGTAGCTTACCTTTTGTCACTCCGTTTTTTCCAGCATTTTCTGCTCACAGAGCACTCAAACAGGGATAACAACTGAACGAGAGGCCGGTGGAGCGCATCATGTTTGGATTCGGGCACGGCACAACCCCCTTCTAGGAAACTGGTAAAGAATTTGGCTCAGGTCTGAAACCTAAGTGGTTTCCTACTTCCTCCCTCCTTATTTGGAGACACCTGGCCTAGAATGGAGGCCTGCCTGAATTACCCACCCAGTGAAAGGTGGCAAAGCTGGAACTGAGAAATGATGCTGGGTCTCCCCGCTGCCATGAGAAGGTGGGGGATCTTCCTTGCCAGGTGTGTTCATCACAGGGGAGCTGGAAGCAACGAGACCTTGCAAAGCCCAAGCACAGAGTGAAAGAAATGAGGAGCCTGGTTCCTGCTTTTGGGCACAGTAACCCAGTGACTTGCCACCAATCACAACCTTACTCACCACACCCCCTCCCCGGACATGGAATGAAGAAAGAGACAGAGGTATAAGTCAGATGTTTCCTTCCAATGGTTCCCCAAGAAAGAACAGGGAGGCTTGCACCAAAGTTCTGTCCACCCCTTTGTCAGAGGTAGAAACATGGGACAATCAGTTTACCTAAGAAGAAATACTACCAGGAGAAACATGGTGTAAGAGGAAGCAGTTTAAGAGAGCAAAAATGTATTCCACAGAGGATGAGGGAAATCTGAGGTCGTGACCCTGGCTGGTGATAGAATCACAGGAAAGTTCTTTATCCTCAATTACCTCGCAGTTAAATGGGGGAGGAAATGTTTCCTCTCTCCCTCTATACGGCCCTCTCTATTTTCTGAGCACTTGGAGACTAAGACACTGGCCTTGTCTTCAAGGAGCTAAGGTCTTAAGGGACTGGAGAAAATTACTGTCTTCGTTCTCTTCTAAAATCTGAAATCTATGATTGTTAAAAAGTATGGTATACTTCTTCATGCAGCCAGGTTTCCATTTCAGTTAAAATTAGCATGACTTTAAATCAACCATAGCATAAATTGGACCAAACATTACTACTGCTTGTTGATATCCTAAACTAAGAATGTTACTGCAACTTTCTCTTAATGCGTCTTATGCATCTTCCAAGTCAATCCTGAGAAAATCCGTAACACTCATCCAGGGAGGAAAGCTCGTGCATTTAAGCAATAGGATTTCATTTTTTTTGTTTTTAAAGATTGGCACCTGACGTAACAACTGTTGCCAATCTTCTTTTTTTCTTTTCAATTGCTTTTTCTCCCCAAATCCCCCCAGTACATATTTTAGTTGTGGGTCCTTCTAGTTGTGGCATGTGGGATGCCGCCTCAGCATGGCCTGATGAGCAGTGCCATGTCCGCGCCCAGGATCCGAACCGGCGAAACCCTGGGCCGCCGAAGCAGAGCGCGTGAACTTAACCACTCGGTCACGGGGGTCGGCCCCAGCAACAGGATTTCAAATCCACTATTGTTGAGTGAGTAACATTACCTAAAAATCAATCTGATCTAGAATATGAAAAATCGATACTTTTAAAACGTTTTTATTGTCTAAGTGTTTCTGGTTAAATGTGTGCAATCTTGTGATCCATACAGATCACTTGGACGGCTACCTAGTTGCCAGCAGTATGAAACTGCAGCTACGCTGCAATCAGCCACAAATCCAGTGAGTAAATGGATTTTGTGAGCCGCTCCAGCAAATTAATTGAACCCAAGGAGGCGGTTGTGGTAACTTCCAATCTGCAGCCAGTCAGTCAGAAGCACAGGCATCAACCTGGGCTTGTGTTTGGCGTCTGAAGTAGAGGGTGGTCTTGGGGGACTGAGCCCTTAACCTGTGGAATCTGATGCTGTCTCCAGATAGAAAGTGTCAGAATTGAACTGAATTGCAGGACACTCAGCTGAGTCAGAGAATTGCTCCTTGCTAGTATGGGACTGCCTTCCCTCCCCCCACCCCCGACCACACACATTGGAATTGGGTCCAGAAATGTTTAATATGTCATCTAAGAATGGTTATTGCAACTTGTAAAAAATTGTCACCAGTCCTTTTAAAAATCCCTGAAAAAAAATTCACATAAAGGACTAATTCATGGAGTGTAAAGGGCAATGAGAATAAGTAAAAGTTACAAAGCGTTTGCTCACAATTGCATACGTTCCACTCTGCTATGCTGGGAATTCCATTTATATATGCAAAGTTTATATGACATTCTTTGTAATCCAGCATAAACCTTTGATCATATTTAGAAAAAAGAAAAAAATCAAGAAATAGCAAAATGGAAAGAGAATTCAAAGTGAATGGAAATTCTTGTTTGGTTAAAAAATTTCACACCTCCCTAACTGTCTTTCTCTGCCTCTTGATTCAAAGCTCTAAGGCATGTAAGCACTAGAGATTAACGATTCCTGCAAAAGTCTTCTTGGGTTATGCTGAATCAAAACAGAGTTCTTAATGAATTAAGAAAGTATTGAGAAAGTAGAGAACCTCTGAAGCTCCCAGTTCCGCAGAAGCAGACTGTGCATTTTGCTTGTTTGAAAACACCCAGAACACATTGGAAAGATATTCGATAAAGCCTTACTGAATTGGATCTTGATGAGAAGCAGGCAACGCTGTTCTTCTCGTAGTTCTATTTTATGGGGGTAGCTTAAAAATTAATCCATTTAGATTATGACATTCAAGGTCAGGAATGTCCTCCTTCCTTCTTCCTCGCTCTGCGAAAGCCTTTCAGCTTCTCGTATTCAGTATTCCCCCTGCATAAAATACAGACTAGTAACCAGAATTACAGTAAAAATTTAAAAACAAAAACAAGTGCTCCTATTAAAAAGTTTTAAAAAGTCCTTTTGTAAAGAGGAAAGACTTCTTTTTTTTTTTAAGCTTAGCCCTGAGCTAACATCTGTTGCCAATCTTTTGTTTTTCCTTCTTCCCCTCAGTACACAGTTGCATATTCTAGTTGTAGGTTCTTCTAGTTGTGCTATGTGGGATGCCACCTCAGCATGGCTCCTTGAGCAGTGCTACGTCCACGCCCAGGATCCCAGCTGGTGAAACCCTGGGCCGCTGAAGCACAGCACGCTTCTAGTTGTGCTATGTGGGATGCCACCTCAACATGGCTCCTTGAGCAGGGCTACGTCCATGCCCAGGATCCCAGCTGGCGAAACCCTGGGCCGCCGAACCAGAGCACGCCAACCACTCAGTCACAAGGCTGCCCCAAGAAAAGACGTTTTTAGTGTTCTCTTCAAGTCCATTAAAGGGCTTTGAGAAAAATGCTGAACAGTTTCTTTTTGCTGAAGTCCAAGAAAGACAAAAGGGACCTAAATTTTAACTTAGATTGAAACTTTTATTTATCCAACTTTCACTCAGAGAATATTTATAAGTCCCTACTGCATATCAAGCGCTGTGATAACTAGTTGTTAATGCTGGGTTAGCTGCTGGAGTGAGCTACTAAAGGAAGTAGTATAATGTGAATCGTTACAGATCTCTGATGAGAAGTGACACAACTCTCTACTCTAGAGGGTTAACAGGAAAATGGGAAGTGGAGCTAGGTAAAACTCTAGGTGCCCTCTGTCTCTCTAACTCTAACTCCATGCTTATCATATATCAAGATTGGAAAATCTCAGGCATTCTGACTTAGGTTCTGTTAAAAGATCGTAAACTTTTATAGGGTGAAACAAAGCCATGGGCACCATTCTGTTACCTAAACTTCCAATAATGAAATTAAGTGAAATGAGACTAAGCATAGTGAAGCATAACATAATTTGGTTTAGTGAATCAAAAATTATCTGTAACTCCACGATCATAATGAACCTAATTGTAAAACTTTTCTGCTACTTGAAAACTCACAATGTACAGAACTAGATCAAATGCATTCCATTCTAGAGCAACTGTGAAAGACTGATTGAGAGATATTGCTAGACCCAATGGTTTCTTTAAGGATCTCTGGATGTTTAGATTCTTTCAGAGACTCCGTATGGATCACCAGAGTAGACCTGGAGGACCATTCTCAGGAATGAATCTAGAAATTATACTAGTCATGAATAAACGAAAAGCAATAAGATATTGGAGGTATGAGGAAGCCATTTGGTTTAACTCTTATTCGGCTTGACCTTGTTTTTCCAGAAAAGCTTGACGTGGCCTGTTGAACATGCATTGTACATCTGCTTTAAACATTTACAGTGTCCCAAAACCAAGAATGATGACCTTAAAGATAGGAATGTTGCCTTCCCCCCATATCAGCATTTCTTTAAAGATAAGCATTTATTCCCAGAAACTAGAGATTAATTACAGACCTACTAGGCTCATCTTGTGACCACTGAACTGCTGACCACTGACCTGCTGTGCTTATCTTGTGATCACTGACCTTTTGTGCTTGCAAAGCATCTCGTGACTGTAGTAAAAGAGGTATTTCTGTCATTTTTGACGAATGTTTCTTGTTCCAAGATGGTACATAACCACTCTGTACACCCCACTTCTTCAGAGCATTTCCTTCCTCATGAAGGTCGTTTCTTCTTGACTGTAGTCCTCAAAACTGACTCATATAATAAACTCACCCAAATTTTGATTTATAGATTGATTATAGATTATCTGCATCAACACTAGGTAGGTGTAAATTACTTTTTACTCTTTTTGTCATTCTGAATTTGATCTGGAATGACAGAATTAAAATCTAAAAACAAAACAAAACAAACAAAAATGAGATTCAAGGGTAAAACAAGGGGTTGAAGCTAACAAGGCAAGTTGTAAATGAGACTGGGAGGAAAGTTGAAAATAGACAGTGATGGGTCTTATTTGCCATAATAAAGAGGCAGACTGTGTTACTGATATTTTGGGATAGACAATTCATCATTGGGTTGTCCTGTCCCAAGCATTGCAAGACATTTAGTGTACTTGCCTCCTTTCCCCCAGTTGTTGTGAGATGCCCAATGCTCTGTTTTGGGTAGGATTCTCCCGTAAACAGCTATTGAGGCAGGATTTGAATGCACGTAGTTCATTCAGGAAGTGGAGGACACACCATAGGGAGTGAGAAATTGCTACAAAGAATAGAATGGAATCAACAAAGGGTGTGTTATTAAGCTAGCTACTGCTGTGGGTAACTGAGCCTAGTCATGCAGGAAAACTTGGAAATAGTATGGAATAGCACCTCCTAGTTATCTCACCAGGGCAAAGGAGTGGAGGCATTCATACTCCAATTTCTGCCAGTCTTGTCTGAAGGCTACTGGTATGTTTGGGGTGTGGGATATTTCTTCAAAAATAGATGGGAGTTGTAAGGACCAGAGAACACTGAAGCATTAAGTCCCGAGGGATATAGGCAGAGAACCAACATTATCTGATACACAGCTCATTTTTTACATTTAATTTTATTTTTTAAATTTCTTTTTCTTTTTTTTTCTTGAAGAAGATTAGCCCTGAGCTAACGTTCTCCGGCAGGCGTCCTCTTTGTTTTTTCTTTTTTTTCTTTTTTGCTGAGTAAGATTGGCCCTGAGCTAACAGCTGTGCTCGTCTTCCTCTATTTTATATGTGGGTCACCTGCCACAGCATGGCTTGATAAGAAGTACTAGGTCTATGCCTGGGATCCAAACCAGCAAACCTTTGGCGACCAAAGTGGAATGTGCAAACTTAACCACTACACCACCAGGCCGGCCCCCCATTTACTTTTAAATGTTCTTCTGGAGGTCAGTACCAACCCTAGCTTGGTCTTGTCCTGCCCAACAAGACAACTGCTTCACATTTTCAAGTGTCATGGAAAACCTTTAGGATGTGAAGCAATCATTGTCAGAGTCACCTTTTTAATAGCATTTGGTTAGAGAAGAAATTCAAGACTGAAGTCCTAGGAGCCAGTTAAGAGGATGTTGCTCTAGTAAGAAGAGTTAGAAAATAAACAAAATAAATAAGTAAAACAGTATGTTAAACAGCAATAAGAAAAACAAAACAAAAAAATAGAGCAGAGAAGGGTATCAGGAGGTTGGGGTAGAAGGCTGTGATTCTAAATTGTACAGTCAGGGAAGGTCTCACCATGAAGTTGGCATTTCAACAGAAATCTAAAGGAAGTAAGGGAGTAAGCCATGAGGCTATTTGGAGGGAAAGTGCTCAAGGGAGAGGGAAAGCAAAGGCAAAAGCTCTGAGCTGAGTGTGTGCTTGGTTTCCACAGAGAACAGAAAAGAAGCCAGACAGACTGGAGCAGTGTGAGCTGGTGAGGGCAGGGGGACCATGAAGATCACCATGGTGGGCAGTCTCTAAGGTGGCTCCAAAGATCCTTAACTCCTGGGAGTCCCTCCCTTGTGCGATTGCTCCCTTTGAGTGTGGCTACACTTAATAACTCACTTCTAACAAATAGAAAGTGGCACAAGACGGGATGCAACTTCTGTGGCTTCCTTCTTGCATGTCTTGCATGTTTTCTCTCTCTCTCGAATTACTGCACCTTCCATGCTGGGAGTAACCCCTATAGAGAGGACCACATGGCATGGTGAGGAGCTGAGGCCCTTAGTCCAGCATCTTGCAAGGAGCTGAAGCCTGCCAACTACTACACGAGTGAGCTTGGAAGTGGATCCTTCAGCTCTAGTGGAGGCTTGAGATGACTGCAGCCCTGGCCAACAGCTTGACTGCAGCCTCATGGAAGACCTCGAGCCAGAATTACTCAGCTAAGATGCTGCCAGATTCCTGGCCCACTGAATTGTGAGATGATAGATAAACATTTACCTAAAACATTGTTTTATACTGCCGAGTTTTGAAGTTCTTTGTTACGCAGCTATAGATAACTAACACCGTGAGGTAGAGCATTGGAGCCCATTCTGTGACTTTCCCTCTTACTCTAAGTGAAAGGAGAAGCCAATGAGGGTTTGAGTAGAAGAGTAAATTATCTGCCTAACATATTTAAAGGATCATTTTGGCTGCTGTATTGAGAATAGACTGAATGAGGGAAAAGTAGGGAGCAGGAAGCACAGTTAAGAGACTATTTAAATAACCCGGACAAGACATGATAATGTTAGCTGAGACAAAGATGATAGCAGAAGAGATAGCGAGAATTGGCTGTAACCTGGATGTATGTTAAATGTAGAACAATCACAGTTTGCTAAAGGATTAGAAGTAAGGAGAGGAGAAAGAGACAAGTCAAAGATCCCTTCCAGGTTTTAGGCCTGAGCAAGTGGAAGGATAGGCTTGCTATTAATTGAGCTGGAGAAGACTGTGGGAGGGAGCAGGTTTGGGTTGGAGATAGGAGGTCAGTTTTGGTCATGTTGAGTTTGAGATGCCCTTCAGGCATTTTAATGGAGCTGTTGAGCAGGATGTAGGATATTTAAGTCTGGGACTCAGGGGAGAGGAATTGGTTGGAGAGACAAGATGAGACTAGCTAGAATACAGACGACATATAAAGGGAACACGTGTAGATAGAAGAGAGTCTGAAGTCTGAGACTAGAGGTCCTCCAACATTAAGTGGTTGGAGAAATGACGAATAGCCAATAGGAAAAATCAGGAAAGTGTGGTGTCCTGGAAGCTGAGAAAAGAAAGCGTTTTAAGGAAGGCGTAATAAACCATGTCTAACGCTGCTAGTTGTTCAAATAAGATGAAGACTGAGAATTGGCCATTGGATTTAGTAGTAAGGAGGTGATTAGTGACCTTGACATAAGCAGTTTCAGTGGAGTGGTGCTTTGAGTGAGCTAAAGAAAAATACAAGGGGATAGGAATTGAAAACAGCAAAGATAGGAGTTTTTGAGGAATTTTGCTGTAAAGGGAAGGAGAGAAATGGAACAAAGAGTAGGAGACAAGGGGTCATGTAAAATAACAACATATTCGTAGCATATGGAAATGATCAGTAGGAAGGACCAAACTTGTGTCGATGAAAAATAAACAATAGCCATTCTATGGATAAGAGAGTTAAGATGAGTTTTACTTGAGCCAAGGTGAGGATTATAATCCAGGAAGGCCATTTCCAGAAAGGAGAAAGTGTTCCAAAGAAGCATGGTTTCAGTACAGTCTTCTACCTTTAGGACAAAGAACATACATTAAACATGCCCAGGATACATATTCATCAAAGTTTCAAAGAGGTGTTCAGTTGCAAACTAGCAGGTCAACAAGACCCTGAAGTCCGGAAAGGGACTAATCTGGGCTTTACCAATAGGGTGTAGGAGGGGAAGTATGCATTCTTATCTTAAGAGAGTGCATTCTTTACTTTAACGGTTAAAGCAGATGTACAATGTATATTAGATAGGCCATAAGTCAGGGTTCTTTATTCAAGCCAAATCAGTTTTGAACCCCATATACCTCAATATGTGAAAATATCTTATCACTGGTCATGTAGGAGAGAGAAGGGAGATCTGCTGAAGTGGTATCCCGGAGCAGACAAGAGGGGATGACATCTAGTGAGCAAACAGGTATAGATCAGACTTAGATAGGATCTCAGACAACTAATCCATAGTAACAGGGCACAGGAGGTACACACAGATTGACACAGATGGTTCACGGTAGCGGGGGCTTATGGAATTCTTTTCTATTTGCTTTCATTTTCGCAGTTAAATAGAAAGTAAGATAATGGCTACAAGTGAGGATGGGGGAAGGGTTTGGAAACTTGAGAAGGGAGTGTGAGAGAGTCATCTAGGTGAGCAGAAGAGTGAATAGACCAGGGAAATTGTCTGGCGTCACTAAGGGATCACACAGTTAGTCAACTTGTATTTAAAGTAAGACCAGTCAGTGTCGTTATGAGATTTTCTTGGGTTATGTTCAACTGCATGGCGAGGCAGAGTGTTGGATTTAACCAGGACCGTGATTTTGGCAAGAGGGTATGACCAAATGAGAGAGGAAGAAAGTGCATGGAAGGGCATGCTGATAATGATGAACCATGGAATTAACATGGAGAAGGGAGGAAATGACGAGTGAGGGACAGCAAATGATGGATGAATTCATGTATTGTAGGTCCTGGTGAGCTGGTGTGCTAGAAGAAGTGAAAAAGAAAATAGGCAACTGTGGCTGGAGAGTGGTTGCTTGAAATTGAGATTATCGTGTGGATGCAGTTTTTTGGAATGAGAAGATCTAAGGCCTAACCATGGGAGAAAGTGTTTGAGTAAGAATGGAAGACGAGCTCTTTGGAAAAGAGGAGGGAACTGAGAGGGCCAGGGCATTAGATGGATCATTGAATACTGAAATCACCAAGTCATGTTGCAGTGACAGACAGACAGGAATGAGGAGGAATGGCCCAGGGGTTCAGTCAACAACAGCAACAGGGAGAGCAAGTAGATGATATAATCTCCCTATACGAGATTCAAAGCTCTGAGGGCTTAAGGAGGTGGGAAGAAGAATGGCCCAAAAGGGGCAAAGAGGAAAAAGGAGAACATCCCCCCCACTTATAGACCCACTGGTACCAGGGTGTGGCCGAGAAAACAAGTAGCACCTAAGAGAGCTGCTGGGGAAGCAGTGCCCCTCAACTCAGCGCCAAGTTTCAGTAAGGCCAGGAAGATAAAGGGAATGTTCAGCAAAAGGTAGATGGTGTGGGGGATTTTACTGAGGACTGACTATGTCTTCCAGACCAGAGCTTCTCAAACTTTAATGTGCAGCCATATCACCTGGGTCTTATTAAAATGCAGATTCTGATTCAGTAAGTCTTGGACGGACCCTGAGATCCTGTATTTCTAACAAGGTCCCAGGTGACGCTGCTGCTGCTGCTCTGTGGACCACACTTTGAGTACTGAGGTTTTAGGGCTGCTCTGTTCTGTCCAATAGGGTAGCTGATAGCCACATATGGCTACTGAGCACACTTCAGATGTGCCATTAGGGTAAAGTACACACTGGATTTTGAGGACTTAGTAAAAAATAAAGAATATAAAATATCTCAATAATTTTATGTTTATTATTATATTTATATTGAGATGATATTCTGAATATATCAAATTAAAATATATTAAAAGTGGTTTGACTTGTTTCTTTTTACATTTTTAATGCGGATACTGAAAAATTTGAAATTGTATGCATGGCTCCCGTTATCTTTTTCTTGCTTGGCGCTATTCTGGAGAGTACATGGGAAAGGTTTGAGGAACTTGAAAGAGCGGGAAATGAAGTCAGAAAAAAGGTGTGTGGAGAAGTATGGAAGCCATATTCCAGGGGACTTCTGGGTCTGAATCACACTGCTACACAAAGGGCCCAGTGAGAACAGACCCAATGGTATCGAGGCTCGTGATAAGCCCAAGGCTGAGAGCTGGGGGCAGGGGCAGCAGGCAATGCCTGGGAACATCTGCACATCTTAATACCAAAATAACTAGAAATAGTTACACATTTTAATTTCAAATAGTTACACAGTTCAATACCAAAATAACCAGAATTGAGAATGCCTACCATTTATAGAATTTGCTCAGAGCTCACCAGTTACTACTCAGTTTTCGTGGAGAGAGCACTTTCTCAATTTGGAATATGATCTACAGAGAAGGTCAACTGAAGGAGTCAAAAAGCTCTCAAAGGTGTTAACCACAAAATGCCACTTTGAAGAAGATTGCAGCCAATTTTGTGAAAAAAAGTTAATAATAATAATGCCAAATAAAATTCTTAAGAGAAATACCATTGACCAGTATTGGAGACAGGTACAGCTCAGAAACTGATCAAACTACGTGAAAATGTACCAAGATAATTTGCTTATATTATGTTTAGTGTTCAGATAATTCACACAAATAAAAAAAATATATGTTATTCTTATTCTTTTTTTAAATTTCAAGCCCTTGGTTGCAAATTCTCTGCTTTGCTTCATATGTCAACTTCAGTGTCTCCCAAATCTGGCAATTATTTCTCAATAACCTGGCGATGTTCTTACCCGATGTCTAGGACATCATGGTTCCTGCCTGGATCTTTCCTTCGCCTGCTGTTCCACTTTGGCATTTCCTGTGGCATCACATGTCTTTGCCACTGCTGCCCTCAGTTCTGGTAGAGCCCCAGGCTGGTGCTCCAGTGAACACCTGCCCTGGACCTTCCTTCCTGCTTGCAAACTGGCGAAAAATAGAATTGGCTTCCAAAAGAGAGAGTTAAGTTTAGAATAAACAGAACTATACATGGCTACTAAGAGAAGCTGGGATTTACCTAATTTTTAATGTTTTTGTCAAAGAGAGTAGGGATGCTGTTGTGAGAAAGATCTCAGGAGGGGATTGTGCTGGCAGCAGCATCACAGACTAGTGGGACCACAAGTCTTAGAATGGTGATTTATTTTTGTTTTCCTGTCACCTCTGTCGTTGTCCTCAAAAGTTGTCAACCTGTCTCAGCCAGGGCAGCATAATATACTTGCAACAGAATGTTACAAGAGCACTTTCATCTAACACCCTAAGACCCTGGACACTAAATGCCAGAGTGGATTGTAAGGCAGAGGGCCGTGTAAAACATATAGAAAGGAGTGGGCAGAAAGCTAGTTAGATAACTTCTCAATCCTTCACCTGTATCAAGAGCATAAAAGGACTAAGAGTGGAGACAGAAAAAGAATTTGAGGGGTATTTTGGGAGAGAATTGCTGGGGAACCCTCTCTCCAAGTGGAAATCTCACTCCCAAGGTGGCAAGATTGTCTAAACTATTCTGAAGCCCAGAAGGGGGTTTCACTGAGACCAGAGATATATGTCCCTATTCAGTTTAAGAGACACAGAGGGTAGCCTCTTCCTCTTGTTTGGACAATGTGGGAGATGAGAGCTGAACTGGTAAGCTGCTCCTTAGGGAAAGGAAGTCAAAGAGAGATTTCTGCTGCGTTGCGAGGGGCCTGCACTCCCGGACTTGGTCAGGGCAAAACGTATGTGAATGGATCTCATGGACTAGGTGTGGGCCTTGAGCAAGAGTTAGCTATGGAGTCTGGTATAGGTCCACCTAAAGGCTTCCTGGAGGGACAAAAGGCACTCAGCAAAAAGAACCTGGAAGTGAACCATCAGATGCTCAGGGGCTGAGGGAAGATCTTAATTTTGAGCAGGAGGAAAGTTTGTCACCCAAAACAAGGGAACTGCGAATGAGAAAACAACTTTAAACATTTGCTAGATCTAGAGAACAACGCAACTAGAACAGTAGCATGCAAGGCAAAAGTTTCCTGCCCTCCTTTCCTTTCCTCTCTTCTCATTTCCCAATCCAGAGAGGGGTGAGAAACAATAGTTGGTGAGGTGGAGGAGAAAGGATAGAAGCCAAATTGCAAACGGAGAGAAGAAACTAAGTAGGTTTTGCCTCTCCCAGCCGCAACTTCCTGCCTGTAACAGGCCTGACCTGCTGGGCAAACAGGGGTAAGTGTCAAGCATCAACTGCAAAAGTTTCAAGTTGTAGCTTTTTTTTGGGACAGGAAAATTCTAAGGGCTGTGTGAAAGTATATATTATCGTGTACTGATAAAATTCAAGGAATGAAAGCAGAACTTCAAATTTGGAAAAATGAGGTAAAACGGGGTTCACTGGAGATGTTTAGTGATGCTATAATTTGAATCTTTGAGGAGAATTAGTGAAAATAATAGAGTGACAAGAATAATAGAGAGTATGCTTAAGGAAAAGATTCATTGTTATTTTGGAATACTTGATATAAAAGTTTAACTGGATTAGAAATCCACCACATTATGATTTAACATTTGTATTTTTAACAATAGATTTGACAATGAACTCTAAGGAAGAGATGTTAGACTTAAGGAAGTATGATTTAAAGGACTGAGCTATCTGAATTCTACTTGATGACAGTAAGAGAAATTCCCTCAATTGCAGAAAAAATACTCTTCCATGGTGACAGGGCATTGAAAGCAACCTGTGTGTATGTCACTGAGAGAGTGGGTTGGGGAAGGACATGCATGTGCTCCACGGAGACCTGCACAGCAATTAGAAGCAATAGGTTAAAAATACACCGAACAATATGGATAGGGCTTAGAAGACAGGGCTTACTGAAAACAAAGGAAAGGAATAGAATGTGATATATGACATAATGCCACTTACATAAATTAAAAGTACATCATATAAAGCAACTGCGCACGTTTTATAAGAGCACACACACAAAAGTACACATTAAACAGAAAACAGTGATTGACTACAGGGGAGGGACAGGGCAGAGTGTAATGAGAGGGGGACCAATTGGTCCTCGCAGGGACCAATGATATAACCAAAGGATATTAAAATCCACTGGGGTTTGAAGGGAAAACAAAGAAACAAGTTCAATTTTCTCATTAAAATTTTTAATCAGATTTTATTTGGAAATTTTAAACAACTTCAATATTTAATATTTTTCTGAATACTTAACATTTTATTTTTCTTGTAATCATATAACACAAAGAAAATGTAATGGTTTTTTCACAGATGCCTTCTTGTCGTGCCCTGCAGTTACCCAGTGTGTGGTCAACTACACTACTTTCCATTGCCGCCGTGAGGTGAAAGGGTTGAGGAGCACTGCTGTCCCTTGGTGGTTAGACAGAAACATGACTGACACCTCCTGTCCCCAACCCGTCCGTGAAGTAGGCCCCAACTCTGCTCTGGAAGTACAGTATGTGGGTGTCTCCTGCTTATGTGTTTTTCGAGGTTTGTTGGTTATTTTTGCCTGCAAACACCTTACTCCTACGCTCCTAGGCACTTTCCACATGGTTGAGCTGCCCAGCTTCAGGGCCTCTCCCTGGGACAGCCTGAAGCAATAGAGTTTGCGTGAATCTTACTGGTGAGGTGATTCCTGCCTGGCAGCTGCTGACCCACTCTTTTTCTGGCTCTAAGAGTAAGGGCCCAGCTTTCTGAGAACCTGTAGCTGTTGGAAAAACCTACCCCTCTTCTCCATGGTGCACACATGCCCTACTCTGCCAGGAGAGGTAAAAAACTAACACCCCTAGTTCTCCTCTTTGGCTAGGAATTTTCTCTTTCCTTTCCCACTGGGTCTCTGGAGGGTGGGCAGGTGACAGTAAATTTCTTGTGTATTTACCATAGGCTGTGAGGCTGAGTCTCTGTGTAAAGAACCGTTCATCCAGCAGTGACGACTACACATTAGAATCACCTGGGGAGCGTTAAAAGCCTACCAACGCCTGGGCTGAATCCCAGACAAATAGACTCAGCATCGCTAAGGGTGGAGTCTGGGCATTCGGAGATTTTAAAAGCTCCCCTGGTGCTACTAATACGCAGCCAAGGTTGAGATCCACTGCTCTAAGGTCTCAGTTTGAAATTAGAAAATTAGTCTTTAGTTGACAATACAAGAACTAACTTAGTAAAATCAAAATTTCAATCTCCACATCAGTGACATAAGATTACACTTTAGAATCCTAATAAAAAACTTTCAAAGGATTCCTCTTTTTGCCCACCAACTGTCTCTGTTTTTCTCATCTCTAAATCTTGTAGGGTTCCTTGGGAAATTTTTGCTTGCCTCCCTTACCACATTTTTACGAGATACACACAGTAGATATAACTAATTCCAGTTAATGCCAGAGTAATGTCAGACAGGTAAAGACATTCTCTTTTTCAATTCATTCATTTCCTTTTTCAATTTCATTCATTCCCTTTTCAAATTTGTCATCAGTTTATTCCATGAATATCTATTGACTACCAATTATGTGCAAGGAAGTATTCTCACATATTGTGAGATAAAAAGATGTTTGGGACACTGCTCTGGTCTTCAAGGTGCTTTTGGTCCAGCTTTCCACAACTAACTAAACCCAAGGCAGTGTATAACGCCTTGAGAGAGGTTCAAAAGTTTTATGCTTCAGGAATGGTAGAGATGAAGCTCAAAATAGGCTGGGGCCATTTGGGGAAGGTCTTATGTTGGCAGCTTGCACTTCACAGGCAATGGGAGTTTATGAGACAGGGCGGGCAGTGTGGTGGCATGACAAAGTGGTACTTTAGAAGTTTATTTTAGCTTCTGAATGAATGGTGAATTATAATAGGTCAAGAGTAGTTCTAGCTGAGGCAGGGAAACCAATTAGAAGACTACTTAATAGTCTAGGGTGGTGTGAATTAATAAAGACCTGACAAAACTCATCTATGATGCAAAAAAAAAACGAGATCAGTGGTTGCTTTTGGAAGAAAAAGTGGGGAATGACTGGGAAGGGGTATGAGGAAACTTTTTGGGGTGATGGTAATATGCTATATCTTGAGAGAGATTTGAGTTAAAAGGGCATATTCATTTACAAACATCAGTGAATGTATACATAAGATTCATACATTGCATCATATGTAAGTTTTATTGTGGAAGAAAACTGTCAGCAAATATGGAACACCAGTTAATGACGTGCATATTGAAGTATTGAGAGGGAAGTGTACTGATGTCTGTAATTTACTTTGAAACGTATCAAAAAATAAGATGGATTGATGGATGGAAAGATACGTAATAAAGCAAGCATAGTAACATGTTCACAGTAGAACCTAGGTGGTAGGTATATAAATGTTTGCTATAAAATTCTTTCAACTTTGCCTAATGCTTAAAATTTTTCATAAAAAAATGTGGGAGAAGAGAGGGTCTGAGGCACAAAATGAGGCCAGTGGTAGTTTAGAATTTGATATGATAGAGCTTGGCATAACTGAATGTAGGAAATGAAGGACACAGAGAAGCAGGAGTTACCATGAACTTAAATGGTCAGGATACCAGGAGAGTAAATGTACTATTTTTATTAATAGGAACCATTTATCTAACCCCAAATATGTGCCAAGAATTGTGGTAATGATATTGAACCTGAAGTGAGTTCGCTCACTTGTTGCACAGCAAGCCAATCTCTTGACACTGGGGGTAGTGGAAGAAAGTAGGAATTTTATTATTGCACAGTGCTGAGCAAGGAGAAAGGGCAGCTAATGCTGAAATCCCAAACTCCCTGAAAAGCTAAAAGGAAGGGTTTTTATTTGGGGTTTTAGGTAGGGGAGGGGGAGCATATGGCCTTGCTGGTCTGAGCTTTCCCACCAGCCTGTCTTTGGCCTTGAGACACTTTCAGAAAGGAGGGAGCCCATGCCCTTGCTGGTCAGCTGCTTTCCCACCAGCCTGTATCTCTTTGTGGGGAGGAGATAATGAATCCAGGTGCTTGTCCTTGGTGGTGTCTGTCTCCATGGAGGATAGTGGATTCTGGAGCCAGGAAGCCAGAGAGTAAGCAGGGAATGAGTGTTTTGGTTTTAACCCCATATATGCTGGGTTCAATGTAGGGAAACTGATATCAGGGCCTGTATCAGTAAGTGTTTTACATAGTTTGTTTCTCATCTTCACAGCTCTGTATGGAAAATAATATTATATTTATTTTACAGATGAGAAAATAAAAGCTCAGACTGGTTAAGTAGTAGTAGGAATAGAAAAGTAAAAATTTTGAGGAAGAAGGTGATGAGTTTGATTCTAAGAAGAAAGAATGACATGAAGATGGTAATACCTAGTAAGAAGTTAGAAATGTGTGGCTCACAGAACAAAGGATAAGGCTAGAGATACAGAGTTGGTGATTTCATAGACTCAAAGACTCTTAGAAGACAGCAAAACAGAGGCATCCCCAGAGAGACAATTGAAAGCAGGTAGGCTAAAGGAACCCTGAGGAGAAGTGATTGAAAGAGGAGAGAGATAAAAATAGAGAATTTGGGAGAATGCTCATAGCTGGAATAGGAGGAAAACGGGGAGCTAGAGAAGCTTATATGGTGCCAGAGACAATCTGACTACCCATCCTGGTGTGGGAATAAATTGGGTAGGACTAGGAGCTCAGACTGGCAATTTCATGCCTAATGACCATGAGATCAAACAATTCTTCCTGCTCCCTCCCAACCCTCGCCTAATCCTTGTGACCAGTTTACAGTTCAAATTTGTGACTGACCCACCTTTTAGCTTATCACCGAGTGCAGTTTCCCCTCATTCTTTTGCTTATCTGTTCTTTTTCCTTCTCTAACCCCATTTCCCAATAATTTGGGTTCTACCTCTTCTGACTCCCAAATAGACATCAGGGGTCTTCACTTAGTAACTTGAGGTACTCATACTCTCAGCCCCTACTCCTGAGTGTGGAAGTCAGAAAGGGTAAAACTGTCTGAGACCACAACTAGGCTGGCTGCACACTTTTGTGATCAAGCTATGGTGCAATCCCTGATGTGTCTCATGGTCACAACTGTGGTGGCATTGCTCATCATTCAGCTACTCACATCCAACCATATTTTGACCATTTACCCTTTGAATTCTCTTTCATTTCCACACAACTTAACATACAGAAGAAGCAGAGGTAAAATAGTGCCAGGATGGTGTATCGTCACAAGCCAAGTGAAGAGATTTGAAGAAGATGATGCTCAGTACTCTCGGCTGATACAGAGAAGACAGAGGGATAGGACTGAGGCAAGACCTTTGAAGATGGTCTTCATTTGTTGCCCGACTTACTAAGTGTAAGACCTTCTGATATAAATATCCACAAAATCTCTATTGTCAATTTTTAACAAACAAATTATATACAAATGATTTTTAAATTAATTATTTTTAATTGAGATATAATTGACATATCACATTGTATTAGTTTTAGGTTTACAACAAAATTATTTGATATGTGTACATATTGTGAGATGATTACCACAATAAGTTCAGTTGCCATACATCACCACACAGTTACAATTTTTTTTCTTGTGATGAGAGCTTTTAAGATTTGCTCTCTTAGAGACTTTCAAATATAGAAAACAGTATTGTTAACTATAGTCACCATGCTGTACATTACGCCCTCAGGACTTATTTGTCCTACAACTGGAAGTTTGTACATTTCAACCCCCTTCACCCATTTTGCCTACCCCCGACCCCTGCCTCTAGCAACCACCAATCTGTTCTGTGTATCTATGAGTTCAGTTTTTTTTAGATTCCATATGTAAGTGAGATCATACAGTATTTGTCTTTCTCTGTCTGACTTATTTCAATTAGCATAATACCCTCAACATCCATCCATGTTGTCACAAATGGCAAGACTTCCCTTTTTTTGTAGATAAGTAATATTCCCTTGTATGTATGTACCACATTTTCTTCATGCATCCACCCTTCACTGGCCACTTAGGTTGTTGCCATGTCTTGGCTATTGTAAATAATGCTGCAATGAACATGGGGGTGCACAAATCTTTTCAAGTTAGTGATTTAATTTCCTTTAGATAAAAACCCAGAAGTGAAATTGCTAGATCATATGGTATTTCTATTTTTAATTTTTTGAGGGAGCTTCTTACGGATTTCCATGGTGCCTACACCAATTTACATTCCCACCAACAGTGCACAAGGGTTCCCTTTTCTCCACAATCTTACCAACATTTGTTGTTTCTTGTCTTTTTGATAATAGCCTTTCTAACAGGTGTGAGGTGATATCTCATTGTGATTTTGATTTGCATTTCCTTGATGATTAGTGATGTTGAGCACCTTTTCATGTACCTGTTGGCCATATGTATGTCTTGTGTACAGATTATTTTTATTTTATTATTATTATTTTTAAGATTGGCACCTGAGCTGACATCATTGCCAATCTTCTTTTTCTTCTTCTTCTTCTCGCCAAAGCCCCCTGGTACACAGTTGTAGATTCTAGCTGTGAGTGCTTCTGGTTGTGCTATGTGGGACGCCTCCTCAGCACGGCCTCACAAGAGGTGCTAGGTCTGCACCCAGGATCTGAACTGGTGAAACCCTGGGCCGAAGAAGTGGAGCACACGATCTTAACCACTCAGCCATGGGGTGGCCCCAAGATTATTTTGAAACAAGGTAGGTAACGCGGAGGAAATTATTGGAGGTTTCAAGAGTGTTGTTTGTGTGAGGTGGTGAGAGCAATTGCCCAATTTCAGTAGAAGAGGAAATACTGGATGGTGAGGAAATTGAGGTAATTAATATAGAGTTGTAGATCATGTGTGGCAAAAGTTTGGCTGTGAAAAGCAGGAGGGAAAATGGAATGGTTAGGATGGCAAGTAGAAAAATGATCAAGAGCTCTTGCCGAAAAAATATAAAACAAGGTCTCCTAAACCTGAGCTTATTAAATGCCAAGAACTATGCTGAACATTGAGGCTACAAGCAATCATAATATCACACGCTTGCCTTCAAATATCCGAGTCTATTGGAGAAGATAGATACATTAACAGGTATTGTAACAAAGAAAGTGTTAAAATGGAAGCATCAACGTTGGCATATAAAGGAAGGAACATCTAGCTTTGTCATGAAGCATTGGCAAAGGCTTCACAGAGGAAGTGGCATTTCAGATGAGCCTTAATGGTCAGTAGTAACTTGAGAGGAGTTAAAAAGGGAAAGCAAATTTCTAGCAGAGATACAGCATGTGAAAAAGCTTAAAAAGATGGAAGAGCGTGATGTATTTGAGGACTGATGAACAGTTCAACTTGACTAGGTTATAGGGCGAATGAAAGGGAACAGCAGGAAATGAGGCCAGAAAGATACACTAGCACCAGGTGGTAAAAAGAAAGTTGACCTGGTAAGAAGTTTGGATTTTATTCTGTAGGCAATAAGGAACTCCAACTGAGGAGATTATAATAAAACTTGTATTTAAAAAAGATAACCAGCTTCCAGGTGTGACATATAGCTTGGATTAAACACTACTCCCTCTAAGGACAGCTAGAAAAGCCTGACAAACACACAGTTTAGGAATATGTTTGAAAGCATCAAAGAGCTGCTGAGGCAAATAGGAATTGAGGGGACAAATCCTGGAAAAGGGAGAACCATGCAGAGAATTGAGCAGACAGTATGCAGCCACTTTTTCCTCAAGGAGTTTGTTAATTCTAGGAGTAGAGCAGGAGACCAACAATCGGGCAGAGGGGTGAGAAGATGATTGCTACTAAGAGCAGAAAAGCCAGCAGAGCTTTCACAGTCTCCTTCTAGAAAGACTGTGAAAAAGTAGAAACTTAGAGGCTAGAATTTTATGAGAAAAGAGAGGTGGGCAACTGATCTCCATACACTGTTGGATTTCCCTCGAGACATTTGCTAGATTCCCAGGTTGTGCTGAGATGGAGGAAAGAGGCCAAATAAAAAATGTCTGAGAGTAGAGCAAATGTTTTGGTAATAACTCAGTGCCTAGAAGAAAAGAAGTAGAGTTCAGGCCCCCATGGGTCCTCAGCTGGAACGCCTGGAGGCTGTGCCTGAAGAGCGAAGGTTGACCTGGAAGTAGATTGAGCCTATAGTCACCTGAGTTCCTAACTGGAACTGAGTATTAATTGCCCACTTGATCCTCCAGCAAAGGAGAGAGTAAACCTTCTTTGAAGAAAGATAACATCTTCTAGAACCTCTAAAAATGTTCATACACAACACCCAACATTCAATAAAATATTACTAAACATAGCATACCTTATGACTGAAAAGCAAGAGAAAAAAAGGACAATAAAAACAGTCCCAAGGAAATCCAAATATTGGAGTTGTTGGAAAAGCAATTTAAGATAGCTATGATTAGAATGTCAAGTTACTAGAGAAAAACATGGAGCATTTGACTTGAGAATTTGAATTCATAAAAAAGGGGCAAATAGAAATACTAGAACTGGAAAACACAATAACTGCAATTGAGAACTCAATAAATGGGTTTAATAGTAGATTAGCTACACAAGGCCAAAAGATTAGTGAACTAGAAGAAAGGTCAATACCAAACATGCAGACTGAAGCACAGTGAGTACAAAGAGTGCATAATAAAGACTGTATTATGTATTATTGAAATTGAAGTATCCAAAAGTCAAAAGTATAAGAATGGATCAGAAACAATATTTTAACAAATGATGGCTTCAAATTATCCAAAAGAAATGAAAGACAACAAAGAAACCTCAGATACAAGTCTACAAACCCAAAGCAGAATGCATGTTTTAAAATATATCTAACCAGGGGCTGACCCATTCACGTAGTGGTTAAGTTCACATGCTCAGCTTCAGCAGCCTGGGCTTCACTGGTTCGGATCCTGGGCATGGACTTATGCACTGCTTATCAAGCCATGCTGTGGCAGGCGTCCCAATACAAAAAAATAGACGAAGATGAGCACAGATGTTAGCTCAGGGCCAATCTTCCTCAGAAAAAAAAATACACCTAACCACATCATAGTCAAACTGTTAAAATCAAAGACCAAATGAAAATCTTTAAAGCAACTGGATAAAAAAGGCGTTAAACCTGCAAGGGCAACGGAAGACTGATAACTGACTTCTCAACTAAAGCATGGAAGCTGGAAGACATGTGGAATAACACTCTTAAAGTGCTAAAATAAAATCATTGCCAATCCAAACTCTATGTCAAACTAAAATATTCTCCAAAATGAAGGCAAATTAAAGACATTTTCAGACAAACAAAACTGAAAACATTCATCACTAGCAGATGCGCACTAAAAGAAATACTGAAAGGAATTCTGCAGAAAGAAGAAAAATGGTCCCATACAGAAGCATGGAAACACAGGACAGTAATTAAAGAAAATGAAAAGGACAATATGAAGGTAAATATAAATAAATATTGGCCATATAAAGCAATAATTTAATGTCTTATGAGGATTAAAATGTATACAGATAAAAGAACTGAAATAAATGAATAAGAGCAGAGATATATAAAACAAAAAACAAACGTTCAATAGAGAAAGTGGGCAAAATAAAAAGAATAATAACATTTATAGAGCTTTAAGCGCACCATCATGAATAGAAGGCAAAGACACAAATTGCCAATATGAAGTGAAAAAATGGGACATTCCTGAACTTCTACAGACATTGAAAAGATAAGGAATAAATTAATAATTATGTGCTATTTAAAATTTTGGTGAAATTTAGAAATGCTTAGGAAAACACTGCTTACAAAAATGGACACAAGGAGAAATAAAAATTCATATATCTATTCTAAAAACTGAATCTATACTTAAAAATCTCCACACAAAAAATCTCCAAACTCAATGGTTTCACTGGCGAATTCTTGTAATTATTTAATGAAGAAACAAGAGCAGTCTTCCACAAACTCTTTCAGAGAACAGAGAAAGAGGGAATACTTCCCAACTCTCTTGTAAGACCAGTGTAATCTTAATTCCAAAACATATAAGAAGGAAAATTACAGGACAATTTCTGGAAAAATCCTTTAAAAAAATTTGCAAATAGAAAAGACGAATCCACCATAAACAAGTGGGGTTATTTCCGGAATGCAAAGTTAGTTTCCCACTTGAAAGTCAATCAACGTAATTTGCCGCCTTCAAAGAAAAGGTGAAAGAAATTTTCACTCAACAAGATGTTGTGCACATGAAATCCAAACAACTCTGCAGAGAAACTACTAGAATTCAGAAGTAAATTTCACAAGTTCACGAAATGAAGTCAACACACAAAAATCAATTGTATTTTTTTATATTAGCAAGAAACAGAAAAATGAAATTAAAAAGATGATAGTTTACAATAACTTCAAAGAAGCATGAAAAAACCTTGGAATGAATCTAATAAAAAATGTGTAAGACCTCTACATGAAAAACTACAAAACACTATTGAGAAAGCTTAAGTAGCTCCAAACAAATGGAGGGTCATATCATGCTCATGGATCAGAACATTCAGTATTATGATTTGAGTGCTCTCCAATTGATAAATAGATTTAATCTAGTCCCAATCAAAATCCCACCGTTTAGACGGAAATAGTCAAGCTGATTCTAAAATACATGTGAAAACAAATGGGCCAAGTATAGCAAAGGTATTCTTTAAGAAGAACAAAGATGGTGGATGTTACTACTGGATATAAAGACTTAAAATGATAGGAAATAAGACAGTGTAGTACTGGTACAAGGATAGACAAATGGACCAGCAGAACAGAATAGAAAGTCCAGAAACAGACTTCCCTTGATTTATCATAAAGATGATGTTATGGTATAATGGGGTCTGGATGGTCTTTTCAGTAAATGCTGCTGTGTCAATTGGATATCCACAGGTAAAATTAGTGTCTGGAACCCTTCTTAATGTCTTATGCAAAAATCAATTCAGAAAAGATTACAGATCTAAATGTAAAAGATTAAAATAATAAAAGTTATTTCACCCCAGTTTTATTAAGATATAATTGACACACATCACTGTATGAGTTTCAGGTGTACAGCCTAAAGGTTTGACTTAATGTGTATTGTGAAGTGATGACCACAGGAAGTTTAGTTAACATCCATCATCTCATATAGATACAATAAAAAGAAATGGAAAAAAAGGAAAAAATTTTCTCCTTGTAATGAGAACTTTTAGGATTTACTCTCTTAACAACTTTCATATGTACCACACAGCAGTGGTAACTATGGTCATAATGTTGTACACTACATACCTAGTACTTATTTATCTTATAACTGGAAGTTTGTAACTTTTTAAAAAAATTTTTTATTGAGATAATGGTAAGTTACAATCTTGTGAAATTTCAGTTGTACATTATCGTTTGTCAGTTGTGTTGTAGCTGCACCCCTTCACCCTTTGAGCCCACCCCCCCACCCCACCTTTCCCCTGGTAGCCACTAAGCTGTTCTCTTTGTCTACATTTTTAAATTCCTCATATGAGTGAAGTCATACAGAGATTGTCCTTCTCTATCTGGCTTATTTCACTTAATATAATTCCCTCAAGGTCCATCCATGTTGTTGCAAATGGGACGATTTTGTTCTTTTTTACAGCTGAGTAGTATTCCATTGTATATATATACCACATCTTCTTTATCCAATCATCTGTTGAGGGGCACTTAGGTTGCTTCCACGTCTTGGCTATTGTAAATAATGCTGCAATGAACATTGGGGTGCATAGGACTTTTGGAATTGCTGACTTCAAGTTCTTTGGATAAATACCCAGTAGTGGGATAGCTGGGTTGTATGGTAGTTCTATTTTTAATTTTTTGAGGAATCTCCATACTGTTTTCCATAGTGGCTGCACCAGTTTGCATTCCCACCAGCAGTGTATGAGGGTTCCTTTTTCTCCACAACCTCTCCAACATTTGTTACTATTTGTTTTAGTTATTTTTGTCATTCTAATGGGTATAAGGTGATATCTTAGTGTCATTTTGATTTGCATTTCCCTGATGATCAGTGATGATGAACATCTTTTCATGTGCTTATTGGTCATTCGTATATCTTCTTTGGAGAAATGTCTGTTCATGTCTTCTGCCCATTTTTTGATAGGGTTGTTTGATTTTTTGTTGTTGAGTTGTGTGAGTTCTTTATATATTATGGATATTAAGCCTTTGTCGGAGGTATGACTTGCAAATATTTTTTCCCAGTTAGTGGTTTGTTTTTTGTTTCAATCCTGTTTTCGTTTGCCTTGAAGAAGCTCTTTAGTCTGATGAAGTCCCATTTGTTTATTCTTTCTATTGTTTCCCTTCTCTGGGAAGACATGGTGTCTGAAAAGATCCTTTTAATACTGATGTCAAAGAGTATACTGCCTACATTTTCTTCTAGAAGCCTTATGCTTTCAGGTCTCACCTTTACGTCTTTGATCCATTTTGAGTTTATTTTGGTGGATGGTGAGAAAGAATGGTCAATTTTCATTCTTTTACATGTGGCTTTCCAGTTTTCCCAGCGCCATTTGTTGAAAAGACTTTGTTTTCTCCGTTGTGGGCCCTCAGCTCCTTTGTTGAAGATTAGCTGTCCATAGATGTGTGGTTTTATTTCTGGGCTTTCAAATCTGTTCCGTTGATCTGTGCACCTGTTTTTGTACCAGTACCATGCTGCTTGGAAGTTCGTACCTTTTGACCACCTTCTCACAATTCCCCCTCCCCCTCCTGCCTCTGGTAGCCACAAATCAGATCTCTTTTTCTATATATATATACATATTTGTAGATTCCACATGTAAGTGAGATCATACAGTATTTGGCTTTGTCTGTCTGACTTAATTTCACTTAGCATAATACTCTCAAGGTCCATTCATGTTGACACAAATGGCAGGATTTCCTCATTTATATATATACACCTCACAACTTCTTTATCCATTATCCATCGATGCACACTTACATTTTTTCCATGTCTTGACTATTGTAAATAATACTGCTTTGAACATGGGGGTGCAGATATCTTCTTGAGTTAGTGTTTTTGTCTCCTAACAAAGGTTCTAGAAGAAAGCATAGGAGAATATCTTCATGACCTTGAGGCTGGCAAAGACTTCATAAAAAAACACTAACCATAATGGAAAAAGGTAATAAATTGATAAATTGGGCTATATTAAAATTAGGAGCTTCAGTTCATGTAACCAAACTGGGTTCCTTTTGCTCGTTGCACAGAAAGCCAATCACCAAAACAATGAGTTTTCAAAGAGAAAGGGTTTAATCACAAGTCAGCCAATGAGGAGTCAGGAGAACAAATCTCAAATTTGCCTCCTTGAAAAATAGGGGTTAGAGATATTTATGGGATAAAGGGGCAGGGTGGTGTGAAGTGAGAATAGATGACTGGAGGCAAGGAGAGGTGAGGTAATTGATGATCTCCGCAAGTGTAGTCAAGCTTCATGGCTCTTCATAGGATGCGTGTTCACAAAATGGTGGCATTGCCATGACCTGAGGGTGGTTTTCAGCTCCTTGATATCAAAGGGTCACCTATCAGTCATCTGTGCAGGCCCAGTTGGTGAGTTGGTGGTCTTAACCAGCCTGAACTGGATAAGGAGCCAACTCTCAGTTCCTGAAAAAATCAAGCACCTGTTGCTATGGTGACCCAGGAGTCAGAGATGTTATCTATAGAATGGGGTTCAGTAGTGCATTATTTAACTACTTTTTCAAACAGACAACTAACTGAGTGTAGTTAAAGCAAGTTGGCCCCAGGTTTCATTCCTCAGAAGATACCATTACGAGTGAAAGGCAAGCCACAGACTTGAAGTAGGTACAGAGTATCTACCTGGCAAAGGACTTGTAACCCGTAAGGGATACAGAGATTCAAAAAATCAATAAGAGAAAAACAGGCAACATAATAAGTCCAAAGGGAAGCTGAGGGCAAAACTGGCTTTGGAAGCTGTTGAAATAAATTTCTGGGCACAAGATGGAGCCGTTTCTATCTGGGGTACAATGTCAACAAACTGAAACTTAGAGAACGTTCACATCCCTGTAAATGCTCCGCTTGACCAGAAACTCAGTACTATATTCAGTCAGCCAATCCCAAATGCCAGGCCAACTCTGGGCCTTCTCGCCCAAACAAGGTTAACTATATGGCCCCAGGAAATCAGGTATTTTCTATTTGTCTCTTCCTTATTCTTCATTCTTTATCCTATAAAAGCTTCTTACCTTCAGCTTTGTTTTGCAGTTCTCTGAAAGGAGACTGTCCACTCATGAAGTGTTTGTCACTTCATGAATACAGTTTGTGTTACCAGCCACAAACACAGGTTCTTTTACCTGCCACACAAGAAAGAGACCAAAATAAAAACGGGGAGGCCAGGCTTATGGCAAAGAAAGAGCTTTATTGAAAGGCAGCCAGATGAGCAGATGGGAGTTAGTTAGAACTCAGATCCACCTCCTCAAAGGAAGAAAGGTAGGGGTTTTTATTTGAGGTTTTAGGTAGGGGAGAGGGAGCATGTGGCCTTGCAGGTTGGCGCTTTCCCACCTGCCTGCATTTGGCCGTGTGAGGCTGCTTGCAGGGAGGAGGGTGGCCCCATAAGGGAATCTGCAGGTGGGTGTTATTGGTTGGCTGCTTTCATAGTGGATGGTGGATTCTGGTGCCAGGAAGCAGAGAAGTTGGGGTCTGGGAAGCTTCAGCTTCTTGATATTCTCTGCATATCAGTTTCCCTGCAATAAAAATTCAAAGGACCTGTAACTAGCCAAAATGCTAGCGTGAGGCCACCTGGGCTGTAACAATTTATAACTTCTATTTGCCTTGTGAAGTTCAGGGATACAAAAGTTTAAAAAACCAATATTCACATGTGAATATAAGTTAGAGAAGCAGGGGAGGGGGTGAGTGCTTTTGGTTTTGACCCCATATATGCTGGGTTTAATGTAGGGGAATTGAGATCAGGACTGGTCTCATTTGTATCACCTACACTGTCTTCTTTAATCACTTTTTAACAAAGCAAGATGATGGCAAACCTGGAAAGTGTCCCTGGGGTTATAGGATGAGGGGAAGGGAATTGGGTCAGGATTTTGAGCTGGCTTGAAGAGACACCTTGTTTTAATGTAATTGAGTGTCAGGCTCTCAAATGACTCCATTTGCGCTGCCTTATGTGGTTACTCCATACTTGAATGTGAAAAGGAGATTGGTTGGAGCCCATCTCCATATTGCTGTGAATTCTCCTGGTCTTTGCCCTTTGTTTCCTGCGCCTCTGCTAACCTCTCCTTCTTTCCTCCCATTTCCATCCTTCTTCTTCCCAACAAATGTGGAAAACAGCTGTTTTTGGCGTTGTTTTAACCTTCCACAAACTATTACTGACATATGGCAGATGTGTAGTGCTGCCTTTTGCCACAGGTCTTTTCTGGGGGAGTGGAGGCAGAAGTAATGAGGAGAATTACAAATAAGTACTAATTATTAGACTTCTTTGTTCTTAATTCCTCAACTCCCATCTCTCCAACGCTTTTTCTCATTACGGGTTCCGGCTTTCTGGACTGCAAGTTCCTGTCCTTCTCCCTGAATGTTTTCTAGAAACTCTAGACTATTACATAGAGTAACCATTCAGCTGTCCCTGCCATCTCACTCCCCAGCCTTTTCAATCATGCCCTGGGGCTGATCTGTCACCAAACTCCATTGAAATGTCTCCCCAAGCAAGGGAGAAGCCTCTAGACAAGAATTTGGGGGCTAGCTTAAAAATTATTCTTTAAAATTGAAGACTGAACTCATTAACGTAGGACACACCCTCCTCTCTTCCCAAACCAGTTCTGACACCAAGTTCTGCCTTATCTCCTTCCTTAAAATTCTCTGGGAAGTTCACACTGCATTGCCTTGGCTCAAGCTCTGAGTGGTGGCTTCCTGTAATACAAGTCTCTGCCCCTATAGTAATGCATTTCCATTTGTGTGGGAAGAGCAGAGGGCATGGGGCAATGGTTTAGAACAGAGTAACAAGTTAAGCAGGGGTTGCTGCTTGGGAGGCTGAAGGAGGGCGGGCACTACAACCACAATCCACTGCTCCGAATGCGGCAGAGGCTGCCCCTGGGGAGGGGTGCCACCTGATGCGGGGTCGGTGAGCCGAGGAGTCGAAAGAAAGATTTCTTAGACTCTCAAGATCTGGCAGTAGTGCTCTTTTATTTAGAGAATAGTGTGGAATAGCATGGGGACAGGACCCATGGGCAGGCAGAGCTCCTGCTGCTGCCCCCGCTGGCATGGGGACAGGACCCATGGGCAGGCAGAGCTCCTGCTGCTGCTGCTTCTGCTGCCCCCGCTGGCATGGGGACAGGACCCATGGGCAGGCAGAGCTAGTGCGTGGGGACAGGACCCATGGGCAGTTAGAGCTCCTGCTGCTGCCCCCGCTGGCATGGGGACAGGTCCCATGGGCAGGCAGAGCTGGTGCGTGGGGACAGGACCCACGGGCAGTCAGAGCTCCTGCTGCTGCCCCCGCTGGCATGGGGACAGGACCCATGGGCAGGCAGAGCTGGTGTGTGGGGACAAGACCCACGGGCAGTCAGAGCTCCTGCTGCTGCCGCTTCTGCTGCCCCCGCTGGCATGGGGACAGGACCCATGCACATGCAGAGCTGGTGCGTGGGGACAGGACCCACGGGCAGTCAGAGCTCCTGCTGCTGCTGCATGGGGACAGGACCCATGGGCAGTCAGAGCTCCTGCTGCTGCCCCCGCTGGCATGGGGACAGGACCCATGGGCAGGCAGAGCTCCTGCTGCTGCCCCCGCTGGCATGGGGACAGTTCCCATGGGCAGGCAGAGCTGGTGTGTGGGGACAAGACCCACAGGCAGTCAGAGCTCCTGCTGCTGCCCCCGCTGGCATGGGGACAGGACCCATGGGCAGGCAGAGCTGGTGTGTGGGGACAAGACCCACAGGCAGTCAGAGCTCCTGCTGCTGCCCCTGCTGGCATGGGGACAGGTCCCATGGGCGGGCAGAGCTGGTGTGTGGGGACAAGACCCACAGGCAGTCAGAGCTCCTGCTGCTGCCCCTGCTGGCACGGGGACAGGACCCATGGCCAGGCAGAGCTCCTGCTGCTGCCCCCGCTGGCATGGGGACAGGTCCCATGGGCAGGCAGAGCTGGTGTGTGGGGACAAGACCCACGGGCAGTCAGAGCTCCTGCTGCTGCCCCCGCTGGCATGTGGACAGGACCCATGGGCAGGCAGAGGCGGTGCGTGGGGACAGGACCCACGGGCAGTCAGAGCTCCTGCTGCTGCTCCCGCTGGCATGGGGACAGGACCCATGGGCAGGCAGAGCAGCTGCTGCTGCTGCCCCGAGTTGAGGGTTAGGGCTAATTTTATAAGGCATGGGTACGTGACTTATTTTTACTGGAAAAAAAGAAAAAGAAAAAGATGATGTAAAAAGTCATTAAATGATTTCAGTGCAGATGGGGTCTGGTTATTGTGCGGTCATATAACTTTAGATACGAATCTGGCCATATAGATCGGCATGCAGGTGAGTATGCCCTGGGCTTCTCTCCCTGGGGCAGTCCTAATTCATACCATAAAAAAAGACCACTGAGTCATATAGTTTGGCATGTAGGCCAGGTCACCTTGGGCTTCTCTAGCTGGGGCAGCCTTAATCCACATCACCACCCACCAGGACCCACAGGACTGCTATGTCTCTTCCATACCAGTGATTGGTTCCTCCCACTCCCCCACAAAGCCTGCTCGCTGTCTCCACCGCGCTCCCCTCATTGACTCTAGGAACTCCCTTTCGTTTACCTTTGTGACTATTATCCAGCAGCTGCCTTTCTCACCAGCCCATCAAGTCACTGCCGAGGAGGCAGTTCTGTGGAGGCGCCAGAAGATCAGCGAAAGTCTACATCTAGGGACCAAAGTCTGTGACACTGATCGTAAACTCCCTTCCACACCCTTCTCTATGAGCTCCATCCGTGTGGGAAAGTTGTAGATAGTGACGACGAGCACTCAGCAATGTGCAGGGTGTAGGTAATGGCTTTATGTGAGTATTTCTCCCATTACAACCAATCTGATCGCTACATATTAATAAGGCTCTTTATACTAGCACTCAGGAAGTTTCTCCTTAAGTATTTAATGTAGGGCTTCCTATGTAGTCTCTCTTTTGGTCTCACCTCCTTGCAATCTGTTCTTCATAATGTTGCTAATCTGTTCTCATTCCTTTGCTTAAATGCCTTCAATAGCTCTTTTTCGCCTTCGAGATAAAATCCCAGCTTACCTAGCATGGAAAGCTCTCTGGATTTTGCCCTAGGTGACATATCCAGTGCCTCTTTTCTCCTCCCTTTCATTCTCTGAATTCTAGCCCCACTGAAATACTTGCCACTTCCTAAAAGTATTGTTTTCCATTTCCTTACTTTTGTTTTCGCTATTTTATGTCAAGCAAACATTTCCTCTCCACCTCCCCCGCCTCCAGCTAACTTACCACCTTCTCTAAGAAGCTTTCACTTAAGTTCCTCTTATGGGCTCACGTCTACCATAATGTTACATTTCTGAATTCTAATATCCTTTTACTTGCCAATCCCCTCCCCCCTGCCTCCCTATATGTAATCCTTAAAGGCAAAAACTGTCTTTTTCCCCTCTGGATTTCCAGTTGTCTCTCTCAAGACCTGATACAAAGTAGGTGCTCATTAAATGCTGAATAAATAAATATATTCAATGTTTTCACCTAAATACCGATCCTACTTTATGACCCTCCTAGAACAAACTTCAGGACTAGGTTCATATGGCTCTTGAGAGTTTGAACACAGGAGAAAATGGAAAAAGATTTTCCCCATCAGGCCAAACCTATTAGTCTGGTGTGTAACTTACTCTGTTTCAGCATGAATAAATTGATTTTGTACTTTCAAGTCTACATTTTTCTTGTCCTCTCCCTTAATATATACCTTTGTAAGCAGAGTAATCTTAGAGACTTGAGTAGTGTTGGGAGGAAATCTTTTATTTTAACATCTTAGATTCAAACGGTTGGGGGCCTGTGAATGAACTGACAAGGAAAAGGTTAATAGGAGATGTGTACAAAGTTTATGTACACATGCACTTGGGAGTTGCTCAGTAGAGTAATGCGCTCAATAGCCAGAATAAAAGTTTATGCACCAACGTAACAAGGAAGAGTTTAGGGCTTCAGTGTGAAAGTATGGAAGGTTCTGTTGGGCTTTTTCATGCTCATGGAAATGGGCAGTTTGACTTCGTGGAAGCTGAATTTGCTGGAAACTTCCTTGAAGGGAGATTAATGGCAGCTGTATTTTTCTAGAGGCTCTGCTTTAGCTAGATACCAGAAGTTCAGATGAGAGCTCTTTCTGCATCTCCTGTAGCTCAAATGTTTTCACTTTAAAATAATCTTTATACCACCTGTGGGGGTTTGAGTGGGTCCCCACAACAGTAAAGTAAGTATGACTTAGTCACATCTTGGGACCTACAAAATCAAGTTTTTAAGGAAACAAAATCATTTTATTTAATGTCTCTCTCAAAATTAAAACAGGATGCATTCTCCACAAATAGGTATGATACTCCATTCTTTATAAGCATATATTTTATAACCCTTCTGAAATTCAGATAAAAACTTTTAACAGCTGGATATCTCATCTTTTCCTGGAATAATGAGGCATGCATCACCAGAGGGGATTGGAATGTCTTTCTTTCTTTCTTTATGATTCCTTGTAGCCTATCCATCATCAAGTTGTTGATGGTGGAGCATCACTACTGGATCAGGGATCAGATTCTCCATAATAATCTAGTCATCAGCCTGTTTCAAAAGCTTTGGCTTCACTCACTGGGGAGTGAGTTCTTGGGCCTCTCCTCCAGACTGTTGTCAAGTATGCTGCACTGAGCTCTGTCACTGTTTCACAAAAAATTCTCTTCCTTGAATACTAATCCTAATGCTTGTGAGACAGGATACAGTCCTGGGGCATTTAAAAAATGTTTCTTTCAATTTTACTATTTTAAAAGATTTATTGAGTGCCATTAAACCAGAGACCTTTGGAAAGCTCTTATTACAAAAAAGCCTCAGGGTTGAGTAAGCCTTTTCCAGGAACAAGAAAATTAAAGATGGTGCGAATCCAGGAAAAAGAACATGAGTGTACTTACAGGCATCAGCCCTGTTTGATTTCAATCTCAACATGATACCACTGAAACATCTTACTGACATCTACGCAAAAATATCATCATCTTTGGGCTTTTTAAATTCAATTTTAATATTCCCACTCCATTTTTAACGATGTAAGGGATTTTTAGGAGTTCTTATACCAATTTTAGATTGGTTTTGAAGTTTTATGGGATAAAGTTTGCCATTTTCCATACCAGGAGTCACTTTATTTGAATACCAGGGTGTGTTTCTGCTTGCATACTGGCAAAGACGATTGGAAAAAGAAAATGTAAAATTTTATTTTATTGCTACTAGAAAATATTAGCCATAAGGTGGAAATGTGAGAAACCTCCCACTTTGCAGGAGGAATCTAGTGTATTGGACCTCCTGGCTCTATTGAAATAGGTGATGAAGTCTTAGAACTTTGTACTTAATGCAGAGAATCATTTAGCTAGTTACTATCATAACAAGAAAGAGGCATGCTGTTCTTCATCCTTTCCTTCTCCCTGCCGGCTAGAACATGGGTGTCATGGCTCGAGCTTGAGAAGCAAGCATGAATGGTGAGGATGGCACAGCAACAAGGTTGAAGGAGTCTGGTTCCCTGAGGGTCAAGGAGCTGCCAACCCAGCCCAGGACTATATGAAGGGGAAAGAAATTTCAGCTTTGTTTGAGCCAGGTGGCTCTTGAGGAAGACATCGATGGGATCAGAATATGCCATCCCAAAATACGCTACTTTGACATAAGGATTATTTTGAGCTGAAAGCAATTGAGAAAAAGTAGACATGAGAAAAGCTCTCTCTCCTCTCCATATCTGCCTAAAAGCAGGTATATATTTCCCTTGTGAATGTATCACTCTCTCACACGAGAAAGGGAAGAGCAATCTTTATCCCAGGAGATAGAGACAGCATCAAGATGCGTCTGCGTAAACGTACCCTACTAGATAATCATATCTTCCATTAGTTTCTTCCATATATGTACCTTTCCAAATATACTGCCCCTAAAAGCCCAAAACATTTTTCTTTTGTCTTGTAACTTCTGCACAAATTTATCACACTTTATTAAAATGGTATATAAGCATCCTAGTCTTACCATCTCTTTGGTATTTTCACTTCATTTCTGTGAGGTCTCCCATATGCACACAGAATAAACTTTTTCTCCTGTTAATCTGGCTTTTGTCAGTTTGATTCACAGACCCCAGCCACTAAATTTAAGAGGGTAAAGGAAAAAGTTTTCCTCCCCTACAACATCAAGGGAACCAAAATACATGAATTTACTTGCTTTTTGGAAGGCTGTGCTAGCTAATCTTTCTTTAATGTGCAAAGATAAGTAGAACAGTATAATGAACTCTTGGGTACCTATCACTCAGTTTCAACAGTTATCACCTATGACCAATCTTGTTTCATCTGTACCCTCACTCGTTCCCTCTCCTCTGTATTTTTTGAAGAAAATCCAAGACACTCTACCATTGCATTCACAAATATTTCAGTCTGTATCTCTAGATACACACTCTTCCTCTTTTCTTATAAGGATACTAATCCCATCAGGGGAGCCTCACCCTCGTGACCTCATCTAAATCTCCCAAAGGCTGCACCTCCAAATACCGTCACATTAGGGGTTAGTGTTTCAACATATGAATTTTAGGGGGACACAAACATTCAGTCCATAACAATGGAGATGTTCCTCACTCCTTTTTAATGCTGCGTAGTACTCCATTATGTTTGTTATTGGTGTTACACATAGTACTGCTGAGAACAGCTTTGTGCATTTATCTCTTTATATCTTTGCCAGTGCATCATGCGATAGACTCCTAAAAGTAGGATTACCAGGTCAAAGGATATACGGAGGACATGCATATGTGATATTACCAAATCATGCCAAATCTCTGTAAGGATAGTAAAATTTTGCATTTCTATAAGCAGTGTACGAGAATTCCTATTTTCCCATAGCCTTGCCAACAGTTTGTCATTAATCTTTTAGATATTTGCCATCATAATAGCTAAATTATTTTTTATTGTGGTAAAAAACACACAACGAGATCTACCCTCTTAAATTTTTACGTGTACAGTACACTATTGTTAATTATATGCACATTGTTTTACAGTAGATCTCTAGAACTTTTCATCTGGCATGACTGAAACTCTATAGCCGTTGAACAACAACTCCCCGTTCCCTCTATCCTCAGCCCCTGGCAACCACCATTCTGCTTTCTGCTTCTGTGAGTCTGACTACTTTAGATGCTTCATTTAAGTGAAATCATGTAGTATTTATCCTTCTGGGACTGGTTTATTTCACTTAGTATAATGTACTCACGTTTCACCCATGTCATAACATATGACAGAATTTCCTTTTCTTATTGAATAATATTCTGAATAATATTCTATTGTATTTATATACACCACATTTCTTTATCCATTCATCAACTGATGGACATTTAGTTTGTTTCCTCATCTTGGCTATTGTGAATAATGCTGTAAGAACCTGGGAGTGCAAGTATCTCTTTGAGATCATGTTTTCAACTCTTTTGGACAAATACCCAAAAGTGTGATCATTAAAAATTAAAAATAGTTCTATAACTATCATAGATTATTAACTATTATCATTATTAACTATATATAACTAGTATTATCAACTATATATAATATAACTATTATATAACTATTATAACAGTTATAGAGCTATTTTTAATTTTTTGAGGAACCTCCCTACTGTTTTTCTTACTTCATTGTTGTCTGTGGCCCCTGAATCTGTCATCTGGGGTGCTTTTGTCCTTTATCATCTGCGCCACACCTGAAGTGGATATTGTAGTATTTTGTCAGTTTATAGGAACTAGAGGAGACAGAGCAACAAATTAGCCCGTACCATAGGGATGCAACCAATATGCTTATTGTCTCAGCCCATGTTGTCTATTGGAACCCCAGCAACTCTGCTGCCCAGGGTGTCTACCCACTTTGTGCCAGCTACACCTTTAGAGTACTTTCAGGGGTTTGGTGCTTGGTCCCATGTGTCAACACCATCATATGTCCTGACACTTCCTGGAGCACTGTGAGAAGTATTTCCATCTTCATCCCTGGCAGTTTATACTATAATTAAATCAACACAGTCTGCCACTGAGATTTGGGCTTTTCCTCCATTCTTTCAAGCTAGTAAATTCCTGCATAGAACAACCCAGTACTTTTTCTTCTACTAGTGTGTTAATTTTCTAGGGTTGCTATAACAAAGTACCACCAGCCGGGTGCCTTAAAACAGAAGAAATTTATTCTCTCACAGTTCTGAAGGTTAGAAGTTCAAAGTCAAGGTTGGTTCCTTCTGAGGTATCTGAGGGATAATCTGGTCCATTCCTCTTTCCTACCTTCTGGTGGTTGTTGGCAAATTTTGGCATCGCTTGGTTTGTAGATGCATCTCTCCAATCTCCACCTCCATCTTCACATGGTGTGTTCCCTGTGTGTCTCTGTCTTTGTTTTCTCTTCTTATAAGGACACCAGTAATATTGAATTAAGGGCCCACCCTACTCCAGTATGATCTCATCTTAACTACATTTGCAAGGACACTATTTCCAAATAAGGTCACATTCTGAGGTATAAAGAGTTAAGACTTCAGGGGCTGACCCCGTGGCCGAGTGGTTAACTCCGTGCACTTTGCTTCGGTGGCCCAGGGTTTTGCCGGTTCGGATCCTGGGTGTCGACATGGCACCGCTCATCAGGCCATGCTGGGGTGGCATCCCACATGCCACAACTAGAAGGACCCACAACTAAAAATATACAACTATGTACCAGGAGGATTTGGGGAGAAAAAGGAAAAATAAAATCTTTAAAGAGTTAAGACTTCAACATTTCTTTGTGGGGACACGATTCAACCTGTAACACCCAGTCTGGTTTTGTGCATGCTACTCTGAGTAGCCCACACCTGCCTTCACCCCACCTCCAATTTCAAGACACAAAATTTAGCTTGCTCTTTTAAAGGAAATAGAGAAAATACTTCTCATATTTTTCTATTATGAGCTTGAAGGAAAATAACACATAGCTATTTTCTGAAAAATTTAAAGATAATCACTACTAGATTCTTTTCAAATTGAAAATATATTTATTATTTTTGCTGATTAGAAGTGAAACACATACCCACTATAAAACTTCAAACAATTTAGACACATCAATAGAATATAAAACAGAACTGTCTTCTGATATAACAGAGGAGATGAAAAGAAAGAACAAGTTCTTGACATGGACTAAGTTATTGGAACCAATCTTTCTTCTGAAAACACCTAAAATTTTGGATAAAGTATAAAAGGTATTTTCTTAAGATCATCAAAAAGCTGCCAAGATGTAAGGAATTGGCTGTCTAAAATCTCAGGGAAATGGGAGCCCAGAAAGGTAAGCAGAGCACAGAAGCCTCCTGGGTTCTGAGGGCGTTTGCTGATGCTGGTAAACTTGATCTTTGGTTTTAATGACCTCAGGAGGTTACAGAAAGAAAATCTTATGGTCAACTTAAGAAGGGGAGACTGTCCCACTTTAAGATGGGGTGAAAAGGGCTAGACCATGGGGTAAAGTAAGTCAGAAGTGATCTCTCACCAGGCATCTACAAGAAAAGCTGTCCTGAAGGTGTGGAGGGCAAGGAAACGTACCTCAGAAACAGTAATGCTTAGCCCCTCTCATGGATTTGCAGCATAAATTCTTATCTCCTGGATGGTCAAAATTTTTTCAGCCTTAAGTTCATTTCAAAGTCATCTTGGTACAATCACTTTGGAAGACACTTTGGTAGTTTCTTACTCTTGTACCTATCACATGACTCAGCAATTCTACCCTCAAGAAAAACAAAAAACATGTTTACAAAAATATTTGTAAATAGCTGTTCATAGCGGTCTTATTGATAATGACCAAAATCTAGAAACACTTCAAATGTCCATGAACTGTAGATTGGATAAATAAATTATAATATGTTTCTATCATGAATTACTACTCAGAAATAAAAAGAACAAATGACTGATACACAAAACATGGATGGATCCTAAAAACATTATGCTGAACAAGAGCAGGTATGCACAAAAGAGTACATACTATTTGATTATATTTATATAAATTCTAGAACAGGCTAAACTAATCTACAATGACAGGGAGCAGATTAGTGGTTCCCTCAGGTTGATGGTGGGAGAGATGAACTGCAAAGGAACATAAGGGAAACTTCTGGGGAGAAAAATGTCCCACATCTTGATGTTGGTGGTGGTTACACAGTTGTAAATATTTGTCAAAAGTCACTGATATATATAAACTATTCAAATTTTACTTTATGAAATTTATATCTCAATAACATTGTTTTAAAAGTAAAAAAATAAAATAATCATAAAAAAAGTGGTCCTGGACTGACAGAGCCACTAGGCACCTGGCACCAGCTAGGGATATCTTTATCTTAGGTCTCAAAAAAAATGTCCACACATAGTTTTTACAGACATTATCTAGCACACAATTTTTTAAAATGCCATAGATACACTGAATCACGGGTGGAAACGTGAGTTTGCAGAAACAAACTTGCAAAGACTTTAGGTGGTGAAATTATCATAGATTATAAAACAATCATGTTTACTATGTTTAAAAAAATATGCAGGGAATAGAACCCTATAAAAGTGACCTGGTGAATCTATAAAAGAACTAAATAGAATAAGAAATGGAAAACAGAAAAACTAAACTTTAAAAATTTGTTGGATGTGTTTAACAGAAGAGTCAACCTTACTGCAGAGAAAATCAGTAAACTGAAAGACAGGTCAGACGAAATTATCCAGAATGTAGCACAGAGAAACAAAAAGTGCAAAACACGGAAGAAGGGTTAGAAAGTGAGCTCTAAGATGTCTAACTGGAGCAGCAAACAAGCAGAGAGAGAGAGAATGAGAAAGAGGTGATATTTGAGATAATGGCTGAGAATTTTCTAGAACTACTGACAGGCCACCAATTAAAAAATTCAGGAAGCCCACTAAGTAAAAAGAAATCCTTATCTAGCTTCAAATATATCATAATAAAATGACAAGTCCTAGTAAAAATGTTGAAAGACAAAGGCAAAGAGAAAATCTTAAAAGCAGCTACATTCAAAATACTAACAGAGTGAAAGCAGAATTCTCAATAGCACCTATCGAAATAAGAAGACAATGTGCTGAAAGAAAATAATTGCCAATCTTGAAAAAAAAGCTTGAAAAAAGGCATTTTCTGATAAATGAAAACAGAGAAATCACTTTCAGCAGGCCCTCACTAAAGGAAATTTTAATGAATATACTTCAAACAAAAGAAAATAATCCTAATGAAAATCTGATGTGCAAGAAAGAATAAAGATCAAAGTTAGTGGTAAATACCTGGTAAGCCTAAATAAACAATGAATAAATAATGAAAAAGTCTAGCAGGACTGAAAAAACGAGATGGAGTTAATACTCACAACAGTAACATACAAATTGGGAAGAAAGCAAATGGGATGATAAAAAATATTCCAAAAGAAGACAAGAGGGAATAAAAGAAACATTGAGTAGATGGGACAAATAAAAAGCATAAAATATGATAGTAGATTGAAGCCCAAGTATAAAATAATTACATTACAACCAGAGCATACAACTATGTAGTGGGGCTTTGGGTAGGAGAAAAAAAAGAGAGGAAAATTGGCAATAGATGTTAGCTCAGGGTGACACTTTCCCAGCAATAAATAAATAAAAAAATAAACTAATGACTTAAAAAAAAGATCCGCAGACTGTGAGTATTATGAAGAACAAAGTTAATTAAAGATTGTGTAATACCTGCCCTGTGGATGGGAATGGGGGAGGAGAAAAACTATGGGAGTTTTCCACTCAGCGCTGTTGTTAATTTTTTCCTGAAAGCATTTAAAATGAAACAAGTTCTGGCACGAAAGGATTAATTTCCTTTCCTAATCTAGTTTGATTCTATAAGGGAAATCCATATTGCGTCCATTATGAAATGGAGTCGGCTTTGGCTCTTTTTTTGTGGAATAGTCTCCTGGCTCTATCTTACCGAGAGACCATTCCTTTCCTTCCTGCACATCCTCATGGCAAAGATCTCACCAAAGTCCCAGTTCCTGCCCTCGTCTGTGAGTCTCACTTCACCTTGTCACAAACGGACTTAACCTTCTGTTATACAGCGAATATAGCCATTCTTTTTTTTCTACTGTGGTAAAATATACAGAATGTAAAACACACCATTTTAACCATTTTGAAGTTTACAGTTCAGTGGCATTAAGTACATTTACAGTGTTGAGCGACCATCACCACCAACTATCTCCAGATCTTTTTTCATCTTCCCAAATAGAAACTCTGTCCCCATTAAATAGAAACACCCCATCCCCTCCCCCCAGCCCCTGGCAACCTCTATTCTGTGTTCCATCTCTATGAATGTGCCTATTTTTGATACATCATATAAGTGGAATTACGCATTATTCTTTTCATCTGGCTTATTTCACTTTCCATAATGTTTTCAAGGTTCATCCATGCTGCAGCATGTACTGAGATTTTCTTTCCCGTTTAAGGCTGAAAAATATCCTACTGTGTGTATATACGTTTTGCTTATATATTCATCTGTCAATGGACATTTTTATTATCTATTATTATTTTAATATTGTGTATCTAACTTTTTAATTGAAATATATTTGACATGAGTAGCTCTAATTTTAAACTGTATAACTTGTTAATTCAGTACATTCATATATTGTAATATGATGGCCATTGTAGCAATAATTAGCACCTCTATCATGCTATGTAATTGCCATTTCTTTTTAGTGGTTGGAATAATTAAGTTCGAGTCTCTTAGCAAGTTTCACGATTAAATTCAATATTGTTGTCTATTCACTATATTGTACATTAGATCTCTAGGACTTACTTATTTACCACTTGTTGAAAATTTGTACCCTTAAACAACATTTGTCTGATCCTCCCACCCCCATCCCCAGTAACCACCATTTTACTCTGTTTTTATGAATTTGGCTTTTTTAGATTCCACATATAAGTAATATCATACACTATTTGTCCTTCTCTGTCTGGCTTATCTCACTTAGCATAATGTCCTCAAGGTCCATCCATGTTGTCATAAATGGCAGAATGTCCTTTCTCATGGCTGAATAATATTTCATTGAATATATACCACATCATTTTATCCATCATGTTGATGGGCACTTAGATGGTTTCCATATCTTGGTTATTGTGAATAACGCTGAAATGAACATGGGAGTGCATACATCTCTTCAATATCCTGTTTTCATTTCCTTTGGGTATATTCTCAAAAGTAAAAGTGCTGACTCAATGGTAGATCATTCGAGGTACCTCCATATTCTCTTCTATAGTAACTGTACCAATTTACATTCCTAACAGTGTACTAACAGTGTGCAAGGGTTCCTTTTTCCCCACATCCTCTCCAACACTTGTTATCTCTTGTCTTCTTGATGATAGCCATTCTAACAGGCATGAGGCAATATCTCACTGTGGTTTTGTTTTGCATTTCCCTGAAGATTAGTGATGTTGAGCACCTTTTCATGTGCCAGTTGGCCATCTGTATATCTTCTTTGGGAATATGTCTGTTTAGTTCCTCTGCCCACTTTTTAACTGAATCATTTGTTTTTTTGGTTATTGAGTTGTATGAGTTCTTTATATATTTGTGATATTAATCCCTTATCTGATATATGGTTTGCAAAATTTTTCTCCCATTCTGTAGGTTGCCTTTTCATTTTGTTAATAGTTTCTTTTGCTGTGTGGAAGCTTTTTAGTTTGATGTAGTCTCATTTGCTGCTTTTTGCTTTTGTTGTTTGTGTTTTTGGTGTCATAGCCAAGAAAGTCATTGCCAAAACCAATGTTAAGGAGCTTCTTCCATACATTTTCTTCTAGGAGTTTTATGGTATCAAGTCTTAGTTTAAGTCTTTGATCCATTTCAAGTTAATTTTTGTGAGTGGTATAAGATAGGGGTCCAATTTCATTATTCTGCATGTGTTTATCCAGTATTCCCAGCACCATTTGTTGAAGAGACTAACTTTTCCCCATTGAGTGTTCTTGGTTCCCTTGTTGAATATTAGTTGACTATATATGAAGGGGTTTAAATCTGGGCTCTCTATTCTGTCCTGTTGATCTATGTGTTTATTTTTACGCCAGTATCATACTCATTATTACTGCAGCTTTGTAGCATAGTTTAGAATCGGGAAGTATGATATCTCCAACTTTATTCTTCTTAGAATTACTTTGGCTATTTGGGGTCTTTTGTGGTTCCATGCAAATTTTAGGATAGTTTGTTCTATTTCTGTGAAGAATGCCATTGGAATTTTGATAGAGATTGTGTCAAATCTATAAATGGCTTTGGATAGTATAGACATTTTAATAATGTTAATTCTTCTAATCCATGAACACAGGATGTCTTTCCATTTGTTTGTGTCTGAATTCTTTCAACAAAGTCTCGTACTTTTCGTTTACAGATCTTTCACTTCCTTGGTTAAATGTATTCCTTAGGTATTTTATTGTTTTTGATGCTCTTGTGAACGGGATATTTTTCTTTATTTCTATTTCAAATGTTTAATTATTGCTGTATAGAAATGCAACTAATTTCTGTGCACTGATTTTATATCCTGCAACTTTACTGAAATTGTTGATTAGTTCCAACAGTTTTTTGGTTGAGTCTTTGGGATTTTTCTATACATAAAATCATATCCTTTGCAAAGAGCAACAATTTTACTTCTTCCTTTTTGATTTGAATGCCTTTTATTTCTTTGTCTTGCCTAATTGCTCTAAATAGGACTTCCAGCACTACAGTCACACGTTGCATAATGACGGGGATATGTACCGAGAAATGCATCGTTAGGCAATTTCATCCTTGTGTAAACATCATAGAGCATACTTACGTAAACCTAGATGGTACAGCCTACTATACACCTAGGCTATATGGTACTAATATTACGGGACCACTCTCATATACGTGGTCCATTGTTGACTGGAACATAGTTACGTGGCACATGACTGGATATTGAGTAAGAGTGGTGAGAGTGAGCATTCTCATCTTGTTCCTGATCTTAGAGAAAAAGCTTTCGATTCTTCACTAAGTATAATGTTAGCTGTGAGTTTGTTGTATATGGCCTTTATCATGTTGAGGTGTGTTCCTTCTATATTCAATCTGTTGAGTGTTTTTATCATGAAAGGATGTTGTATTTTGTTAAGTGCTTTTTCAGCATCTATTGCAATAATTATGATTTTTATCTTTCATTCTATTATTGTGATATATTACATATATTGATTCGTGTATGTTGAACCATACTTGCCTCCCAGGGATAAAGCCCACTTGGTCATGGTGTATAATCCTTTCAATGTGCTGATGAATTTGGTTTGCTAATATTTTGTTGAGAATTTTTGCATCTGTTATCATCAAGCATATTGATCTATAGTTACTTTTTCTCACAGTGTCCTTATCTGCCTTTGGTATCAAGGTAATGCTGGCCTCATAGAATGAGTTTGGAAGTGTTCCCTATACTTCAGTTTTTTGAAAGAGTTTGAAAAGGATTGGTGTTAATTCTTCTTTAAATGTTTGGTAGAATTTACGACTGAAGCCATCTGGTCCTTGTGTTTTCTGAGTTGGGAGGCTTTTGATCACTGATTCAATCTCTTTACTCATTGGTTTGTTCAGATTTTCTGGTTCTTCCTGATTGAGTGTTGATAGACTGTGTGTTTCTAGGAATTTATCTATTTCTTTTACGTTATCCAATTTGTTGGCATATAATTTCCATAGTAGTCTCTTATGATTCTATGTATTTCTGTGGTATCATTGTAATGTCTCCTTTTTCATTTCTAATTTTATTTATTTGTCTTCTTTTTTTCCTTAGTCTAACTAAAGGTTTGTCAATTTTGTTTATCCTTTCAAAATACCAGTTCTTAGTTTTAATGGTTCTTTCTATTATTTTTCTGGTCTCTATTTCATTTATTTCTACTCTGATCTTTATTATTTTCTACATTCTGCTAACTTTTGGCTTAATTTATTCTGCTTTTTCTAGTTCCTTGAGGTATGAAGTTAGGACTTTTGAGAGCTTTCTAATTTCTTTTTTTTTTTAATTTTATTTTTTGCTGGGAAAGATTGGCCCTGAGCTAATATCTGTTGCCAATCTTCTTTTTTTTTCCCCTCCCCAAAGCTCCCGTACATAGTTGTATATTCTAGTTGTAAGTCCCTCTAGTTCTTCTATGTGACCCACCACCACAGCATGGCTACTGACAGACAAGTGGTGTGGTTCTGCACCTGGGAACTGAACCCAGGAGGCAGAAGTGGAGTGCACTGAACTTTTAACCACTAGGCCATCAGGGCTGGCTCTCTAATTTCTTAGTGTATGCATTTAGTGCTATAAACTTCCTCTTAGAACTGCTTTTTGCAGCATCCCATAGAATTTAATGTTGTTTTCATTTGTTTTGAGATTTTTAAATTTCCTTTTGATTTCTTCTTTGACCCTGTAGTTGTTCAGAAGTGTGTTGTTTAGTTTCCACGTATTTGTAGATTTTCCAGCTTTCCTCTTGTTCTTGATTTCTAGTTTCATATAATTGTTGTCAGAAAAGATAGTTCATGTGATTTCGATCTTCTCAAATTTGCGAAGACCTGTTTTGTGTCCCACCAGATGATCTATCATGTTCCGTGTGCAATTGAGAAGAATGTGTATTCTGCTGCTGATGGATGAAATGTTCTATATAGGTCTGTTAAGTGCATTTTGTCTAAAGTATGGCTCAATTCCAATGTTTTCTTCTTGATTTTCTGTCTGGATAATCTATCCATTGCTGATAGTGGGGTATTGAAGTCCCCTACTATTATAGTATTGTTGTCTATTACTCCCTTCAGATCTGTTATGGTTTGCATAATATATTATGTGCTTTGATTTGGAGTGTGTATATATTTATGATTGTTATATCTTCTTGATGTATTGACCACTTTATCTTTATATAATGACCTTCTTTGTCTCTTGTTACCATTTTTGGCTTAAAGTTTATTTTGGCTGATGTAAGTATGACTACCCCTGCTTTCTTTTGGTTTCCACTTGCACAAAACATCTTTTTTTAATCAGTTCGCTTTGAGCCTATGTGTGTCTTTAGAACTGAAATGAGTCTCCTGTAGGTAACATATGTTTGGGTCTTGTTTTTTTAGCCATCCAGCCACTCTGTGAATTTTGATTGGCAAATTTAATCTATTTACATTTCGAGTAATTATTGACATGTGAGGACTTGCTACTGCCATTATACTGTTTGCCTTCTCGTTGTTTTGTATCTCCGTTGTTTCTTTTTCCCTCTGTTTCTGCCTAGCTTCATAAATTAGTGGTTTTCCATGGTAGTATGCTCTGTCTCCCTTTTTTATGTTTGGGAATTCTCTGTATTTTTCCTTTGAGGTTTCCATGAGGCTTACATAAGATGTCTCCTAGATAAAACAGCCTATTTTATGCTGTTTAACTTATCTTCATTAGCCTATACAGGCTCCACACTTTCACTGCCCCCTTTCTACATATTTGATGTCACAATTGATCTCTTTTTATGCTGTCAATCCATTAACAAATTATAGTAGCTGGAGTTTTACTCTTTTTTTAACTTTTATATTGTAGTTAAGTGGGTAACACACCATTCTGGTACAGACTTACAGTCTGTCTATTTTTCCCCTTTACCAGAGTGTTTGCACTTTTCATATGTTTCATGCCATTGATTAGCACCTTTGCATTTCATCTTGTAGAAGTCCTTTGAGCATTTCTTGCAAGGCAGGTCTAGTGGTGGTGAACTCCCTCAGCTTTTATTTGTCTGGGAAAGTATTAATTTCCCTTCCATACCTGAAGGATAACTTTGCCAGATAAAGTATTCTTGGCTGGCAATTTATATCTTTCAACACTTTGAATATGTCGTTCCTCTCTCCTGGCCTATAGAGTTTCTGCTGAGAAATCCGCTGATACCTAATGGGGATTCCTTTGTAGATTACTGTCTTCTACTCCTGGTTGCCTTCAAGATTTTTTTCTTTATCATTGATTTTTGACAGTTTCATTATAATGTGTCTTGGAAAAGGTGTTTGTGCACTGAAATAATAGGGTGTTCTATTAGCTTTGTGAACTTGCATGTCAAAGTCCTTCCCCAAGTTTGGAAAGTTTTCAGCTCTTAATTCTTTAAGTCAACTCTCTTCCCCCTCTCCCTCTCTTCTCTTGCTTATTTATTTATTTATATTTTTTTATTGAGGTAACATTGGCTTATAACATTATGTAAATTTCAGGTGTACATCATTTTATTTTGATTTCTGTGTAGACTACATCATATTCACCACCTAAAGACTAATTACCATTCATTATCATACACATGTGCCCAGTCACCCCTTTCTCCCACCTCCCTTCCCCTCTGGTAATGACTAACCTAATCTCTGTATCTATGTGTTTGTGTGTTTGTTATTGTTGTTGTCTTCTTCTACTTATGAGTGCAGTCATACGGTATTTGACTTTCTCCCTCTGACTTATTTAGCTTAGCAAGATACTCTCAAGGTCTATCCATATTGTTGCAAATGGCAAGATTTCATCTTTTTTATGGCTGAGTAGTATTCCATTGTGTATATATACCAAATTTTCATTGCTCATTTTTCCCTTGATGGGCACCTAGGTTGCTTCCAAGTCTTGGCTATTGTGAATAATGCTGCAATGAACATTGGGTCACATACATCTTTACACATTCATGTTTTCGTGTTCTTTGGATAAATACCCTGTAGTGGAATAGCTGGATGGTATGGTAGTTCTATTCTTAATTTTTTGAGGAATTTCCATAATGTTTTCCACAGTGATTACACCAGTTTGCACTCCTACCAGCAGTGTATGAGGGTTTCCTTTTCTCTGTATCCTCTCCAATATTTATTATTTCTTGTCTTGCCATTCTTATCTAGCCATTCTGATGGGCATGAGGTGATATTTCGTTGTAGTTTTGATTTGCATTTCCCCCATAATGAGTGATGTTGAACATCTTTTCATGTGCCTCTTGGCCATCTGTATAGCTTCTTCGGAAAAATGTCTGTTCAGATCTTTTGCCCATTTTTAAATTGGGTTGTTAGGTTTTTTTGTGGTTGTTGAGATGTATGAGTTCTCTATATATTTTGGATATTAACCCCTTATCAGACATATGGTTCACAAATATCTTCTCCCAATTGTTAGGTCATCTTTTCATTTTGTTGATGGTTTCTGTTGCTGTGCAGAAGCTTTTTAGTTTGATGTAGTCCCCTTTGTTTATGTTTTCTTTTGTTTCCTGTGCCTGGTGAGACATGGTATTCGAAAAGATGCTGCTAAGACTGATGACAAAGAGAGTACTGCCTATGTTTTCTTCTAGAAGTTTCATGGTTTCAGGTCTTAAATTCAAGTCTTTAATCCATTTTGGGTTAATTTTTGTGTATGTTGTAAGATAGTGGTCTAATTTCATTCTTTTGTATGTGGCTGTCCAGTTTTCCCAATACCATTTATTGAAGAGAATTTCTTTCCCCAGTGTATGTTCTTGGCTCCCTTGTCAAAAATTAGCTGTCCATAGATGTGTGGGTTTTTTTCTGGGCTCTTGATTCTGTCCCATTGATCTGTGTGTCTGTTTTTGTGCCATTACCATGCTGTTTTGATTACTATAGCTTTGAAGTATATTAGGAAATCAGGGAGTGTGATACCTCCAGCTTTCTTCTTTTTGTCAGGATTACTTTGGCTATTCAGAGTCTTTTGTTGTTCTATATAAATTTAAGATTCTTTGCTCTATTTCTGTGAAAAATGTCATTGGAACTTTGATAGGGATTGTTTTAGGAAATATGGACATTTTAATTATGTTAATTCTTCTAAACCAAGGGCGTGGAATAGCTTTCCATTTCTTTGTATCTCTCTTCTCCTTCCGGTAGATCAATTATTCTTATATTTGTCTTTCTGATCGAATCCAATCAGAAAGAGCAGAATTTCTTCATAGAGGAGGATCTCATAGAATTTCTTCATTTTAAGAAATCTTAGCTCTCTCTCCTCTTCTAACTGAATTATTTCTATATTTCTGTCCACCAAGTCATTTAGTTTTTTCTTGCACGTGGTCTTCCCTGTCCTGGAAGCTCTCTGTTGCATTCTTCATCTCATTCACTGAATTCTTCAGCTCCAGAATGTCTGTTTATTTATTTATTTAAAAAATTTCAATCTCTTTGGTACAGAACTCCTGTTCATTAATTTTTTCCTTTATTTCATTGAATCATCATCCTGAGTTTCTTGTAGTTTGTTGAATTTCTTCATACAACTATTTTGAATTCTTTTTCAGTTAGATTGCAATATTCCATGCCTTTGAGTTCAGTTGCTGAAGAATTGTCATTTTCTTTTTGTGATACCATATTCCTCGATTTTTTCATAGCATTTGTACATTTGTGCTACTACTTTCAAATTGGAAGCATCTCCTTAACTAAGGTATTATGTCATCTTTGGTTCTTAAAATTCAATAGGCTCTGGGGTATTGGAAACCTTTCTTTTGTGTTCCAGAAGGTGGCGCTATAGCTCATGTTTGTGGTTTCCCCCTTTCCCATTGGCCTTGGCCTATCTGAACACTCTTCAGTGTCTACTGGAGCTAGCTCTTGCAAATGCACTGGGGAGCACACACAAGGAGGCAGCTGAGTGCGGAAGTATGTGGGGGTTTAGCACTTGGGGCTTTGGGGCTACCCGTGGGCCCAGTGGGGGGATCCTTGAGTCGGGTACTACCAGAGGTTTGTGGATGGACTTCCTGCTGAAGTCCTGAAGCAGACAACAGAAAATGTGTTCCTTTAATGCCCTTTATTATTTTTATCTGCTTCCTTGCCTTTCTCCTCCCTCCTCCCAGTCACAGAGGTCCCTCCTCAGAAAAACGGGTTTCTCCAGCTGCAACCTGCCCAACTGGGATAGCTGGGCTGTCACCACTTTTGCTTTCCACCTCCTCTGTGGGAGAGGTTGCTGCTTTCCACCTCTTCTACTGGAGAGGTCACCACTGCCACTGCCAAAGGCCCAGCCCTTTGTAGTGTCCCACCTTGGTGAGTTCCTCCCTCTCCTCTGTCCAAACTTGTCTCTATCTTGCTCTGATGGCGCGCTGAAATCTTTCCTCAGGCAGGCTGGACTTCTACAGATTCTCTCTTGCCTGTAGGTATCTACCCAGTTTTACACTCTCCAGGGTTTTTTCTGATTGCGGTGAGTGGCAGGAGGGCAGGTTCGCTGCTTCCCTTGGATTTGTTGCTTTTATGAAGGTCCTATTTGCTTATTTTTGGATGCACAGGTGGGCTAGAAACCTCCTGGGTACCCTCAGTGTAATATGCAGAGGTATTTTTGTTTGGTTGTGGATATCTAATTAGTTGTTAAAAAAAGGAGAGAGAAAAGAAAAACAACTTAGGCTGCCATGATGCTGACGTGACCTCTCACTTTTTTCTCCATAGACATTTAAGTTTTCCACATTTTGGCTATTGTGAATAATGCTGCCAAGAACCTTGGCTTACAAATATCTGTTTGAATCCCTGCTTTCAATTCTTTTGGGTATACACCTAGGAGTGGAATTGTTGGATCATATGGTCATTCTATGTTTAACTTTTTGAGGAATCACCAAACTATTCCTCAATGGTTTCAACATTTTACATTGCCACCAGCAATGCACAGGGGTTCCACTTCTCCATATCCTCAGCAGCACTTATTTTTTTATTTTATTTTTTTCATAATAGCCATCCTAGAACATGTGAAGTGGTATCTCATTGTGGTTTTGATTTGCATTTCCTCCATGGCTGGTGGTGTTGAGCATCTTTTTACGTGCTTATTGGCCATTGTATATCTTCTTTGGAGATATGTCTATTCAAGTTTTTTGCCCGTTTTTTAATTGAATTATCAGGTTTTTTGTTGTTGAGTTTTGGGAGTTCTTTATATATTCTAGATATGAAACTCTTATCACATATATGCTTTGCAAATATTTTCTCCCACTCTTTGATGTGCCTTTTGATACTTTGGATGGTGTTCTCCAATGAATCAAAGTTTTTAGTTTTGATGGAGTCCAGTTTATCTATTTTTAAACTGTGTTGCCTGTGCTTTGGGTGTCACATCCAAGGAATCATTGCCAAACCCAATGTCTTAAAGCTTTTTCCCTATTTTCTTCTAAGAGTTTTAGTTTTAGCACTTACATTTATGTCTATGGTACACTTTGAGTTAATTTTTTTTTTTGGCTGGGAAAGATTTGCCCTGAGTTAACATCTGTTGCCAATCTCCCTCTCTGTTTTTTTTTCCCTCCCCAAAGCTCCTGTACATAGTCGTATATTCTAGCTGTAAGTCCTTCTAGTTCTTCTATGTGAGCCACTGCCACAGCATGGCTACTGACAGAGAAGTGTTGTGATTCTGTGCCCAGGAACTGAACCCAGGGCTGCCAAAGTGGAGCACTATGAACTTTAACCACTAGGCCATTAGGACTATTAGGGCTTCATTCTTTTGCATGTGGATATCCAGTTTTCCCAAAATCATTTGTTGAAAAGGCTGTATTTTCCCCATTGAATGGTCATGGCATCCTTGCCAAAAATGAACTGATCATAGATATAAGGGCTTATTTCTTGGCTCTCTGTTCTATTCCATTGATCTGTTTTTATGTCAGTACTTTGTTTTTTTAAAAGATTTTAATTAAATTAATTTTTTTATTGGGGTAATATTGGTTTATAATATTATATAAATTTCAGATGTACATCATTATATTTCAATTTCTGTGTAGATTACATCATGTTCACCACCCAAGGCTAATTCCCATCCATCACCACACACGTGTGCCTAATCACCCCTTTCTCCCTTCCCCCTTCTCCCAGTACTTACCCTGTTTTGATTACTTTAGCTTTGTCGTAAGTTTTGAAAAAAAAGATATGTGAGTCCTTCAACTATGTTCTTCTTTCTCAAGATTGTTTTGGCTATTTGGAGTCCCTTGAGAGTCCATATGAATTTTAGGATGTTTTCTTCTATTTCTGCAAAAAGCATCATTGGGATTTTGATAGGGTTTGTATGGAATCTGTAGATGGGTAGTATTGTCATCATAACAATATTAAGTCTTCTGATTCATGAACATGGGACACCCTTCCATATATCTGCGTCTTCTTAACTTTCTCTCAGCAATGTTTTGTAGTGTTTAGTATACAAGTCTTTTGCCTCTTAGGTTAATTCCTAAGTATTATCCTTTTTGATGTGACTGTAAATAGAATTGTTTTCTTAATTTCCTTTCATTGTTCATTGTTAAGGTATAGAAATGCAAATTATTTTTGCGTGTTGATGTTGTATCCTGTAGCTTGGCTGAATTCATTAGTTGTAACAGTTGTTTCGTGGAATTTTTAGGGTTTTATAGTCATGCTTTTAAAATGTTCATGCAACATTTATAAAAACTGTTTATGTAATAGGCCACAAAGAAAACCTCAATAAAATCTTAAATTAGAAATTCCACGTGCTACATTCTGTAACACCAATGCAATAACATTAAAAATTAGTTACAAAGCAAAAAGAACCACACACACACACACATATTACTCTGTTAAATACATTTTGGACTTAGGAAAAAAATCTTAAAACTATAATTATAAATTATTAGTTTAAAAAAGAAATTTAAACCCTTGATATCAAAAATTATGAGATGGGACTAAACATGTGCTAAGGGAAAATGGTACAGCCTTAAGTTATTTTATTATTAAATAAGAAAGTGGGAAATTAAAAACAAAACAGTCAATGCCTGAATCTGTAAAAGAATAAGACAAACTCATAGAAAAAAATAGAATGAAATTATTAAAAAGAAAAGCATGAAAACATGTCCAACATCACTAATTATTAGGGAAATGCAAATCAAAATTACGATGACATATCACCTTGCACCTGTCAGAATGGCTATAGCTAACAAGACAAGAAATAACAAGCATTGGAGAGGATGTTAAGAAAAGGGAACCCTCACACACTGCTGGTGGGAGTGCACACTGGAGCAGCCACAATGGAAAACAGTATGGAGTTTTCTTTAAAAATTAAAAATAGAACTACCATATGATCCAGCTATTCCACTACTTGGAATTTATCCAAAGAACATGAAATCAATCATTCAAAGATATATGCACCCCCATGTTTGCTGCAGCATTATTCACAATAGCCAAGACATGGAACAACCCAAGTGTCCATAAACAGATGAATGGATAAGTAAAATGTGATATACATATACAGTGGAATACTACTCAGCCATGAAAAAAGAAATAATTGTGGCATTTGTGACAACATGGATGGACCTTGGGGGTATTATGCCAAGTGAACTAAGTCAGACAAAGATAAATACTGTATGATTTCACTCATTTGTGGAAGATAAACAAACACATAGATAAAGAGAACAGATTAATGGTTACCAGAGGAGAAGAGGTTTAGGGGAGGATGAAAAGGGTAAAGGGGCACGTGTGTACGGTGACGGATAAAAATTAGACTGTTGGTGGTGAACACAATGCAGTCTATACAGAAACTGAAATATAGTGATGTATACCTGAAATTTACACAGTGTTGCAAGCCAATATGACCTCAATAAAATAATTTTTTTTAAAAAGAAAGAAAAGCAGACATTAACAAATTGGAAAACAGAAAAACAATAAAATTGATAAATAAATCTAAGAGCTGGTCCTTTGCAAAGATCAAAAGAATAGGTGATTCAGAATCTAAAATAATTTTTTTAAAGGATCAAAATATAATAAAAGAAAGAAAAAAGATAATCCAGATAGAGATATTTAAAATACTATCAAGTGAGAATTATAATGCAAATTAGTTTGAAAACCTGAAGGAAATTATGCTTTTATATGAAAATATAAATAAAATAGAACCAAGAAGAAGTGGAAAACTAGAACGAGCCTTGTATCCATTAAGATTACATTCAGCTGCATTTATCAAAACCTGGCTCTGGAGGCTTGACCAAAGGGGGATTAATTTGTGTCAATAACAATAAATCTTGAGGTGGGTAGTCCAGGCAGCCCTGGGTAGAAAGCTGCTCAGGGACATGGTCAAAGATCCACATTATTTCTGTCTTAATACTCCACCATCCTTAGCACGTGGCTTTCTTTGTCAGGGACGTATGATGGCTGCTCATTCTCCAGCCATTACATCAATATTGTAGGCAAGAAAAGTAGGGAAAAGTGAAGGGCAAAAATCAATAGGTGCATACTAGCTGAGTCTGTCCCTTTTTATTGACACTCAAATGTGCCATGTTTCATTTAATTGAATTCAAACTTGTTTCAGTAACCCATTATGATGCTCTATGAGGCCTGTAGCCTGAGAACAGTAAAGGAGGTGAAAGTTCTGATGAATGCCTTGTTCAAGAGGCCACCATTGTGTATTTTGAGCAGCAAAATGAGTGCCTTGTCCACTATCAATGATATCTGAAACCCCAAAGGGAACAAGGAGTGTCTTGAAGACTTGTAGTGTGGCTTTAGTATGTGGAAAGATGTGTGTGACCTTGATTTACATTTTGGAGATCTGTGTGTGATATTCGCAGACTTCTCTATCCTAAGAGGGGCACCCTTGGATAAGGAATTGCTGCTGCTGCCATGGCCAGGCTAGGCAGCCAGACCATTGGAAATGGCCCAAGAGTCTGTAAAAATGTGCAGATGGGGCCAATTGTTGGCCAGAGCATCCAGTGCTAAGATGACTGACTGCCTGAAGTTCAGCCAATTGTTAACTTGGGTCCTGTCCTTTATCAGGAACATTCCAGTTAAGAGATCAAATGCAACAGCTTTCCAGTGAGCTCTGCCATTTGTGATGGTGGTAATTCCTTTTGAGAACTTCCTGGCAAGGGACTGAGAACAGGGAAGGTCACCCCTTCTTACAGGTGGGATATCCCAGAAGGTTCAGATTTGACTCTATCCTGTAAATACAATTTTCATTTTATCAAGAAGGCCTTGGTGGTCATGCTGAGCTTACAGGGTGCTGTTTTCATGACTGAAGGCACAATAGGAAGCTGGTAAGGAGGATCATGGGCTCTGCGCCTTTGAGAACCTTTATTTCCATGACAGCACAGTATGTGGCCAGCAATTGATGTTGTAATGGCATGTAACATGGGGCTCAGGAGGTCAGTTTCTTGTACTAGAAGCCCATGGGCAACTTATGGCTGTTATGAGTGGATCCAGAGACCCCAGGAAGCATGAGAGGAGGCTGCTAAAGCCTCTATAGTGGAGGAATCTTGGGGGTGGGTGTGTGGCACTAATAAGAGTGCCTGTTGACTTGCAATTTGGACAGATTATAGAGACTTTTGTGGGAAGTCTCTTTTAAGGTGGGCTGATTTGTGAGTAACAGCATAAATGGCTTTAGGTAAAATTTGTAATAAGAAATATGTTGCCTCCAGAATCCAAGAAGACCTAAGTGACATTGGGCTTGTTTTAATGTGGCTGCTGAGAGAGTCAATAGTTTTTTCTTGACAGTGTGAGGGATGGAGTATCTTTGGCTTATTGAGTAATTTTCAGGAATTTAACCAAGGTGGTCAGGCCTTGTACTGTGTGTGGAGCAGTGTCCACATCTTTTTTGTGAGCTCTTTCATGAGTATGTGTATGTCTAGAATGAGTCTGTCAAACAAATCTCCTCAGAGGAGCGAGCCATCAATGTAAGTTAGACCTGTGCTTTTGGAGGAAGTTGGATGTGGTTATGATCTTACCTGCATAGATTCCATGTTGTAAACTCTACTCCAATCTCTGGCTAATCCTTGAATCATGTACGTACATTATGTATATGTGGGATACACTCCAAACGTGTCCACCTGCTAAGCCTAAAAGAACTGAACGGAGATTTGAACTGCTCCTAAGGTGACCAATTTGTCCCAGTTTGCCCAGAACTTTCCTGGTTTTAGAACTGAAGGCCACATCCCAGGGACCCCTATCAGTTCCAGGCAAACTGGAATGCTTGGTCATCCTAGCTGCTTCCCAAAAGATTGGATTTTCAGTTTGAATCCAGTGACATTAACTGCATGCTAAGACAAACTAACAAAGAAACTTCAAGACGAATATAATAAAATCCAGAGTCTCTACAACATAACATTCACAATGTCTAAGATTTAATCCAAAATTACTAGACAGGTGAAGAAACAGTAAAATGTGACCCATTTTCAAGAGAAACACAATTACTGGAGACTGACACCCAAGATGACAAAATTGTTGGAATTAACAGGCACAGATTTTAAAATTTATATTAACCACATTGAATTATGTAGAAGAAAACACATTCATAATAAATGAAAAGATAGGAAATTTCAAGAGGGAAATAGAAACTATAAGAATCAAATAGAAATTGTCTTGAAGACAGAGCAAAAAATTCTTCTAATCTGAATAAGACAGAGAAAAAAAGATCGAAAAAATAATGGGCAACTTCATGGACCTCTGGTATAACACTAAGAAGTTATGTAATTGGAGTCCCAAAAGGAGGAGAGAGAGAAAATTAGGCAAAAAACACAAGATTCCTTGTTTGATGAATGAATGAGCAGATCAGTGAGTACTACAGAACTACTATGGTATGAGAAGAAAATAATAAATTAAAAGACTCATATTTGCCTGGTTATTCTTGGCAGAGTTTTACTAATACTATATAAGAAAAAATGGATAGTTATTAAAAACTTATGGTAGTTATGCCAGCACATTCTTGGTATATTCTCCAAATATATTATTTGCTTGAATTAACAGTTCACTAACTTATATATAATTTATGCCATCATTTAGTTTCAATTTATCTCAATCAATCCATTAAAGAGTGTTACCTAGTCTAGATGGATCAAACCTATGTGTTGTATCACTGTCCAGGTACCTGGTGAGGGAACTGTAACCCCACAGTGCTGGTGCTAGCGAGAGCCTATTTCTGATTGAACGGCCCACCCCATATACATACTCATTGATGTATTTGTATCCCCAAGGAAGCAAAATTTACCTCAGCTTTTTGAGAGTAGGAATTATGTCTATACTTACTTTTGCAGTTCCTCACAGGGCTCTCGGACATATATATATATTTTTTATTATTAAGATTATGATAGTTTACAACCTTTTGAAATTTCAGTTGTACATTATTGTTAGTCATGTTGTGGGTACACCATTTCACCTTTTGCGCCCACCCCCCTTTCCCCTGGTAACCACCAATCAGATCTCCTTGTCTATATGTTAACTTCCACCTATGAGTGGAGTCACATGGAGTTCGTCTTTCTCTATCTGGCTTATTTCACTTAACATAGTACCCTTAAGGTCCATCCATGTTGTTGTGAACGGGACGATTTTGTCCTTTTTATGGCTGAGTAGTATTCCATTGTATATATATATACCATACCTTCTTTATCCAATCGTCAGTTGCTGGGCACTTAGGTTGGTTCCATGACTTGGCTATTGTGAATAATGCTGCGATGAACATAGGGGTGCAACGGACTCTTGGGATTTCTGATTTCAGGTTCTTAGGATAGATACCCAGTAGTGGGATGGCTAGGTCATAAGGTGTTTCTATTTTTAACTTTTTGAGAAATCTCCGTACTGTTTTCCATAGTGGCTGCACCATTTTGCATTCCCACCAACGTGTATGAGGGTTCCTTTTTCTCCACAACCTCTCCAACATTTGTCACTTTTGGTTTTGGATATTTTTGCCATTCTAACAGGTGTAAGGTGATATCTTAGTGTAGTTTTCATATTTATATTTTTTAAATTAACAAGATAATATTATTTAAAAGAAGAATTAGAAACTAAATCACTGAAAATGGACCTTTGCTCATTTTAAACATGGTTCCAACATTCTGAAACTTTTTCTTTTTCTTTCAGTGGGCAAGCCCCATTCCTTTCAGTCAGACTGGGTGTAGGTATTGGGAAGCCATGAAAACTTTCGTGTATTCAAGTCATAGAAGGTACACGTGACTGATACGCTGGTACCTGTGTATCAGCCTGTGAATGCTCACACGGCATTCCCTGTGGTCTTACATCCTGTTGGTTTCCTAATCCTCTTTTCTCTTCCCTATAAGTGATGATGGCCTCTCCGATCTTTAGAAATTTCTCACTGAACAGATAAGAGTGTTGCTGACAGCTCCCTCTGCATTTCTCTTTCTCAAAATAACTGAGGCTGTCACTCTACTGGCTATTCAATATGCTTTTAAAAAAATTAGTTGCTTCCTCCTCCCGCTCTCCTCCCCACCAGGCTGTTTAAACTGGAACTGCTACCCATGGTCCAGGGAAGTAAGAACACAAAGACTACACTCCACTGGCTCCCAGTGCCTGTAGGCAAAACCCAAAGGAACACCCTTTCCTTACAGAGCTGCTTCCTTGTCTTTGTTCACAGGACCACTTTTGATAGAACACCTCGGGTGAGTGTTACGAGACCGACACAAGCTTCAGGCCTTGGTGGCAGATGGGGATCTTCCAAAGTCAGCCACCTGGGATCTGGAGTTTTCCAAGTTATTAGTGTTTGCTGCTATTCACAGGGTTTTCATGGCTAATTTTTTCGGAAGTGAGTGGCCAGGTCCTTCTTCCTAGTCCGTCTAATCTGGAAGCTCCGCTGAAACCTGTCCGCCATGGGTGACCCTGCTGGTGTTTGAAATACTGGTGGCGTAGCTTTCAGCATCATGGCAACATGCAGATGCCACAGTATGACAACTGACTGATGGGCAGTGTGGTTCCCTGACAAGAAACGAACCCAGGCCTCAGTGGTGAGAGTGTCGAATCTTAACCACCACACCACCGGGGCTGGCTTTAACAAGCTTGAAGAAAGCTAATATACTAAACTGACATCAACATCTGAATCTACCAAAAAAGGAATGGAGAACCAACTTGATCAGGACAAAGAAGGGGCGGATGAAGGTGGAAGGCAAAACAAAGACACAAAGAAACTGCACCAGGTTGCTGTGCTGCATCAGGGCCTTGGGTGAGCGGATGGAAAGCTTGGCACATATTCTCTATAGCTACCAGAGCTATGGGAACACACTGCGTTTGGCCCAGCCTGGAGTCTCTGAGGCAAAACACCTATCCCCTGCTTTCCTGGCCAGGCCAGGGCTGCTGGTGCCCGTGAATGCCTCTGACTACTGCATGGACCCTTACAAGTGGGTGCAGCTTAAGGCCATTCTCTCCTAGAAGAACCCCAGCATGAGCCTGTGGCTGTGCAAGGCCAACACCAGGGATGAGGGTGTGCAGGTAAGCCCGCGGGTGGACAAATCTGTGCAGCACTTGCTGGGGCTCGCACCTTAAGCAGCTGTTTCCCCTGGGGCAGCAGAGGCTGCAAGGCACCCTTGCCAGCCTGGGGAAGACATTTGCTGGTGATTGGCTGCAGGGGCTTGATCCAGCTGCAGAAGGATGGGGAAGACAAGAGAGGAAGAGGCTTGGGGGCCTGTGACGTCAGAAAATGACAGGCAGGAGGAGCTGGGGCAGCAGGATGCAGCAAGTCCTTGGGAAAGGAGAGCAAGCAGGCACAGGGAAATGCTGCGGTGGACTTGGGAAGCCAGCTTTCAGTTTTTGGAGCCAAAATATGGCTATTTTCACTGTAAAGATTGTAAGATCAGTTGGAAAAGTGCTTTAGGTGTGGTGCATTTCTGGAATGCATAAGGTCTATTCCAAACAACTCTGTCGACGATGCCAAATGAATTTATCTCTTATTGAGTAGATTGATTCTATGTCAGACCTGTTCAGAGTCTCACTGTTCCTTTTGTCAAAAGAGAAGACATTGAACTGAGGAGCCTCACTGACAAGAACTGTGTGGTTGCTGCAAAGTGACAGGCTCTCCTGTGGCAATATTTACAGCTTCAAATAGGTCACGTGACAGACAGCGTGACTTGTACAGGACACCTGAATGCTTCTTGTAACTTACTATACTGCTTTCCTTTTTTGCAACTTAACTCTGAACTGGCATTGGAAAATGGATTAGACTTTTGTACGTTTTCTAGGTTGTATAACAATTGTACAATGTGAATAGACTAGAATAAATGCATGTAAAATAGAAAAAAAAAAAAAAGGATGGAACCTCCAACCATCTTGGAGCCTGGGCCCTTGACGATTGGCTGAACAAGGCACACTGATTACAGAGGCTGTCACCATATTCCATTCTGGTTGATGGCAGGTCAGCAGCCTGCAGTACAGGGCTCACCCCAGGAAGGGCTAGAGAAGCTTCTCAGTTCCAAGGGGATCACACTCCGAGATTCTGCTTTATTCTCGTTCCAGGCTGCTCCTTAAGGGATGCTACCGGTTTGACAACATTCTCTGCCTTTTGTCCTCAGAGTTGGGTGAGACTGTGAAGTTTCAGTGTGATGTCTATGACGTGCCTGATATACTGGCAGCTCAGAGGGGAATGAACACCTAGGAGCAGTGTTCGCAGTGACGAGAAGAGTCTTAATTACACAGTAAAGGAGAGATGGCACAAAATAAGGATCTTGGAGGCTTTCATTTAGTCATTCCATCTCTACAGCAGTGGTTCTCAAAATGCGGTCCTGGGCAAGAAGGATTAGCAGCCCTCAGGAGCCCGGCCCCACAGCCATCTGACTTTCAAGTCCTCTAGGCGGTTCTGACGCTGAAGTTTCAGCAGTCACTTCGATTTCTTTTCTTGTGTTGTTTCTTTGCCTGAAAAAGTCCATTTTATGCCCTTCCAATGATACTTAGATATTCGTGCTCAGATATTTTTCCAAAATGCTCTCTTAAGAAGAGAAAGAAATCCGAGAACTTTGGCTTTTAGAGAGGACTCTGTGAACCTCAGATCAAGATTGTGGCTTGTTTTTACACAGCCCTTCCTAAATAGAGAAAGTTTTACGTTTATAAAGGTTGTTACAAATACATTAAAAAAGCAAAGAAGAATGGATGACAGATACAGCATGGCCCTCAAAGCCTGAAATATTTGCTATTTGGCCCTTTGGAGAAAGTCTGCTGACCCTTTCTTTTAGATAATGTCCCCAAACCTTATTTAATTTGAATTAAACAGCCACATTGCATCTGTAAATGTGTTCTAACATCCAAATTTATGGTGGCATAAACTTGCTCCTCAAAAACAACGCTTTAATTTATGGAGTTGTGTTTTTCTGTTAGTGAAATTTAAACTCTACCCTGCTTTTTATGATTGCCTATTCTCCAGCTGGAAAGGAACAGGTACTCTGTCACTCTCAACTGACAAATATTCATTGAGAGGCACAAAGATTAGTAATGTTAAATTTTGCTTTGAGTCCTTAAGAATGCCTTAGAAAAGTCTGACGTAGTACATGGATATCATGTGAGCGCTACAAAGACTGTGTAATGGGCTTTGGGAACACAAATAAGGGGACACTTACCTAGTATCCCATTATAGCGGTGTACACTCGCTTGTATATCCTGTGCCCTGAGGAAAGATATTTTGGTCGTTTTCAGTCTTTTCTTTCTTCTATCAAAACAACATTGCCATGGGTAACCTTGTACACAGCTCATTTCATCCATGTAAGACAAACTTCCAGGAGCGAAACTGCTGGGCTGGAGGCTCAGTGCTGAGAAACTGAACATACCAATGGACAATGACCAGATTGTTGTCTATATGAAAATAGAGCTCTGACCTAGAACCTGCGGCAACTAGCCTAGGAAACCAACTCATTATCCACAGTGACCAGTCCAGAAAGTCCAACATTATCTGCAGCTGCCAGTCGAGGAAGTCAAACAATAACCTCTGTAACAATTGGCCAAAAATAGCCAACACTTGATTAAGAACTAATAGCTTCCATAATTTTTGCTCCTGTTTCCAGCTTAGGACCAATTGAAGAAATCCAAATGCACGCCCTACCCAATCACATGGGCTGCTCCACTTGTAGTCAGTCCACCTACAGCTTCCCCAAGCCAGCAACCTTCAGTCAGGGCACACCTGAAATCTTCCTCTATTCCACTCTAAAGCTGTCCCACTCCTCTGCCTGCCTTTGTGTCTCTGCCAAACACAAGGGATGGCAGCTGACTCCCTTGCTATAGCAAGCTGTGAATAAATAGGCGTTGCTTTTCTCATTTAGTTGGTCTTTGCTTATTTCCACTGTTATAGTAGAGGCTCCAGTGAGATATAGTCTGCACTGCCTGGTGCCACGGACTCCAGCCTTCAACCAGCTGTGGAACCCGCAGAAGACCCTGTGCCTTTGTTGCTCACGCTGCTGACATAAGTTAGCACTGGGTCTACACTGCACTCTCTCTGCTTTGAGTTCCTTGGCTATTTATTCTCAGTTTGGTACCCAAGTTTTGTTATTGGTGCCCATTTTTTGGCATCCTTGGTGGAGTCAGCCCATTCTTTTTCATCCCTTTTAGCTGTTTTTTTGTGTTACTGTTTTGTGTTGTGCTGTCATAAGAATGAAATAACAGGGTAGAGTGCAAGCATAGGCTCTGTAAGCCTGTTGTTTGAACTGACCTCACAGACTGGTATGTTTACAGCTCTCACCAGACCAAGTTGACCCACTTGGACAAACTTTGCTGTGGGTCACCAGTGAAACTGGATTAGGTTCTCCTTCTGTCTTGCTTTTGTGTCCTGAGAGTCTAACTTTGATCCAGAGAGAGTATTCTCACTGTTTTTCTGCCTTCTGGCATCACAAATTGTGGGGTCTGCATTTGGAGGTGGCTAACTTTCTGGCAGGGTTCCTGAGTATGGGATGCACAAGGATTAATGTGCCTACCAATTGTTGCCAGCTCTCATGGGGTCACCTAAGTCTATAACCTCTCCTCTACCTGGAACACCCCCTGCTTCTTATATGTACACTGTTTACAATCCTAATTCTTGTGCCTATCTTCCTAAATGGCATAACTTCACCAAGGATGATTTGGGCATTTAGTGACCACTCTGGGGAGCATTTGATGTGAACACAATTATTCATTTGAGAAGAAGAAAGGGAATAATATTTCGAAGGGGCAGCATTTTTTTGATTGGTATGCAGAAGTCTCTGAACAAAATTCTGAGTAAAAAGTGGATTCACTTAAGGTTCTTTCATCAAAGCTAATGAGCAGTTCAGCAAACTTAAGCCAACGCAAACTAGACTCATTTTCAATATCCAGCTGTCCCTCTCCCCCCTTATCCTTCTGGTCTCCCTCCTTCTGTGCCTCTATCAACACCTCTCATCTTCTCCTTCTCCAGACTTTCTTCCTTTCCAAACAACTTTCCTAACACCCAAAAATGCAGTTGCCTCTGAATGTCCTTCCCTCCCACAAGTCGGGTATGTGGACAACTGTAGAATTTAAACCTTGAACCTGAGCTGAGTTAAGAACTGTAATGAAAGATTTCCCTAAACCCAAACAGGACCAGCAAATATTCACACAAGAATTTATTATTCTTTTGAGGGCATATGCCCTAGGATTACCTGATCTATATCAACCTGTACACAAGTTGGTCAGAACCTTAGTGCTGAATCCTGGATGAGAAAAGCTGTTTGGACTGACCTTGAAAAGGGCCTACAGGACACCTGTTTCCTCAATAAAACTGAAGGTCAGGAAAGGGCAAAAAATGTAGGTTAAAGTCTCCCAAAATCATATCTGAAGCATGTTCAGTAAAAATCTATTGGACCATAATTTAATCATGCAAACAAAGATGAAACTACAAATATGTAGAGATTAAACAAGATGTTACTGAATAACAAGTGGGTCAAAGAAGTAATCAAAAGAGAAATTAAAAAATATCCTGAGAACAATGAAAATGGAAATACAACATTCCAAAACTTATAGGATGCAGCAAAAGCAGTTCTAAGAGGGAAGTTCATAGTGATAAATGCCTACATCAAGAAACAGAAAAAATCTCGAATAAACAACCTAAATTTACTCTTCGAGGAACTAGAAAAAGAAGAGCAAACAAAACCAAAAGTTAGTAGAAGGAAGGAAATAACAAAGAGCAGAAATAAATGAAATAGAGATAAAAAAGACAACAGAAAAGACCAATGAAACTAAGCTGGTTCTTTGAAAAGATAAACAAAGTTCATAAACCTTAGGTAAACTCACAAAGGAAAAAAGAGAGAATTTAAATAAAATCATAAATGAAAGAGGAAATGTTACAACTGATACCATGGAAATATGAAGGATCATAAGAGACTACTAAGACTACTATGCCAATAAACTGGACAAACTAGAGGAAATAAATAAATTCCTAGAAACATACAACCTACCAAAGCTGAATCATGAAGAAATAGAAAATCTGAACAGATTCATTACCAGTAAAGAGATCGAATCAGTAATAAAAAACCTCCCAACAAACAGAAGTCCAGGAAGAGACAATTTCACTGTGAATTCTACCAAACATTCACTGAAGAATTTATACTAATCCTCTCAAACTATTCCAAAAAATAGAAAAGAAGAAACACTTCCAAACTCATTTTATGAGGCCAGCATTACCCCGATACCCAAACCAGACAAGGATGCCATTACAGGCCAATATGTCTGATGAACATAAATGCAAAAATCGTCAACTAAATATTAGCAAATTGAATATAACAGTACATTAAAAGGATCATACACCACGATCCAGTGGGATTCATTCCAGGGATGCAAGTACAGTTCAATACCCACAAATCGATCAATGTGACACACCACATTACCAAAATGAGAATAAACATCATATCATCATCTCAAATATGCAGGGAAAGCATTTGACAAAATTCAACATCCTTTTTGTGATAAAAACTCTCAATAAAATGACTATGGAGGGATCATACCTTAACATAATAAAGGCCATAAATGACAGGCCCACGGCTGACATCACACTCAACAGTGAAAAACTGAAAGTTTTTCCCCTAAGATCAGGAACATGACAGGATGCCCACTCTTACCATTTTTATTCAACACAGTATTGGAAGTCCTAGCCAGATAGTTAGGCAAGAAAAAGAAATAAAAGGCCTATAAATTGGAAAAGAAGAAGTAAAACTGTCACTATTTGCAGATGACATATTATATACAGAAAACCCTAACGACTCCACCAAAAAACTGTTTGAACTAATAAGCAAATTTAGTTGAGTCATAGGAAACAAAATCAATATACAAAAATCTGTTGCATTTCTATACACTACTGAACTATCAGAAACAGAAATTAAGAAAACGATCCAAATTACAATTACCAAAGTATAAAACACCTAGGAAGAAATTTCATCAGCAGGTGAAAGACCTGTATACTGAAAACCATAAGACCCTAATGAAAGAAGCTGAAGACACAAATGAATAGAAAGATATTCCGTGCTCATGGATTGCAAGAATTAATATTGTTAAAATGGCCATGCTACCCAAAGCAATGTACAGATTCCATGCAATCTTTATCAAAACTCCAATGTCATTTTTCACAGAAATAGAACAAACAGTCCTAAAATTTCTGTGGAACCACAAAACACTGCAAATAGCCAAAGCAATCTTGAGAAAGAAGAACAAAGCTGGAGGCATCATGCTCTCTGATTTCAAACTATATTACAAAGCTATAGCAATCAAAGCAGTTGTGGTATTGGCATAAAAAGAGACACATAGATCAATGGAACAGAAATAAACCCATGTATATATGATCAATTAATTTATGACAGAGGAGCCAAGAACATAAAATGGGGAAAAAAGTCTCTTCAATAAGTGGTGTTGGGAAAACTGTACAGCCACATGAAAAGAATGAAACTGCTATAGGAAAAGCAAAAATTAACGTAAAACGTATTAAAGGCTTGAATGTAAGACCTGAAACTATATAACTCTTAAAAGAAAACATAGGTGGTAAGCATCTTGACATTGGTCTTGGCAATAATTTTTTGAATCTGATTACAAAAGCAAAGGCAACAAAAGCAAAAACAAACAAGTGAGACTATATCAAACTAAAAAGCTTCTGCACAGCAAAGGAAACCATCAACAAAATGAAAAGGCAACTTATTGAATGGGAGAAAATATTTGCAAATCATCCATCTGATTGGGGTTAATATTAAAAAAATATAAAGAACTCATACAACTCCATAGCGAAAAATAATCTGATTAAAAAAATGGGCAGAGGGTCCGAATGGACATTTTTCAAAGAAGATGTACAGATGGCCAACAGGTACATGAAAAGGTGCTCAACATCACTCATCAGGAAGATGCAAATCAAAACCACAATAAGATATTACCTCACACCTGTTAGAATGGCTGTTATCAAAAAGACAAGAAATAACAAGTGTCAGCAAGGATGTGGAGAAAAGGGAACCCTGTTCTCTGTTGGCAGGAATGTAAATTGCTGCAGCCACTATGGAAAACAGTATGGAGGTTCCTCAAAAAATTAAAAATAGAACTGCCATATGATCCAGCAATTCCACTGCTGGGTATTTATCCAAAGAAAATGAAAACACTAACTTGAAAAGATATATGCACCCCATGTTCACTACAGCACTATTTATAATAGCCAAGATATGGAGACAACCTAAGTGTCCATCGGTAGATGAATGGATAAAGAAAATGTGATATATATAGGAATATTATTCAGCCACAAAAAAGAATGAAAGCTTGCCATTTGTGACAACATGGATGGAACTTAAGGGTATTGTGCTAAGTGGAATAAATCAGAGAAAGACAAACACCATATGATCTTACTTATATGTGAAATCTAAAAAAAAAAACAAACCAAAAACAAACAAACAAAACGAACCAAGTTCATAGATCCCAAGAACAGATTGGTGATTGCCAGAGGTAGGTGGTGGGGAGTGGGCAAAATGGGTGAAGGAAGTCAAAAGGTACAAACTTCCAGTTATAAAATAAATAAGTCATGGGGATTTAGTGTACAACATGGTGACTATAGTCAATAATACTGTCTTGCATATTTGAAAGTTGCTGAGAGAGTAGATCTTAAAACTTTTCATCACAAGAAAAAAATTTTTTGGTAACTATGTGCAGTGACAGATGTTAACCACTTATCGTGGTGATCATTTTTCAATGTACACAATTATTGAATCATTATGTTGTACACCTGAAACTAATATAATGCTGTACATCAATTATACCTCAATGAAAAGAACCTATAAAAACAAAAACGATAGAACTAAAGTAGATTTTCAGGATAGATTAGAAAATACCCCTGGACAACAGTCATGAGTTAAAGAAGATGCTGATGTTAACAGCAGTGCTTTCATCTCCTTTTGTCAACGGAGTTGAGACTGAAATTGGAGACCTAGTGTGAAAACAAAAATTAAAATGTGAACTAGCCCCTTTAGCTGGGCTGTAACGTCTAGCAGAACATTTTGCAAAGGGCTTTAGAATAAAAATGAGACAGGAGGCAAAGCAAAGTTGCAGCCCAGCAGATCAGCTAGTTGGCCCACTTCCCAACCAACCACCTACTGACAAGGATGCTTGTAGATCTCCTAAACTAGAAAAAAGATCATTCCATCTTACACAAACACACGCATACATGAAACGAACACAAAGAAAAATTCCTCAGTTCATATCAACGAAGGTGCTCCAAAAAAGGAAAAAGGGCGGATTATGCTGCCACACCCTGAAATACTCAAGCACATTATCGGTAAAGATAGGTGGTCATCCTCATCAACTGCGGTCGGTACTCTATCTCCATTCAACCCCGCCACCTTTGGTCCACCTCTGTCTGGGAGTAAGCAGACCACACAGGCGGTAGGAATTTCAAACAAGCCACAGTTTTCTCTATCTCCCAGGCCTTAACTGTGATCCTTGGGCCCTTGCCTGAAAAATAGTCCTTTCTGCCCTCTGATACCACCCCTGCAAATTTAATAGAGACTTCCTCTGCTAAGGGAATTGTGATAGTAAACGCACAGGCCCAGAGGACTCCCCTATTATAACCAAGTTGTGTCTGCTCTGACTGTACCCCCCCAGCCCCCAGTTATGTTTGGCACAGACTCCAGATTAGGATCACGAGTGGTATAAGCTTGGGGGCAATTTGCTTTAGAACATTTTGAACTTTTTGGAGAAAAGCGATAGATATCATTCTCAATAACAGCTAGTATAATATATGTACAGCATCCCAATAAAAATATCTCTAAATATTTGGCACTGTTGCATTTAGTCCAAAACAAAACACTTTGGGAGCCCGGTAGTCAGTTGAGAAAATGTCCTAACCTTGCATTTGGAGAGAGAGATTTCTTTTCCATTAGATGATAATCTGGGAAAAATCTCATCAGGGTTGCTGACAGCAGGGTTGGCTTTCTCCCGTCTTTAAGGTGCTGTGGGGAGGACGGCCAGCTCCAGCACTTGACTTTCAGGTAAGGCAGTGGGACGCCTGGTTTGCAGGGCCCAGTGCTGACTCCCCAGCTCAGTCATCGTGGCCAGAGAAGAAGGCAGGCACAGCGCTGTGCCCTCCACGCATTGTCGCTGAGACACCAGAGTCTAGGTTTTACACAGAAAAGGTTGGCTTGTAAATGTTGGCACCTGATTCGTTGAAACAACAAACCAGCCCTGTGCAGGCAAAACAAAAGGTGGGCGGGCGATACTCAGCCCACAGGCCTCCGGCGCGTTTCCCCTGTGCATAGGGCCATGATACTTTCTAGGCTTCACATAAGGCTTTGGAGACCCTGGAAAGATTCCCAGGTGCACGTTTCTCCTTCCGTCCTGTTGCCCGTACTGCTCACATCGCGTCTGTTAGGGCTGGAGAGATGAACCGTGGTTCTGGGCTTAGTCTAGCCGGAACTGCTCTTTCCCCACACCCCCTCCCAGGTCACCGCGCCGCCTCGACCCCGGGTGGAAAGGGAGCAGGACGGGACTTTGCGATTCTCTCAGTCTCCTCTGTGTTCCTCCCCCTACGAGCGGTCACCAAGTCTTACTCATTTTATCGGGTCAGTATTTTTCAAACCTCTCCCTTCATCCTTAGGACCACTATTTTAGTTCAAAACATTTATCTGAACAATCACAGGCTTCTCCTAAACTGGTCTTTCCACGTCTGCTCTTGTGCCTCACAAGTCCGTCCTCCACTCAGCTGCCGCAGCGATGAAACCAACACATAACCCTGAGCAGCATCTCCCCAGCTAGGGCCTCTGGAATGCCCTCAGGAGCAAGTTCATGGTAGGCCCCTCCCTTGGCACCCAGCCCGCCTCCTGGCAGCTGCCCTTTGCTAGCTTGCATTTTCGTGTGGCAGCTCTTCTGGTGCCCACGCACCTGGAATGCCATTGTCACCTCTTTGCGCATCTCACCTTTGAGGCTTACTTGTGGGTCCTGAAGGTAAAGGGCCCTCCTCTGGGCTCCCGCGGCACCTTGAACACATCAGTCTGATTATTTGTTGCATGACGTTGAGTTTATCTGTTTGCTGGCTAATTTCTCTTTCGTCAGGAAGCTCCTTGAGGGCAGGGCATGTAGCCTATCCAGTTTTTAATTCTGGGCGCTAGCACAGGTCCTGGTAGACAGCAAAGAATTCATGAAAGCTTGTTGAAGTAAATTCTTCACCGAGCTTTGATCTGATCATGGGGCCTACCCTGTCGCTTTCCCCAACACCTGCTGCCATGCTGGCTTCCTGCTTCGGAAGGGGTCCTTCCTCACACAGGGACTGTTAGAAACTGAATGTTCGTGTCCCTCCAAAATTCCTATGTGGAAGGCCCAACCCCCAATGTGACTGTGTTTGGAGACAGGGCCTTTGGGGATGTAATTTAGGTTAAAAGTGATCACAAGGGTGGAACCCTGATCCAGGAGGATTAGTGTCGTCCTAAGAAGAGACCCTAGAGAGCTCACAGCCTTTCTCTCTCCACCCTGTGAAGACAGCAAGAAAGTGGCCCACCGCAAGCCGGGAAGAGCGCTCTCGCCAGAAACCGAACCCTGCTGGAACTTGATCTTGGACTTTCCAGTCTCCAGAACTGTAAGAAATACATTTCTGTGTCTGAGCCACTCAGTCTATGGGATTTCGTTAGAGCAGCCCAAGTGGATTAATCCGGGGATCTGCACGGGAAGACTAGCAGGTGGCAGGGCCTGTCTCTCCTTCCAAATGCCAGTAGCTGAGATGACTTTTTGAGGTAGAAAGTAAAGAGGTAAGGTATACTCTCTTCTTTTATTTGGCCGGGGAGTAACAGAGTAACACTACTGTCCTCCTGAAGTACGTGTTAACCCCTGCCTGCATCATGGCATAGGTGCGAGGGCCCTGCAGTGGTCCTGTTTCAGTCAGGATTCTTTGTTTGCAAGTAACTGAATTCTAACTCACACTCGAGTAAGCAAAATAGGAGATTTGCCAGTTTACTGAGCAGAGTAGGGCAAGGACTGAACCAGAGGAGATCAGGATCACGGCCTTCGAGCTGTCAGGCCTCTCTCTCTGTTTCGCTCTGTCTGTCTGTCTCATATCTCGGCCTCTCGCCTCTGATTCTGCATGGCTCTCCCACTCCAGACAGGGACCATCACACAGCCAGGGTCGGGCCCCAGGAGATTCAGGCTCACTTCTTTAAGACCTTGCAAACGAAGAAGAGAAGCTCTTCCGGGCCAGCTAGCATGCCAGAAGAAGTTCTGGGATGGGCTGGGATTGGCCCAGCCGATGTCTAGGGGCACATCCGGGGCACCGTGATGGCAGCCCCCTCTGGACCACGTGCTTTGAACACACACTTTCTGGAGTCGGAGTGTGCTATTGTGGGTGTAGAGGACAGTGGCTGCCCACTGTAGGGGCACTAGTGACTGTTCACGTGGTGCCTGCAGTGGTTCTCTTCCCTGTGGGGGGAAGAGGGCCGTCGGCTGGGGCTGGGCTTCCGTGATCGCTGTCCACGAGACAGTTTGCACACGGCTTCTGGCGTGACGTTGGCATTTGTCTGCTTTCATATTGGAAAAAAATTTTTTTAATAAGGCAAAATTTTTAAAAATCCTCCTCCTATTTCTTTCTGGAATAGATGGGTAGATGAGTGGAGAGGATGAATGGTAATGAGGTTATGGGTTAGAAGGCAGCTTGACTTAGTGGAATGAAAACCATCCTAGTCATCTGGAATCCGGACATTTAGACCATCTTGATAGAGCGTCCAAGGGTAGTCCATTTTAGCAGCCTGGAAACCCCCTGAGCAAATACCTCTTTGTGTTAAAAATTTATTTTATGGGTCACAGAGTGTCCCATAAAGTTGAAGCCCTAATTCTAGAACCACACTCTCTGATATGACTTGACCGTAGTGAAGCAGTGTGATACGTTTATGTGCAAAGGCGTGAGAGACCTTTGTTCATTTTCGTGTTTAAGGGACTGGTCTATTGTTTGTGTTTAGAGAAGCCAGCTTTGAAATGCCTGGTCTCTCTTGATGCTTCCCTTTGATTCCACCAAAGGTAGGGCCCAGTGACTTTCTGCCTGGAATGGGCTGAGGCAGACGTGCTGCTGGGCTGTGCCATGATCAGAGACTCCCAGACACAGTGTGGCTGGTCCCCATCCAGAGGAGGCAGGACTCAGATTCCTGGGTGTCACCTACAGGCTGCCTGAGCAAAGCCACTGTCCTCACAACTGTCTACAGTTTGCACCAGAACCGGCCTGCAGTGGTGAGAGTTGTACCCATTAATTATTCCTCATTTGTACTGGGTCTCTGGGCAATGCTAGGAGTCATTCAAATTAGCTTGTATTTCACCCTTATCTTGTAAGTCTAAGACCCATTCTTTGAAAGAAAAGTAACTTGCTTTTAGCTCTACCCTTGGAATTCTAAAGTTTGTCTTTAAGCAGACGATATGTAAGCCCAGCTAGTTCCTTGCTGTGTGACTTTGAGTAAACCACGGCAGTTTTCTGGCCATAGCAGAAAAGGGGGTTGGATGGGACGATGCTGAAGTTCCCTCCTGTCTCTAAGTCAGGGCCCAGCATGCAGGCTTACTTAGTCAAATTTTTCCCCTTCCTTTCTAAAAAGCAAGCTTCTGAGAATATTTCTGACTGTATTGCAAAGTCGAAGATAAAATCATTATTGAATGAGTCTGTTATTTTATGTCATTCTTTTCCTCCTAGCTAATCTACTTTGCAAAATATCCTATCATCCTGGTGAAAGGGAAGAAAAAGAAATTGTGAAGCTGGAACTCACACTTCATTCTCAGTTAGCTTTACAGATTAATTCGTTAGTCCCTCAAGCCCCACGGAGGACGCCTACCACACCGGCCCGCCTCCTAGCGCTCCTTTGTTCCGGCCTCAGGAGGGCTCACTGCGCAGTCCAAAGTCTGCAAGAAGGGGAATCTCTTCTTTAAAAGCCTACCATGCTAATGAGTTTTTAAAATTATAAATTTTAATTTAAATTAAAAGGTTTTAAAATTTAAGTGAAAACTCAGGCCTTCACTGGAATGCACATGCTGTGATTTTCTGCACAGCGATATGGTTATTTATTTGTGGGTGTTTCTGGCTGTTTCCTCTGCAGCACCCCCGTCCTTCACCACACCCAGCCCACTGCTCTGGGTGTCTTTTGGCATCACCAGTGTCTTTTGGACCAAATTTTCTCATCTTAGGTTTAAGATTTTTATTTTTTGACGATAGTAATACATATTTTAAAGATATTAAAGATTAGTATCAAATTCTACTATACAGCTTGAAACAGGAAAATTTTTTAAATAGAAAAATTTTCACATAGTATACAGGCTAGTCTATCTTTCTGAGAGTTTTACAGACTTTGCTTGAGAAATATACATACATCCCATGATAGAGTTTATTCTCTAGCAACTAGTTGGCAAACTATAGCCTGCAGGCCAAATCTGGCCTGCCACTGGGTATTGTGCTGTTAAGAATGGTTCCTACATGTTTAAATGGTTGTATAAAGACACACATAATATCCTCGGTTTTGCCTTTTCGCTCTCAAAGCCTAAAACATTTACTCTCTGGCCCTTTAAGAAAAGTTTGCCAACTGCTGCTCCATTTGAAAGGGATAAATAACTCAACAGCATTTCAGCAATGCCCCTGAAAGGAATGTGGAGAGCAAACCTGCAAACTTTGGTAATAAAAAAGAATGAGAAAATTTTATTCAGATGATGCACCAGTACTTATGTTTACAAATGTCTTTGACCAATTTTGTTTTATCTCGTACATGTGATTCAATGTCCTGATGTCAGAGATTGTTCCATTTAGTAAGCAAATAAAAAAACCCAACAACACAGATAACATCAAATAAAAATACTATTAAAAAAATACAATTAAAGAGAAGTTTGTCAGAAGATCCTGACTTGAATGACCACGGTGTATATATAAATTAATCCCGGAACAGCCCTGACTATTTTAATGTTTCTAACTCCAGATATAAACTTGTTTTTCTCTCACACATATGTTGCTCTGTATGTCCACAGGAAAATTCCCGTGTAGTCCCAAAGCTCTGTCCTGGGCAAGGTAAACAGTGGTGCTATTCTAACTGTGAAACAGATAAAGTGTATCTCATCCATCGGTTAACTAAGGCTTGGAAACCAAAGACACTCCCTCCTCTTGAAGGCTATACACCAGCCAAGAGAAATAGATGGATCATCAGGCTTTACAAAGGGAGTTCACAGTAGTCTCTGATAGGATAGAATAATATCTTTGAAAGTTTCAAAACACAGATAAGATTAACTCATTTGTATTTCTTGGGAATTACTCTTTTGAAACAATAAATTCCAGCCTGGTTGAGGCTATTCTGGTATGCAGTCAATACTGCCACCTACTGGTCTAACCGAGGAAGGCTATTTGTGTCAACATTGTGTCTTCTATAGAAACTAAGCTATAAAGATAAATCACCTGGCTGGATGATGCAAAGCTCTATTATTTAAAAATTCAGTCTCCTTCCCTCTCTTTGCCAAGGACTTTCACAGACATGTGCCTTTATGTGTGACTTTGTTTTATATGAGTGGATATGTCTTGGGATCACATATAGCTACAAACCATTTCCAACACACTTAGGAAAGTTATGGAATTGTAAATCTTTGTACTAATAATTCTTTTTGTAAATACCCCTGGTTCCAACTATTTTGTATTTTCATTTTTAAAATATACCTGTTGTGGAGACAAATTAAGGAAAAGAAAGTGAAACTTACATTTGCTATTTATATCTCAGGCTGGCAGCATTCATTAAATGTTTGGTGGAAGGGAAGTTAAAATTACTGGTTAAAGCGAGAGTCTGTGGTTACTGATTCACTGTACTTTAAATCCAGTCTTCATTGATATAGAACACTAGTTTAATGGAGTTACATTGATTTAATCGTAAAGGCCCTGATGTTTACATTTGTATATATCTTTTTACTGCAAACATTTACTTCCCAATAAATGTTTTGGGAACAACGCCTTTGATTTTGAAAATTAATTTAATCAAACGTTTTTGCTTCTATCTCTGTAATATGGTTGCATTTGACATTGCTTTTGTGTTAGTTTTGTATAGAGTGCTTGCAAACAACACAAGCTGCATGGAAGAAACACACGTAAGCAACATCTGTGTAGTTATAATAGGTCCAATGCTTTAAGGGGGGGGGTAGAGGTTGGTTTAGAGAAATCTCCATGAAAGTGTATACCAGCTAAAATATCAGAATCTGTGCAAAATGATAATACCACACTTATATTTTCCAACATACGTAACTTGAACAGTAGCATAAAATGCCCAAAGACAGGGACGTCTTTATTCTTAGGCAAGATTTTAGAATTTTAGCTAACAAAACAGAACTCCCAAACTATTAATTATAGATTTAGATTTTAAAATAACTTTGTAATATTGGAAGTTGGGGGTAGATAACTAAAAGTATGTCTGTATGAGCACACAAATCAAATATTTTGGTTAAAAACATATTTTGGTTTGTATCCATAAGGCAACACAACTATTTTCAGCAATTCTGTCTCCTTGGACTCTAAGTTTTAAGATTCTTGGAGAACAGCCCAGATTTCTTACTTGGTGGTTGAAGTCTGGTTGGAGTGCTTGGCATTTGTACTTCTTTACACGTTAGTTCAAACTACTACTCACTAAAATGATCGTGTGGAGTTTTGAACCAGAGAAGCTGCAACAACCACCTGACCCAGCCCTCCTTTGTCGGAGAAACGCGGCTCCTGAATGGCGCAGTTAAATTGCCTACAGTATGAAAACGTGCTTCTGCCGGAATCAGGACTAGCATGTGGGCTGAGTGAGTGGTGGGCATTTGGACGCCACTTCCTAACCAAATGAGTGAACTTACATGACACTAACTACAGTTATTTTTTCTTGACTGTTGTTCACACATTAATTGGTCCACTTTGTTTCCACTATATTTAAAAAGTCCTTTGGATCTATAAACATTTTTTTAATATTGTGTGTTGATGCATAAAATATACAAAATAAAAACCCAATAGAGTCCATGTGATTTCAAAATTAGGGTCTTACATTAAAAGATGAGTTCCCCAGGAGACGTTAGCGCTCCTGACAACTGTTAGATCTGCTTAAGGACAGGGAGGGTATGTAGAAGAGGAGGTAAATTACTGAAAACTATTATGCTCCTGAATAATTCCTCCTACACTCTTTACTACTCTCCATAGAAATGATCCTAAACGATGAGCCCTGCCAGTCATTCATTCATTCACTCTGTATCTGCTGTGTTTATTGAGAGCCTATTATGGCTACACTTGTGTCAAACAATACCTGGAAAGACCAAAGAGGAGAGATTGAAGAAAAAAGGTGCTGTGGTGTTTTTATAATTCTCATTTTTCTGCTGGTGGGTGTTTTCAGTTCTCCTTTCAAGCAGACCAGGCGCTGAAGTTTCCTTCCCTTTTCAGCACCATTCCCCAGGGCTCCTTTCTCTGCTCAGAAGCAACACAATGTTTTATTAATAAGGACTCCTGGGACATCTAGTTTAGATGCATATTTAGAAAAAGCACATTTAGGAAAAGCTGGCATACTTTCTTCTCATATTAAATTGATATAGATTAGCCGACGTGCGGCTGGCTGCACTTTTCCCTCAGTCCTTTACGCTATACAGCAAGTCTTTCCTTCTTCTCAAAAATATGCTTTACTAATACAGATGAATTGAAAATGCTCCAAGCAGTCATCATAATTTGGTAGATCATCCACAGACAAGGGTCCCCCCTGTTTATCTTTGCTGTAACTCACCTGAAGTTTTCGTCTGTACTCGGGTGCTCACAAGTGTAAATTTAGTTAAGAAGCGTCAATGGGACAAAGCATGAAGACGTTGCTCATATCAGTTGGAAAAACACAAAGTAAGCTAATATAAATACTTTTTAAAAAAATTTGCCTTAACAATCGGAAATTTATTATTTTGTGTAGTAAGAAATCCAAAGGTAAGAGACTGCAGGTTCAGCAGCTCAGGCTCATCACGGAGGACCAGGTTCTGGCCGTTCCTCCACACTGGCACCTTTAGCACCGGGGTCGACAGAATCCCGGCCCCTAAAGATGTCTACGCCCCACTCCCTAGAACCTGTGACTATGCCACGTAGCAGTTCATTACAGGAAATCGTCTTACTCTTTTATTGTAAATTTTTGTCTGCATTTTTTTAAGCAAACGAATCCATTGCTGTGTGGTATTTGCCACCGCCAACTATAAACAAAATGTTTATGTTACAGCACACAAACTGTGCATGTTATTGCTACAAACCAAATTAATATGTGATATGTAACAACCACAGTCATTATTTGGAGATCAAGAAACAATATTCTAAGCATTTTACATCCTAACATTGTCTGTTACTTATACACAGACATTACTCACATACAGACATTGCACTGTGTTGTAGTGTGTGTTAGGAAATTGGTTGGCGTTATGGGTTGCCGTGCAATGTAGTCTAACTTTTTTCCATTTACAAACAACGGGGAATAGGCTCTTAGTGTTTTTGCATAGAACATCTGATTTTCAGGAACAAATTAATGACGTTAACCAGGAAATGCTGGATATCCCAATTGGGCCCCTTGTCCGCATCTGCACCACTGCCGTTTTAGTCTAAGCCACCATTTCTTGCCTAGGCTACTGCAGTCACCTTCTAGCTGGTCTTTCCGTTTCCACTCCTGCCTTCCCAGCCTCTTTTCCACAAAGCAACCAGAGTGATTTTTAAAAATTGTGGTAAAATTTACATAATATAAGATTCATGATTTTAATCATTTTTTTAGTGTACGGTTCAGTGGCATTAAGTAGATTCACATTCTTGTGCAACTGTTACCAAGCCCTAAGGTACCAGTGACCTGTAAGTGGGTCCTTTTGCCTGGAGCCACTTGCACCAATAGAATGAGACTGGGTTCAGAATAGCAGAGCAGGAACGTCATTCATTGATCAACAAACGGAGGAGGCAGAGCACATGCTCTAAAACACCTTCTCCCGGAAAGGGAAGGTGAGCAGGATTCTTATGGGATGTGAAGGGGGAGAGGTCTCCAGTCATTGCTGGAGGCAGAGCATCTGGGGCATGCACAGATCTTCCCTTCTTGCACTCGGCACCTTTTGCATACGTTTCCTTTTGCACAGGGCACCCCATTGCCATCTTAGACCTTTCTTGTTTGGACTGGTTCTGCTGTTTGGCACCTGGCATTATCCTGCCTTGGTTCCTCTAGGCAAGCACTACCTAAAAACAAAGCATTAGACACGGACAATGTTTTAGGGACTTCCCCGGGTGACAAAATCATCACCACTCTCTATTTCCAGAACTTCAGTGCAAAACTCATGCTTATGTCACCAACTGCCCCATCCCTCCACAGCACCTGTCTCTGCAATGCACCTAGTTGGCCCACAATAGGGAGCACGCTGTGGGAAAGCACTGGGCACAGCATGGCAATGAGGACTTAAGGAGATGACACACTTAGAGAGCTTGAAAGAACGTGGGGTTTGATATTTTGATTTATAAGAAATATATGTATGTGGTCATTCAGATGACCAAAATATATTTCTCAGGTATACGAGGTCTTCATTCACAGTTCCTGGCTCATAGTCCCAAAACCCTTGGAATTTCTTGGGTGATAAGAGCAATGGGAGCAACTTTTGTCATAATATTTGGTCTCTAGTTCCCTGTTCCTGAAAACGCTTCAGGGCATAAAAGTGAAGGCAAAAAGCTGTCGTTTATGTTAATGAAGGTGACTTTTGGGCCCCACCCAAGGGTGTGGTCTGGTTTCCAGGAGAAACAGCCTTGTGATCAAAGGATTGGAACTTTCAGTCCCACCCTCTGGTTTCCGGGGGGAGGGGAGGTGGGTTTGAGGCTGAATCAATTGCCAATGGCCAATGGCTTAATCAATCATGGCTACGTAATGAAACCTCCATAAAAACCCAAAGGACTGCTGCTCGGCCCTCTTTTTTGGAGAGCTTCCATGCTGGGGAACAAGAACGCTTCCATGTGTCACTGTGCCAGGCCCCAAACTCCAGAGGGACAGGAGCTCCTTGTTTCAGGACCTCCCGCTATGTATCTCTTCGTCTGGTTCACCTGGCTGTTGATTTTTACCTTTTAATATCCTTTGTAATAAATCAACAATCTAGTGAGTAATTGGATTTTCTTGAGTTCTATGAGCCATTCTAGCAAATTAATGGAACCCAAGGAGAGGCTCATGGGAACCTCTGATTTATAGCCAGTTAGTCAGAAGTAGAGGCGACAGCCTGGGCTTGCAGTTGGCTCCCTGAGATGGAGGGGATTGTTGGAACCTCAGGTTTGTAGCTGGTGGGCCACAGGCACAGGTAACAACCTAGGCTTGAGACTGGGATCTGAAGCGGAGGGCGGTCTTGTGGCACCCAGCCCTTTACCTGTGGGATCTGATGCTATCTCTGGGTAGACAGTGTCAGAATTGAGTTGAATTCTCAAACACCCAAGAACTGCCTGCTGGTGTGACGAAACCTCCACACACACAGGCATTGGAATTGGGTCCAGGGACCCTTTGCAGTAGGGGGTTGGACTATGTATTATTTGTCATCTTTAAAATAAACCATATAGATTAGTTATATTTCCAAATTACTCACTAAGGCATAGAGTTGTGATGGAGACAGACTATAAATGACAAGAGCCAAGTGTCACCGATAGTCCAGCTCTAGAAATAATGGAAACCACTTCAGAGCCATCAGAATGGCAACAATTAGAAGGATGGATGACTCAAGTGTTGACAAGGGTATGGGGAGACAGGGCGTTGCTAATGGAAGTGCAAACTGTTACAGTCATTCTGGAAAACCGTCAGTTTTTTTGTGAAATTAAGAGTGCATCTGTCCTCTGACCCAGCCGTCTCACTCTAGAAATTGTGCAATGTGCTGCTTTCACAACTGAGCTGTGGCCCTGATTCAAGACCACAAAATGAGCTGCTGGAATATCTGGGAAGAGGTCCTCCTGCTTGCCAGGTATTCCAAAGATCTAGGTTCATCAGAGCAACAACGCCTGAAAAAGAGAAGAAATAAAGCCAATGTATTTCCAGTTGAAAAGGAACGCAGCCATGTCATTGGGGGAATCCTCAAGTCATTGTGGATGCCACGAAGGGTCCGCAGTTGTGTGCTTCCAGGAAGTGAGACCTTGAAAGAGAACGCAGGAAGGGTGTCTGAAAGGGCTGAGTACTTAGAGCCACAGCCCTGGGTAACTGGGTGCTGGGGACCCATATGGATTTAGCACAGAGGGAGTGTAGAAAGCTGCTGAGGATCTCTCTCGGAGGACCCCACTGGCTACAGGATGGGTCAGCAATGCGGACAAGTGAGGGTCAGCATGCGAGTGCAGGAGAAGCAGGCTAGCAATGGAAGCAGCTGGCTGGGGGATGGCTTCCTTTGCTTGGAAGAAGATTGTGGTGGAAACTTCCAGGATCCCCAGATGATCCAGGAGAGGACAAGAAAGTGCACGCTTGTGATCCTGGAATTCCTGCCAATCTGTAGGTGGAGGCTTAAGCAAGTTCTGATCGAATCTGGAAAAATAAAGTAAAGGAGGCGGCACCCGCAGTACTCCGAGCCTTGTGGAGCAGATCCTGCGTGCTGCCCGCATTTAAGTACCCATTTTCTTACTGGATTGGGACTTTCTCAAAAGTAGGGCCCAACTTTTATTCTGCTTTTTATCTCCATGACTTGGCGCAGAATCTGGGACATAGTAGTTCTCAGTAAATGTTAGCTGACGGGGCAAATAAGGAGACAAGGTAAACCTGTGGAACCTGGAAAAAGGCAGCGGGGAGCAAATGGAGTCGCAGACATTAAGGGGAGTTTTCCAAAGCCCTCCTCATGCCTTTTTTCTTCCTGTTTAACAGAAGACTTTACAGCTTACCCCAGATCATTGGCTCAAACACCTGGTGAGGGGAGAGTCACTGTTTCCAAACATCCCTCCTGAAGAAATGAAACCTGGGGGGAGGATATTGACAGGTGATAATTGCTCTCTGATACACCCACTATGCAATCACTTGTTGACAAACCTTGGAAGGCAATGCATCCAAAATTGCTTTTTTTTTGGTGAAGAAGATTGGTCCTGAGCTAACATCTGTTGTCAATCTTCCTCTTTTTGCTGGAGGAAGATTGTCCCTGAGCTCATATCTGTGCCAATCTTCTACTTTGTGTGTGGAATGCCGCCACAGCAAGGCTTAATGAGTGGTGTGAATGCCCAGACGTGGGATTTGAATCCTCGAACCTGGGCTGCCAAAGCAGAGTGTGTGAACTTAACCACTATGCATCACGCCACTGGGCCAGCCCCCAAAATTGCATTTTTAACTTGGATTTCATGCTGGCCTAGACTGATCCATCCAACAACCAATAAAGTTCTGGTTAGCAACTTGCATAATGATGGGGAATGGAAAAACAAATTTCCCACATTCCGAGAGCTTTTGCACATAATAGGAATTTAATTCACATTTCTTGATTGACTTATTTCCCTGGTATGTATATGCTTTCTTGTAATTCTTTGTACCTGATGGTCCATAAAGAAAAGAGGGGTAATTTGTTTCTAAAATTTGAAGGAGAAGACTATTGAAAATGTAACTGCTTAAGGGATTTTTCTTTTTTTGTATTTAATTTCCACAAATCTTGACCTTTACTGACAGAAAGTTTAGTTTTGGCCTGTTTATGCTGTTTGATAGACTCCAACTGAACTAAAATCTTTAGCCACCGTAAATGTTAGTCCCTGGAATGGAGACGTGTGGAATGGTTTAGTTGAATCCATTACAATTGATTTATCCGTTTTATGACAAACAAACGCAGGCATGCTCTGTAGACGGGCTCTGCTGAGTTGAGTGGCTGATGGTTTTTATTTCTTATGGTATTAATATAGGCCGAAGTCAACCAAGGTTTTATTAATCTCTTAAATACTTCATCCTATCCTCGGGGTGGGGTGCACTGCAGTGCTTCCCAGCCATAATAACACATGTCTATGGGCATGAAAATGATCATAGATTAGATGTGAGATAGGCTTTAGAACACTTATTTATAGTTTTGTACACACTGAGTGGGCACACATTTCCACAGTTGACTTATATCCAGTTTACCTCTGCATCCAAGCACGTGGGAGAATTGCATTTCTCTGTCCTGGCAGTTAGTCATGGCCATGGGACTTGCTTGGTCAATGGAATGTGGTGCCTGATTTTCTAGCCTCTTCTTCACCTGCCACAGCTGTCGTGGAGGCATGCATCAGTTGGCCTCTGCATCAGTCTTGGCCCCTGAGTAACTGGGCTGAGAAGAACCGCTCCTCCAACCTGCATGGGCTATATGAATCTTCAGTAAGAGATAACCTGAGACATTTAGCATGATCTAACCAGTCCTGACGGATTTATACTCATTGAAGTACATATAGGGGTGAATATGCATCTAGGTGGACCCTAATAGGAATAATGGACACAGCAATGCATTCACCAAACTGTTTGCTTCCTGGGCACAAAGATAGACAACATTATTCAGCTTCTCTTGCAGGTAGGAGTTCTTTTCAATGAAATACGGAAAGAAGTGATATCAGACATTTCTAGGCCTGGCCCATAGAACATCTCCCATATAATTCCCTACATGCCCTCTCCTCTTTTCTGCCATTCAGACGCAGAGAATTCAGGGAGGCCCCGAGACTCTGGGAAATGGTAGCACCAGTAGAAGGAAGGAGCGTGGGTCCCTGGGCAAGTGCAGAGAGCAGAGCCCTCACACTGCCCCATGATCTGTGGTGGGCTGTGATTTGAGTGATTAAAAGAACCTGCAAGCTGTTTTATTTGTTTAAGCCACAGAGATTTTGGAGTTGAAATAGCCATAGCTGGATACTTTAGTGTGAAATGAGCCATACTTGGATACTTCCTTAAAGTAAAAGATATCTATTTCCACTTCAAACCAGCATCATCTTTCATGGGGAAATATAAATATTCTTATTAAAGTTAGGGAAAAGACAAAGATGTCCACAATTACTATCATTATCTGGCATTATTTTGGTGGTACTAGCCAACGCAGTTAGATAAGAGAAAGAAATCATGGGTTCTAGCTATACCAGATAAATCGTGGGAGGCACTGGCCCATAAATGGGCCCTAATCCTCCAGAGATTCAGTATTTGACAAAGAGAATGTGAAATCCATGAAGAATAAACAGGATATATAGTAAATGATGTCAGGCAAACAGGACAAACATCTGAAGAGAACTGGATCCCTGTCTCAAACGTTAACTCCATATAGATTCTTGGTCTACCAAAGCCTTAAATGTGAAACAAATGCAACAACGAAAATAGTAAAGAGAGCATGGAAAAAGTTAAAAAAATAATCTTGGAGTGGGAAAGAGTTTTCTAGTTACGGTACAACACTCAGAAGTCATAAGACAAAGACTGTTAAATTCAAATATATGCAATTTTTTTGGAAAGTTCAAAAGTTAAAGGACAAAGTAGGAAAAATATTTAGAAGGACTAATTTTCCTAATATTTAAAATACTCTTTATAGCAATCAAAAAAGTTCCAGTAATTTAAGAGAACAGGAAAAAGATATAAATAGGCAGATCTTGAAAAGTCAATACGAATAAATGACTCTTTTACCAAGCGTTTCACTACATCAAACCTCACGCCTATGCTGACGCAGATAGGGCGGTGTAATGAACTTTCCCTGCTGGCACCCATCACCAGCTGCAACACTTAGCAGCTTGTGGCCAGTCCTATTGTGTCATGGCACTCTGTCTACTGCCCCCAGAAATACCATCCTCCACCCATCAGATGGACAACGATTTTAAAAATTGAGAAAAAGTAAAAAAATAGGAAGTGATACATTGCTGGAAGGATGGTACTTCAATTACAATCTTTACAGAGCCATTTGTTCTTGTCAATCGGAACTGTGAACACGTGGACCCAGCAATTCCCTTTCAAGGATTTTTTATGCAGCTCTACTGACACAAGTGCAAAATGACATATCTACAAAGTCATTCATTATAATAGCCAATTATTGGAAATAACTTAGATGCTAATACTTGGTAGCTCTGAAACAAAAAAGGGAGGAGACTTGTCCCAATAAGGAGTGTTCCCAGGGTGTGCTGGGAAGTGAACGTGCGTGGCGCAGAGCCGTGTGCAGTGTGAGCTCCCGTCTGCAGGGCAAGGAGAACAGATGAGAAGGCTGGCAGCGATGCGAGCCCAGAGGCCTCTCTAGAGGGAAGCTGGGGAGCTGGAAGATGAGGACCGAAGAGAGAAAGTCCGTGTTCCTCTGCCTATGCTTTTGAATTATGTATCATTTCCAAGTCCTAAATATTCAAACATAAAATAAAGTTAAAAATGAAAAAACAACCAAGTTTGGCAACCACCACACCATATGTTTAAGCAAGCACACTATTAGTCAGCCAGTGAATAGACTGATGATGACTTCTCCTCTATGGAAATTTTAAAAAGTGACTCATTTAAAGAATAATCTTTCAAATTAAAAAGAGATTAGTTAGTGACCACCCCTGATCTTGGTTTCTAATTGTGAAGGACCATAATTTTGTGGAGAAAATATACTTGAACTAAGAAAAACAATAAAAATGAGAGAGAAAGTATTGACTCATGCTCTAACTGAGAAATAAATATCCTGTGAAATGTACTGTGTGCCAGGACACACACCCCACACTCCCATCTTGGCGACGTGGTTCTCTTCCCAAGTAGAATGAAATACCACATGGTGCCTAGGAAAGCCAGTGCTGGCTCATGTGTGCAGTTTCAAGTCCCTCAGCTGAGTCTTGGCACCTGAGAGGAGACTCTGTTTGATCAAACACCATGTGTTCTGAACTGTATTTTACTTTACAGCTTTCCAAAGAGCTGTCCAAAATGCCCCCTCCCTTTCACAGAGGAGCCCCAGCCCTCTCGGTGTGTGTTTCTCTCACTCAGCCGGCCCGCCTGGAAGGCGTGTGCTGGGTGTCAAGCGGCCCCTTGTCCCTCCGGAGGGCCGTTGGAGGTGGTTCCCGTCTCATTCTGTCACTGAGGATTGCCACCCACTCTCCCTCGAGGCGCTCTCTGAAGAGTAGCCTGGCGCCCGTGTTGAGATGCCTCTGCAAGTGGGTGGTTGGCTTTATGCCATTTATAATGGACTTTACACCCACATTTGTAAAATTTCATAACACTCGTAAGAAATAATGAATCTACACAATTTAGTAGTGGAAAATTTCACACAGATAACCCAACTGAGAACCCTGGAATGACACTGAAGTCGGCTTACTATAATCAGTGCATCAGCATTTGTGAAGTGATACCTGCCTGTCTCAGTGCCAACGGATCAAGAAATTTTTATTGCACACTTACTATGAACTAGGCTCTGTTCTAGGTGCTGATAAATAAGCACCCAGATGCAATGATATGCAATGACAAATGAGAAAGACAAGGTCCATACCTTCCTGAGGCTGATGTTTATCTATTTAGCATCAAGCGTTCAGAGGAGCCTTAGAGCGGATGTTGTCCCACTCAGAACACTTGGATCAGTGAATCCATGCCATTTGAATTCCTCCTTCAGACCCATAGCATTGGCAGCTGACAGCCCTCAGCTGAGGCCCTCTTTGGGTGCTGCCCTCGGCAGAAGAGAACGGCTTAGGTCCGAGGTCTCCTCACACCCTGGGAGGAACCCACATCTGATTACTGATTGTCCAAAGTGAGTACAAGGCAAAGACACAGTCCTCCCTCTGGCAGCTGGGACTGATGTTTCCTCTTGGTCCTGTTCTGCAAATGACCTAATTCCTTTGCTAAGAAAGCAGAGAACACAGTGACTTCACTATTTCTTCATCTTACTCTTCCTTCTGTGTGGATTGACTATTTCCTTGAAATCCATGGCCTAATTACAAGTATGTTCTTAGAGTAATCTTTCAAACCTCATGTCTCTTCTTTCTAACCATATTTGATACATAAACCAGGTATTTTAAAGGAGGTCTTCCAAACTAGAACCTTTTCTTGCTTTTAGAATCTTACAAATAAAAGTAAGTTTTACATTTATTTAACATAAATGCTTGAAAAACAAGCCAGCATGAGATTCACGAGTGGAATTCGAATTTATACTAGCCCACCTCATGATACTCCTAAGAGCTGATTGGAGGACGTCATTCACGCATGCTGTCACAGGGTTCTGTTTGCTGTGAACGACAGAGAGCTCTACTGGAAGTGGCTTTAAGATAAAGCAGTGGTTCTCAACTTGGGCTGAGTTAGCCCCCCAGGGAACAGCTGGCAACGTCTGGAGACATTGTTGGTTGTCACAACTGAGGGTGTGTTATGGCATCTAGTGGGTAGAGACCAGGGATGCTGCTCGACATCCTTCAATGCACAAGATCATCCCCACCACAGAGAATTATCTAGTCCAAATGTCAATACAGCTGACAGTGAGAGTCTCTGATGAAAATGACAGTGGCAGCTGCTGGTCTCACATCCTCACAGCGAATCCTTCAGAGGGAGAAAGAATTTCCCTTCTTGTGGCCCCCGCTGATGGGAGAGAACATTCTTCTTTCCCACAAGTCCCAGCAAACGGGTGCCGTGGCCTCACTGCCGCAGGTGGTTGGGCTTTCTGCAGCCAGGCCCAGATTTAACTCAGTCAGGGCCTGCCTCTAGAGCTTGGCGGTGGGGAGGAGTGGGTCCCCAGAAGAGGAAGACTGAGGTACTGTTTCATCAAAGAAAAGTGAGTGTCTGAGTACCAGCCAGAAGGCCGAGGGAGGAGGTGGGAGTGCGCTGTCCCCTCTACTGACCCTGCTGCTGAGGAGCAGAGCACAGACGGAGGGCGGTGAGGAAGTGCACTTGGGCTCTTTCCTTCACGTCATCCGTGAAGTATTGCCAAAGGAAGTGAGAGCCGTGCCTCCCCACTGGAGGCAGACTGCTCTAGCACCACCAGAATATGGCCCCTCTGAGGGGCAGCCTGAGACAGAAGGGAATCTGGGCCTAGAGCAACCCTGGGCCCGTCCAGTTATCCTGACTGGAACTAGGATGGAGTCAGGAGGGTACTCCTGCCTGAGCAATCCTTCTCTAGAACGCCGTTCTGCATTTGCAGGTGTGCGTGTGTGAGGGTGCTTGGGCGTGTGTGTGAGGTGATGATAGGGGGAAGTGCCCTCGTTTCACCTCAATCCCTGAAACCTTTAGAGTAGTGGTCCTATATGCCTGCTATGGTGCACCCTAAATGCAAATTGTCACAAGCCCTCTGTTGGGAAGACAGTATTTTTATTCCCTTAGAAGATGAGGCAACTGAGGCCTAGAGAGGTCAGGCAACTCGTCTAAGACTACTAAGTGGCTCAGGGAATGGTGTGGAGGCAGGATGGACATTGAGAATCGTTGCTAGAAATCTGACTGGAGCGTTGTCGTTCACAGATACATCCCTGTCCTACCAGGCTCTGGATGTGTCCTGCTTCGGCTAACAAAATGCAAGTGGAAGTGACGCCTGCCACCTTTGGGCAGAAGCTTCAGCAGCCAGCGCACAGTTCCATGTGCTCCCCTTCCCTCTGCACCAATGACAGCGACGCTCCAGGTAGAAGCTGCTCCATCAGCTGGGGTCCCGGAGGCCTCGAGAGCACAGCCAGAGCGGACCTGAAATGGACATGTGCTGTGAGCAGGTGAAATATCTCCAGTGGAGGAAGTCCCTGCGATCTGGGGTGGTTTGTTTTCCTAGCAGAGTGTGGTTTCTTCTGACTGATTCATGAGCCCTCAGAACTTTTGGGCTTACGAGATTCGGAACCCGAGGGTACAAGGCTGAGAGGGAAGCATGTCAGTCTGTTTTGGTAACTAGTCCACTGGCCTATGGTCACTCGCTGTGCAGCTAAGATGTGCTGGAGGATTCACAGTGACAAGGCTGGGGTGGAACGGGTCCCACATTTCTGCACACCCCGGGGACAAGACAGGAGTGAGTGGTGAGTAGTGCGTTTTGGGAGGTGCAGCGTGGCAGGTGCTCAGAGGTAGGCGGCTCCAGTTTATAATCTGATATCTATGGAGACTTTTGTCCTATTATGAAATAATGAAGTAGATTTCTAGGATCCTTTATATGAGACAAAATTAGGTCCACATGGTTTTACTGGTCAATTCTTCCAAACTTTTTAGAATGAAACGATAACCATGTTACACAAATTTTTCCAGAACATAGAAAAAAGGGAGCACTTTCTCTCCCTCCCCCAAAAGTATCAGAAAACTTAACTTATTTGATTATAATACAGTATTATAAAACGATGAGTTTAAATATGTATTTGAGCTAGTTACTCCTGTTTATTTCAAGGATATAGACATCTGAAAACCATGAAGAATGCATTCATGAAGTCAGTTAAATTCTGAACACCAAATAAGCACGGTACCAAGAATAAAACTCCATCTGTGCCTCAGTATAATTCATGTTTCTATATTGAATTTTAGTGTTGATTTCCTCCACTAGAAGGTAAGTCTGTAAGGGCAAGGACACATCCTGTTACCCCCAGGGCCTAGAAGAGAGCCTGACATGAATCAACACACAATACTGGCACTTCCTCTTTTTATGAGGCCAGTTTACCCTGAATATCAAAACCTGAAAAGGACATTACAAGAAAGGAAAATTACAAAATGCTAAATTCCCTAACAAAATATCAAGCGAACTAAATCCAGTGATGTATAAAAAGGAAAATACATCATGTCCAAGTGTGGTTTATTCCGGGAATTCAGTGTTTAAGATTTGAGACTCAACCAATGTAACTCATCAGATCACTAGAAAAAACGGGAAATCATAGGATCATCTTGACAGATGAGGAAAAAAACCACGGGACAAAATTCAACACTCCTTCATGATAAAAACTCCCAGCAAACTAGGAATAGAAAGAAACTTCCCTACTCTGATGGAGAATGTTTACCGAAGCCCCACAGCAGCAAACATCACACTCGCCGATGAAACATCGAGAACCGTGGGAACGCCGAGGAGCCTGAGCCAGCCGCGCTCAGACACGCGCCGGAGTCTCTGCAGAGCGCCCTGGCTGCGGGCACGTGCGCGCGCTCACACCTGTCAGCTTCGGGAACTTGCTAACACTTTCTCTCCAAAAAGACCCTGAAGCGTGAGCGTTTTCTCACTTCCATGTTGATTGAAACAGTGTTTGAAATGCAGAAACCTAGGGAAACGAAACCAAAGAGGCTGAAAAATCAGACCTCTGATCAAGACCCCTCGTACTGTGAAGCTGTTGCCGCCGTGTCTGTATGTGAAGCCTGGGCTCTGACACGAGAGTGGTGCTTTTGGGTCTTGAGCGACCTTAAATGTCAAAGAGGGTCGATAGAGTAGAAATTTCATTTAGGCCGGGTGTTTCAAAGAAGATAAACTTCTTTTAAAGAAAAAAAATTTCTCACAGATTCCCCAGTTTAAATAGTCTTTGTTGTAATACTTAAGTATGTACAGTCGTAAGGCTATTTATAAACTCCCTTTACTTATAAATTCTGTAAGTACATGATAAACTTTTATAAGTACAAATTTATATTTATAATGATTTACATAAGTCAATTTTATAAATGATTCTTTACCAAATCACTGCTTTCAGTGTGTATATGCTGTCGACAATTAAGTTTAGATTTCTTTGTTTTTAATTCAGTATGACCATTTTATCATCTTCTGCAAAATCATTCTATTCTCCCATCATTTCTCTCTGTTCGAACCACTAGGAGGGTTTCCCGAAACGCTCTGCTCTGTTGTCTGGCCTTCACCTGCCTTGATGCACCACTTAGATCAGGGTGGGCAAACTATGGCCTGTCGGCCAAACCCAGCCCACAACCTGTTTTGTAAATAAGGTTTTCTTGGAACCAAGCCACTTCTATTTATTTATGTATTGTTTGCGGCTGCTTTCACACAACTTGACCCAGTTGAGTAAACGCAACAAAAATGGAAAGCCCTGCAAAACCTAAAATATTTACCCTGTGACCTTTGATGGAAAAAGTTTGCCTACCCCTCATTTATAAAATAAATCTGTTCTTTTATTAGTGCATCGAAATTAAGGCAATACCTTTTGGCGCTAAGGCCCTCATCGAGCCCGGTGCACAAATGGGCATTGTATCAAGAGGTAGTACTCGGTTATCGGGGGGCGGGCATCCAGGTAATTCAGAATATGTCCACAGACTGTTGTTTCTGGAGTGACTAAGACCACTTCACGCTACTGGATGCCAGGTGTTTAGCACCGATATAGAATTAGAGGGAACAATTTATCAGCTAAGGCAAACTCGTTTACAATTTATCTAATTTGCTTGTTAATATTATGTCAGAGTGTTTTCTTGGTCTATGGGAAAAATGGACATTTTTCAACAAAACTTTATTGAAAACCTACTAGGAACCCCCAAATGAATCAGACACAGTTTGACTCAGAGTTTTGTGGAACTAGAATTTGAGGGTCCACTTTATTTCAAAACTTGGAATTCAAGGTGCCTCTAACTCCCCACATACCAACTATTTCATGGAAATTTTAAGTTAAATTCTTGGCCAATGCAAATGGCAGCTGGTTTGCCTTATCTTCCACACTCCTGTGTTTCTATTGAAAATGACTTCAGTGGAGGAAAACGGTCAGGAAAATGGTCAAGAAATTAGGGCTAGAAAAAAGAAGGTGTTTTCCTTCAGCAGTTTGAAAAGAGGTATTTTTAAAATTTTATTTTTTAATTTTTTTTTTAAGATTGGCACCTGAGCTAACAACTATTGCCAATCTTTTTTTTTTTTTTAATTGCTCTTTCTCCCCAAATCCCACCCAGTACATAGTTGTATATTTTAGTTGTGGGTCCTTCTAGTTGTGGCATGTGGAACACTGCCTCAACATGTCTGCTCCCAGGATCCGAACCGGTGAAACCCTGGGCCACCGAAGCGGACCACGTGAACTTAACCAGTGGGCCACGGGGCCGGCCCCAGAAAAGAGGTATTTTGAATATGCCCTCTGAAACTAGAGAGGGTATTCATCCGTCTTTCCACCCAATAAATACTTGCTGAGAGTTTTCTATATGCCAAGCATTCTGCTAGACACTGGGGAGACAGTTGTGAAAGGCACAGACAAGCTTCCTACCCTCAGATAACTTCCAGCCTGGCAGGGCAGATGGCTTTACACAAGGGTTGGGGGTTACACCCCAGCACCATGGGATTCTGCAATAAGGGGAACCTACGTTAAACCAGGGACAGGAAAAGCATCTTGGCAGAAATTGTATTTGAGCTAAGACCTTAAGTTTACGTAGGAGTTAGATAAGCCAAGAAGATTGGAGGAAAATTCCAGGCAGGATATAGGGCGTCTGCCCAGGTATGTTGTTGGAAACCTGAGGAATGAAAAAGTAAAGATGTTTATAGATATTTTGATCATATGTTAGTGAGATATTTGCAAACTCTGCCTTTCAGCTTTTTCTTTCTTGGCCTGGGGCCAAGAATGTTAGACTATCTGGACATTCTGTGTGATAGGTGATTGCTTGAGGTAGATTGACATTCAATTCTATACCATTTTTTGAGCCAGCACAGGAGGAAGTTACACTTTCCCACCCACCTAGTTTCCACATAATCTCAAAAGTAATAAAGCAGACAGACCAGTCTGTATTTGCCAAACTCTCTTATGCTCTGAGCTTGTAATATATTGGCCTGTTTCTCCTTCCCCCAAGAAGGAAACTTTGTTCTCATATTTCTTTCTATGAGCATGACAAATACATACATATTTCACAGGAGTTTAAAAATGCCTAATTTCAAGTTCAAGAAAGCTCCTTAATGATATTTTCTCTCGTTTCCTCATTCAGGTCAATTAGTTACAGATGCCCTCAAATGGGAGTGGAAGGGGTATCTTATTCTGTGAGAGATTTGTTATAGAGGAAATACATTATGAGTGAGATCTGTTTGGACAGACCCTGCTTAATGGCTGTGTGCATCCTTATTCATGGCAAACCATTTCTGATCTCTTTCTTGGAGCTGGCACAAGAAGGTGCTAGGGGTGGGCATTTGCAAACAGGCTCACCTTAAAGCCCTTCTTTAAGTGAAGTTTGTATTAAAGGCGCCCCCCACCCACACCCCCCAGATAAAACAGTTGTGAGCCAGCTTGCTCTCTGTCATGAGTGCCTGCAGATCCTCGATGGGCGCCTGTGGGAGGTGGGTGCAGAGAGCATGCTTTCAGTTCCCAACCTGGTTCTCTGCGAACCTGCCAGGGCCCCTTGGGCAAATCATTTTGTACATTTGGGCCTCCGTTTCTCATTCGAAAATGAGGTGTTTGCACTAGGTGATCACTAAAGTCCCTTTTAGCTGGAACATTCTGTAAATGAATCTACTGAACACTTTAAAAGTCCCTAGATAGGTGGGAATGGAGGTGGGAAGACTATTATGTACAGCATTTTACTTCCAAACTAGCACAATTGCAAAGCCCTTGCATTGCTTCCTGCCGTCATTTATGCCAGTCTACTGTTTGTTAACAAGAATAATAATTTGATCTGGTTTCATTTCGAGGAAAGTTGGGATTGAGGAAGGTTGTGAATTTGGGCGCAGTGTCTGGTTGATGACATCCCATGGTTGTGTCCTTCCTCTCAAACTTTTATCTGAAAGACCACTGTTCGAGAACACCTGGGGCTTCTTTACATGAGTATCATGTTATTCTCATTAAGCACAAGAACATGCAACAATTATGCAAAAGTGTGCATGTGGGGAAAATTCAACACGTTTCACAAGGGAATGGATATACAAAGCCAACTCTGAACCTGCAAACCCGGGCTGGCCAACGTGCCACAGGTGAGAACGTGCTAGTGAGGGGGTGATGACAGTGCTGGAGCCATTCATTCATTCATCCTCAGATACACGCAGGCTGTTGTTCCGAGTCTCTGGTGGTTAGAGAGCGGCCCTCCTCCTGGCGTGGGCAGGCAAGGCCAGCCAACAAGCTCTCCTTAGCCTGCTCCTAGTTTTCTGTCTGAAATATTTCTCCTTCCCTATTTCCATCTTATCTTGCTTAGTTTCCTGCTTTCCCTTTCTTCTTGACTTCTTTGTCCTTTGCTCCAAGGCAACAAACGTGGATAAATAAAGTAAATAAAGTTAATTTTCAATAAAAATTTGAAAGAAATAGTAAAAAAAAGAGAGATGTACTATTTTCATATTTGACAGTCACCGATGTAGCCAGCATAACACAAAATGCAGAAAAAGCAGTGGGCAACTTTCAGTTGATATGTACACTTGATTACTCTCGCAAGTGTGTGCTCACAGGGAGTGTGGGTGTCTTCTCCCTGTGTTATGTACTGAGGACAAATCTCTGACCCTGGCAGTGACCGCACGGGATGGCGTAAAAGCAAGTTACTGTTTTTCGTTTGGCGTAGAAATCCTTCCTGTCTGTGCTAGAAGCATCAGTCACTTATATACACAGTCCACATATACACACATGCACACATTTGTACTCGCCCACCCACCACACACGCACGTACCTAACACATCGCACACACCTCCGATATATCACAGCACATACCCCCACAACCCAGCATACACATCACACACGCCTGCACACACATCACACATACCACACACATCCCCACACCCAATGCACACGCCACACCAGACATCTGTGCACACCTCACATGCACACACATACCACATACATGTACACACACTTTGTGAGTATACCCACAGCTGGATCAGGGAAAATCAGGCATCTCCCAGGAGACACAGCCAGGGTGGGTTAAGAGGCTCAAGAAGGAGGAGGCGATGGGGCAGCAGGAATGGACACAGGCTTGACAAGTGGCAGGCTCTTTTCACATATGGAGTTTCCCAAAACTGCCTTTTCCATATTCTAAGGCTTGATAACTTTCACAATGATGAAAAGAGGACATATTTGCAGGAATTTTTAATTTAACTATTTGCTTGGTTTCAATATCTCATGATTTTAAAACAAAGCAACCACCCCCCTGCCCCCCAATCCATACGTGCTGTTTGATGGCTGCTATCATGCCGTTGGACACAGGCTTATTTCAGGGTTTGTAGCAATCCAGGAAGGAGATTTTCTTTCCTACAGAGCTGAGAAAAGGCCTTCTTTTAAGCACCCACTTGTCTTGTGGCCACACCAATAAGGAATGAAGAGGCCAAGTGAGAAAACCAGCGTTCTGAAGGCCAAGAAACAGTTCATTGAAATGTGCTCTGGAGGCTCCTCCCCCCACCGGCCCTCCCTGCCCACACTGGATTACCATGGTAATGATAGTTTACCAGCATGAGTCACCTCTCTGTTTTTCAGGGAGCGCTTGCTCTGCCCATCTCTTTTAGCACATTTCCACTGGGTGCGGTTTGGCTGCCAAGTGCAACGTGGCAGCGAGTTACTTGAAAACATTTCACTCAAAGCCAGATTCCCCACCCCGGCTTACCTGCAGACCACATATGCGGCTGCAATTGCAAACAGCTGCCCACCCAGCACGTAACAGCAAGAGAGGTCATTTTAAAAAATGTTAAAAATAGCATGCCCTGGGAGCAGCCAGTTCCTTTGTGGATTCAAAAATGTTTGCCACCAAGAAGAGTATTCTGAACATATACCCCAGTTAACATTTTAAAGAAGGTTCACTCAGGGCTACCCCAGGCTTGACCTCAGTAATTAATAATAATAATAATAATAATAATAATAATACACTAACAATAGCTCATATTTATCATTTTTCATGTGTGTGGTATCACTGCTCTAAGCACCACACATGTAGTAACACAGTGAATCCTCATACCCTGTGAGGTGAGTACTGTCCTGTGTCAGTGAGGAGAGAACAGAAGCCTGTATGGTAGTCTTTTTGAGAGGTGCTAGGCCTTTGTCCATGTGACGGAGGGCCCTATTCTTTCTGTGCGGCAAATCCTTCTGTGAGACTAGAATTCTTCTATAAAGAGTGTTCTTCAACTAGTCCTGTGAGGTGCTCTGAACATAGAAAGTAAAGAAAGAAGAAAAGAAAGAGGGAGGGAGGGAAGGAGGACAAGAAAGAAGGAAGGGAAAAAGGAGGGAGGGAGGAGGGAGAGAAGTAGAAGAGAGGGGGGCAGGGAGCAAGGCAGGGAAGGCCCCACGGTCAGTTCAGGGTTGAGGACTGCGAAACAGCCTGTGACTGCGGCCCTTAGAGACTTCACTATTTCTCAGAGGAGGTCAGCACGTGGAGGCTTTCCCAGACTTGACCGTGGACCCATTATTTCCAGAGCTGGGCTTGTTAATCCTCTGTTGGAGTTGTCCCTGAGGGTTTAAACAATGCCCTCATGAGGAAGGCCTCTAAATGTGTATAATCCCAGGGATTCTTAACATCTTTGAGGCTAGTTCCTTAAATATGTTCCTTCATAACAGTCAGTACATGATACGGTCATGTAAGATTGTCCATTCCTTCTTGCAATATTTATTGAGCACCTGCTGAATGCTAGGAGATTTGGGGAAGATATACCTTACTAAAATTATTGGGTGTGTGGAGGTGCAGAAAAGTGGGCAAAGTTATGAAAAAGAAATAGAAGGACGTTCCTGGATCTTAGGGAATTCTTGTAAACACTGGCAAACTAACCAGCACTTTGATAAACTATAAATCTTTGTCAACCGAAAAAGAGTTGGTATCACCAAAACATATGGAAGTTTATATAAAACATTTTGAATGATTGGTGCTAAAAGTATCATTGCCTGTTATAATAAATTGATGATGATGATGATAACTAAAGACAAATAAATGGTAAATATAACTATATAATTTCATTTCTCCAGCCTCCCTCTGAGGTCGGACAAGTGGAGAACTCATTAGATAGTCACCTCTCACAAAGTTATTTACAATGAGAACCACTTAGGCTAGAACCTGTAGTATGTTAAGGAAGCGTTGGAAAATCAGCTCATATAATTTGTCTGTGCAGGAGGCTTATAGCTTTTCCTGCTACAGTTTCACAATGCAAACACTATCTTTGATGTATGATGTACACGTAAAGAGTCTAACGGGTACCGGGTGTCCAGACCCACTTTACTCCTCTTCGTTGGCTTATATCATTGTACTCACATGAAGCTGACTGGTTATTTGAGATAACTGCATTCCATCTCAATTCTGCCTCAAGACATGTGTTGGAGATGAAACTTGGGAATCAAGAAGGTGTCATGGGGACTCAATTACACGTTCCACGGTGCTCCTTGTAACAAAACAAAAACCTGCTTCATGCAGCTAACTCCTAACTAAATTATTATGAGTTGTGGGGAAAAATGATTGATGTGACCTCACTTAGAATGTCATGGATATAAAAAAAGTGTATTCATGGAGCGAACAAGGTGTTTCTTCCCCATCCCCCAGTCAGGTGATATAAAAAATAAATTTGTATTTAAATGTTTACAACTTGTCTATTCTGCAGTCTTTTCTTGCTCAACCTCATTAAAAACAAGAGAAGAAGAATGAATGATTCTCACCTGGTGGTCAGGGTATGCAACTGTGTCGTCACTCTGCTAACATCCCACATACAAATCATTTAAAGAAGTGACTACTGTAGTGGGAAGACCCCTTGTCCCAATTTCCTAGCTGTACAGACGAGCTAGTCACCTAGCCTCGAAATTTCCATTTCCTTATCTATACAAAAATCTGTAAATAATTAAATAATATGAATAAAATAAATATAAATAAAATAATCTACAAAAAATAGGCCCTCTCTATCTCATGGAGTGATTGTGAAGATCAAGTGGATAATTAGTTACTTAATATCCTTCTCTGTTTCAAGAAGTAAGAAGAGGAAGGTAAAGCTGCTGGCTTAGGGTGTCAAAGTGCTTTGAAACTCCAGCTCACTGTAGGTAAGTAAAACATCATTACCAACCACGTCAGGGAAAGAACAGAATTCTAAACGTGACTAGAATTTAATACCTAGACCTCAGATACTGGAAGAGACAATGCAATTACAGGCAGCCCCAGTCTGCTGAGTTTCTCTGATTTCTCCAGTACTGCAGCAACTTACAGCAGAATATTTTGCATCTCAGGTACCAGGAGGGCTTTAGGGTTTAGTAGGGGGAGGAGCCACAGAGTACCCAATATGTTGTTCTCCTAGTGCTCTGTGCTTCTTACCATGATGGTTTAACAATTCATTGATTGTAATATTTGCTTAATGTCTGTTTCCCCTATGAACTGTGGGAGCCATGAAGGCAGGGTCTATGTCTGTTTTGATCACTGTGGTGTTCCTAGAGCCTAACTATGAAACATAGTAGGCCCTTGAGAAGGCTACTTGAATAAAGGAATAAATGAAGGAGTGACTGAGTGAATCTGCCCTCTCATGCTTCTTAATTAGCTGTGCTGGAGTAAGGCAGGCAGGCTCCATTAAGGAAAAGCTAACTATGGTCAAAGGGAGGGAGAGAAAGGCCCCAAAAAGTCTCTAGGCAAGTAGAAAGGGCTCCCTGTCTCTATGCATATGCTTCTCCTTGCCAAATGCCCTGCCTGCACTCTGGGTAATGTACATATGTTCTGGCCATGCTCCGTTGAACTCAAATTATAGTATCTTGTTCCCCTTTCCAAACACAGAGCCAGTATGAATGGCTTTCCCAATAACTTCAGTCAGTGGAAAGACCAAGCAATGCAACCCAGCTTGTGGCCAGCAAACTTTCAGAATAAGCAAATCAATAGATAGAGCCCAGATTTTGTCTACATGACAAAAATACGTGAGGACACACCCTACACGTACGTATGTGTGTACATATGTGAATAGTTGAGTCATGTTAAGGAATCAATAAGGATGTAGCTGGTGGGGCAAACAGCATTCTAACAGACACACACACACATGTGCACACACTGAGTCAAAAAGTGATGACTGTATCTCCCAGATGCATGATTAACGTGTGGCGTATGCATTGTCTTTAATTAGGAAATAATGAAGATGGAATGTGAAGGAGATGAGTTGGGGGAGGGACTATCATGATGATATTTCTCTTTGGGTAAAAACATTCCCAATTTTACTAAATTTTTTCAGCACCAATGATATCGAGTAATTATACATAAATAGATACGTCTATATAATTTGGTAGAAAAATTTTCCCAAATTGAAGCAGAAGTTGATACTAAGATTTTTTGAATAGGGAATTCATTCTATGGATACTCTGCAGTTTCCAAAACCAAGAGAAAAATGTCACTAAGGAAAGTAGCCCAACTGGATGAGTAGAGTGGCTGCTACTTAATTATTATTGATCTTTTCAGAAGGGACATTTAATTTAGATGATTATTCTAAATTTGACAGCTGATCCCTTGCTTAAGTCCTAGGTTCACTGCCTGCTCTCCTCTATTATTTTCTCTTTTAGAAATAAAGCTACTAATTCTCTGAAGGAGTATATTGTACTGAAATTAACCAGGCAAAAAGAACCCAAGAGTTACTGTCTTTGATCAGAGCACAGAATATTGCTTTATGCTAACATGAGATGTTTAAGATGTCTTTACTTATGTGAATTAAGACATAAGGGCTGTGTTGAATATCATAATGTAAATAAAAGACATTCTTGGATCATATTGTTTTAGGAATGTCTTGTTGCAGGCAAACGTCAACTGCCAGAGAAATGAAGGTAGATTGAATGGTCCAGGAAGTGAGCCAGTGCTGGGCTGGTGAGGGACAAAGCCAGCCACCCTAATTTGGTCCTGGCTTACTTCTTCTCCCTATCATCCTCCCCACCTTCCCCCCATCCTGGTGCCTTAAGAGAGAGATGTATTTTAACATGTGGCCAGTTTCCTATTTAGTTGCTAGCTTCCTAAATTTCGTCTTTTTCCCCCCACAAAAACCATTATCCCAATTACTTCTGTCTTTCCTGGCTAGTCAAGGGTAGATAATTGATGCTGCATATAAACCTTTCTCTCTTGCATCCTACTCAAACATCTATCCACAGGACAGGGCAGCAACATCTCATTACATAGATTGAAATGTCGGGAAACCAGGTATTGGTTGTCAAGACAGCCTTGTCTAGGAAGTGACTAGCAGCCCAAGTCTGAATTACTGTTGGCAAACTTTACAAGACTGTTTGTGCCAGGAATAGGGGAGATGATGACCGTGAAACTTGGCAAAACTGGTTTGAGGCAAATGATATGATACATGATATATTTTCCTGCTATGGAGAATGTCATGAGCAGAAGAGAGAAAGGTAATCCAAGTGGTCTTTGGTTAAGAATGTGTTAGTCTCTGAGAGTTGGCTAAAGTATGTGTTCAGAGTCTGAAATCCACATGCGTGTGGCAGATGTTTCAATTTCTGTATTCATCTCAGGAATGTGAGATTGAAACACAAACTGCTTAGAAATTATCTTTGAGATTTTATGGTAGGTGTGCTAACTATGTGACATTTTATGGGAAGAAATTTAAAAAAATAGATGAATATGAAACTTAGAGAAAAAGAATTCTTAACTTCTTTGCCCATAAAGGATTTCTTTTTCATTCTTTCTTATCAATTTGGTTTTCGTCATCATTATTGCATTTTTTTTTCAGTTTTGGCAGTTGGCATTGTGAATTTCTGGGTAAAGAAGTTTCTGTTTAAAATTTTAAAATTTCTAAGAGCAGTAATTTTATACTGATCTACCCCATACTTGGGTTCACATCTGATATTTCCAACCAGGACACTTACTTGGGCCAACTTTTTTGGGTCAGTTTTCTACAGTATATTAGGTTGTCTGGAGTCCACAAAAATGCTTTTCTGACATGGGGGCGCTGCCTCCTCATCAGCTGCTGGACACTGTAAACTTCAGGCTCCTGGAGGACTCTAACTGACACGACATATAAGTTACATATCCTTGATGAAGAAATTATTTTTTCACCCATTAATCCCTGTTCTTTTCCCAAATAAAAGGCTTGTTTTACATGTATTTGTATCACAACCAGTTCTTCATTATCACTTCTGTTTGTTTGTTGTGATGTGTTTGATATGATTTCTGTTCATTACTGATTCTCAAAGAACTCACTGTGCAAATACCAGGTCATAGGCTGTCAGCTGGATAGGCTATAGGCTAATTTTCTATTATCTGGTAACAGCAAGTACAAATTTCATCTTCTGAAATATGTAGGTCATAGAGGCAATTTTGAAAAAAGAGATTCAGGTAGGAAAATATGTTAATGTTCTCTTTACTTTTTTGTATGTTTGAACATTTTCATGATAAAAAGTTTAAAAATGTATTAGTCTCACATACAATCATGTGTCTTAATGATGGGGATACATTCTGAGATATGCATCGTTAGGCGATTCTGTAGTTGTGCGAACATCATAGAGTGCACTTACACAAATCTAGATGGTGCAGCCTACTACACACATAGGCTATACTGTACTAATCTTGTAGGAGCACCGTCATATATGTGGTCTGTCATTGAGTGGAACATTGTTATGTGGCACATGACTGTACAATTGATACTCATTGCTGGCTATCACGTGTTTGTGAGTTCACCTACTCGCTAAAATTTATTTGTAATCCCCAAAGTAACAGTTACAAGGCTTTTATGGTTATTCATGGACATGGACAGAGCACCAAAAAATTTGAGTTGCCTGACACACGTGGTCCCAGGTGAGGTTGAGCAAGATGACGCTCCACCTCCTTGGTTCAGCTCTCACGCTGTAAATGTGTCCATTTCACAGTCTACTTAGTGTCCCTGTTTTTGCATTTTTGTGCTTTTTGTTGGTGATGTCACTGTTTAAAATGGCCCCAAGCAGAGTGTTGAAGTGCCATATGGTCTTCCTAAGGGCCAGAGGGCTGGGATGTGCCTCAGGGAGAAAATAGGCATGTTAAATGAGCTTCGTTCAGGCTTGAGCTACAGTGCTGTTGGCCGCGAGTTCAACGCTATACAACACTATATGTCACTCACGTTAATGAGTCAACGCTATATGTTAAAGAAGATGTCTTAACAGAAACACACATAAAACAAGGTTATGTGTTGATCAGTTGAGAAAATGTTATGACCAGAAGGTGGAAGGAGCCCAACCTTGCATTTCCCCTGGGAACATTGATTCAGTATTGGCTAATTCATTGTACTGCAAAGAAGGAGAATCAACTGTATCTAAATATAAACATGCCTTATCTGCAACTGACTAACACTAAGAAGGTGCTGATTATGTTGTTCAACTTAGAAGACCACTCTGAGAACTGGCCCAATAGATGTTTGGCTTGTTTCTCAGTCATGCACGTTAGTTAGGCTGCTAATGGTCCCGCCTCCTATTTGCTTGATCTACTGTACGTATCACCTGATTCTATTCCCTAGATTGTACTGTTATCCATGATGTTCTTCGAATATAATAATAATAACGTTATCACTAATGAGGCTGGCTCAGCGAGCTGAGGAGTCGAAAGAAAGATTTCTTGGTCTCTCAAGGTCTGGTAGTAGTGCTCCTTTATTCAGAGAATAGCATGAGGACAGGACCCCTGGGCAGGGAAGAGCTGCAACACGGGGACAGGACCCAAGGGCAGTGAGAGCTGCAAACATGGGTTGAGGATAGGGCTAAATTTATAAGGCATAGGTATCTGAGTTATCTCTTTACAAGACAAAAGAAAGATTACGTAAAAGTCGTTAAAAATGGTATCAGTGTAGGTCGGGTCTGGTTATTGGGTGGTCCTATAACTTTGGATAAGAATCAGGTCGGATCAGGTCAGGACATCCTGTGCTTCCCCCGGAGGATGATATAGATCGGTATGTAGGGCAGGATGCCCTGGGCTTTTCTCCCTGGGGCAGCCTTGATCCTCATCAATTAATATTATTACTATTATCTCCTTTTAGTTTTGGCAATTGACTTGTGGACTCCCCAGTAAAGCAGTTCTGTTTAAAATTTCTATTAAAGCAAAAGCTGGCAGGCGTATCCTCATTGCCCCTTTCTCAAGGTTTCAGTGTCCGATAGGCTGCACTGTCTAGGAAATCAGGAACGTGGGCCCTATTTCACTGACAAGATCTTATTTATCCCCCAGACCTGACATGGCACCTGGCACCCAGTAGGTTCCTGACTGGACGAATGGAGTACTAATTAAATATAGAACCGTAACATATTAATTTAAGAATCTTACGAAATAAGTAATGACTAATGTTTAACGTAACAGCTGAGAAACGGTGCCTTCCGGGCAGAGCTGTCTGAGATGTTTAGAGACTTTATATTGGTCACAGAAACTATAAAATGCACAGAAAATTTACCATAACTGTCCGTAAAACACGCATATTTCTGTGATAAATAATAGAGTTTATGTATTTTATTTGTTTGGCAACTGTCAGCAAGGACTGTAAATAAACAAGTGAGGTAAATTCTATTAGTTAGACACAGAATAGTAAAATATGGCTCAAGGGACAGAAAAGCAAATTTAAATGATGATATCCTGGCTGGGGAATTATTTCACAATTAAGGTAACTTCTTTCAAGAGGGCAATATTTTCCAGCTGTTCTCTGCAACCTTTACTATTTACATTATACTCTCTATTTTTGTTGAGTAATAGAAACAATTAATTCTAAGCATTTTAGTGTCTTCTGCACTTGGGCATCATGCTTCTCAAGAGCTGATTTTTTTAATCCAGGCAGTTGAACAGGATGTGTCATTTTAATATTAGGAACTGAAAATTTAATAATATGGTATTAAACTGTAAGTATAAGTGAATAATACCAGTCCTAGCTCACTATATTTCCTACATAATTCTGCCCTAGTAACGGAATTTTTTTTCAAAGAAATGCTGTACTGCAAGGTTTTTTTTTTAAAGAAAAGAAGCTTTTAACAGAAACACAAAGGATAAAATGAAGGTGAATGTTGAGATCCTTACATGGATCGTTGCAGGTGCTTATATGAATACTTACATAGATTTGGCAGCGGTGTTCACTGGGCGCACTTCCTTCACTCTCCACGTGGTTTGGTTAGGTCAGGCAGGGTGTGGATGAGCGTGGGACTTTGAGGGACATACACATATATCTCTCTCCAAGAATACATTTGAAAACCCAAAAAGTATTTGCATAAAGTGAAAAATAAAATGAAACAGAGCCTCTTCCTATCAAACAGAAGTAAAGTAGATGTTAGAAAGTCTCCCAAACGAGAGTAGCGACTGAGGGGTTGCGATTGTAGCTGTGCTAAGTTACTCTCAAATTGCTAACTAGATGTCATGCAATGGCTTAAATTAATTCTTTAAAAATAACCATGGTGATTTCTCATATTTTATTTTGGCACTTTGATGGGAATATGCATAGGTTATGGCAATAAAAAACATCATTAGCTATTTTATAGTCTGAGTCACAGAATTTTCACTGAAATGAAGAAAAAATGTTATAAATGAAGAGAGATGTTTGATCAATTAAAATGAAAACACATGTTTATTATGCCTAACTACTGTGTATTTAAATGTTTTCTTTTTCTAAATCTTCTTTTATTCCTTTCGTTTAGATTTTCCAGTCCTTTTTTGCATTTTCCTCTTTCTTCTGGGCATGCTGCCTTATGCCAATCGGGTCCCTATTCAAGACGCTTTTGTGGATGGCGACAAATTTCCACCCTGACCAGTCTGAGACACAGAGAAAATCAAAAGTTTTCTTTTGGTTGTTTGCACTTTGGAAATTAAACAGAAATAAACTCTAGTCTTCCTCTTCCACTGGCCCAAACAAATTACTTTCTTTTTTTTTGTTCTTTCAGCAATGGGAAATGGAAGATTAAGGAAATGAGATACTCTTTTAAGAAGTGTTTTTCCACAGACATGCCATAAATGACAGGCTGTGTCCCTGGAACCCAATGGTCTTGGGGCTGTGGGAATGGGGGCTATTTCTTGTCTGAAAGACAGATTTCAAGAAAGCAAGTACTTGCTCTATGTCCACCCATCAGGTTCCAGAACCTTGCCGGCTCACAGGTGACGGGCTTCTGTGGACTAAAGGGGTCAAGGGGAAGCCCACATAGTACTTTTATTATAGGACTGTCCTTCTTAAAACATAGCCCAAGGAGCTGTGGTTTGAATTACAAAGTGTCTCAAGAGAACTTCTGGCATCTGGTTTGACAATCATCTTTTTAAAAATGTAGTCTTTTGTGAGCTTGTGACCCAAAATGATATGGTGTAACTAATGCTGGTGACTCACAGTTGCTTAAGTTGCAATAGCTATGTAACTAACAGAAGAGAAGAAAGAAAATTGGACACTGGATGAAATTTAATCAAATGTAACATATGAACGGAAGCCCTATCTATTATTTGTCTACTGAATATGGTTTACTGAAATGGTGACCCCTCCAAAAGATGTGTCCCCATACTAATTCCTAGAGCCTGCGATTGTGACCTTGTTTGGAAAGAGTCTTTGCAGATGCACTTAAGTTAAGCATCTCGAGATGTGGAGATCATTCCGGGTTATCTGGGTAAATCCTAAATCCAATGGCAAGTGTCCTTACGAGACATACACAGAAGAGAGACAGACAGAAGAGGAGAAAGCCGTGTGAAGACGGAGGCAGAGACTGGAGTGATGCAGCCACAAGCCAAGGATGCCAGGAGCCACCAGAAGTTGGAAGAGACAAGGAGCCAATTGTCCCCTAGAGTCTCTGGAAGGAATCTTGGCCTTGCTGAAACCTTGATTTCAGACTTCTGGCCTCCAGAACTGTGAGAGAATATATTTTTGTTGCTTTCAGCCATCCAGGTTATGATGATTTGTTATGGCAGCTACAGGAAACCAATTTATCTATCTATCTATCTATCTATCTATCTATCTATCCATCTATCTCTATCTATCTATCTGTCTATCCATTTATTTTCTATTATCTATCATCCATCTTAATATCCTCAATGTTTATCTTCTCACTGTATTCTGTTTTTGCTAACTCATTTTTATTTCTTTAACTATACATATTTAATTAGCCCATGAACTCTAAAAATAGTTTACCTACTAACTGAAAAAGTCACTGAGAAATTCTAACCATTCTCAATTTGAGGCTGTATTTAATTTCTGTGCTCCATTTTATTACATACATATACATTTATATTAATATATACATATATATTAAAAATAAACTTTATTTTATGTCTATGCCATCTCAGGGTGTTCTCTAATGTTGTCTCTGTTAGATTTCAAGCCTCAAAAAAAGGAAACCGTGTGTCTTAAATTCCTTTATAGCGGCTCTGATGACATTGATCACAATTTTCAGGCATATTCTTTTGACTTAAATTAAAAATAAGTCTGGGGGGTGGCCCCGTGGCCGAGTGGTTAAGTTCACGGGCTCCACTTCGGTGGTCAAGGGCTTCCCCGGTTCGGATCCTGGGCTTGGACATGGCATGGCTCATCAGGCCATGCTGAGGTGGTGTCCCACATGCCACAACTGGAGGGACCCACAGCTAGAATATGCAACTATGTGCTGGGGGGATTTGGGGAGAAAAGGGAGAAAAAAAAAAGATTGGCAACAGTTGTTAACTCAGGTGCCAATCTTTAAAAAAAATAAAAATAAAAGTAAGTCTGAATATGTGTTAAAAGAGTAACAAAACCAGAAAATCAAAGCCATCCTCTAAACCTGCTTCTATTCCATTATTCCTTATTTCAGTCAGTGACATGGGGACACAAGCCAGAAACCTAAGGTTTTTTATCTTATGTCTCACTAGGTGCTTCCCACCCCTTTCATATCCCTCCACCCAACTCCTTTCCACCTTCATCGCACCAAGTTGGTTCAGGAGGCCTAGTCGTCATTTCGTCCATCAGTTACTCTGACCCCTCCCGGGGCCCTCCCTGCCCTTTTCATTCTTTCTTCTGCCAGCACATACAAACATTCACATCCATGCGTGCATACATGCGCACAAATACATATTTCACGTGTGTGCACACATATGCGTACACACACGTACATAAATGTACACCCCACACATGGGCACACACACAAATATAACCCCACATGCACACACACATGCACAAATAAACACCTCACATGTGCACACACACGCGCATACCCACCCACCCATTTTGTGTGATTCTGGGGGCCCCTCAATTGATTGGATTGGTCACTGCAGGCTGGATAGTGTCCCTGTGGCTTGTCTGAAAGATGCCTCAAACCTGGTTAGGGCTGATCAGAGACTGTATGGGAGATGCCCCCGGACGTGGGGAAGCAGCACCGAAGTCTCTTTTCTCTGGGCACACTGTCTGAAAGGACGGTAAAGGCCTGGAACTTCCATTGCTATGTTGCCACTGCAAGGAGAGAGCTCAACCAAGAATAAAGCTAATTCAGGAAAGGAAGCCAAAAGACAAAGGGAGAGGGGGAGGGTTGGGGTGGGAGAGATCTAATCTCTAGATTCCCCAATGAAACTGGAGCCTTGCCTTGGACTTCAAGTCATATGAACCACCACAATCCCTGCTTTGCTTAGGCTAATTTGAGTGAGAATTCCGTAATTTGCAATTGAAACTGTCCACGGAATCTACTGTCGCCCTCATGAACATCTCTCCCTTTGTTCCCAAAATAAGGCCCATGCTCCTGGGCAAGTCCTCAGTCCTTCACATCTCTTTCTTGCTTCCCTGACCACAGTACCGACCGACCCTCAGCCCCTCCTCCTGCAGTCCAGTCACACTCAGGTACTTGCAGTTTCCTGAGTGCAGAAACGTGTTTCACCTTTAGGCTTCTGCACACTTGCTCAGTCTTTTATTCCAGAAATGCTTACTGAACACCTACTTTCTAAGCATTGCTGTCTTCCTGGGGCTTATATTCTAGGAGAGGCCGGGAGGAGAATAGAGTATAATTAAAACTAATAAGTAAGATATAAGTATGTGCAAAAACTCAATCACGGAGATACCATGTGACCCAGCAATTCCACTCTTAGGTATATACCCAAGAGAAATGAACCATGTGTCTGAGCCTTGTCTGTCTGTTCCCATCCACTGTGAGCACACGGACAGTGGGGCTGTCTGCTTTTCTTCACAGTATTTCTGCTGCTCAGTGCAGCAACTGGACAGAGTAGGGTCTCCAGAGAATGTTTGTGGGTCAAATGTACCACCCAAATGTACTGAGCTGCCCCAAGGCCATTCTCGACATGGTGACATAGCTCAGAGAAATGCTCATAAACTTCCAAGAGCATGGGCACTATAGAAGGACTTGGCTGAGGGTCTCTCGATGGCCCAAAAGAACCCTGCAGCATCTCTTTTCCCATCTCTTTTGTAAAGTCTCTCTGGCTGCTTCTCCCTCACTTTCTCGGTCACAGCATCTGGCTCCCCACCCCCCCCCCACCCCCCACTCTTCCTCTGGTCTCTCTGTCTTCTTACCCCAGCTCTGGCTTACCTCTCCTCTCTACCCTCACCCCATCTCATCTTTCCTATGTGTCTGGTCTCTCTGTCTTCTTACCCCAGCTCTGGCTTACCTCTCCTCTCTACCCTCACCCCATCTCATCTTTCCTATGTGTCTGAATTAGGCCTGCTTTCTGCATCTGACATCTCCTCTCCATCTCCCACTCCAATTGGTGGAACAAATCTGGAAATCTAACTTGCCTGAGCAAAGTATCCTTTCTATTTAAAAGGTGAGGAGGGAAATGACTACAAGTAACTGTGCTATAATAATTGATTTCCTTTTATTCTCATCACATGTGAATGAACACTATTATATGGTTCTTAATTTGGGGTATGGAAAAACCTCTTTCACATCCCCCTGTGTTTGCACCTGCTGTTTCCTATTCTTGGAAAACTCTTCTCTTCCCTTCTTTCTCATATAACTGCTCATTTGTCAAGATCCCTTTCCTGGGGCCCACTCCTCAGTGAAGCGCTTCCCCAGGGCAGAGCTGGAGGCAATGTAATACCAAAGGGAAATCCCGCAAATTCGGAACAAGACAGGCTTGGGTTTGAATCTCAAATTCACCTCTTATGAGCTGTGACACCTTGAGCGAGTTACTTAAACTCACGCAGCCTTATTTCCCATTTGTAGAGTTGAGAGGCGTCAGTGTGTGTTGGAATGCATTCCTGCCTGGCTCCACAGCAGAGGGAAGCCCCTGAGAACAATTAGGTGGTGCTGAGCTGTGGTTCCCCACAGCAATAGGGGTGGGAGCCTGGGCAGCTGGTACCTCCTGAGTTTACCTGAGTGCTCACAGGGCTAGTCTCATTTTCCAGATGAGTGGTGATGTGAATAAGATTGAGAAGCCCTGAAGGCATGTTGTCAGGTCCCTGGCACACAGTAGGTGCTCAATAAATGTAGGTGCTCTCCCCTCTTCTTCCATCCCACTTTTGAGCGAGGCTTTATGACAGCACCTGGAACCCCAGCTCTGCACGCAGGATGGAAGTGATGCAGAGGCTTGATATGTATCACCATTATTTATTTGCATGTCTGTCTCCCCGTCTAGAGTCTAAGATCTTCAAGCTTAGGACTGTGTTACACTCACTTCTGTAGCCCCAGGGCGTAGCACAATGCCTGGTACCTAGAAGGTACTCAATAAATATTTGTGGAATGAATGGATCAATGGATGACGATTTCATGGAAGAATCACTCACTAAAATTTCCAGGCACAGACTTATGAACCTCGGGGTGAAAACGCATCATGCCTCTTGCCCAACCCTCACCACACTCTTTAGGGGAGTCACAGCACTGCATGTTAACTCCAGGAAGGATGAGCTCGTGACAAGAGTGAGGGCGTAGGTCTGCTCCGGTTCCTGATTCTGCTCTCCGAATGTGGGGAAGAGAGAGGATGCCCACAAGTGTGAGAGAGGAAGCCGAATGCAGCAAAGGAAGCCAGGAGGGACGAGGTTTGCCCTGGTCAGGCCCTGGCATGTGGCTGTGCTCCTGAGTTACCTTCAGTCCTGCATGCAAGTCAGAGTTTCAGATGCCAGCAGATGTCTCTGAAGCATCCCTCCATGTCCTAACCTCATCCTCAAGAATTGCCCCCTGAGTCTCTCGGTGAAAATAAAACTCATCTTCCATGAAGTGTCCCCAAAAAGGTCCATGAGGAAGGAGGTGCCATTGAGAAGTGGGCACTACTCCCAGTTGAGAGGTCAAGTTTGTATGACCTTGGATGACATTGGGGCGTCCCTAAAGAGAAGCAACTTTTACTTTTTGACAGTGCCTATGGCAAGACGCTTGCAAGATTTCAGGCTTACTCAATTGTGACTGTTACTATGTCTTTAGGTTCATCCTGGGGCAGGAGTTTGACAAGTTCTTATTCCTGGAGGCTGATTTCTTAAAATGCAAAATCAGGCCAATCTCTTCAGGGCAAGTATTCTGGAAAAGATATATGAAATAGATACATGGAGGCTGAATTTAGTTCTTGGTTAAGAGATTTCATGGAAGAAAGTTCTTGACTTAGCAAGACATTTTGCAGAAGGAAAGCTAGCTCCCTCCTTGCTTGTTCCTTCTCCACACCCTTCCTCTCACACTTGTGGGTACCACCTTTAGACGTAGAGAGGGGAGCATTATGGAGCAGCTCTCTCCTCAAAGTGGCCTCCAAGACCTGCAGTGTCTGCATCGGCTGCCAGCTGGTTAGAGTGTGGAACCTCAGAATCAGCATCTGCATTTGGACAAGATTCCCCTAGTGCCTGGAATGCATGTTTAAGTTTGAGATGCATTGATATAGTAGTTATGATGGAGATTTTCTAATATATGCCAAATACTATAGGTGAAAAAGTCCTGGCTCTGATTCTGATCCCAAATCCTGCCACATATCGACTGTGTAACTGGAGTAAGTTACTCTGAGTCCCTTTGAGCCTTGGAATCCTCATTTCTAAAATGTGCACAGAAGAAGTATCTGTTCTATAGGGTTGTTGATCGGATAAAATAAGGAATGGATGTCAAGATTTCGGTACCCAGTGTTTGGTAATAGTAGCTATGGAGATGATGATCATTCTCCTTTGTCCTCCTTCACCTCCTGGCACCTAGGATTCAGGCCAGTGCTCTTAGTAGGGTGGATTTAAGAGCTCTAGCCCGAAATTTTGGTGCTCAGAACAGGTAGCACTAGCAGTTCTTCTGATTGATTTTGTGTTTCAAATGCCTCACTCAGATGTTGACAGCAATGGGTACAATGGCGCAACATTCTGCTTTTATTTCATTAGATATTTTTATTAATGTTATTATTTCTACGCTATTGAGGGAATTAATGAGTTTTGAACTTGTAAATGCAACAAATTCTAAAATTTCAATCTTTAAAAGTTATGGTTGTAAGTTTTAGGCACTCCGAATTAGTGTCCTCTGGAGCAAGAGCTTGTCCCTCCTGCTCTAGGTACCTGGGTATGAGGCCACAGAACCATGAAGGCTATGTTTAGTGGTAGCATGGAGTCGGTGTGGCAGGGCCGCAGGGTTCAACTGGCAGTGTCCACTGGGGCAAAGCAGGTGTTGGAAAGATCCTGGTCTGGCAGCAGAACTGGGCACCCATGGGGTGAGGCTGCACGTGGCAGGGAGGGATTGGAGCACCTTAGCCCAGGGACATGCTTGGTTCATCTACGAATCTCTTGTGGTTCATTTTATAGTCTGCAGTCTGTCTTAATGGATCTCTTTTCCTTGAAGAGGATTTCCCATCTTTTCTGCTAACATCTTCAAAGTCTTTAGCACGTAACTTCACTTAATGGTAAGCTAACTGCTTTGTCACTAAGCCCTTGATGCTTATCAATACGGCTCTATTTTCCCAATGCGTAGTCCCAACCCAGGCCCCTTGTGAGGGAACTCAATAAAAATACATGTTGGACAGATGCTTGTATCATCATTGCTGGTGTAACGGTCAGGGCGGATGTGGAGAAGGGAACAATGTCAAGAAATGTGAATATGACGAGGATATTTAATGAAGGAGGCAGGAAATCAAGGAACATGGGCGAATAGACAGGGATTGTTTCTTTTTTCATAACAATCTTTGTGTTTAGCTTGGAAGTAAAGAATTCTAAGGCTACTCCATGAATTGTCATTGTGGTAGCCACTCAATTATTCTTGGACAAAGCCAACTGTCCCAAATCTTGGATAACTATCAGAAATAATATCTGAAAGGTCAAAACGCAATCTTTTTGTGTTTTTGAACATCATAGTTGGCTTTGTTGTAGCCAGTCAGACCACACTAACACTGTCCTGGGGTGCTGCCACTCAGCCAAGTGACAGCTTCTAGCTCCAGTGAGCCCTGTGAGCTGATAACTGTCTGCTGGGGAATGTTCCCCTACCTTCTTACCAGTTCAGTTCATCTTAAACTGTCATTATTGCATCTGTGGGCTACCTTACAGATTGTATGCTTCACTGTCTGCAGATGCTCTGGGAGCCTGAAGCAATTTTCCAGAAAATTCAATTCATAAAATGCCTTCGCTTTTCCCTCAATGATTCAAATATTTCAACTGAGCATGCTCTCTTTGGTCAAATTTGTGTTGTGGTTGCCTCAATTCTCCATTTCTCTGGTTGTCTGTCAAAAGAGACTTACTGCTTCTTATAAATGGGGCCAAGCATCCACACAGAGCAACTCACCAGAAAATCTCCCAGGGCTTGCCTTGGTCTGCATGTATCCTAATATAAGAGTGCCACCAGTCTAAGTTGAAGAACAATTATCCAGATTTGGGGCTCAAATTAATGTCCAGCTTTACACTTGTTTTTTTATGGAGAGTAGTTGCTGACTGAGTTAGAGGGGATTTGAAAAAATGGCCAGCAGAGAACAATAGCAATAGTCACTAGTACTGATTGAGCACATACTATATGTTAGGTGTGTGAAATAGTTTTCACTTAAACCTTTTGGCAACCTAAGGTTGGCAGCATGGAAGTTTGAGAATTTAAGTTCCTGCTCAGGGTTTCATAACTAGAGAGTAACAGAATCTGCATTCCAGTCTAAGTCCAGTGCATGCTAAGCTTCTGGTATGTGTGTCTTACCTATCAGTGAGGGGCAATACGTTTATTACTAGTAAACGTGATGCTGAAAACAGGAACAGTGCAGGTCCTGAATATGTATTCCTTTTCACACTGGAAAGAAAGATGGAGAGAAACTGGCATGCAGGTCCTGAATATGTATTCCTTTTCACACTGGAAAGAAAGATGGAGAGAAACTGGCATGCCTTTTATCTCATGTTGACCCATCCACTGGCCTCCAGAATTCCTGCTCTTCTTGGTTCCCTGTTTCTCTTTGTCTCTTTCTAGAAGAGCACAAACTCCCCTAGGACCCTCATTGAAAATTCGCAAACTTTCCACAAGTTTCAGTAACTAGCTGTGGCTTCTTTGTTAGTGCTCCTGGGCAGCTGCATCCTGGAGAGCTTTAGAAGGCCCCAAGTTCTGCCAGCAGACTGAAGAAGGGAACCTCACTGGAGACAAAGGGGCAAAGTCACAGGTTTGGCGGCAGAGGGAAAGAAATGGTGTGTGACCAGGGCGTAAGTCGTCTGTGTTGGCTCTGGATGACAGTATGCTCTTGCTCCAAGGACCTTAATTGGCTGATAGAGTGATTGCTTTGGCCAAGGGTCCAATTAATACCCAACATTTGAGGATTGGTTTTCCAACCCCAGTTGGATGAGTTTCTTGGCAAAAAAGGGTAACTGCTGTAAATTCAATTCATTTCCTTAACTCTGCACCCACTCTATAATGTAAGGATATCACTCTGTCTGGTTAATTCCAGACAAGGCTCTGTGAGCAGATGGGGAATTTGAATTTTCAAATTTGACCAAAAAAAAGCATAAGTGAGTGTGAGTTTTATGCAGTTACCTTGATACTCCATCTTGTGGAAAATATACTAAGTCCCAATATAGTAGAAGGCAGGATTGCAAAATGAAAGAGAGCTCTTAGTCTAGCGAGAGATGCTTGCTGAGAACGCTCTGATCGGTAGTCTGCTCTGATTGGCTATGGATTCATTGAAATCCACACAAAGTCTCTCAGCCCCCTTGTGTTGAAAGTAGTCTAAGACTGCAGTGCAGTGGTCATAGGCAGGGGGTGGTACTGCACACTCTAAAACTGTGGGAACAGCATGGACTTGGAGCCGCAGGTTCAGATCATGACTCAGAAATCTACTTGGTTGCGTGCACTTGATTAAATTGCTTAATCTAATTCAGAAAACGGGGATGATAATACTGTCCTTTTAGCTTTGTTGCAAGGATTACATTAAAGAATATACATGAAAAGGGGCTGGCCCAGTGGCGCAGCAGTTAAGTTTGCACGTTTGCTTTGGTGGCCAGGGGTTCGCCAGTTCGGATCCTGGGTGCGGAGCTACACACTGCTTATCAAGCCACGCTGTGGCGGGCGTCCCACATATAAAGTAGAGGAAGATGGGCGTAGACGTTAGCTCAGGGCCAGTCTTCCTCAGCAAAAAGAGGAGGATTGGTGGCAAATGTTAGCTCAGGGCTAATCTTCTTAAAAAAAAAAATATATATATATATATATATATGTAAAAGGATAAGGGTGTTCAATTAATGTTAGCTTCCTTCCCTTAATACCAGCGGTGGCGGCAGCTGCTCAGTCTCTTTTTGCTCATTGATGCTTTATGCTGTCTTGGAGAACCACATACAGTGTAATGCTTGGTTTCCAAAAAGCAGCTACGTGATAGCAAGTTCCTAGTAAAACAAGCTTTTGAGATACGGTTGCTCCTACTCCCTATTCAGCATCCTAGCAGACAAGCTGTCTTAAAGTCTGAGTTTCAATGTTTTTACTCACCCCCGACAATCTGCAGGCTGCCCACTCATTACTGCTTCTCTTTACAAGGATTTGCCTTGACCTTTTTTTTCATTTTCTTTTGTTTACCAGATGGAATGAAGTCTGTTTGTCAAAACATCTTCCCCCTCTATTTACTTTGACCTGATTTTGAAAGCAGCAAGTCACTTGATTCAGGCTGCTGGGAAGACACTAAACCAGATGTTGAAGTGACTGGGATTTCTATAAGACATTCTTCTTTTCTCTGATGAGACGTGTGATGCATGAAGTAGGAGCGCCTGGCAGGAAGCCACAGGCCTCTATTGCAGCACACGTGCTCACTCACGTCATTGACCTCAAGCTTCCCATTTTCATCCAGAGGGCCAGCTACTTCAGCTTCTGCCTACTAATCATTCTTTTGTGTGTTACCCAGACTACTGGGCTTCCCTTGGCTGTGTCTGCTGGGGGGGGGGGGGGGGCGGGTAATTCAGTAGCCAAAGGCAGACACTCCAGATTACAAGGAGTCCACGGAGCGCTGGAGTTTGTCAAATCGTCCGGTCCAGGTCTGTGTCATTTTGTTTTTGAAAACAAAGAAAACTCATTCAAGACTCATTGCTTTTATTCTTGACTTCTTAAAGGATGATGAAGACAGAGAGCAGGACGTTCTTCAAGAGCTGTTAGCAAACCTGGCCTTGCCTTAGGATGGGTACCCACTACTTGTCAAGTTTTGTCAGTCGGTGTCCACCTCTACAAGTGGTGAGCCCTTCAGTTTTTGCTTCCTCCTCCATTCGTTGGCCCCTTAGCTAGAGCAAACGGTGGCTCCTAAGGGAGCAAAAGGAGCTTTTTACTCTGCTTCCCAGATGTCAGTCTTTGGAAAATGGAGCCAAATGGAATGAAAGGCACTTATTTATGTGTTTATTCATTGAACCAACAATTATTTATTGAGCATCTATTAGGTGCCAGGCACTGTGGTGAGCACTGGGGAGAGAGGGTGAATAAGGCACAGTGCTTTGTGCTCAAGCAGATTGAGATTGGTGGCGGCATTGGGAGGGTCAGACAAACACAGAGCCGTTATGATAATACTTGTAATGTGGTGTGTCAGGGTAAGCACTGGGGGCCATAAGAAGCTCTCTGGGAATTGAGGGAACTTTCCATGAGGGAGCAGTGCTTCTGTGTAGACCCGAAGGATGAGAGGGAGCTGGCCATTTATGGGGTGCACGGGTGGAAATGCGCACAGTGCAGGAAGGTCTACAGGTGAGAACTCTGGGCAGAAAAGAGGAAGGTGAGCCCTACAGGGTGGTGGACGCTGAGGAGCCTGGGAGATTCTTGGGGCGTCTGTGGAGGCTGACTTGGGGCTGCCAGGGACCCTGCTTGGTGAGGGTAACTGACCTCAGGTTTGAGCACTGGGCTTTGGAGTCGCCATTTCTAGCATCAGCAGAGTTGCCTTTCACTTTCAATATCCCCAACCTTCAGCAGTGTCTGCAGCAGTGAGATGTTCTAGACTAGTCTTGTTGATGGTGTGCACGAGGCCCTGAAAGTATGGTCAAGGACAGACCTAGGGTCTCCCTGTCAGACCAGAGTGATGGAGACAGCACAGCTTCCAGCAGACCACACATCTCTGGGGTCATTGCAGTACTTTTAAGAAATGCAGCCTGATTTTATTACCACGGTCTGGGAATCCAGGTCTCACAGATATGGTGGTGCCATCCCAGAGCCAGAATCTCTCTTTAAGTTTGGGTAAGTAGGGTGTGGGCTCGTTTACCTGACGCTTCTAGACTTTCTTGCTTAACCACATACCATTGACACTTTTCACTTTCAACCAATTTTCAAAATCAGGTTGCCCAAATGTCTCAGTTTACCTGGAGTTGAGGGAGTTCTCCAGATGCTGGACTTCCAGTGTCCAAGAAACCAAGAAACCAAGAAAGCTCTGGGTGAAATGAAATGAATTAGTTCAAGAGTGCTGACCCTGTCCCAAGCATTTCCATGTTATATGATCATGTTTATTCTTTAAAGCAATGCTTTCAGATAGATACTATTATTTCAATTTTAAAGGATTTATAAATAAGAGATTCCTAAGGCCATTTATCCAATAAGTGATAGAGCCTGGATTTAAGTTAGGTTGCTTATTAGTACATAATAAATTACCTCTGAACTTGCTGGCTTAAATCAACAATAAAAGGTTATTAATTCATAGTTTCTGTGAATCAGGAATTCAGGAACATTTTAGCTGGTGGTTCTGGCTCAGGATCTCTCATGAGGTTGCAGCCCAGATGTCACTTGGGGCTGCATGATCTGAGAACTTGACTGGGGCTGGAGGATTACTGCCAAGATGGATCCCTCACACAGCTGTTGGCGGGAGACCTCAGTTCCTCTCCACGTGACCTGTCCGTGGGGCTGCTTGAGTGTCCCAACATGGTGGCTGGTTTCCCTCAGAGTGAGGGATCCAAAAGAGAGCAAGGAAGAAGCTACAGTGTCCTTTATTATCTAGGCTTAGGAATCCTGTATTGGCATTTCTGGAATATCCTATTGGTGATACAGGTCAGCCCTGCTCGGTATGGCAGGGGGCTACACAGAGTGCTAATACAGGAGGCAAGGATCGCTGGTGGCATCCTAGAGGCTAGCTACCGTGTCAGTAAGTGTTTCACAGTTCCACAGCTACCTTTAGGACTCCTCTAAGGTGGGCCTTTGAGGGTGGTCTGCAAGATGAGACGTTGAAAATGTCTACATATGAGCACATATATGAATATTCATTATATATGTAAATTGTGTTATTTATGTACTCGAATGAGTGTACTTTCAAGATTATCACCATATTTGGTAGGCTATATATTTATCCTAGTGATGTTTCCATTACATCAAATATTTTTGTTTTGAATATTTATTACAGATGATCATTTATTCCTGATTTTCTAAATTTTATAGTATGAACATATGTATTACTGTAATACTGTAATTAGAAGAAAGTAATTTTTAAAAACACTTTTTATGTATACATGTTAACACATTGTATAATGGATACTGCTTAGAATTCTTTTTGGAGCCTCATGGAAAAGCAGTCTGTCTGTTGAGATGTTTCAGAAGGCAAAATATATACTGTTACTAATAAACACAATTATATATAGAGTTATGCATTCCATTGTATGTACAAACATGTATACCATTACCTGGAATTCGAATCAGGGGAAGGGTGGGGAAGGAAGGGAGGTCGAGAAAGCAGGGATGGGAACAAGACCTTGTACAGCAGATAAATAGGAAACACGCGGAGCGAATTTTACCCACTCCCAGCACAGTGTTGCTGAGCGGTCTATGATAATTTAAAGGTGCTGGAAAGCCACACTTTCTGAACTTTAGTTACTTCATTTGAAAACAGAGGAAGATAATGATACCTATGTTCTCAATGCCATAGAGCTATTGTAAAGAACAAAAATCAGAAACTGTATGCAAAAATGCATGAAGGATCGTTAAGTCCTAGACCAGAGGAAGGTGCTACCGTCACCATCATTATAGCTGTTATCTCTGGAAGTGTACCAAGACCTCCTACGGGGCAGGACTGACACTCCCAGAACCATGCACGACTGCTGCTTTGCAGCCCCTGGGAGCCCTTCTTTGAGCAGCATTAGCCACCCGTCTTGCTCCAGTTGTCAGACACGTTAGCCACTGTTTTCTTTAGCTCTGCTTCCATGTGCTACAGGGAAGTGCATGGTTCTCTGGGTGGAAACAAGGCTGTTGGCAGGGCTCTTTACTTATGCCTGCTTGCTTATGCCTGGATATACAAGGTCAGGTGGGGCTAGGTGTGCACGAGCCCTGCCACATGGTGCTGGTGTGTACCCAGGGCTGGCATCAGGCCACCAAGGCTTCTAAGGAAGCAAGTACAGATGGTTCCCAAAGCAGCAAATGGAACATGCATCTAACCCTGTAATGCTGTTTTCACATTCCTTGTCACGCTACTAAGGCCAAAAACAGGAGGAGAATTGGGTTTCTTTGACAAACATTTCTTTTTTCTTCCTTTTCTTATAAAATTATCCCCAACCTGTCCTAAGAGTCTGGCAGCCATTCATGTGTCAACAACAGGCACCTTTACGGGGATGGCAGGAGCAAATTCCCTGCTAAGACCTTCAGCTCTGTGCAGAACATGGGTTGCTGCTTAATGAAGCCCAGCTGAGAGCTTCCAGGCGCCTTCTGAACACTCCCAAACGGCATCTCTCTATACCAGATTTATCCTCTCTGGGCCAAAGAGTGGTGTGCTGGTAAGTGTTGTTAAACACTTGTTTGTTTGCTGTTGGTTGTTTAACAACCGATTCTCCAAAGGGGAAAAAAAGCACTCTGAATTGTAGCGTTTGCCAATTTCCACAGTGCAAATAGCTTTACCTTGGCTAATACCAACCTACTGACACGGTATCACCGGATTCAGAGTTGGGAAGAGATGTGAGCATGTGTGAGCGGGCTCCAGTACACCACTGGACCCACGTTTATGGACCAAGTGCATCCTTTTCACGTTTACTTGGGGGAAAAATGAATATCTCAAAATCCACATGTGCAAAATTGAATTAATGACCTCTCTCTGCCCCACGCTCAACCTGTCCTCTTCCGGGGTTTCCTATCTGAGTGTACGGCACCGCAATGCAACTGGTTTTGTAAGCCAGACCCCAGACAATAGTCGTCCTTTATGTCTGCCTTCTTCCTCACCACCAGAGCCAAGCCATCACCAAGTTCTGCTAATTTTACTTCCTAAGTGTTCACAATCTGTCCACTTCCCTCTAGACTATGTCATTGTTATTAATCACCCGGATTATTGCCAAAGGCTTCTAAGTGGTCTCCCTCTATCTTCTCTTGCACACACACACTCAACCCATTTTCCTAGCGTTGACCAGAGAGATCTCTGAAAAGTGCAGATCTGAGAACACCATTCTTTTGCTTGAGCCCGTCAATGGCCTCCCATGGCTCAGGATAATAAAATCCTTTGAGTAGCCTGAAAGAACACAGGTGAGTCCCGTCTGCCTCTTTAGCCTAATCCTGTGCTGCTCTGGCCCTGTGCCCCTTGCTCCTTCTGCCTCAGCCACACTGGCCGTCTTCCAGTTCCTCAAACATGCCAAGCCCTTTACCAATTCAGGCTGTCGTACAGAGTGTTCTCTTTGCCTGGAATTACTTGGTCTGACAAACTCTTTATTCTTCAATCTCAGCTAAGGTTTTTCAGAAAGGCCATCTCTAATCTCCCAATTTGAAAAGAGCCCTCCATTTTTATCTTCTATAGCATACTGTTCTGGGTTTATACTCCCGACAGCAGTGTGTGAAAGTCCCGGTTGCTTCATATCCAAGCTAACACTTGGTATTATCAAACTTCAAAATTGTTGACAACCTGGTGTAGTGGTATCTCACTGAGACTTTTGCATTTTCTTGGTTACTAATAAATTTGGGCATTTAAAAATATGTCCTTTGCCCATGTGGACTTTCTTTTGTGTGCAATGTCTATTCAAATTGGTTGCTCATTTTTCTATTGAGTTGTCATTAATTATTAGTAGGAGCACTTTACATGTAATGAATACTAGAGTTCATGGGCTACATGCGTTGCGAGTATTTTCTTTCATTCTTTGCCCTGTTTTCTCACTCTTTTCAAGATGTCTTTTGACAAAAATAAATTTTTAAATTTAATGTTATCAAATATTTTATCTTTTCTTTTAATTGCTAGTACTTTTTGTATTCTGTAGAATTTCTGCTTGTAAGGGTCTGTTGAGCTAAACTCTCAGATTTTGTTTTTCTGAAAGGGTAATTATTTTTTTCTTCATTCTTGAAAAAATAATTTAACCAGGTATAGAATTTTAGGATGATAGTAATTTCCTTTCAGTATTTGGAAAAAAGTTCCATTCCTTTTTGTCTTTCATTATTGCTAATGAGAAGTCAATCTTCAATATAATTTCTTCCTTTGAAGGTTTCCATCTTTTCTCTCTGGCTTACATTTAAAATCTCTTTGTCTTTGATGCTTTGCGGTTTTATTATGATGTGTCTATCTTTGGATTTCTTTTTATTTATCCCATAAAGAATTGATTGGGCTTCCTTAATCTGAGGGTTTCAGTCTTTCAACAAGTCTGGAAATTTTTCATTCATTATCTTTTGAATATTACCTCTTCTTCATTCTCTCTCGTATTTCCTATTAAACTCTAATTAAACGTAAATTACATCTTTTAATTCTCTGTTCCATCTCTTTGTGTCTCTGGGTTGCATTTTGAATAATTTCTTCATATCTGTCTTTCAGTTTAGTAGTTTTTTATTTGATTGTGCTTAATCTGCTGTTTAACATGTCTAACGAATTTTTAAACTTAGTTATTATGATTTTCATTTCTAGAAGTTCTGCTTTACAAATTTGATTCTCTTCACAAATGTGTTCTTGGTCTTTTTAAAAACTTTAGAAGAATAAAATATTTATTAAAAGATTAAAATATATATTTTATATTCTGTTTGAAAATTTCTATATTTAAAATCTTTACCTGACCCATTCTGATATCTGTCTATCTGACACAGAGATGTGCCACCTATATTGCTCTTCAGAGAAGGGTTGTTGCCTAGCTGTTGCTGTCCAGCTGTGGGGAGAAATGAGGTCAGCAGGCAGGTCCATCTGCAAACAGAAGCCTTGCCCACGGCCCTGCCCTCCCCAGAGTAGTCTGTATCTGAAGACTGAGTGAGGATGTCAAAGTCTGGCCCTTTGGGCCTCATGTAGGAAACTCTGCTAGATAATATTCTCACTCGTGCTCTCTGCTGGGTTGGACAAGCTTTTGTCAGAGCTACACTGCAGTTCAACTTCTCCTTCTACTTAATCTTGCTTTCTCTCACTCCCTTTCACAGTTGCTGATCCTAATAAATATCTTGTATCCCAAGTTCTGGTCTGATGGCTGCTTTCATAAAACCCAGTCTGTGATGCACGTGTGTGAGCATGTGGATGTGGATGCGTGTGTCTGTTGCTTCTTACTTATGGTACCTTGTTTTCTTCTGTGTTTATGTTTCTTAAAACTTTATCTGTTGGAATTCTTTGAGACTTGTGTTGAGTTGGGTTCTTTTTGAGATTACATGAGATTTCTTCCATCAGTTGCCAGGGAGAATGACCGAATTGGGACCAGTTTAAGTTAAATTGTCTGTGTGTTTTTTCAAGCTATAAATGTGATGTGTATTGTCTGCAAACCCTTGTGACTGGGGATTGTAGTTATGAATTCTCAAAATAGGCATGTTCCTTACTTTCCCTTTCTATGCTGGGTTTGTTTCCCATTTACCCTTATACTAAGGCTACAGGCATTATAGTCCCCATCTTGATGTAGTATTTTCCTACCTTGGGTGGGCTGAAGGCTTAATTTCCTGTTTCTCATGCCACTATGTCACTCTCCAGTGGAAACGAAAGGTCATCAGAGTTCAGTGCATAGTTTCATGGTGAAGGCTGGTTTGGATCTTGCTTACTTTCCATGGTGCTCAGGCTCACTGTTTCACTTTGAAACTGGAAACTCATGGTTCCAACTTTCAAAATAAGATAGACTCCTCACTTTATTCCCAGCATGCTGATTTATTAAATTATTATTTTCTTTTGTTTCATATTTATCCTGACTTCATTTATTTTTCTTTTTCTGAAGGAAAGGGCTGGGTCATTTAGGGTTTCTGGTCCACCGTACTGTTGGAGATAAATATCTGGAGTGATGTTAAGTAGACCTTACATAAGAGCACTCCCTCTGGGGCAAATGGGACTCCAGCAGAGAGAGTCTGTGTTGACTGGATCATCAGAAATGAGGGAAGTCATAAGTGGCTAAACAGAGGAAGTAGCAAGCTGTTTGTGAGAGACTTACAGTTATGAGAAATGTCTCTGAAGAACCCACAAATGCACTCCGAGAAAAATAGTTTTGAGTGTTCCCGAAGCCCAGAGGTATTACTAGAAGATGAAGGCACCTGCCTGTCAAACACAACCAGCCTCGACCCTGCTTTCCCTCTTCCCTTCTACTTCATCCCTGGACGGCCAGACGAAGATTTGCAAGGAGGGAGCAGAAGCAGAAGCATTAAGCATAGGAACAGAGAAAAGAGACCCCTCACCCCAAGGCCTCCAGGACAAAGCTGGGAGAGGGGAGAAGCTTTAAATAAAATTCATAATTTTGATTATTACAGTGGAACAAAAAAACCTAATTGCTAAAAGACTATTCTTCTTTATTCTTACAACTCAACATTAACAGCTAAGCTATGATATTTGCCCAATATTCCATCCAGGTGAGGACAAGAACAAACTCCACAGAACAGGTTGGAATGAGGGGAGTGGAGAACAAAGCTATTTTCTGGTAGAACCTAGTGAATCTGGTCTTTTAACATAGAGACGACCTAGGAGTCAAGTAGTTGGATAAGTAGTTGGGGGAAATGTGGGATTAAGGGTATGTTTTCATTTTATTTTAATTTCTTAAGGTAAGAGGAGTTTGAGTGTGTTTGTATGTTGTTGGAAATGAGCCTATATAGAAGGAGGTATTGAAGGGAAAGGGGAGAGAGGGGATAATTATGAGAGGGAAAATCCCAAGGACACAGAAGTGCGGCATCTAGAGCACAGTTGAAGGTATCAACCTTAGACTGAGAAGAGGGCCACCTCTTAAATTTTAACAGGAGGGAGGAAGAAAGGATGAGTGTGCTTGCCGGTTAAGTCTGTGTGTTTCACGGCAGAAATTTGAGGGATTTCTGATCTGATGACTTCTTTTCTCTCTGAAGTGGGGTCAGGTCACTTTTTGAGAGTGAAGGGTCAGGCGATGGGGTGATGAATTTTACGCAAGTCTGACTAAAGGCAAGTAAGAGGATGGTAGAATCCATTCTTGGCCCAATCAAGGGTGGAAACCAATAATTTATGGTGGAACTCATCTGTGTTGTTGTCACATGATTTCCTCTAGCAGCATAGCCAGCTTGGATGTAGGGCAGGAAGGGGACAGATGAATGGTCCCCGTGTAGAGTAGACTACACCTTTCTAGTGTTCAGAATTCTTAGTCTCTTGCGTAGAATCTCTTTCTCTGTGTAAGGAAAACACTCCTGTATTTCTCCTTTAGTCTCACAATACTACAACATTACTACTGACACTTCACTTCTGACACCAAATGTGTGGATTTTCCACACATCATGCAATTCTCTGACACCAGCTGGGTGTCCTATAATTTAACTCAATTCTGACACCATCCACCTGGAGTTAATGTCAGATCACACAGGTGGTTAAGGGCTCAGTCCCACAGGACTGCCCCACCCCCTGCATTTCAGGTGCCAATCGCAAGTCCCCTGCACGTCTGACCAACTGGCTATAAATGGGGGTTCCCACAACCCCCTCCTTGAGTTTAATAATTTGCTAGAATGGCTTACAAAACTCAGGCAAACACTTAATTATGTTTACTGGTTTATTATAAAAGGATGTTATAAAGGAATACAGATGAACATCCTGATGGAAGACATGTGTAGGGCAAGGTGTGTGGGAAGGAGCGTGGAGCTTTCATGTCCTCTCCAGGGGTGCCACCCTCCCAGTACCTCCACGTGTTCAGCAACCAAGAAGCTCTCAGAAACCTGTACTTCCTGGATTTTTATGGAGGTTTCATTATGTGGACATGATCAATCATTAACTCAGTCTCCAGCCCCTCTGCCCTTCTCAAAGGATGAGGAGTGGGGTTGAGAGTTCCAAGCTTCTATCATGGTTGGTCTTTCTGGTGACCAGTCCCATCCTGAAGCCATCCAGGAGCCCACCAAGAGTTGTTTCTTTAGAACAAGAGATACTCCTATCACCTAGGAAATTCCAAGGGATTTAGAAGCTGTCAGGAACCAGGTGCAGAGACCAATGTATATATGGTCTCTTATGTCACAGTCCCCCTTCTCTCTGTCCCTACACAATTTCCCTATTTTGAGACTCATTTTTCTTGATTTAAGTTTTAATTCAATAAGATATTTGTTGTTCTCCATTACGTTGCCATCCTGTGACTTGATTGAGCATGTTTCTCAGTCTTTATATATATATTCATAACACTTCTTAGAATGGGCTAATTCTGGTGATGAAAACACTGTCCCGGTCAGTAATCATTTCTGCTGATTTCATCCTCAAAGATTAGGAATCTTAGAATTTGGGGAACATCTCGCTATAACCTTCTATATGTTGACTGCAGGTGCAAGGAAATAAAAAGGGTAAATAAAGTGTTCGATGGTGGTGCTACAGCAAACTTTTGTGTACATCAGAATCACGTCGGGCACCAGTGGATATGGGAGCACACAGACTGCCAGACCCCGCTTTTAGAGTTTCTTACGCAGCTGGTCTGGGATAGAGCCAGAGAATTTGGATTTCTCCCAAGTTCTCAGGTGGTGCTGTTAGTCTAGGGACCATACTTAGATACTTAGAGAACCACTATGCTGAAATAATGAGACAGGTGAGAACAAAGTTTCACCACAATAATCAAGCAGTATTCATCTTTAATCTAAACAATGCACTCGAAGTCAAGTTTAAAAGGAACTCTATCCAAAGGCGGTCATTTTTCTGGGTTCCTGAATTTCTTTAGAAATGTTCTGCTCATTCATTTCCATGTTGCGCTTCTTTGATCAAGTCTGCAGGTACAGGAAGATGGAGGAGACAAGAGGAGCTGGGACCCTAGAGGTGTGAAGGATGCCATCAGAACTGAGCCGTCTCAGCCTCCTAGGCACAAATGTAAAGAATGGCCAACGGGCTTTTGCTGGCATCTCCATGTCAATATTATGGATTTTAATTGTTGACGAGAAAGAAATGTGACAGTTTCAGTAATCTGAATCAACCAAAGTCTTTAGACTTAAATAAATCAGATGAGATCTTACTTAGAACAAGAGCTAAAAAATGAACTTGTACCAGATGTACAAGAAAGATAAGACATGTTAGATAAGCACCATTTTGATGTTGATAATAAAATGATTAAGGTCACGAAAAAATCAAAGCACACATATTTCCAAAGCCAACGATCCAGAGAATTTCTGAAACAATGGGCCATGCACAGCTGTTACAAGGGCCCTAGGTAAGTGACTTGGCTACAATTTCCGTGGAAGCTGCCTAAATCTTATCTTTGGTCTCAAAACTCATATCTGCCATCACAGCTAGTCTAAAAAGGTAACCCTAGCTTGCTTGGTTAAATGAGTGAAATTCGTACTCTAGAAAGAAATTAGGATACCAATAAGAATAAAAATAGAGAAGCAAATTTAAAACCGTGGAATCAAGTCTTTAGTAAACTAGTTTGGGTGTAAGTGTACTGATCCATCTTGTAGTCAATGTATTGTGTCCATTTTTGTGTGCCTAAAGCATTGAAAAGACTTAAACCCATTAAATCTTTGGAAGAGTCTGATTAATTTTTTATATCAATCATTTATTTAAATATTTAAAGGAGTCATTTGTTATATTCATAGCTTTATATTTAATAGTTATTTAATAATTTAGCTTTTATTTAATAGTTAAATTTTTGAAAGTAGTACGTAAAATATTTAGAGAAGTGTTAAGTGTTTAAAGAATACTTGATGGACAATAAAAAAGTACAAACAATGGTGAGCATATTTTCCTCTCCACACAAAAAAGCCTCTCAGATATTGAAGAATTTTCAGCATCAAATAGATTGGCAAGTTGAGGAGTCAACTAATGCCTTTTATAGAGAAAAGGGTATTATTTGTTGAATATAGAATATAGTGTGCTCTCTATGTAATCAGGAGATTCCTTTCTCTATTCGCAGATTTTTGTCGCTGTGATTACTTTACAGGTTCTGCCCGTCTATACTTGCCACATAGCTCACTGCTGAAGCTGTAATTCTTTTCTTTTTGCAAAAAGGGCATCGTTAGTTATTGTCTGCGATCATTTTTCAGTTCCGTGAGATAATAAATGAACCACACAGTCCCTGTAATCTTGCAGAGGCTTTTGGCCAGGAAGATGCTCCTTGGCCATGTGCCAATAATAATGGCTATAGGGACAACGTTTAGTTAGTCCAAAACAAGCAACTTGAAAGTTTCCATTTAATTTCTGCTCAATTATTCAGAATTGGCTCAACTTTAGTCACAGGATGAAGTTTACGAAGAGGAATTTCCAAGGAAAAACCGAGATCCTAGGAGTTTACAGTGTGAAAACTGAAAACGAAAAAAAAAAATCTATCCTAAACAGCTTTTACTAATCGTTGATAATTATTTTAACTATTTCATATAGTCTCCTACCTTATCAACCTGTATCAAACCACTGAACTCACATGGTCATTCCGGGAAGCCAGTTGGCAGGCAGACGTGGAAATGGCTGGTTCATAGCTTGGTGAGAAAACCAACAGATAGCTGGGAAGTTTCTTCTATGTTTTATTTTCTTCTTTCTCCTCTCCCTCTTTTTCTTCCCTCTTGCCTTTCCCTCCCTTTGCCCACTTTCTTTTTTGGCTATTGAAGATTTATTGCCTTTCAGTACTTACAGATGATGTTTTCATAGGCTCTAATGAGGTCCCAGCAGTTTTTAACAATAACAGGACATTACCATTCCTAAGATATATTATGTGTTTTCCTTCATCTTTCTCCCTTGAATGAAATGCTTAGAAGTATGCTAACCCCCAATTCCCTTTCCTTTACTATGACAAATGGTCCAGTTACTTAATAGGGCTAAATACTTTGCTATGACTTAAAATACTCATTTGAATAAAATCTTAAAAAGACGAGCATTTGTGTGCTTTTAATGTACTTTCTGGTAGAGGACCTGAACACCAGTCGAACACCTGTTTACTAATGGCCTTGGAAGTCCTCTCTAACGCCATCTGCGCTAGTTATGCATCCTGATGGCGATTTTTGCCACATTTCCGGATCCTCTTGGAAAGCAGGTTGGAGCCAATGCTCCCACGTCCCTTGGGTTCTGATTCCAGTTCCAACCCCATGCGAGTCTGCCATCAACAAGGGGACTCGCTCCCTTTGCAGAGCTGGCTGGAAAGGTCAGACGTCCCCTAGGTGCGGCCCAAGACCGTGGATGTATTTTTTTAAAAGGAAAAACATGGTGATGAGCAAGCGCCCCAGCATTGCCTAACTTAGCCTGGGCTCTCCCAGCACTTGTTCTTCTGTGTGACAGGGCCCAAGCCAAGTCTAGAGGTATTTTTTCTCTTTAAAGGTCAGACAGATTAAAAGTAAGCAACAAAGGAAGGAACCAAGCTGTGTCCCATGATGTAACACAGGGACTTCAACAAACTCAGGCGTTCTCCTTTGTGGAGTCAAGCTCAGGGAATGCCTGTTGGCCAGAAGGGACTTTGAGGCGGGAGGCTCGAAACCACCTGTGTTCCTGCGTTCTATTTTGGTTCTGGGAGAGCTTTGGGTCAGTGGCTTTCACTGTGCCCTGAAATTGGCATGTTATAAACAGCCGGGTTGGGTCTCTGATCCAACAAAGCAGCCAGCTTGAAAAATCATTCTGGGAAAAGCACTGAATCATTTGTTCCGGGCACAGAAAGTCACTGTGCCTCGAGAAGCAGGCCGTCAGCAGAGTCCCTCAGACAAGCACCCTCATATCTGCTGTCCAGTGGGGAGGGCTCTCCCTTCATTCTGGGCTCTCATTCTTTCCGCCTGTCACTTCACTACTCATATTATTTAGGGCTTGGTTTCTCCTAATAGGCTCTCTTTGTTGGCTATCTGCAGACAGCTTTGTGAGAGCCTTCCCTTTCCGGGTTCCTGTGGGAGAGAAACCATGGAGCTATTTAATGCACTTTTCGATAACCCTCATTTTCCATCCTCTGTTTTCTTTGCTCTTCGCACACACATGTAATGACTAAAAATGAATTCCAGGCGAGAGCAGAAATCTGCGTGCTGTATGTTGTCCGCCCCATGCAGGTCTGATTTTGCTTCAGCTGCATTCCCCTCTCTTGAGGCCCCTTCCAAAGTCTGGCTCTCCTGAGGTCCACCCGAGTCCCAGCTCCTCCCACACTGCAGCAGGCGGGGGCAGAGCTGATGGGCTGTTTATAGCTTCATTTTTCCAGTGCTCCATTTTATTTAGTTGTGTCCCTCCTTTTTTTTCCCCCCCCAAAACAAGCAGTTTGTCCCAAAAAAGGATCAAATGGAAAACTTTATAAATACTCCAAATGGTGGAAACAGGAAGTGGAATAAAAATGATGTAGCTATTCACAGAAAACATGCTGTCATTTTCCTCCGTAAATATATACTATTCATTTTCAGGAAGAGGCTATGCCTAAAGCTGAAGAAAAAAGTTCACAGCGCCTCCTCTGACTCTGGAGACCATGAGGAGCTCCACTGTGGTATGCGGGCTGCTCCGGGTCCAGCGCGGCACGACGGCATGGCATGGAAACCTCTGAAAAATAGCTATCGTTTCTAGTGCAGAAATGCAAAGGGATGCCTTTCTGGGGTACCCAGGTCCCAATGTCTTGTGACTTATCTAGTAGATACTTCATCAGTATCAGTCATATCAATCCCAATTCCAATGATCTAATTCCTAAGTCACACCCAGTTTCTTCCTGTTAACCTTATTCATGTAGTCATAGTAGCTAACATTGATATAATGTGTCCTGTGTTCTAGATACTCTTGTAAGTGCTTTGCAAGAATCGACTCATTTAATCCTCACTGCAGTGCTAAGTGGTAAGCATCACTATTGTCTTCTCCATTTTATAGAAGAGGAAACTGAAGCACAAAGGAACTGCTGACTTTCCTGAGGGCACAGAACTTAGAAACGATGGAGCTGAGCCTCAAACCTAGGCAGTTGGGTTCCAGAATCTATATCCTTATTAGTATCCCTTTATTAAGGATTAAGAAAAGACTAGAAAAGCAACCACAAAGCACACTGTGACAAAATCAATTTTTTTTATTGGCACTGTTTGGACTTCGTAAAAGATTAAACAAATAAAATTATGATGGAATTGTTTGACTTATAAAGTAAAAAATGAAAGTGTCTTAATTTCACGTGTCCTTATAACAGAGAGGCATGAGGGATGTCCACAGACAGAAGAGGAGAAGACACAGAAGAAGAGAAGGCCGTGTGAAGATGGAGGCAGAGATTGGAGTGATGCGGACACAAGCAAAGGAATGCTGGCAGCCACCAGAAGCTGGAAGAGGCAAGAAACAGACTCTGAGCTTGAACCTGTGGAGGAAGCACAGCCCTGCTGCCATCTTGATTTCAGCCCAGTGATACTAACGTCAGCTTTCTGGGCCCCAGAATGTGATTGTCGGAATTCTAGCTATTGGTTAAAGCTGTAACTTTCAAGGGCAGAGCAGTGAGAGGAGCAGGATTAAATGCCTTGTCCTCTGTGTTTCGTTAGTCTAAATCAGTCATTCTCAAACTTTTTGGTCTTGGTACCCCTTTTCACTCTTAACAATTATTGAGGACTGCAAAGAGCTTATCTTTACGTGCAATATATCTACAGATATTTAGTATATTAGAAATTAAAACTGAGCAAATTTAAAAATACTAATTAATTCACATAAAAATAAAAAAGGCAAACCTATTACACATTGACATAACATAATTTTATGAAAATGGCTATATTTTCCAAAGCAAAAAAAATCAATGAGTAGAGTAGTATTGTCTTACAGTTTTGCAAATCTCTTTCCCTTCCGGCTTAATAGAAGACAGTTGGATTCTCTTACTTGCTTTATATTCAATCTGTTACAACATGTTGTTTTGATTGAAATGTATGAAGAAAATCTGGGCTCACATAGATATGTAGTTGCAAAAGGAGGAATATTCTAAAGGTTTTCAGATAACTATGAATATTCTTCTTCAAGTCTTCATTAAAGTTAAATGATAATTTTTAAAAGTTAGTTGTAATGTAGAATCTGAAACTCTATCAATGAAATTTTGGTACTGTGTTACATTACAACCCACTGGTATATTTTATACTGTGAATGGATCTTTTATTTATTTATTTATTTCATGAATAACTTTTATTTATTTATTTCAAATTGTGTTAAAATATACACAATATAAAATTTTCATTTTAACCATTTTTAAGTGTAAGTTCAGTTCTGTTAAGCATGTTCACATTTTTGTGCAATGATTACCACCATCCATCTCCAGAACTCTTTATCTTGCAAAACCAAAACTCAGTACCCATTACGCTAATTCGCCATTCTTCTCCCCTCACCCCAGGACAACCACCATTCTACTTCTATTTCTACATATTGGACTACTTTATGTACCTCATGTAAGTGGAATTGTACAGTATTTGCCTTTTGTGACTGACATTTCACTGAGCATAATATTCTCAAGGTTTGTCCACGTTATCACATGTATCACAATTTCCTTTCTGTTCAGGGCTGAATAGTCTTCCATTGTATGTGTATGCCACATTTTGCTTATCCATTCTTCCATCAATGGACGCTTGGTTTGTTTGTACCTGTTGGTTATTGTGAATAATACTGCTAGTGAACATGAGTGAAAAAATATCTTTTTGAGACTCTGCTTTCAATTCCTTTGGTTATCTATCCAAAAGTGGAATTGCTGAATTGTGTGGTAATTCTGTTTTTAGTTTTTTGAGGAACTGTTTTCATAGCAGCTGCACCATTTTTCATTCTCACCAAAAGTGCACAGTGGTTCCAATGTCTTCACAGCCTCACCGACACTTCTTATTTTTTGTCTTTGTTTTGGATAGTAGCTGTATTGTTCAGGGTTCTCCGTTCTCAGAGAAGTAGAACCAGTAGAATGTGTGTGTATGTGTGTGTGTGTGTGTGTGTGTATTTATTATATAGTTATATATTCATATATATTATATTGTATGTATTTTAGGTGTACCGTTCAGCAATGTTAAGTATATTCACATTGTTGTGCAACCACTTTCCTGAACATTTGTTTTCCTTGTAGTGACAGGCTCATCACTTTTATTTCAAGATAAGTTCTGCCGAGAACTCGAATCTGAATAACCTCAGTTAAACAATTTAATAATTTGACACAGTTAGCCGTTTCCTCCATTTTAGAACTTTTTTTATTATGTGCTATCCTACTGCCGTGGTTTTCTTTCCCTCTTACTGAATACTCATTTTTAGCCTTTACTGAGTGCTAATCCTGGGTTCTGATAATGGAGCACACGAGGGTCTTGATCCTGGGTCTGCCTTGTCTCTAGGTTTACTTTCTACTTAGGTAATCTCACCCAGTTTTGTGGTTTTAGATGCCTTCTATCTGTCTAACTATCTATCTATCTATCTATCTATCTATCTATCTATCTATCTATCATTCCACCCTTCCAGTAAGCTCCAACTGTGTAGGGGACAGCTCCACTTAGGAACCACATAGATATCTACACAAAATGTGACCACATCAGAATTCTTGACTTCATTCTCTCAGTCTATTCCCCTCCCATATCAGGAAATGATACCCTCGTCCTAGCCCCAAATTAAATTCATCTTTTGTATTGTTTCCCCCTCATACTCCACATCCAATCCACCAACACCAGTGGGCTGGACATTCAAAATACATCTAGAATCAAGCCACAGCCCATCACCTTCACAGCCGCCACCCTCGACCAGGCCATCATCATAGGAGCAGGAGTATTGGATAACAAGTATTAATCCCTTGTATTAATAGGCTTCAAAAACACGCATTCCCAGATTTGTTTTACTTCATGATCCTTCTTGTGATGCCATCAGCTTATAGGAGGGTCTTCATAAGAAAGAGTCCCATGAACCTGAGGCTGTCTGTGGTAAGGCTATTGTTGTATCAGATGGTGCACTCTTCTTGAAGAGCCCAAGGAGAGATTTCTGTTTAATCTAGTAGAGTCATTAGTATATCGGCTGGGACTCTTTGTTTATAAATAAAATAATCATATAATTTACCATCTAAAACTATGATGCTTTAGGGAGTAAAAGAGAACCCTCTTGATCTTCACACTGGGACTGTCTTAAGAAAACCAGGGCATATGCTCACCTTAGCTATAGTAAAAGAAACAAACTCTGGTTGGATTAACTGAAAAGAGGGAACTTTGATGTGAAGACCATGGTATGACACAGACGTCAAGAGCAAGAATGCAGCCAGGCTTCAGTGATGCCCGGCTCCAGGAAGGCGCTCCTCCTCCTCTTCGCTCCTTTCTTGGCGAGTCGGCCTCTTTCTCCACTGATTGGCTTTTCCTTTCACTCGGTCCACATGGTGGATGCAGTCATGACTTGGCTCCATTCGAGACTAGATCAGGCTAAACCAGAATACCAGAAATCTAAAAAAAAAATGTTGTTACCGTTCTTTTCTTTCACAAGTTCACATTTGTAACACCAATTACAATGATATTCAGAAAAATTAGAGGTTTTGGTGATACACATCCGAAATCTGGGGTTAGATAAGGTAGTTTTAAACTTATCCACCTCATCATGCAATTTTGCTTTTTGTTTTGATCACACAGAATTAATAAAATTCCAATTCACACAGAAAGCACTTAATATTTTAATTATTGCTCACCATCTTCATCATAAATGTAATTCACACCTAAAAACTATCTACGACATCACATCTGACATGCTACACTTGTGTGTGCTACAGCCCAGGGTGACTTCTCAGTGGGGTCGTCTGGTTGGCACCTGCGCCTAAGCCTTGCCCGTCATCTCTGAGTGCTGTGCACAGGTAGTGAGGGGTCTTTCCACACAATTTTATGTTATAAAAATTCACAAGTGTGTGTTTAAATATATAAACACCAGTGCGGAATGAAGCTTTGGTGGTCTAGTGGTTAAGATTCAGTGACTTCATTGCTGAAGCCTAGGTGCATTTCCCAGTCAGGGAACCACACCACCCATATGTTGGCTGTCATGCTGTGGCAGCTGCATGTTGCTGTGAGGCTGAAAGCTCTGCCACTGCTGTTTCAAATACCAGCAGGGTCCCCCATGGTGGACAGGTTTCAGTGGAGCTTCCAGACAGACTAGGAAGAAGGACCTGGCCATCCACTTCTGAAAAAATTGGCCATAAAAACCTTATGAATAGTAGTGGAGCATTGTCTGATAGAGTGCCGGAAGGCGGAGGATGGTGCAAAAAGACCAGGCAGGGTTCCGCTCTGCTGCCCACAGGGTGCTAAGAGTCAGAATTCACTCGATGGCACTAATAACAACAAATCAATGCAGAACTTCATCTTTCATAGTCAATGACACATTTAGGTGATGTCAAGTAGGCACAGAAATGACAATGGGTTGCGGGTTGCACAAAAATGAGTTACTTGGCAACACAAAGTAGGAAGGCTGTTAGGTCTGTCACTGGATATTTCAAATTCCTGAGAGAGAATTCCTGGTCGAGCTTGGGGTAGTCATCTACCCAAGGGATAGAGTTACATAGAACTTCCATGGATACTTGGGAGAGGAGAAGTGGTCAGCAAAGAAAAACTTCAATTATAGAAAAGCAGGAAGAGAACCAAGAGAACAGTAAGAGAGGAAATTTCAAGGAGGCAATCAATAATGCCGAATGGCATTATCCTAGGCACCTACACAGGATAATATTTAGGTCCTAAAATGAGATCTTTAATGTTTCTGCCCCTGAGTAGTTTACTTTTTGGAAAAAGAAACTGACAATAAATAAACAAATATACATGTAATAAAAATATAATATATTATAGTCGTCTGCCCATCACATCTGATACATGTTTTAAAAAGACCTCTCAAGCTGATCTCTGGAGAATAGACTCTAGGGTGACAGGGACACCTGTTAAGAGAATAGTTCAATAGTCTACAAGGCCCAGTGACAAAAGCCAGTCTTATTTGGAAATTAGGAAATCATTGAGGCTAGTTTTTTCGACAAATATTTATTGAACCTACTGTATGAGAGGTACTGGGCTAGGGTTGGGGACTAAGTGAGAAAGTAAGATTTCTCATTTTGGAAAAGTCAAGGGGCACTAGTTAGTTTGATTGGTTGGGGAGGAAATTGGAGGCAAGGAGATCGTGATAGCCATTTAGAATATTTTCACGAAGTTTAGAGGTGTCTAAAGGGAAAGAGATGAGACAGTAAGTAGTTTGAGGAACCACAGACTCAAGAGGGTGTTTTATGCATGTATTTTTTTTCAGGCTGAAGGGTAGGAACAGTTGAAAGAAAGAGGCAGAGGGTACCATAGAAGGAATATTCTAGAGGAGATGGAGAGGATGGAATAAGGAACATGGGAAGGAATTATCTTGAAAGGAAGTGAAAACATCTTTTCTGAAACAGCAACTGTAAAGACCTTAATAAAGTTACTAAAGGAGAGGAGGGAAATTGAGGGAGGGCATGCCAGACAGCATCTGTTTTCTGTCAACTTAGAAGAGAATGATCTCTATAAAGAAGTGCAAAGTAGCTGTCACTTGGAAGAGTGCAGGCAAGGTTGAACATGGCCTTTATAGGAGAAAGGAAGGGAGAGGGAACTGACCCCAGATGAGTGAGTGGATTACTGTGGAAGACTGTGATTCCAGTTGAGATGGAAAAACATATGTATGCAATAGAGCCAATTAACATTGGTGTGTCACTTTTTTTTAAAGCAATATCTGGGAAGTTGAGGAAGAGGAATGGAGATAAGAGAAGATCAGGATGTTCCAGGTCTGGAATTATCACAAGTAAGTGAGAAAGAAGATCAGTGTGACAAGAGGTAGAGGAGGTGGTTGAGAATGTAGCCAGAATGGTCAAAAGGCAGGGGCCTTGGGAAGGAGGGACTGAAGTCCTGCTCAGGTTGAGAGGAAGTGAGAGTGGGAGATGCAGAAGGGAGGAAAGCAGTTTTCACAGAGGGGAATTTTATACTTTAGCATCTTCAGGGTGGACTCATTGAGTGTTAATGGAGTCCAATTTAATGCAGGAAATGACAGGTTCAGTAGGTAAAAGATTAATGTTAATAAAAATTCCTAAAAGAACTAGGTCTTGAGTTATACCTTAGACCAGAGACCTTTACATCCTCCACGAAGCCTTGAGGAGGCCAGCCTTATCCCTCAGAGGCCACTGCAAGGAGACAAGATTTTCAAGGACTCCCTTCTGTCTGCTTAAATCAGAGTTTCTTTGGGTTTATCTGCCTGATCTACTAGGAACTTGTAGGCTGACATTTGAAGGAAGAGTTCAAAAGGTAAAAACTTTGAAAACCACTCTCTTAAAGTCTAAGAGTTTAGAGCATGGTCCTCATGAATTATGTGGCGTGGATACGAATTACCTGGAGAGCTTCGTGAAAGTTCAGATTCCTCATCCTCAGTCCTGGAGTGTCTGAGCCTCTGCAACCTAAATTTTTTTTTAAAAACTTTTATTTTTTTTTAGAGTAGTTTTAGGTCAACAGGAAAATTGAAAGGAAAGTTTAGAGATTCCCCACATACTTCCTGTCCCAACACGTGCAGAGCTCGCCACATTATTGACATCCACCACCAGAGTGGCACATTTCTTACAATTGATGAACCTACCTATTTGACACAGCATTATCACCCAGAGGTCATAGTTTACATTATGGTTCACTCTCCATGTTGTACAACCTATGGGTTTGGACAAACGTATAAGGGCACATACCCACCACCATAGTATCATATAGACTAGTTTGGCTGCCCTAAAAATCCTCTGTGCTCTGTTCATCCCTTCCCAGGCCAAGACCTGGCAAGCACTGATCTTTTTATAATCTCCATAGTTTTGCCTTTTCCAGAATGTCATATAGATGGAAAACACAGTATGTAGCCTTTTCAGATTGGCTTCTTTCGCTTAGTAATAGGCACTCAAGTTTCCTCCATGTCTTTGTGTGACTTGATACCTCATTTCTCTTCAGCACTGAATAATACTCCACTGTCTGGGTGTACTACAGCTTATTTGTCCATTCACTACTGAAGGACAGCTTGGGTGCTTCCAAGTTTTGGCAATTACGAATAAAAATTCTGTAAACTTCCATGTGCAGTTTTCAAGTCCTTTGGGTAAATACCAAGGACCATGATTAGTGATGGTATGGTAAAAGTATGAAGTAAGTGAAGTAGAATTAAGTTTCTTGAGAGTTGGACATAATTGAGATTGTGTTTTTGTTAAGGAAGTATGACCAAGCCAGAAAGAAGCAAAGAAGTTGAGCATATGTGCAAAGAAGTGATTCACCACTGAATTTAAGCAAATAAGTTTAAAGGGCCTTACATGAGTGCAGACCATAGAGAGGCTGGATTAGTGGATTGGATGTACCAGTGAGGTTGAAGTATCTTTGCAGTTGGGGATTAGAAGCGTTGAGCGAGAAAGAAAAGATTGTGGTCAGAGGTAAAGTTGTTAATGTTATTAGAAACTGTGTGTCCCTTAAGAATAGGTTACTTCTTCAGGAAATAGACCTTCAGCATATGTAACTGAGAATAATAAAGCAAAAGAGGGGTACTGTAAAGTCTACTTTATACTCTGTTGTGTGCTTGCCTTTCAAAGAACTTCTAATTTAGTTAGATCTACAACATTTTCTAAGAATTTCTAGTCAAGAACGAAACCAAAGTGTGTTGACTATTAGAACGCCCAGTGTAGAGAGAAGGCAGAATGGCATTGGCAAAAGGGATGTGTTGGTGGTGATTCTTCTACGGGTGGGTGTTTCTTGGGCATGGGGTTGGTTCTCATAGCTTTTGCAGCCATCTCCCTCCCCATGCCTCCATCTGGCCTGCTTACATTGCATATACGATCATGTACCACATAATGACTTTTCAGTCAATGACGGACCACATAGACAATGGTGGTCCTATAGGGTTAGTCCCATATAGGCTAGATGTGTAGTAGGCTAGACCATCTAGGTTGTGTACATACACTTTATGATGTTCACACAATGATGAAGTCACCTAATGACGCATTTCACAGAAGATATCCCCATTGTTAAGCAATGCATGACTGTATGTATTTGAGCCCCCAAAATGTAGGGCTTGTGACCCTGACAAGTTTTAGTAAATTTAACAAGGCAATGAAATACCCAATTTAAAATTCCACAGTGTCCTGGATATTTCAGGACATGGCCAATGTCCAATACGGAAATACAATCACAGTGACAGCGTTCATTCCCTTTCTCTTCCCCAGTGACACCCAATATAAATGATGTCCCTGGAGTTGTGAACTCAGTGGCCCTCTGCCTCCTCTAAAATACCCAGTTAAATTTCTGAACTGTCCAGGAGCACACATCACAGGAAGCTGGCATCCCCAACATGGGCAAGCAGACCCCTCACTCCTCTTCTGTCCCAATATTGCCAGTTCCACAAATTGCTGTGCCACAGGTGAAAACAATGTCATTGCTTCCCATAAAGTATTTTTTTCAGGCCGTTTTCTACTCAAATCCTTGTATATTATCAACAGATAACACCATGAAGCAAATGAGTACACCACTTGTTTAACTTGACAAGTGAACGAGAGGAGTTAGATGCCAAGAGAAGACATTGTTTGCTACCTCTGCGCAGACCCAGCTGGAAAAGACCTACCGTCTTTTTGTGTTCCTTCTTTTTTCAACTTGTCCTGTATTTCTGATCTGTGTCTGCCAGCCATAGAGGATTCATGGCCTTGAATTTACCCTCCTCCTCCTCCTCTGCTTAACGTATTTATGTAATCACTTTGTGTTGACAGTTTAAGCTAGATAAGCAGGGGGTCATTTTCCCCCTCTCAGAAAGATTTCCAAGGGGGTGGGAGGACACCTAGAAAAACACCAGTGAATTCTATTGACTTCGTGTTTAGACTTGAGTCATGCCATGGGGCAATGGGTTGGGCAGGAGCCTGGGAGAATGGGGTGAGATGGGATGAAGACAAAGGCTTGGATCCAAACCAGAAGTCACAATATCTTGCAGTTCCTTTTATCCTTCCTTTCAGCTAAGACTTCATTTCTTTTCATGCAAACTCAGGCCAAGCTTGTGGTCAGATTCTGTCCATCAGGAGGACTAGGAAGAGAAAGAGGTAGCAGGCAGTCTCTGACACTGACATCGTTTAAGCACAGTTCTCCAGGTGAGAAAGCTCATTTCTCACGGCTCCTTGGCTTTCCCCTAGTATTTACTTCTTCTAACCAGTGAAAACTGAAGCAAGTACTCACAAAGAAAAACACGATTTTGGTACCTTGATTGGTGAGATTCCTTTCTTGTCATGTTCCTGGGGCATTTGCCGAGGCACCTGCTGAGGCCATGTTCCTGCCTGAACATATTTCTGCCGAAGTGCAAAATTAGGTGCATTGATCCAGACCTCCTTCCAACCTACAGTCTCATATGTGCCTTGTCCCTTCCCTTGGCAAACCTACAGATCTTTCTGAGTCCTCCTTGAAACCAATTCTTCATGTTCTGTCTTATTCACTTCAAGGGATGTTTACCTTATTTACTGAAATTGTATAGTTTTTTTAAAAACAATTTGAGCTTGCCTTATGAGTTCTTTAAGGAGAAGGACTTATGTCTTCTGCTAATTGAACTTTTGGCCCCCTCTTTAGATTTTGATACACTTACTTGGAAATTGATGTAAAAATATTTTTTGAAAACACCACAAAAACCTTCGTAAATGGCATTAAACTTAACTTCTTACAAGAGATTTGTTGAAAAATTGTTTATGATTTCAAGGGCAATTTGTTCTTATTAATTATCTACTCTATTGGCCTAATATCTAGGATGAAGTGCTGAGAATAAAAGACCAAAAGACAAACTCAGGACTTCCACTCCGAAAATGAATACAATGTTCACCAAGAGATATGTGCAAGAGTGTCCATAGCAGCATTTTTCTTAACAGCCACAATTTGGAAACAATGCAAATACCCTCAACAGAAGAGTGGATACATACTTTGTGGTACCTTCATTCAATATACAGCAGTGTGAAGGAACAGATTATGGTTGCACCTAACAACCTGGGCCGCAAAATGTTGAGCAAAAGCAGACATCTCCAAAGAGTATGTAATCTATGATTCCATTTATGTTAAGTTCAAAACTGGCAAAACTAATTTACTGCGCTAGAGGTCAGAGTAGTGCTTACCTTTGGAGTGTTGACTGGGAAAGGGCATGGGGTAGGCATCTGGGGCCCTAGAAATGTATATATCATGATCTGGCTGGGGGTTACACAAGGGAGTGCATATGTAAAACTTGGTTGAGCTGTATACTTAAGATACGTGCATTTTGCTATATGTAAATTATGCTGCAATTAAATAGCTTTAAAAAAAGATGAACAATGCAGAGTCCCTGGCCTCAAGGAGCTAACAGTTTGGTAAGAGAGAAAATGTGGAAGGCATCCTTTCCCTGCAGCATGCTAAGTGCTGCTGTAGAGGTAGGTATGAAGTAGAACGACAAAAAGACACGTGTGAAGGCACCGGGAAGGAGGAGAAGACGGGGAGAGACACACATTCTCTTGGAAAGAGGCAGAGGGGTATTTCAGGAGAGGGACAGCACGGGTATGTCTGGTGTGGTTTATGTCGCTGTCACACCGTGAAACTGCTCTCCAGATCACCAAATCCAGGGAATGTTTCCCAGCTTTTCTATTTTTTGACCTCTCTGTGGCATTTGGTTTTGCCAGTTGCTTCCATTTTTAGAAACGTTCTCTTACTGGCTTTGGTGAATAGTTCCTACTGATTTCCCTTCTCTCTCTCAGTCCTTCTTTTTCTTTTCCTTTCTGTTCCCTCTCCCTGGTCTTGTCCTTTAGATGTCATCATCCTGCTAAATCTGTCCATGACTCTTCCTCTTCTTGTCCTCGTCTCTGGGCAACTTCATTTAACTGTGTCCACAGTTTTAGCTACCGCCCCCCTCCCCTCCATGTCGTTGACTCCAGATTTGGTATCTTGAACTTACATTTCCATCCTTATCTTAAGAATTACATAGGTACATTTCAACTGGACACCACCACTTGGATGCCCTGCAGATAGCTCAAAATTTAGCATTTCTGAAACTGAGCTCTTCATCTCCCTCTCCCGCTGAAGCTGCTTCTCCTTTTATTTTGCCTCATCCAGCAGATTACTTTTGATAACAGTCTTGTCTTTCCTCTCAGGCTCAGTTAGACTATCTCTCTCTGTGCTTCCATCGTGCCTCGCGTATGCCTCCACCATAGCACGGCTCACTCTCAGTTCAAAGCAGTGAACAAAATGGCGGCTCCCACTGTTGTGTATTTTTACTTCCAGGAAGCCCACCTGGGCTAATGCTTGGTGGAACATTATTAGGCCTGATGTTCTTTACTTTCTTGACAGCACATGCAGTTGCTTCACGGTGTTAGCTCTGTGTGAATGCTGGTATTATGAATCCTCTATTAGTTTCATCAAGTGACAGAACCACAACTACTGATTTAAACAAAAAGAGAAGGTACTAGAGAGAGTTTGATTTGACCTTGGGCGTAACTGAATCCACGACATCATTTAAATTAGGTCTCTACCCTTTCTCTGTTCTCTGGCTCAGATCTGCTTTCATACCTGTTGGCTCTGTTCTCAGGTAGACCATTGAAAGCTCAGGTGTTACATTACCTTTACGGTTGGCAATTCCAGCAGAAGGAGAATGCTTCTCTCTATATCTTTCCAACAAACTTCCCCAGAGGAGTCTCTTTGGCCTGACTTGGCCATGAAATCACTCCTGAACCAATCATTGAGGCCAGGGAGGTGGAATGCTCGATAGTCCAGGCCTGGGCCTTGTGCCTACTTCAGGAGTTGGACGTGGAGCCAACCATCAAAAGGTCTGAGCTTGGTGTTGGTTGGGCCTCCAGAGGGAGAAGGAGGTGCTGTCGTCAGAAGAGGGAATGAATGCTGGCCAGGCAAAAATAATGCTTGTCCGTTATAAGTCCTCTGTGAAGGGGAGTTGGTGACACCACAGACTCAGGGCAGTGCTCTAAGTTGGCACAGCACCATGATCCTTTGGGCCAGCCCTCCTTTCTTGATTGTGGTTTAGCCTCTGATTCACTCCATCTGTCAGCTTGTCTCTCCTGCCAGCCACATACTTCCTAGGACGGGTCATTGTCAGGGGGTGGGAATCAACAAAAAGGAGCCTTTTAATCTGTATCTTCAATTCGCCCTCTGTCTTTACCTGTTGTACCCTGTCCTGTGTCATGGGAATGAGGAAGGATGACGCAACCAGCCAGTTCTAGCCGTCTATGTGAATCATCTGTAAGTCATGCAGAACAATGCTATTGAGGGGTCAGATTTCCAGGAACTGCCTCTCATGCATCTTTCTTGGTCCACACAGTATCTGGCACAGGACTCTGGCTCTCACCCCTCAGCCCCTCACCCCTTAACATTGCTCAAACTATAAATTGAAGGGATGTTTGGGGAAAAGAAAGAGCTACTGCCCTAAACCCAAAGCCGAGATAAGTGGCAGACAACGAACAGAGCACTGGAGTGGCCAGGTGACCTGGGTATTTAACTAGTGTGCGCTGGGACAGCCACATTTGCTCTCTGCTCGACTATGTTCTCACTGGTTGGTGCCCAGTCTTATAGAATGTTCTCCGTGTTTCTAGTCCTGGCTGTGTCACTCGATTAATGTGCACTCATGTGTTCACTGAGCCTTCCCTAGGCCTCAGCTTTCTATCAGGAGAATGAGAAGCTAAGATGCAAACACTCCTTTTAACTCAAAAAGTTTCTACAATTCTGGGATATTTCACTTAGAAAAACCACCACACACAAAAAGTATAAATCCCATATTCTGGAGTTGATTTGATAAAAATCATCATAAACCATTTAAACTATCCAGTAATTTACTAGTAACGCATTTCCCGATGAGGGAATAGAAGGTCCTGGTTTCTTTTCTTCTACTGAGTCAGTGTGTGCTGTTCCCTAAAATAAAAATCAACTTCATATAAAGCTGCTGGAAGTGTTATGTAGTCTTAGCACAGACCACACCTAAACTCAGCAGGACATTGTTTCCTTGTTAGAGGACACACAGCAGAGAGCTCCAAATAATAGCTCGGTTGTCCAATGTCTACTTAATGGATTAGCAAAGTTAACAAATGATATCTTATTCCTGGCTCCTTCTGCTGAAATGTAATACTTCCAAAGGCGAATAAACTGTTCCCGCTTGGTGACCTTCCTCCTTTCAGGGAACGAACATATTTGCTTCTCTCAACCTAGGCCTTTTCCCTTCCCCACAGAATAAACCAAAACATCTGGAGATACTGTGGGGTCTCTTTCAAGAAGATTACACGTTCTTTTTTGCTCTCACTTTTCTGGGAGATGAATCTTGACAACTCGAAATTAGAAGCTGGTGCTCCAGCTCCGTGTGAGACAGTCTGGCAGTCCGAGGGAAGCCTGCCTGTCCATGCTTTTTCCCTTGTCTCTCCCCTTCTCCCCTCATTTCCTCTTAGTCTCCCTCTTCTCTTCTTTCTTTCTTTCCCAGTGACGTTTCACTGAACTTTGAGACTGTAAGGCCCAAAGAAGATCCCCTCCTTCCTTCCTATTTCCAACCTGGAAAGAGGCCACCTGGAATCAAACGCAACATGGCTGACACCCGCCACCTTTCCTCTGGGCTAAGCCTGGGGCCAGGGCTGCTGCTAATGGGGCAAGTTTTACCCCCCTGAAGGCCATCACTCTTACCTCCGAGTAGGCATAAGTTACAGGTTGGAGAGCTTGAAGGCAGGTGGAACTGGCTCGTCTGTCCCTTCTGTGGTGAGGGGCTTTGCAAAGGATGGTGTGTGTCATCTCTACTCACTTATTTCCCCTCAATACTGATCTCCCTCTAGTCAATGAGAGAAATCTGGATGAGTGTCTACTACCCAACAGGCACGGGTCCCTTTGCAACCAAAGCACTAGGACCATTTTCAAGCTGAGGTGAAAGGGAAGAGGCCAGCTGTAGAACACCCATAGGATGGAGGTGGATTCTTCTCAGGATTCCCTCCTCTTCAGTTCCCTACTGAAAGCTGTTGACTAAGTTCTTGGAGGCCAGCTTTCACTGATGTCTGGTTAGAGAGGAAAAGGATGAATAAAACCCTGGCTCGAGTGCTGACGGTTAGCAAGCGTTCCGATGGCTATGTAGAGCTCGGGCTTCTGGCGGGAAAGTCAGTGAGTCACAGGACAGTGCACGGATGAAATATTTTGGGGAAAGACGTATTTTCCCTTGGGATGTGGACAGTGGTGAGTATGTATGTATGTTTTTGGTAGGAAAACAGGGTGATGGGGTAATAGAGAGAGTGGTGGGAAGACACTGATAATTGAGGTGGAGAAAGGGCTAAAGAGCTGCCCTTGTCTGCTTTGGCTGATTTTGCTACAGGTGGAGTGTGAAATATGAACTGTTTACACAGCTCATATTTCCATGTACTAAGAAAAACAGAGAAAGCTGGGCACAGAGCTCTAACTGAGCTCCCTTCTTAGCTCCAAACCACTTTTTTAAAATGGACCGTTAGATCTTGAAGGAAGCTGTTTTCCACCAGACCTGGTGGTGCTGGAGCAGAGCATGTGCCACCAGCTGAGAAAACAAACCCGAGAAAGAGAAAGTGTACTTGGGTTAACAGGCCCTAGGCAAGAAAGTCTCCTTTCCCTCCCCTTCCTGGTCGGCACGTCCCCCGGGGCTGGAATAGTGGGCTTTGGCAGCGGAGGTCCTTAGGTAGGAGAAAGGACTGGCTGCCCTGCAGCCACATAGAACAAGAAGAGATTTACAGTCTCCACTCCTGACTTTTATTTAATGGAAACCAGAGGCATAAAAACAAGGCGGCAAATAACACCATGAGAGGAAATAAAAGGGGAGAGGGGGAGAAAAGGCTGTACTTTGAATGGAGCGCACATTTGCCATGCAGGTACTCACAATCGCAATGTTTGTCCGCCACGCTCCAAGAAGGAGATATGACAGTGGATGAACGCCACTGGTTGTGCAGAGCCGTCTACACAGGGGTCACTGGGTCTAGGACTCCTCGAGAAGGGTTTAATCCTTGGTGAAATACTAAATGGGCCTTGTCAAAATTTTTTCTCTTTTGCTTAGAAATCTTTGTTCATTCTAAGAAACATTTTATACAATTTGCTTCTGATTTGTCACACTTCTCTGGAACTAGTTGGGTTAAAAACTACTTGTGCCTGTGACTGTGGCTCCGTGTGTGTGATGGATAAAATATTCATACTTATTCTTTTAAGTGGCTAGTAGTTTGAGCTAAGTCTGATATTCTGAACTCTTATCTGTGGTTTCAGAGTGGGCATGTTCTCCCGCCAATCTGTGATCCTTCCTAACAGCAGGCCTCTCATTGGACAGGACGGTTCCCTGTACTGAAGAGTAAATTGTTTTTAGAGCCACAAGCATTTCCTCTCCTTTGTCGACAGTCGTACCTGGACTCTGACTCATCACCTAAATTCAGGTGGAAGAAATCAGATGCTTATAAAAATACTCTGAAAAGTCATGCTTAACCTTTAAGGGGAAAAGTCTAGATGTTTCATTAAACATTTATCACTTTTTGGGGAGAAAAGAAACTTTATTTTCCCCTCTTGGGGAATTACCTAGAAGCAATAAAACGCTGTTTTATAAGTAAATATCCCAGTTTACCTCTCATGGAATGAAGCAAAATAAATATAAACTTTAAAATATGGTCATGGCCCATATATTTTAAAAAGTGTTGTCACCACGGACCAACGCAGCTCAAATATATTTCTTTCATGTTTAACCATACGGGGTGAATAGATTTTCCCCCAATATCAATCTTTTTCTCTATTAACTGTCTGATTTCTTCTATAATGTTTGATTAGAAAAAAGGAGTGGTAATGGAACCTTACGTCTTGTTTAAAAAGTAAAACATTGTCAAGGGGCTGGCCCCGTGGCTGTGTGGTTAAGTTTGCGTGCTCTGCTTCAGCGGCCCAGGGTTTTGCTGGTTTGGATCCTGGGCGCAGACATGGCACCGCTCATCAGGCCATGCTGAGGCAGCGTCCCACATGCCACAACCAGAGGGACTCACAACTAGAATATACAACTACGTACTTGGGGGTTTGGGGAGAAAGAAGAAGAAGAAGGAGGAGGAGGGGGAGGGGGGAGGGGAAGGGGGAGGCGGGGGAGGGGGAGGGGGAGGGGGAGGGGGAGGAGGAGGGGGAGGGGGAGGAGGGGGAGGGGAGGAGAAGAAGAAGACGAAGAAGAAGAAGAAAAGATTGGCAACAGATGCTGGCTCAGGTGCCAATCTTTAAAAAAAAAAAAGGTAAAACATTGTCAAAATCTGAGAATAATCCCTAGGAATGAATTCCTTTCCCCCTTCCCCACTTGGGTGTTCAAATTTTTCTTTGTGGCTTTTCTCTTGTTTGTTTTCCAGTTCTACTTTCCCTTGGCGTTTATCCATGGCTTCTCTGGGCAGAACTTCCTCTGGTTTGAATGCCTTCTCCCCACACATTGAAGGGTTGTGAAGGAAATGGTATGAGGCCTGGGACTCACTTCAGAGCAACCCAGCAGGCCGAGGGGATGGAGCGATACGGGTGACGGGGTGGGGGAAGCCAGCTTGGTCGTGAACTAATCATTACTGAAGCTGCGTGTGGGACACATGCAGGTTTATTACTTTATTCTCTTCTGAAATACGTCTGAAATTTTCCACAGAAAATGTTTTCCTCAATTGTCTCCAGGATTGACTTTTCTCTTTTACTGGACCCTGGTTTGTTGATCTTTATTTCTCTCCTCTGGACCCCAAATGTCGATTCTGGGAAGGACGCTATCTTGCCCAGTTCACTACTTCTGACAATGGGATTTTTGGAGATCTCTCGGAAGATGACTCAACCTGATGAGACAATGTTTATCGTGTGGCGTGCCTGTGTGTTCTTATTCCAGCTTCTGTCAGGGCAAGTGTGACAGATGCAGGCCCACCGAGGGCACAGGCTGAAGTGAACAGGGCAGGCCCTGCTGGATTAAAACCTTCCTCCTTTCTGGGTCCAGGTCTTGCCTCTGTCTCTTCCCTCCCTTCCCCTTCTCTTTGTGTTCCTTCACTGTTTGTTCTTCCCATTCCTTTTTGTTTTCTTCTTTGCTCTCAGTACCAATTCAACTTTCCTTCCTATATCGTGTGTGGAAAGCTGTCCTATAGCCATTTCTCAAATTCAAACTCTTCTAGAGCGGCAGAGCTCTAAGCCACTGTAGGGGATCCATCTGCTCCAGACTAAAGAATCTACTGAAACACTGAACACATTGAAACAGATATCGAGACATAGCCCTTATTTGACACGGGGCAGAGGAACTCCAAGGGAAAGAATTTGAACTCTGTCCACCACTGGGCATTAGATATGTTCAGAAAAAGCTAATGGGGTGTGTTTTGGGGAGGGTGTTACCAACTGAAGTCAGAATGCAGAGATAGGCTTTCACTTCTGAAAATCTTTCCATCTTACCAGTCTCCTCAGAACATAATAAAACTCACTTTTATTCTCTCTAGATAAAGCTAGGATGGATATATAACAAAATAATAGGTAGATAATGGTATCAGAATTCCAGGGCCCAGCCCAGTGGTGCAGGGGTTAACTTTGCATGTTCCATTTCAGTGGCCCAGGGTTCACGGGTTTGGATCCCGGGTGAGGACCTGTGCACTGCTTGGCACGCCACGCTGTGGTAGGCATCCCACATATAAAAGTAGAGGAAGATGGGCATGGATGTTAGCTCAGGGCCAGTCTTCCTCAGCAAAAAGAGGAGGATTGGCGGCAGATGTTAGCTAAGGGCTAATCTTCCTCAAAAAAAAGAAAAAAAAATTCCAAATTACTTCAATAGGCAAGAATGATGAACTAGAGCCAATAAGGTAAAATACAATATTAACAGTTCTAAATTGCTGCATGTGGTTGAAAAGGACCAACGGTAGTAGTATAATGAAGACCTGATGTTGTGCATATGCAAAAGGCTAACACACCGTGAACTGCATGGATACGCTTACAGTATCCAGATTGAGGGAGGTGATAGTACCATATTATGGGCACCACACTTTAAGAAAGATATTGACAAATTTAGGAAAATCCAGAGACAAGTGAGTGAGATAGAAAGGAGACTGGAAATCATAAATTATCAGGAATCATGAAAGAAAACAGGGATATTCCCCCCCCCCCCCCAAAAAAAAAGGTTATAGATGGAGCCTTCTCTCAGAGGGCAGAATGCAGGTGGGTTGGCAGAAGCTGCAGGAAAGTTCCTGATAAAATGGAGGATGCTCACCCCTCCTTGTCTCTCCCACTGAATGTAGCTATAAAACCTAGACAGCATGCGAGGAGCGGCTACACCAGGGCTCTAAAGAGTAGACAGTGGAAGGTGGACTGGAGAAGAAGGCCCGAATTCAAAGTACCACTGAACTGGTGAGGAGATTACCCCCTTTTCCCTCCAGTTCTCCCACTGCTTGGTCCAGGATGTGGATGCAGCTGTGGGAGGGCTCAGGAGAGTAGGGTAACTAAAGTCCCAGCTTTCTAGATGGAGGATAAAAATGGGGACCCCAGGAAACTACAAGTACTCACAAGAGCACAAGGAAAGAAGAGTTTGGGAAAGCAACCCCAAAAAGTTGTTTATGAAATTCTGGACTCACCCTGGAGATGCACATGAATGAATCAGGTTCTAATCAGCACAGAGAGGACTTTGAGAACTGAATGAACAGATACACCACCAGGTCCAAGACCAGTCACTGTGCAGCACATATGCAGGGAGCTGAGTAACACTACACAGGCTTTGAAAATGGAACTGATTTTGAAATCACGGACCAAGACAGTGGGTTGGAGCTTGCCCCCTGAACCTACCCAGGTTGACTCTGCTAAAACAAAAATATCAACATTTTCCATAGATTTAAACAAGACCCAGAGTCTTATGACACAATAATCAAAATGACTAGGATACAACCCAAAATTACTTGGCATAGGAAGAATTAGAAAAGTCTCAACTTTCATGGCAAAAGACAATCGACAGACACTGATGAGATGACACACATGTTGAGATTATGTGACAAAAACATTAGAGAAATTATTATTAAAATGCTCCAAAAATGAATTGTGAACACACTTGAAACAAATGGAAGATAGAGCTGAAGAATATAATAACCAAAATAAAAATCTCACTGGATGGGCTTGTTACCTTTCTTTTTAATATAATTCACTTAATTCTAAGTGTGTATGATCTTTTTTAACAATAGCTCTTTTAAAAATATATTTGAAAATTCCTAAAAATTTAAC